>NC_079553.1:16405581-17020312 GCF_015846415.1 Triplophysa dalaica
ATCCCGACTGTAACCTCACAGTAACTGTTATGTGGGGATTGGCCAATTTTCTGTGGTCTCCTGCATGCATACGATTTACACACGAAGGAGAAAACAATAGTGTTTGAGGCTCACGATACATCACTTCCATGTGAAGACCTCTTATTATTCATCTAAGCCGAGGTAAATACAGTTTCCATTCTATGGCACTTTTAAGTTTCCCGCAACGAAGGTTGGGTAACTCGCCACTTTAGACGATTCAGATCTAGCTGCGAATTGAACAAATCATTTGAACTGATTTCAGACATATTCAGACGGTTTTGCCCATTGTTCAATTAAAGCTTTCAAAAGGACCGACTCAAAATAATCAATCACTCAGGAATTCCCATAAAAAGAGACTACATTCTTTTAAAAACAAGGAACAACACGCAGTGTAATGAAGTGAAAGTACAGTATTATTAGAAATATAATAAAGAAAGAGTAAAAGTACCAACTTTCCCAACCAAAAATTAACTCAAGTAAACGCAACCAAGTAAATGTTGCACGTTTCTACCCAACTCTGTTTAAACGTAAAACGAAATGAAAAGACATTTATCATGAGGAGAGAACAATAGAACTAATTTTTCAGTGTTTTTTATTCGAGAATTCTCAAATCAACAATCACTTCAAATTTATAGCTGTCAGTTCACCAGAACGCCTTAGCTGGCATATCGAAAATCTGAAAGTACCCGTGCAAATAGTCAATAAGAATAAACTATGAAGTAACCACATTTATTTTAGACGATAATACCACTCCAATATAAACACTCATGGAATTATGAAATTATGTGCCTACAACTTCATAGAAAACAATGTGTTTCTCACCCTGATGATTTCTCTTGGTCGCTAGTCTCTGCACATTTAAAAGTCACTCTTTTGGCACAGATGGTAGGTCCAGCAGCAGCCACTTGGGAAACTGAAGAGGGTTTACCACGCCGCTCCTCATCGACCAAAAGATCCCGGAAGGAAAAGGAAGAGGAAAAAGACTGTACTGCTGTCGACCTGAAAACAGCAAGAAAAAAAAATTGCTGCATTTAGGGGTGGGCAACGTGGTCTAAAAACTATATGACAATATATCTGTGGCGTGATAGCAATGACCATATAAATATAACTACATCCAGTACAAAAATGTGTATTCCAGCAAATGTAAAGGCAGCAGTGCTGTGTGCGCTAGCATAAAGTAAGAAATAGGCAATAAACCATATTAAACAATTAATTGAAAGCATGCCCGCACATAACATCTACCGAATGTCTGAATAAAGACTGAAGCAAACTAAATGTTGTGGCTGTGAATGGGTCTTGCACAGAAATACATAATCAACTAGGCTTTATCATTCATATCACAATAAAACAAATTCCTACAGGGCTCCAGACAATTCTTTTACTGGCAGCACTATAGCCCCTGACGGAAAAAAAATTAGGGGCTAACCTTAAATTAGCCTGCAATGTAATTATACACATTTTCCCCCAAAATAACTGTTTTACTGATGCTGACAAATAAGCTACATGATGACAGCAGATTTGGTTCTGTTTATTTAAAAAGAGCCATCAGAGAAGCTTTGTGATTGATTTGTGCTAAATATAGGCACTGTAATCGGACTTCATTTGAACCAACAGAAATTGTGGTTGTCAAAAATGATTTATTTAATTGTTTACAGTGTTACACATCAAAGCAAAATAAAAGATCTTGTGTTATTACGTTCTTACGATGATTTTATTGTGTACTATGGACACTTTCATAATGTTCACAACACATATAAAAATAACGTCAAATAAAACTTAAAAAGAGCATTCGTATCAACTTGTATACCCCAATGGTCCCACAATGGTGACACATTTCTAATACCACCATTTTCATATTAGTTTTCAAGTCCATGGCTCTCACCAGGTCTTCACAGGTTTGACTGGGGTAACAGATGGGGGCGATTTAGGAGAGATGTTCTCTGTGCTGCCTTCTCTGGAGGCCAAAGCCATCATCTTTCTCTGCTTCTGAGACAGCTTACTGGAGGTGACTGGGAGTTTACTGCTGCCACCCAATCTATAATACACACATAATAAATATTAAATGGATTGGTAGCTCTGCGTAGCCAGATGCACACCTCTAAAAAATTTTTAACAATGTGTCAAATCGACACAGACCACATGAACTTTAATTGGTCTGCTTGAACCCCTCCCTGCTGCAACCCAAGACCAACACTCTTTGGGTCAACAAACCGGTTGTAAACCGAGATGAAATAAGGCATACTGATTGAAAATGTATGTTTCATAAGTGGAGTACAAAACTGGAAAACTTACGAGCCAGGACTTTTGGGTGTGGCGCCTCGATTTAATGAATTGGCTTCCATCTCCATGATGGCCCTTAGGTCTAGTATCGGAGCTGGTCTAAACAGATTAAACACAATTCAGTAACAATAAATCCTTTCAGATTTTAAGCCTTAATCAATCTAAATTATCCAAAGCATCTCCAAGTGAACAACTACGTGAATTTCATGTGCTGAGAATGGATAAATTACTTTACCCTCTAAGAATAAATTCAGTTACCTTGCTATGACCGTATGGAGGGATTCAGGGGTGGAAACTTGAGGCATTTGGCCATTTTCCAAAACAGGAATCCCAGGCGGTGATTTTAATCCTATTGGTCCATGTCGATTATCCTGCATGCACCAATTGAATGTATACATCAACTATAAATTAATCTTAACCAATAATTTAACCAGAACCCATTTAAACCAGTATTTTACACTACCGGTCAAAAGTTTTTGGACACTTACAACATCTCTACACCAGACGCGAGAGGCGTGACACGTCACGACAAAAGAGATTAGAAACACATTAGAATTCATTATAATTTCAAATATTGTCCACATGCAGAGCGGCGAGATGCCGCAAACCCATTAAGAACAAGCAGGTTGTCCTTTGTAGACACGGTCTTACTCACATACTGTCTTTGTTTTTCATATTTTAGAATAATAATGAGCTCATCAAAATTATACAATAAAAAGGGAATTACGGGAATTATGCTGTAACTAGTGGTGGGCATAGATTAATTTTTTTTAATCTAAATTAATCTAGATTAATTCCAAGATTAATCTAGATTAATCTAGATTAAAATGGCTGATTTGAATTCTGCCGAAGGGATTCAGAATATGTGTGCTACCCAAATAATGACTAAAAGTAAGTCTTTGAGAACGGGTTTCTCAAGCCAGGTGGCGCATTAGACCAGGGGCTCATCTCCTGTTTCCAAAATGCATCACAAACTGCTTGAGAAAGCTGTTCTACTATGATAATTGGTGATGAAAATTAAATTATGTTCAATAAGATGAACTTGTGTTTACTTCCGCATTAGCTAAGGGATGATTTGCGTTTAGGTGGTACTTGAGACTGGAAGAGCTCCTACAGTACATTTACATTTAGTCATTTAGCAGACGCTTTTATCCAAAGCGACTTACAAAGAGTGAGGGAGCAACAAGCGATATGTCATACAGGAGCCATAATACATTAGATCTCAACACAAAGTTACTGGTTTCAACTAAAGCTAGACAACTACCTGTTGAGAGACAGTGTTTTTTTTAAACCAATTCCGCATTGCACAAGGTGCAAACAACCTTAGTCTTGTCGATGTTTCTATTGGGAAGCTTCTTAAAAATAAATTTTCCCTGAAGCAAACCCGGCGGCTTCATAGCTGCATCCACGTTAGCACGTCACGTTTGATGCGGTAATTTCACAGTAACGTTATGTTGTGTTCAGACCAAACGCGAATGGCGTGTCAAGCGCGAGTGATTTATATGTTAATGCAAAGAGCCAATAGACCTACTTGCTGCGCGAATCGCGCGAATGAAGCCCTGGTTATGAGATGATGAGGCGGCTTCTGCTTCCGCGAATGACGTGAATCACGCGAGTTGAAAAATCTCGTTCTCGCCCCGTACAGTGCAGTTAAGCTGGTATACATCCGCGCTAAAATATCAAGGTGAAAGTCATCATAGCTTGCGTAGTATAGACCCAGCTCCAAACCCAACTTTGAGAATAGATTAACGGCGACATTTTTTTTATCGCGCGATAAGAGTCTCACTGCGTTAACGGTGTTAACGCCGTTAACGGCCCACCACTAGTTGTAACTAAAAAAAAACAATTACACTTGTATTTAATATTTTATCATCTTCACCTTTTGACTAGAATTTGCAGAAATGTTT
The DNA here is from genome assembly GCF_015846415.1 of Triplophysa dalaica. NCBI lineage: Eukaryota > Metazoa > Chordata > Actinopteri > Cypriniformes > Nemacheilidae > Triplophysa > Triplophysa dalaica. The sequence goes on from NC_079553.1 coordinate 16,409,790, forward strand.
TCTTGTCATTTCATCAAGCAGCTTCTTGAGGTCTTACCCTGAGATGCTTTTTAAACAATAATAAAGGAGTTCATATCTATTCTGTGCTCTTATTGGCTGCTCTTTCTTCATTGGTTCAGTCAAAGTCATCCATTTCAAAATAAATGTATTAAATAAAATGTTAATTTTGTCATGATAAAGAATGTTTGTTTGCAAAATTATATTTAAGTCTACTAAACTAAGTTCAGACATTTAAGCATACACTTTCGGATCAAACGTTTTTTAAATAACGAGAAACATTTCACTCAAATGTTCAAAAACCTTTGACCATTAGTGTACATCACTAACTGTATCAAATCCACGTCTATTCTATAAGAGTATCCAGGTGTTACCTGTGTGTCAGGTCTATCCAGGAAGATGGGGGACTGCAGGTCTCTAGGGCTACCAACTCCCATATAACTGCCCTCTGAGTCAGATGTGATGAGCTCCTGCAGAGACTCCACTGAACTTGCCTTCACTGAATATCTCAAACCTGTTAGATATGTTAATTTAATAACAGCCATTTCAAACGTACTGTTGCTTTTCTCTTAAAGGCTGAGCCATGTTCTGTCTGTTTCTAAGGTGTATGGAGTGGTTGTAGGGCATATTGCCCGGTCAAATACTTTATAAGAATCCAGTTCCTACATATAGCTCAGGTCCTTCCTTTAAGGTTAGTTCAAGGGATTTTTACCCATTTTAATTTCCGTTAGTTGGAAATGGGGTACATGCATACAGGTTGATCTCAGTCAGGCCGTTACATCCGGTGGACGTAGAGTCCATAGGGACCAATGAGTTTCGCTTCAGGATGCACACAGGATTACGGTCAATAACATGAGTCAAATTATTCAAACACTTCGCCATACATACCGAAAAGGAGAAGCACTTCACGTTATCCGTTACAAGATATATCAACAAATATGAAAAAAAACTAAAGTGAACTTTTGCACTCACTCGAAGCATGATCATAGAGGCACTTTACAATGTTAAACCGTAGTGTAGTTTGTTCACCGAAATGTTACGTTTTCTAACGAAATACATCTTTATCACTTGGTGAAAAATCCCCTTAATGCTATGAGAGCAGAAGTGACCTAACTGGCTGAGATTTGAGCAGAAGTACATCATCGTCCCGTGTGAATATACCCCATTATAAGTAAATTCTAAAAATAATACACAGATGAATTAGTTCAATGTCGAACTTTAATACTTAAGCTCAAACAATAAAAATAATAATTGAATAAATAAAATCATAATTTAATAGTGACGGTGATGTTGCCATAGCAGGGTCGTAAGGTTAGCAGATTAACCTGGAATAGGCGGGCTCTGGGTGACATCAACAGGTGAGCTCTGTATAACATCAGACAAGTTGTATCCACCGGTACTGTCAGAGCGTCGCCGTGGTTTCCTCTTTGCCCTCATTTTGGCCTTCTTCAGCAGATTATCACTATAGTAAAGACAGTGAGAACTCTACTTCAGCTAGACAATCTTTACTTATCCACATTTCAGATATTTATATATTCAGCGTGGCACTGAATTCTAGGGATGTACCAACATTTTTCAATCAAAATTGACATTACCCTTTTTTGCCAAAAGAGAAAAGGGCTGAACAATTCTGGCGCCCCAACTCTCCACTCATGATATCTCATTATTTCCCTCTCACACTAGCCATTGTCAAAGGACGATCATGCATGCCAATGAATAAACGAATAAATAAAACAGCAGAAAAGGTCAAAACCATCAGTCAAAAAATGGTTCGCAAGCCTTGTGTAACGCGTGATCACAGCTTAATGTTTCTTTTTCACATGCATCAACTCACGCATGTTTTTAACTCTTCACATATAGTTGTTTTGAATGTCATTGTGAATGATCAGTGACTCTGACAGTAAATTATTATGTAGTTTTCAGTAAATAAACAGAATAGAGATCCATTTCCATTTTGTGTGGTTTTCATCAAAATGATTTTGTAGCAAAAAATAAACTTTAAACCAAGAGGTGCTGAGTTTTTTGTGAGTCACCTTACTATTCCAATGCATATAATAGGTTTCTAAAGCGTTACATTTGAATAACTGGTAAAAAAAGTTTAATTTCATTCTGTTGCACACAACTGACTGTAAAATCTTTCCTTTCAAAAAAATTACACACTGGACCTTTAAGTGTGTTAAAGGGGTAGTATTTAAAATATTTTTTTTGCATAATTGTTTTAATAAGTATTTATAAAATTAATTTTCAGGTTAAATTTTTAGCCAAGTCCAACCTGAATTTTCAATATCTATTTTCGGCTAACAATTTCATTTCGGTTCATCATCACTGAATTTACACCTGGAGTGATCCATATTAGAGCCGCTTTTACAGTCCACAGCTGAGTCCCACTCTCTGTCCTCAAAGGTGCTGAGATCGGGGGCGTTGGAGTATGGTGTGATGACACGTCTCTGCATAGCTGGGATCTGTCGGAAGATGCCGCTGTCAGATACACTGAGCTTCAGTGCTATACAGAACCAGAGAGCAATTATTTCTACTCACCATTTTCCTGTAAGCTGCGGTCAGCCCAAGCAAAACATAATCGCTCAAAATCTCCAAAGCTCTAAAAAGGACAGACAGACAGATGAATGAGACACTGGACAGACTGATCATTTCGGATCAGAACTTAGTAACAGGCTAAATTTAACGTAATAAAATATTTAATAAAACTGGGTGGTTTGCTGCTGCTGTATGTCGTGCCTGACATTTTTAGCAATGATAAGATTTACAATAAACATATTACATATTTTACATGATAAACACATAGGATACTTAGATGTAAGGTGTGAAGCATTTGTGCAAGATGGGTTTGATCTCACTTGGATTCCAGTAGTGCTGCCATGTTAAGGACAATGAACTGCAGGCAGGACAGTTTGAGCTGCTGGGCATTGTACACTGTGGCAAACTCCAGCAATTCAGATGCATTTTTCAGTGTCACTGCACACAAAACACCATCCAATAAACATTTCATACGCACCATTAAATGAGTGGTTCAATATAAAATTTTAATTTCTTGATAGTTCACTCACCCACCTGCCATATAAGCCGTTCATGCGTTTATTTCAAGTTATATATTTAAGTTTAAAAAGTATATAATTTTTTAGTTTTTCTTGGAAAATTACCATTCGTTTTGCTAGACAACACCCTTATTTATCGGCTGTCGTTTAGAGCCATTTGAAGCTGCAAAGAAACAGAAATTTGGACCTTAACAAACAGCCCCCCATTTAAGTGAATTATATGGCTGAGAATTCTGGAAACCTTTCCTCAAAAATGAAATAAACAAACGTACTGGATGACATGGGTGATTGAATTATCATGAAAAATAAAAATTTATGGTGAACAACTCCTTCACATGAACAGCAATGTAATGGTGTGTTGTGTTTTTTTTGGAACATGACAGCTTCTTTGCTATATAGAGAGCCCTGTAAATATTCTGCCTTCATTTTAGGTTCCTTGAAAACGTGCATGCATATTTGGAAAGGTGATCACATGACCACATAATTTTCCATATGGGTAAATTTATTTTTTACGCCAGTAGAGGCAGTTTATCTAAGGCAGGGAGATAAAGTAAACTTACAGTTCTCAGTAATGGTGACCTCACAGATCTCCTTTAGTCTAGTGATCAACAACTGATCAGCCACCACAAGGACATTACAGACAAACTCCACACTTAAAGACTCTGGGAAAGAGACAGAGACATTGATGACACAGTTGTGTTGAATACACAGGACATTATGTTAATGCATCAATAAGGTTGAAAACTTTCACAAAGATAAAAACCTTTGACAGTTGTGGACTCATCAGTGTAGATGTACTCCAGAATAACCTGTAGGATCTCGGAGGGGATTTGCATGTCTAGTGCAGTGCAGCTGGTGGCCTGAAGGGGGCATCCACACATAAATTACATCACAAATAACATAACTGACAAAAACAAAATGGTTCAGGGAGATCAATTCTCATATTTGCCTTGATACCTCTATCCAGGGATTGCCCAGCATACTGTTAAAGTACTCTGCAAAAAAAGACATTCATTTTTGAAACACCATACGGTATATATGATAACACTGATTGATGTATTGATCAGTTAGGAATGTCAATTAAAATCCCATGTGACTTATGTTTTTAAAGGCGAGATAACTCCCCCACCACCTCAACTTGTTTCAGAAAGTTTTTATAAGTCTGGATCTCTGTTTCGTAAATGGGATCCTGTTCCTTTTATTGGGCAATTCTCCATGGCAAGGAGTAAAAAATAGCCCAACCACGCGCCAACCAAAATTTGCTGCGCTGTAGGCCTGCAGCTCCAGCTCGTTACTCTTGTGATAGTGAGAGAAGTTGAGGTGTGTTTGTTGGTTCACGGCATTTCAGTGATGGATGGTATATAAACGGTGGTTATTATTCTGGTTTTGGAAATCGTTTGAAACTGATAGATGGCACAGTCCCAGTGTTAAAACATGCAGGACATGAACTGCACACGGTAAGTCAAACGAAGTCATATGTCTGTGTTTTGTTGGCAATCAGCACGTAAGTGCATTATGTAAACAACATGAAGAGATAATGCGATGATGTATTGTGTGCTCAGCTCGCAGTTCCGTCCCCCCGCCTGCCTCCAACAGCTCATCTTTTTCTGGAAATAATCGTACAGCTGTATCTCTTATATAAATTTGATCAAATTAAATACTCTTTAAAGATGTTATGTATGCAATACCACTGTATGGGTACTCAAGATTAGTATGAGATCGGCAGAAAACTCCTAAAACTAAACAGTAAATATAAAAAATAGGATTCGAGTGACTTACAACATAACTTTTGTTATGTTTCTCACTAAGTATAATAAAAGGTTTCAAACTACTTTCATAATCTATTTTTGTCACTTAGGAACTTAGCTCCAGTCCCCAAAAATGCATCGAAAAAAATATGCCATTCTGCAAAATATACTCTTTTGTTTTCACTAAGAAAACTGGTTCGAAACAGCATGTGTAAAATATTACTTTGTGTAAATTATAAATTAAATTATAATAATAGTTGCTTTTTAGGGGTGTGACGAGATCATGTATGGAAAGAGAGTGCAAGCTGTTACAAAAAGGCACTAAAAGCAGCAAAAGCCGAGCACTTCCGTAACCTCATAGAAAATAACAAAAACAATCCAAGGTTTTTATTTAGTACAATTGCTAAACTAACAAACAAACAGACTCCACCTGACCTGGGTATTCCGCCGCACCTTGGTAGCAATGAATTCATGAAATGAGAAAATCGAAATAATACGAAATAACATAGCTAAAACCAAACCTCCAAGTGTGTCGGAAGAATTAGTTTCAACCGTCACCCAAAAAGAAAAGCTAGAGTGTTTTTCTCCTATAAATCAGGAAGATTTAATTAAAATTATTGCAACATCCAAACCGACGACATGCTTATTGGACCCCATTCCGACTACTTTATTAAAAGAGTTACTACCTGCTGTAATTGAGCCCATTTGTAACATAATCAACTCGTCAATTAATCTAGGACATGTCCCAGGGCCCTTTAAGATGGCTGTAATTATGCCTCTTATCAAAAAAACAAACTTAGACCCCAATGAACTTGGAAGCTATAGACCGATTTCAAATCTCCCGTACTTGTCTAAAATACTAGAAAAAGTAGTGTCAACTCAACTGTGTACCTTCCTACAAAATAATGACATGAACGAAAAGTTTCAGTCTGGCTTTAGACCGCATGACAGCACTGAAACTGTGCTCGTTAGAATTACAAATGACCTCCTTATTGCATCAGGTAAAGGTAACATCTCACTCTTAGTCCTGCTTGACCTTAGTGCTGCTTTCGATACTGTAGACCATAAAATACTACTAGATGGTTTACACAATTATATCTGTATTCAGGGACAGGCACTGCAATGGTTCAGATCTTACTTAACAGATAGATATCAATACGTCCATTTAAATGGGAAATCGTCAAATCTTACGCAAGTAAATTATGGATTAGCTCAGGGATCGGTTTTAGGACCCTGCTTTTCTCCATATACATGCTGCCCCTCGGCAACATTATTAGAAAACATGGAATTAGCTTCCACTGTTATGCAGATGATACTCAGCTATATATCTCATCAAGACCAGATGATTCCTTTAAGCTATCCAAACTGGCAGAGTGCATCGAGGACATAAAACATTGGATGACTAGTAATTTCCTCCTTTTTAACAGAAATATTACTTAAAGCACCAAAATCAATTCAAGTAAAAAATCAAAATCAAGTAAACAGAAATATCTCCGATTACAGCCTGCAAATTGAAAGCTGCACTGTTACTCCAACAAATACAGTTAAAGACCTAGGCGTTATATTAGACGGCAACCTGTCATTTAAAAATCACATCTCCAATATCACAAAAACAGCCTTCTTCCACCTTAGAAATGTTGCCAAATTACGAAATAGTTTGTGTGTTGCAGACGCAGAAAAGCTTATTCATGCAATAGTGACCTCACGGCTTGACTATTGTAATGCTCTACTTAGTGGTTGTCCTGTATCATCGATAAACAAACTACAGTTAGTTCAGAATGCAGCTGCCAGAGTTCTTACTAGGTCAAGAAAATACGATCACATAACCCCAGTTTTATCATCGCTTCACTGGCTACCCATTAAGTATCGTATTGATTTTAAAATTCTTTTAATTACTTACAAAGCCCTGAACGGTTTAGCAACTACTTACTTAACCGAGCTTTTATCACGTTACAACCCATCACGCTCTCTAAGATCTCAAAATCCACCAAAGGGGGACGAGCTTTCTCATACGTAGCACCTAAACTCTGGAATAGCCTTCCTGATACTATTCGAGGGTCAGACACACTCTCCCAATTTAAATCTAGATTAAAGACACATCTTTTCAGCCAAGCTTTCACTTAATGCATAGTTAATAAACAGCAGGTACGCTAAGTATTCTCTTTATTCTCAGACTGACTGACCATCCCAGCTCCATCTAAGGCAATTCCACCACCAGCCAAGAGAAATATGACCATCGGACCATCCAAGCCCAAACCACTACATCCCCAACCAAGAGCAAAGACAGACTATTTGTCTTATTAATGCTGAAGTTACAATATTTGGTATTAAATGCTAAACTTAAATCACATGTCACCAGTTTGAGTGCAGCTATGACACATCAGAGGGGGTCTGGCCCTCCCGGTTGAGCCTGGTTTCTCCCGAGGTTTTTTTCTCTATTAATCAATCATTGGAGTTTGGGTTCCCCGCCACAGTAGGGCAGTGTTGGTCTGCTCACCGGGAGAATGCATTCATTCATTTATTTATTTAATTAGAAATTAGATATTATTTATTAGAATGATCTTACTCGTTGTATAAATACCATGCACTGTGCTGTGTTTTAACTTTTCTGTTTTTCCTGTTTGCCCCTGTAAAGCTGCTTTGAAACAATACACATTGTGAAAAGCGCTATATAAACAAACTTGAATTGAAAAACTTGAATGTAGAATGAGATCTTGCGATACCCCATTGGTGTTGTGATACCCGATTAGTCTCGCGAGAACACAATATCTGTCACCTAATTGGCATGATGGAGTGCTGGGCTGGTTTTAGTCTCATATGCTCCCTAAGTTTAACATGTGCAATTGTGTGAGTGCACATTTTGTTGTGGTGCAACCTGTTTTCATTACTGTACAGAACACTCTAATAACTGCATAAAAATATGTGCATGCTGCTGTGAGCTACAGTGACTCCCCACAGTTTCTCTATGTACAGTAAACAGACGCTAGACGTATAGGTTTCAGAACATTAACCACAAGTGTTTACTGTTTATCTGAAGGATATGAGGGTTCAGTCAGTGGAGGATGAATGATTGACAGTGTGATATGATCACCACCATTGCTAACTCGAGCACTATGCAAAAGCAAATAGAGAAAACAACCACAGCTCTTTACTAAAAGCTGCGCCTGTTAAGAAAACAAAGCATAAAATTCGTGCAATATTTGTACTGGCTGTCATTTGAGTTTGTGATGGATTTTTTGTTTATTCCTGCATAATATAATTAATTAAAATATAAGTTTAATTTATCTCATAAAGATCAAGATTACTTTATAACGCCTAATTGTTTTGCTTTTTGTGTTTTTAAGGTGTATAAATGACTTTTTCCCCTAAATATTTCATCATTGAGGATTACTTTAAAGACTAAGTAGCATATGATTTTTAAGGTCCTACTTTGGTTTATGGAGTGTCCAACAACAAGTTTATGTACATAGAAGGTGTAAAAACACTAGTATGTCGTAATAATAGGTAATTATTCTTACCTTACTTCTACTTACATCTCTTTGGAGGAGATCGGAAGCATAAAAGGACGAGTGACCGGAGTGTACGACGAGAGAGGACCAGGCCTAGATGTTTTATGTTTGTGTGGCCGGCAGTCGACCGTGTGGGAGCTGCCGGCATTTTACTTTCGTATTGTTGTTTGTTGATTCTCACTAGCCATGTTTCCATCCAGTATTGGCACCGTTTTCTAATCGACAAAGCAAATATGCAGATTTTGCTGTCTCCAGATGTTTTGCCTCTAATAGTCCTTTCAATGATAAAAATCTTTTGCATTTCAAATATTACCACTTTAACTGTCTTTTAACTGTCTTTATTTGATGAACGCAGGTTTAGACAAAGAGTAGCTCATATGTCCTTTATGCAACCATTTTTTAGATACCATAAAAAGACTGGTACATTGAAATATTCTTTGCATACTGCAGTCTATAAACGATTGAACATGCAACCACTTCATTTAACTAAATTGTTTGATATAAAATTCTATATTAATAAACTGCACTTTTAAAAATTTCATTTACAGGTGTCATGTTTGTAATTTTAATGGATAATGCAGCCTAACCACCTCTGATCATGAAATCTAAGTAGACTCACGATTTTATGACAATGCTCTTAATTATTAACATATGTATTTTATTTCACCTTTCTTCTTGTCAGCGTTGGAATTTCAGTCCCATTAAAGGCGGAACAGATTATTTGGTAAAATTTAGCCAGTTAGCACTGAAATCATGATCCCACCATCCATGCGAAGTGATCTACAAACCCATGCCTCCTCAAAAAAACACATGAACTTGCACAAACCAGAAGCTCTTGGATCAAAGTTAATAATACCACTGAGCTTTCCTGTAGATCAGTGGTAAGAGCATTGCGTTAACAAGGGTTCATTGGGTTCAATCCCAGGGGATTGTTCATACCTATGTAAAAATGTATAGGATAATAAAATGAAAGTCGCTTTTGATAAAAGCGTCTGCCAAATGCATAAATGTTCAAATTAATCATTGGAGTTTGGGTTCCTCACCACAGCAGGGCAGTGTTGGCCTGCTCACCGGGAGACTGCATTCATTCATTTATTTATTTAATTAGAAATTAGATATTATTTATTAGAATGATCTTACTCGTTGTATAAATACCATGCACTGTGCTGTGTTTTAACTTTTCTGTTTTTCCTGTTTGCCCCTGTAAAGCTGCTTTGAAACAATACACATTGTGAAAAGCGCTATATAAATAAACTTGAATTGAATTGAATAAATGTAAATGTAATAAGGTTCCTACAATAGCAAAAACGGCTAACGTAAAAAACAGCTTTAAAACGGGATTAGATGCAGCATAGACCCTGGGTAACGATGTTATACATAAAGGTCCACAAACTACATGAGCAACATAATCAAAACCCATCAAAATCGAATCAAAACATGTACCTACCTGTCCAGAAGGTACCATGGCATCATCTTTGAAACCCTTGCCCGCCGTAGTTGCTCCCAGCGTGGAATATCAACGCTGATTATAATCATACCAGTCAACACTCCCGTTTTGGACAGGGTTTTTCACACCCATCTCCTATTGAGACCTCCGGAACAAAATCGAAAAACAGACCGGATTGCATTCGCGAATGGAATTCTGCTTTCACCTCTTTGCTGATTTGACAGCACTTGCAAACATTTAACAAGGGGAAAGTTAGGTTCCAGCTGTTTAACGGCCATTCTCCCGCTGTGTCTGCACTGCGTGTGTGACCAGGCTGATGATGAACGGTGTCTGCGTGAACAGGGTGCTTAATGGGACGCAAAATACGTTGATCGTTGTAATCGACAAAAGGCATTTTAAAGATTAAAAATTTTTTCGCAAAAAAGTAATGGATGGAAACATGGTTACTTACTAGCAATTAGTTAGGAATAATACGTTTCCATTTTTTGATTTCAATTACACCATTCTACCTTTTTATGTAACAGAATTTATAAGGTAATGACCAGCAATTTCGATGACAAACTTGTAGAAGAAGCTTATGCAACTGACCCATGTTTTAGTGCAGTGTTTGTATTGGTATTGTGGGAAATTATTCTTGTATTCAATTACTGTGTCAATTTTTGCTATTATTGTTTTTAATAAAGTGTCTGAATGAGGCAGGCACATAAAAAGATAACACTGAATAAGACTACTTTTATTCTACTGGACAATAGACAAGCATGATTAAAAAAACAGTTCATCTCACCCAGCCGAGCACAGAGAACACATTTGTGACAAGGAAACTCTTTCCCATCCTCAGACCTCAGCGTGACGTTACAGAGGTAGGAGCTGATGACAGAGATTTTAATCAAAGGAGTACAAAACGAGTTGACTGATGATTCACAATAAAATAACACAAACCTCTTCTTCCAGTTGAATCTTGGCTTGTTGCCTGCCGCCTTCTGCACCAAAATGATCTGCCCATTTTCATATTTGACTCCATCAAGCCTAAATATTTAGAAAATGTAAATTCATAGGCAGCAACAACCACACTGTGCAATGTGACAAGCTCCATAAAAGCATAAACGAGATAGTAGACAAAGCAAGAGAAATGCTGATTGTATAAAGTGAGGGATGATTAAGCATCTGACTTTATCACCTAAAATAAAAGTTTGTTAAATGAACCTTCTTGAGATCTTACCGTGCTGAGAGACTCCACAAGCCCAGTTTTTTGGCAACAACCTGCAGCATCTTGACAGGGTTTTGTCCAACTTCCACACCATTCTTGCCCTTTTTTCCAGACTTTGCTTTCCTGCTTTTAGGCTTATCTGCTTCCTCACAGGCCTTAGCAGTAATGGAACAGCAGACGTCCAGAGCAGAGCGCTTCTCCAGCCCTAATGCTTGCAAACTATGGATTAGATGAGGCTGGGGTTCAGGGTCGGTGCTCTGATCGGAGCGAGGGATGCTGGGCCTAGCACCATGCACTAGCATTTCACAGGAGTCTGTGTAGATGAAGTACAGCGCATGCTCCAAGATTTCAGGTGGAACCTTCTCCATCACCAGCAGGTCACAGCCCACTGCATCTTCTCCTTTCTTCACCTCACCATCTCCAGAATATTCTTTACAGCCCTCCGGCAGGAAGGCTCTTTGGAAGAAGTCGGATCTCAAGGAGAGGATGTATTTGTGTGCTGGGAAAGTGCGTTCTCCAGCCTGCAGCGTCACATCATGGATACTGTCAGTCTCATCGGCTTCAGCCAGGAGATGCTGGAAGTCCTGGGAGAACATGGACCGGGAGACACTAGGCACTTCGAACAGGCTGGAGAAAGTTAACAAACAGTCAGAATACATGACTAAGTGTAGTCAAGATACCAAACTTCGGTCATGTTTGTCACGATACCAAACTGGTACCGAAGTTTGGTATCGTGACAACACTATGACCAACGCTGAGACCACATAAATTTTTCTCTAAGAGGCTATTTATACGACCATTTAAAAAGTTGTGATTAGCTCTTTATAAAAGACTGCGACGTAGATGCAATATTTATATCATGCAGCCAGTCTGTCCCAGAGCAAAGCATAACTGTCCTCTCTGTGCGGCAGTCTCACTAACCAATCCTGTGAACGCACCTCTGTTCTCAATCACCACTGCCCTAGCCAAATACATAAAACGGCCATCATTTAAAAACAAACAGGGAAGTGTGGTGGAGTGGGATTATAGTGTCTCCAGTGTCAGAGCAACCATAAGGCAAATTTGTATGAATTGAATACAGCATTTACATAACAAAATAATTACAGTTTAGCAGTGACAGTTGAGGAGTGAACTATAACGATACAAAGGACACAATACCCATTACGATAACAATAAGTACGGGGAAAAGTATTTTGATTAGGAAGCTATATTCCATTTCATTCGGTCAGTTCATGGTAGAAGAATCGCATCTCGCGCATCACATTGACAATCCCGTATTAATTCAGTCACACGTGACCTTGACGTGTTGGAAGCTACATCAACCCCCGACTACGTCACGGTCGGTCTCTTTTGTAATTCTCGCATAGGATCTCGTTCAAGTGTGCACAGCTCTATTGGTGGTCGTTTGCCCCCGGTATAATTGTGTCTCTTTCATTTAAACTGCATTTGCAACATATATTGGATACATTGGATTATTTTGAATTAGGCGAGTACTGCATTGGAACTCAGTGGTTAGAGAATTGTTCAATAAGGGACTAAGAAAAGCTGTTACGAAACAGTTTTATATGTTCGAAGAAAACTTTCCGGAACCTGTACGATCGCTGGGGCAGTGTATTGAACACAGAAATACTATGCAATACACCCAACTTGTTTTTTGACAAGTTGACCATGTTAAGCATGAGAAGACAGCACGTTTTACATTGTAAAGAAGTCAGGATGCATGAAACATTGTTGCAGAGCCGCTTTAACAAAGGTGCGTTTAAAGTAAGAAACTGATGTTTGATCAGGCTATTGATCTTCTGAATATTAAATACTGCCATAAATTCATGTCCTGTTCATCTCTCTTCTTCAACTTCAACCTTCTTATAATGTTAAACTGTATGTATATGTATGTTGGATTATTTTGTTTCTAGTCTAGGTAATAAAGACCTGTTTTTAATTCACACGTGACGTTGTTTATAGTTCATGCTCATAATCCGGAGTCCCTTAACATGCAGATTCTTGCTACCCGCTCTTAATACTAATTGATTTCCCCAAATCATGAATTTTGATCCAGATAAGTATAATTGATCATAATGAATTGAGTTAATCCCAATTTGGGTTTATATTGGTTTCCTTTACAAAGGGTGGCGGAGATTATATTACTTATAATCATGATCAAAACTCATGATAATTCTTACACATTTGGTGAAGAATAGTGTTTAAATAATTTTGTTCCTCATTGAATCCCATACATGTCCAAATTTGGAACATCAATCCATGGGCGTCAATCTCATGTACCAGTAGGGGGGTAAATAAATTTAAAAAAAATTCTCAAGAGCAATTTTTAAAGGGGACACAAATAATACAGTCCTAATTGTACTAACTACGACACAAAGCGACAATATGCATTAGGTTCATAGGTTTATCATGCAGAACTGAACTGTCACATACTGTAATACAAGTGAACACCTCATAGACGTTTCCATTTAAATATCTTTTTTGTCTCAGTTGTCAATATAGGAAACAAATTTAAAAACACACTACCCATGATTATCCTACATGTTAACAATGAGTCACTTTTTAAACACTTAAAATTATATCCTGATGTATACTTCGACATCGTCTGACAAAGTCACCATACATCTCCATTTAAGAGTGGTGGCTATTTTCCAATAAAGTGCACTGCCTAAGCCAACAAACATTGTTCATGTTCAAGGACCCAAACAGACAGCTTGTTGCACAGGACTCGTTTCCCATGCATTGTCAGATGCTTAAATTCTGTGTTGTACTCGTTGATGAATCGCCTGAGTTTCAGTCAACTGAATGTTTACCTTATACCTCATTCACAAACTGCAAAAAATAGATGCAGAGAAAACAGCCTTTTCCCAACTGAATGAAAGCTGTGCACCGTTTGTGGACCAAAGGGGTCTGAAATTCGCTAAATATAGTGCCAACGTCACAAAATTGTCACCGGTATGCTAGCGACTGTGTGTGACACGGGACCTGAATGGCAGGGATCGCTAGCTAATTGTGGCCGTTAATGTTAACATCATGCCAGGTCGCCACATATAAAACAATGCATGGGAAACGGCTTCGGCATGTTAGTTGCAGTGCGTGACGTCAACAAACTAACGTTAACTAGCCAAGTAACGTTTTAATCGATAACATAGCAGATTCAAGAAAAAATACATCGATAATCAGCATTTTTGACTGAACTAATTTATTAACGAATCATCATTAACTACATTAAAGAGAATCACTTCATTTAAACTGAATAAAAAAACCTTCTTACAGTAGTTCAACAACCACTGACGAACTGAGCCTCATACCTGACTTGACTACAGTGTTGGGTTTAACTAGTTACTAAGTAATTAGTTACTGTAATTTAATTACTTTTCCCTTGAAAAAGTAAAGTGAGGGATTACTCATGTGTTTTCTGTAATTTAATTACAGTTACTTTTGATGTAATTAAACTAAATACTTTGTTAAATATATGCGTGTGCAATAGTGTAATTGACATCATAATTCAAAGTCTTACTTTAAAATCTGTGCTTTAATGTATAATTCTAACATATGTAATACTTTGGTCAGTTAATAATATTATTTATTTGAATGAATTAAATAAGCCGTTTCATGTCTATCCTTGAATCACTTAACTAATCAAGGTTGATGTAGGATATAAAAAGTAATTAGTAATGAGTAACTAAATACTTTTTGGACAGAGTAATTTGGACAGTAATCTAATGACACTATTGAATATGTAATGAGTAACTAGTAATTAATTACTTTTTCAGAGTAACTTACCCAACACTGCTTGACTAATGTGTAATCTGTTAAACGAAAGTCATGCAACTCGGACATCATAGCAAGAGCGCCCCCAAGCAGCTATTTAAGCATTGCATTTCTTACAATTTATTGCAATGGTAGTGGCGCACCATGTTAATATATTATCTTTGGCCTTTCCCATAGAGCGCATGTTAACTTTGATTACAGCAATCTCAAGTTTTGCATTACGTCATTTTAATTACTCTGATTTGAAAAACCTCTTCAAGAAGCTTATTTTACTTGTATGTTGATGAACAGTAAACCAAAAACTTCTGTTAGCTGCCAGTGTAAATCTTTACATTTATTAAATACACCAGGAATTTGTAAGTTGGCTCTTGGTAGGTTAAATTTGGACCCACCATACCTGCGCTTGGCCCCTTGAACCTCATGCGGCGTCCAGTTAATACTCAGTCCTAAAGTTAATACTCAGGGAGTGGTGTCTGCACAAGGTGGTTGTTAAGTCATTATGGAAAATCTATGGAACGGCGGCCGTAGACCTCTTTGCCAGCAGGGCAACAACACATTGACTGCTGTGGCTCTCAGCACAGGGCTCGTTAGGCCAGGATGCTTTAGTCCACGAATGGCCGAACCTCCTTCTCTACGCTTTCCCCCCCCATCCCTTTATTCAGTGTTTATTCAATTCTAGTGGCCACCTGCTGGCTGGGGATGCCTTGGTTCAGTCTCCTGATGACTCGGCCCGGCCCACTTCAGAAACTGCCCGTTCGGAGAGAATTGCTGTCGCAGATGGGCGGGTCGCTATGGCATCCTTTCCCAAGCAGGTTGAAACTACGCGTGGCTCCTCAGTGTTCAGCTGGGGTAAGGGACATTGTCTTGAGTGCTAGGGCTTGCTTGTTTGTTTGTTGTTGCGAACAGCAGGTTATCATTCGAATAGATTGTTCTATTAGCGTGATAATGGATTTTCTGCAGCACTTATTGGATTCAGGTTGCTCTCACTCTTAAGAGTGTTTGTTGCACCCTGCCAGCCCATTGGGATACTGTGGGGCAGGTGTCAGTGGGTGCAGATAGATTAGTTTTCGTTTTTCTTAAAGGGCCACCAGCATAGGTAACATGTAACCAGAGGGATTTGTGAGTTGTGTTGGACAGCCTCAGCCCAGCTCTCTACAAACCACTGGAGCAAGCAGATATTAGGAATATTTCTATGAAGACTGCCTTTGTTTTGGCAATAACATCAATATAGGTGCTCCGATTGATCGGTGGCCGATCATCGGCCGATAATCACTTTGGGAAGTATGATCGGCGGTCTCTAAAAGGCCGATCCAGAAAAGCCGATCAGATGACGCAAAATTGAGAGACATTTATTTTACCCGCTATGAAAATGGCTTCACCGGTCTGGCAGTTCTACAAGGTGTGTGAAATAGACAATGCATTATCAATCTGAAACGTGTACTATGTGAATTCCACGATGCGGGAAGCACCCAAAATATTTTTACACCAGCAACCTCTTTAGACATTTGAGGGTAAGTCACGTAAAGGAGTGCGAGTAGTTTTCAAAGCTAGCTAGCGCAGAGTGAGCAGGCAGTTCAGCAGCTCGAGCGCCACTCAGCTTCAGAGATCGCGTCAACCGAAAATTCATTTCTTCTACCAGTGATGGAAAAATCTGAAGGCAATCTGTCATTTTGATGGACAACAATAAAGGCGATTTGTAATTTCCCTATTTCTCTTTTCGTGTCATTAGAACGTGATCGTGAATGGACTGAACGTGATTGTGAGCGGAAGGAGGTAGGCCATGGCAAAGGGACGTGTGTTGCCTATTCATTAGCTTACTCTCAAATGCCTGCTCAGTTTTGCTAAACACACATGTGGTCAACAGAGACTCGAGGTGTATAAGCATCCAACACTCCCCGCGTGCCATGCACGAATACACACAGGCGTGCTGTGGTGCCGTCTTTACAGAGTTTTTACCTCATAAAATAGCGTATTTTTGGATAAATAATAGCTTTCAGTAAGTGGCAAATGCCTCGCACTGCGTTTTCTCTGTTCAGTGAAGCAGCACATATATGACCAAATCACAGCTTTCTTGTGAGTACAAAACACCTTTTACATGTATATGTCATTGTTACTGAATGGACATATGAACATAAACATTTGCTTGTGTAGTAGAGTAGGCGGGGCGAGACCGTGGTTCGAGTCCGGTGAGTAATTGTGAATGAGAGCCAGCTGGGTGCACACCGGGCTCGAATCACGTAGGAGATAGGGAGCATATAAAAGGAACGAGCGACCGGACTGTCAAAGAGAGAGGACCGGGCCCGAACTTATGTTAAGTTTATATTTATGTTCTTGTGTTTTGAATTTATGTTTTGTTCGCCGGCGGTCGTCCGTGAGGGGCCGCCGGCTTTTATTATTTCTGTTATTAAATGTTTAAATGTTTGCTGGTTCTCGCCTCCTTCCTTCCATGTCTGAATCTTATTACATTGGTGCCGAAACCTGGGAGGAAGGAGAGACATGCTGTCGGAGAGTCCTCGCCCGCCGAGTGGCCTTGTGGTGCCGGAGAGTTCGGGCAGCACGGACGAAGGGCGTCCGCCAGTGGCTGCCCGAAGCGGTGGCTCTGGGGAAACGGAAGTGCACAGTGCGGCCACCGTCAAAGCTTCGGTGGAACGGCTAACTTTGCTGCCGCGCCCCTGGGTCGAGGTGGGGTGGCTTTCGTCCAAGCGGGAGTTGCCGCCGTCCGCCAGAGGCCGGAGCCTGCGTCCGTCTCCCGAGGGGGAGGAGCAGGGGGCGGAAGTGCCGAGTGCGGCCACCGCCTGCCAGAGGCCGGAGCCTGTGTCCGTCCGCCCAAGTGAGAGGAGCAGGGGACGGGGAACTTGCCCCGACTCTCAGATAAAGGAGGAGCCGCCGGCTTTTATTATTTCTGTTATTAAATGTTTAAATGTTTGCCGGTTCCCGCCTCCTTCCTTCCATGTCTGAAACTTATTACAGCTTGTGATTAAATTAGTATTTTATGTCCGACAACAGAAACATTGAATAATAAATGAAAAGTCTAAAGCTAGACCTCGCAACCCCGCAACATCCTCAGTTGTCAGTACATTTACATTTAGTCATTTGGCAGACGCTTTTATCCAAAGCCACTTACAGTGCACTTATTACAAGGACAATCCCCCTGGAGCAACATTGAGTAAAGTGTCTTGCTCAAGGACACACTGGTGGTGGCTGCTGGGATCGAACCAGCAACCTTTTGATTTACCAGTTGAGTGATTTAACCCTCTAAACCATCATCTCCACTGTAACAGAGACATTTTTAAAAGCATCAACCCTACTGCAAGGACAGTAAGAAGCATAAAGAAATATCAGATTATCAGATAAAATAATGTAATAAATTTGCTTTGATCACGGCCACTTTATATTGTGGAAGACAAAGGGTTTCTGGGACTCATGTCACAGGCTGCTATGTTTTATGAAAATATGTGGTAACACTTTCTTTAAATTTATTTTATTATAAAAGTGGTTTTAAAGCATTGTAATACACATTTTAATGCATTGTAATGTCTTATACAGTTGTGTTCAAAATTATTCAGCCCCCAATGCTGTAAATGGTTTTAGGGAATTTAGTGTACATTTGTAATTGTATTCAGAATGAAATCCGACAAGGACTTCTTAGAGAACCATATGCAACTAAAATGACATCAATTAGTTTTGTAATACAGTAGTAAATGTTTCTTTTGTGAATTCTTCATTGACATAATTATTCAACCCCTTAAAGACTACCACTCTGAAGAACAGAGGTTCAATGAAGTGTTTTCAATCAGGTATTGAAAACACCTGTGGATATCAGGGAGCAGCAATAAAGCCTAATAAGGCAACCAATTAGGCAGCTTTAAAATGACTGTGATACTCAGCTCCTTCTAGACATTTACTGGTGTGGTTACAAACATGGTGAGGTCAAGAAAATGGTCCAGGAAGACAAGAGAACAGGTGATTACTCTTCACAGGAAGGGCAATGGCTATAAGAAGATTGCAAAGATGTTGAACATACCAAGAGACACCATAGGAAGCATCATTCGCAAATTCAAGGCAAAGGGCACTGTTGAAACGCTACCTGGTCGTGGCAGAAAGAAGATGCTGACTTCGACTGCTGTGCGCTACCTGAAGCGTAGAGTGGAGAAAAGTCCCTGTGTGACTGCTGAGGAACTGAGAAAAGATTTGTCAGATGTGGGTACTGAAGTTTGTGCTCAGACAATACGGCCCACCCTGCGTAATGAAGGCCTCCATGCCAGTACTCCCAGGCGCACCCCCTTGCTGTCCCCAAAGAATAAGAAGAGTCGACTGCAGTATGCCAAAAGTCATGTGGACAAACCACAGAAGTTTTGGGATAGTGTTCTGTGGACTGATGAAACAAAATTAGAACTGTTTGGGCCCATGGATCAACGCTATGTTTGGAGGAGGAAGAACAAGGCCTATGAAGAAAAGAACACCTTGCCTACTGTGAAGCATGGCGGGGGGTCAATCATGCTTTGGGGCTGTTTTGCTTCTGCAGGTACAGGGAAGCTTCAGCCTGTGCAAGGTACCATGAATTCTTTTCAGTACCAGGAGATATTGGATGACAATGTGATGCAGTCCGTCACAAACCTGAGGCTTGGAAGACGTTGGACCTTTCAACAGGACAATGATCCCAAGCATACCTCCAAGTCCACTAGAGCATGGTTGCCGATTAAAGGCTGGAACATTTTGAAGTGGCCATCGCAGTCACCAGACTTAAATCCGATTGAGAACCTCTGGTGGGACTTAAAGAAAGCAGTTGCAGTGCGCAAGCCTAAGAATGTGACTGAACTGGAGGCTTTTGCCCATGATGAATGGGCGAAGATACCAGTAGATCGCTGCAAGACACTTGTGTCAAGCTATGCTTCACGTTTAAAAGCTGTTATAACTGTAAAAGGATGTTGTACCAAGTACTAAGATTGAATGTCACTTGGGGGTTGAATAAAACTGATAATGATGTGAGCTCAGAAAAGACATTTGTGGTTATTTCATTATAAATGTTCTATTTATATTTGTCTGACCTACAAGTGCCTCTTTGATTTAATTGTAAGCAGGATGACTGAATGATCATAATCAATGTCAAACCGACCAAAACAATCAATTTCAGTGGGGGTTGAATAATTTTGAACACGACTGTAGATAATTGTTATTACAGTTCATACATTATAACACTAAGCAATTCATTGTTACACTACACATTTTAAATTGGTTATAATTCTTTACAACACACATTATGAATATTAATAATGCATTTTACCCTTTAATAACTCTTTATAATGCATTATACATACATGCTTTAAGGAAAGTGTTACCAAATATGTTACTTACTAATATTCATTTGTTAATTCATGAGAATTTCTCTTCTGGTACTGAGAAAGCTTCAAATAGCTCCTGTAATAGGTCATCGATATCGGTATCGGCCGATACAGCTTTCAGTGATCGAGAATCGGTGATCGGCTCCAAATCCTGATCGGAGCACCCCTAAACATCAACTAGAAGTGTTGGCGAGTTGCATGTGCTGTCAGTGAGCCCAGAATGTCTCAGGTGGGGGCCAGATGGCAATCAGGTTACGCTCCGGCCAAACCCAGCTTTCCTGACAATGGTGTACAAATCAGCCTATTTAGTTAGCAGCATTTAGGCAGGAAGCAAGACCTTTCAGGAGGTCTTCCCATTCCTGCATGTGTCAAGGACTGCTTCATGGCGTACCACAGACCAGTTGTTTGTCTGTTTTAGCCCCGCAACGAAGGGCCTTATTGAAGAATAGGCTCACTCATTGGGCATAGGACACTATAATTGAGGTGTATCGTTCAACAGGCTATACAATGCCTGCATCTGTAAGGTGTCATTCAACTCAGCGGTGGCCACGTCTTAGGCTGCGTTGCGTGGCGTATCCCTATCAGAAATAACTGTAACAGCTACTTGGGCATCACCTTGCACATTCACAAGGTTTTATAGATTTAATGTGGCTTCTATTCCTTTCGTTCTATGAATTGTGGAAGACCGCCAGAGTCTCTTGTCACTCGGATTGAGAATGACTTTAAGACCGACTATGACATAGTCGGGGGTTGTTATAGCTTCCGACGCATCATCGGTGTCGTGTGACGGAGTTAATTCGGGATTCTCGATTTGATGCGCAAGACTTGATTCTTCCACCCTGTACTGACCGTATCCGACAGTCTTCCACCATTCATAGTACCACAGTTACGGAAGTAACCGGCCTAATTTGTACTGGATTAGTCCTAAACAAAGAACAAACAACGTGATTAATTATGATGTTTAAGAGTAAAATACAAATCAATGGCAAAAATCATAAACACCTTTTTTACTCACACCTGGCTCTGCATTAAAGCCAAAATACATTTGATTTAACTAGTTTGTTAATTTCTTTCGAAAGGAACGACATGGTGCATCCAACACATTTTCTAACAGTTTTTAAAAAAGAAAACTGTCAGCATTGTATTTAATATTGTAATAATTGAGACTTCCGCCCAGGTATATTAATGGCCGCCCAAGTATATTTGGCGTCACATTTTGTAATTTGTTATCCATCCGTGATAATGGGCCCTATTTTAACGATCTGAAACGCAAGTGTCAAAGCGCGAAGCGCAAGTAACTCTGTGGGCGGGTCTCGGCGCTCTTGCTATTTTCCAGGTGGGATAAATGGCTCTTGCGCCCGGCTCAAATCTAAAACGGGTTGGTCTGAAGTAGCTTCATTATTCATAGATGTGGTTTGGGCGTAACGTGAAATAAACCAATCAGAGTGTCATCAGGGATTGCAAATACCTATGTAAAATGTATAGGATAAAGCTTTGGATAAAAGCGTCTGCCAAATGCCTAAATGTAAATGTAAACTTGCCTAGTAATGTCAAAATATGGATTAAATTAATCGAATCTCAAAAATTTCAGGTGTATCGGCAAATATCTCATCGCTGGTAAATAAAAAAAAACATTAATATTGAATCGAATCTGGATGAACTGTCCAATTTACGCGTATTCGTATCGAACTGTCACAAGCTGTCGAGGGGAAAATTCCCAAATGAAGTTATCATTCCTGTGGCCTACTCCCTTCGAAGGGCAGAGCCCTTGTAGTTTAGACTGTGGTGTGAACAAGGCATTTGTGTGCCATTATGTAGACGTTTGGAATGCACTTAGCAAAGGAAGCAACGTAATTTCCTCATTATCTTCAGCTGGCATGTTCCTGTGACAATGAAGCCTTGTGTCTGTAAGCATATGTCGCTGTTGGCATAACTTAAGCAATAAAACATAACTGTTTGCAAATAAACATACATTTTATTTTTTAAAATATATGCTATATAATATATAAACACATATACATATATATATATATATATATACATATATACATATACACACACACATATATATATATATACACACACACACATACATATATATGTTATATATATATAAAATATATATAAAACTATTAAAAAAATTGCGTTGTTTCCTTTGCCAAGTGCATTCCAAACATCTACAGTTGAAAGAAAAAGTATGTCTTTGGGCTTACTTTGATTTCTTCATAAATTGGTCATAAAATGTGTTCTGATCTTCATCTAAGTCACAACAATAGAGAAACACAGTCTACTTAAACTAATACCGCACAAACATTATACGTTTTCATGTTTTTATTGAACACAACATCTAAACATTCATAGTGCAGGGTGAAAAAAGTATGTGAAACTCTAGGCTAATGACTTCTCCAAGAGCTAATTGGAGCCAGAAGTTAGCCAACCTGGGGTCCAATCAATGTGAAGAGATTGGATGTGTTGATTAAAGCTGGCCTGTCCAATAAAAAACACACCAGTTTTGAGTTTGCTGTTCTGAAGAAGCGTTGTCTGATGTGAACCATGCATCGCACAAAAGAGCTCTCAGAAGACCTACGATCAAGAATTGTTGACTTACATAAAGCTGGAAAGGGCTACAAAAGTATTTCTAAAAGCCTTGATGTCCATGTGTCCACGGTAAGACAGATTGTCTACAAATGGAGAAAGTTCAGCACTGTTGCTACACTCCCTAGGCGTGGTCGTCCTGTAAAGATGACTGCAAGAGCACAGCGCAGAATGCTCAATGAGGTGAAGAAGAATCCTAGAGTGTCAGCTAAACACTTACAGAAATCTCTGGCACATGCTAACATTTTTGTTGACAAATCTACAATAAGGAAAACATTAAACAAGAATGGACTTCATGGGTGGACACCACAGAGTAAGCCACTGCTGTCCAAAAAAAACATTGCAGCACGTTTGAAACCAAAATTGAGTTGTTTGGAAAGAACACACAACGCTATGTGTGGAGAACAAAAGGCACAGCACACCAACATCAAAACCTCATCCCAACTGTGAAATATGGTGGAGGGGGCATCATGGTTTGTGGCTGCTTTGCTGCCTCAGGCCCTGGACGGATTACTGTCATCGATGGAAAAATGAATTCCAAAGTTTATCAAGACATTTTGCAGGAAAACTTAAGACCATCTGTCCGCCAACTGAAGCTTAACAGAGGATGGACGATGCAACAGGACAACGACCCAAAGCATAGAAGTAAATCAACAACAGAATGGCTTCGACAGAAGAAAATACGTCTTCTGGAGTGGCCCAGTCAGAGTCCTGACCTCAACCCGATTGAGATGCTGTGGCATGACCTCAAGAGAGCGATTCACACCAGACATCCCAAGGATATTGCTGAACTGAAACACTTTTGTAAAGAGGAATGGTCCAAAATTTCTCCTGACCGTTGTGCAGGTCTGATCTGCAACTATAGGAAACGTTTGGTTGAGGTTATTGCTGCCAAAGGAGGGTCAACCAGTTATTAAACCCAAAGGTTCACATACTTTTTCCACCCTGCACTATGAATGTTTACATGTTGTGTTCAATAAAAACATGATAAGCACGTTAGCAGACTGTGTTTCTCTATTGTTGTGACTTAGATGAAGATCAGAACACATTTTATGACCAATTTATGAAGAAATCCAAGTAAGCCCAAAGGGTTCACATACTTTTTCTTTCAACTGTATATAATGCATGCAAATGCCTTGTTCACTCCAAAGTCTTCACTCCGAGGGCTCTGACCTTCGAAGGGAGTAGGGAACAGGATTGATGACTATATTTGGAATGCTGCCTGTGACGGGTCGTCACAAATACACGTACCATTACACCCCTAGTTTTCAGCATGACAACAATTATGCGGTATTGAATTGCGAATGCCCAGTGGAGGTAGCTCTATGCCTACTAGTAAGAACCAGTGCTAACACTAACGCTACGTGATGACGTCACAAAAGAATGCTAATTTCATCTGTGACGCCACAAGTCTGTCAAAATCCTGTGGGAAACACTGAATAATGTTAAAATCTTAATGATACTCTTCCCAAATGTGCTGCAGACTATTGAGAATTTTGAGCTAAAGCTTGAATTTACTACATTAAAATTGCTAATTAAATCACAATACCAATATCGGTCAAAAATCAAATCTGCATTATTCAATTTTCTAATAATATTTTATTCTAAATTTCCCATCTAACATTAATTGTAGCCGTCTATTTTCCAAAAATGGTTTGGACACAAAAAGGTCACCATGAAAATGTATGGAAATCTTTCTTTTTTTTGCTGTAATTTTTTGCGTAATATTCATCTGTACCTTGTTTTGGGATCAGCCTGCAGGAGCCCAAAATTCCGTCCCTTAGAATCCATGGTGATGGAGACAGCTCTGTGGACGTAATGGAGCTTCTCCAGACGAATCCGTTCATAAACAGCCCCGCTTTCTGAGTGACTAGACACCTCCAAACCATCTGAAACAACAGACTAGTCAAACAAACAAGCCAAACAGCATCCAAAAGCAATTACATTGTTATTTTATGTACCTTTCTTATCCCCAGCTTTCTTGTATTGGCCCAGCCACTCTCCACTGAAGCCTTCCCCATCTTGAGTGACAAACATCATGCTGGTTTTACTTAGGGCGATGTCTGACATGAAGACTTGTCGCCCATATGCCCAGCGACACTGCTTTGCTGCCATGCCCGTAGAACGCCAGCAAAACACCTATAAGAACGAGAAAACCGAGATGGAGGAAAGGCAAAAAATTGATACACTGTTGCAACTGCGTAGAACGCATAAACCACGAAGACATGTAATGACAACTAGAGATCGACTGATACATCGTTTTCCAGATAATTTTCCAAATATTTAATCAATTTCCCAGCATCGGGAATCAGCAAATGTAAAGCGTCTGCTAAATGACTAAATGTAATCTGTGTTCTTTTATCGTATTCACCGATAAGCTCCGCCATCTTGTGGCCGTTTAGAGAATTGCGTGCCGGACTGTCACTGCAGCAGAGCCTCTGAGGGGACAGGCGAAAGGAAACGAAAGTGTGCACAAGTTATGATACTCACTTGCTTTATTAATTCACTTCTATTTAACATAACAAATAATGCAACAATGAGATGTTACATTTAATGCCTGATATGTAGTTTATGCATCTTCGCTGATAGAGACAAACTCACAGTCACATTGCCTAAGCTATTAATTTCTCCCCCAATAAAGATGTAACTTTACATGAATTAAATGAAACAGCCATGAATTAATTCATGTTGGAATAAAAGAGCTTAGTTTTATTATTTTTGTGGTCTATGCTCATCATTCATATTGCTGTTCACTCACCGGGTAGATGCTCAGAAAGTTTTAGCATGGCCTCCGCATGTAACTGTCTAACTTTTTAACAAGATTTACTTGTTTAAACCTAAGTTATACTTATAAGTATAACAGTAAATAAATATCTGTTCTGGATACCGGGTACATAAACATGCAAATAATCGGTATCTGTTTTAAAAAAACAATATCGGTCGATCACTAACGACAACAATAATTTTTTTCCACATTTCAAGCTGCACAATTAAAGGTTGCAGAATTCATTCAGAATACCTACCAGATTTAAGGACAGTTTACACAAAGAACAGAGAATGCGAGCTGACACATTGATTGTTGCAGTGGGCCCGACGATCTTGGGAGGACCATACTCCACAGCTTACGTACCATTACTTGTTTTGTTTGATATATCGAAAAAGATTGAAAGTTAAAGAACCAGGGGATATTCCTGAACGACTGCGTAATGCCATTGCAGTTTTTAACACAGCAAAATTGACTTACCATAGTTATATTTCCTAATCAAACAAAAAAACAAAACATTGCATTGAACGCACAAGCAGCGATCCTCCCAAGATGGTGCATGCCGTGATGTAGCTTCACATTCTCTATAACTACAAAGTTATAGAAACTGCTTTCAATTTAAGCGAAGTTCACAAATATAATGATACAGAGGACACAATTCCTGTCACAGTTAGTAACAATCATCTTCAGAAGCTTGTACAAGCTTGTAACACAGGTATAATTTTCTTCTAAAACAAGAATTCACATCGTTTTTAATACTTCTCTTAAACAGTAAAAATGCTAAATCATTAAACATGCCCAATCAAACCTAGGAGCTTTAGCTTAAAGGTCTGCCATGGCTGATAGTTTTTATCAGAAGACTACTTACCCACTAAACTCAACATCTTGGCAAAACAGACGTTAAAAGAAGATAACCTGATGTCACAAAATAAAAGGCGGAGCTCCAAATTAGATGCCTATTGAACAGCAAATATCTGAAACAGTTTAATTTCTCTAGTATTATAGTCATTTGTTTCTGGTGTTAAAGTGATCGTTCAAAAATAAAAATTCTGTCATCAAACCTGAACAACTTTCTTTCTTCTGCAGAACACAAAAGAGATTTTGAATGAAGTTGGTAACCTTAAGGAATGGGCAACCATTCAATTCTATTTGTATGGACACAAAACCAATGCAAGTGAATGGGGGCAGGTTAACAACATTCTTCCAAAAAAAAAAAAATTGTGTTTTGCGGAAGAAAGTCGTTTCAGGTTTGAAATGCAAGGGAGTGAGTAAACGGTGACAGATTTTTTTGTGGGGGGGTGAACTATCACCTTAACAACAGTAACAAATTACTACAATGCTAGAGAAAATAAACTGTTTTAGACCTGTCTGACCTAATTGTGGGAAAGAATAAGGTGCCACAAGTCTTTGCTATTTCTGTCCATGTTGACTTTGACTAATATTAAGAAACATGACAATAGCATTCATTACGCAAATACACAGCTATGTACTTCCTTGGGACCAAAAACCTAGTTTTTTCTCACCCTTCCAGCTTCATCTAGGCCCAAAATCACCAGCTTCTCTCCTCCACCATCATGCAGGACCTGAGGGTCAACACGATGGTCCAAACTACCACCAGTCACAAGAACCTTTTTCAGATTCAGCTGTCTGAAAAATAAACAAGAACAACCAGCTGGACATTGTGACACTATAAGCAACAGGATAAACAATGTGTCTGTTGAACAACATAACCTCAATAGAAACCTTGGCCATTAGATTGCATGTCATAGCAATTACAGGCAACTCATCTTAAGTTCAATAACTCGAATGAAAGCCGGCCTCCAAACTTCTAAATCACTTACTTGGAGGCCAGTTTCTTGCACTGATAATCCACCAGCAGGTACACATCTCCCTTTTCTGTCACGCACACGGTGGCACCATTACTGGCTGCGGCCATAGCGATGTTCACATACTTGTGGTGCAGAGCGGACACCTGCCGGGGGGCGGTCACACACTTCTCACCATTGGGCTCCAGCAGGTAACCTGAATGTAACAATAGTAGGACCTCAACTTTTCATATGGGAAAATGTAAATTAAGCAACCACTTTTATTTCAAAGTTCTATGAAACAATGAAATTGGAAGATGATGAATTTTGAAAAAAAAGACATTCTTGCAGCAGCAAAATAAGTCTTTTTTTTTTAAGTATATTTTGTTACAGGAATTTACTTAATTTTTCATCACACTCTTATGCTTTTTGTAAGGTCAGCTACTTTATCTTTAAGGAGATAAGTTCACCCAAACAAATGTTTGATCATTTGACCATGTCATTTCAAACCTGTATGACTCTCTTCTGCAGAACACAAAAAAATATATTTTGAAGAATGTTAGTAAACACAAAACTGACACCCATTGACTTCCTTTGTATGGACACAAAACCACAAAGACATTTCCCAAAATATCTTATTTTCTGTCTTACCGAAGGAGGGGTCATATGCAGGTCTGTTTGTTGTCCGTGATAAATAAATCTATGAGTTTAAGACGCTTACCTAGCTGGCCACCATTTAATCCTATGGTATACAATGCATCTCGAGTCCAAAGAACCGTGTGGAACCTGCCAGCTGCAACACCAATCACTATTCTGCCTTTTAGAGCCTTAGATGACACCTGTTATCAACAGGAAATGATTCTTGAATATAAACAGAGTTAAGGACACAATGTCCATAGGATCAAGCTACATTACGCTGACCTGTTTGGGTATTTGGCTGGAGGCAAGTGGAGTTGAGAGACCAAGCTGATGATGGGTGTTGAGCCCAAACGTGTAGACGTACCCTTCCTCTGTCAGAACCACTGTGTGATCTCGGGCCGCAGCAATCTGAGAGCACTGATGAGACAGCAGGCCATCTACTATCCGTGGAACCTGAGACATAAACATCAAGGGCTGGTTGCATAAACAAAAAAGACTAGTCTAACATGTCATCTCGATTTTTCCTCAAGACTGGTCATAACTTCTGTAGCAAAGTCAGTAAAATAAAAGGTAGAGTGGTCTAATTGAAATCTTAAATGTACGACTCATTAGTCCTAACTAACTGCTAGTCAGTGACAATACTTAAAGACACGTTCTATATTTTGCAGCTATTTTTCTGCAACTCACCCCAGGTCTTACAAAGAATGCATATGTAGAAATGAATTTCAACCCCACATGAGGAACACCAAAGGGTCTCACCAGATAAGTCTGTTCATCACCATGCCCCAGTCGCCCCCCCTGTCCATGTCCACATGTGTAGATCTGACCCGTCTGGGACAGGAAGACAGAGTGGAACTTGCACAACACCACCTGAAAGGTCAAAACAATGGCATTGTCGTCAAGAACCATTTGACTTTTTGCCTCAAATGGTTTTTGGACAAAAATATCAAACCAGGTTGTATTTATCTTAAAGTCAGAGTAAAGAGAATTCCAATAATTGTTTCTAAACATACTATAAATGTTAGAAATGTATTCATGTAATAACAAAGACTGTGAACCATGTAGTCTGTACTTGAGAAGTTAGGCCATTAAACAGTTTTTCACTATTTTCATGTTCAGGATTTTTTGTGCATGTCTAAAATCAAGTCTCAGAACAGAAAGAGGGGGATCACTGGCATGGTTTCAGTGCCAACAGCGGACACACCCCCAGCATTTTCGGGTAGACAGTAGTACAATTTTTTTTTTACAAGATTTTGATAACTTACTTTTTATCACTCAGATTTTGTTGGGCTATGGAGCAACACACTCAGAACACATATTTAAATATTAGAAAAGTATTGCTGAAACACTTTACAAGGACCGTGAACCACATAGTCCTGAATTGTGAAGTAAGACCGTCAAACAGTAAAAGGAAAAATGACAACAGAGCTTAAAGGAACATTTCATACAAAAATAAAACTTCTGTCTTCACAATTTTGTCACATGAGAAATGTTTCAGTGACTTCCCCCACTACAATGCAAGTCAATGTGGTGCAATGTTGTTTGGTTTCCAACATTCTTCAAAATATCTTCTTTGGTGTTCTGCAGAAGTAAGAAATTCATGCATGTTTGAAATGACAAGATGAATAAAAAATGAGTCAATTTTCACTTTTGTGTGAACTACCCCTTTGAGACTGCTGCAAATACCTTATGGCAACAACATTATTGACCAATTAGGAACTGAGATCTGTAAATGAAAAATAGCAGAGCATAAAAAAACATCTGTGTTGACTTTTGCCATGACAACATTGCCCTTTCTCTTCAGACTGGCTTGGAGTCGAGTACAGCAGGGGAGGGAAGACAAGGTGAAAATCATCACTAATTTAATACACTTCTCAAGTCCTAAAGAGAAACAAGAGATGCTTTGCAACGCATCCAAACCATTCTGCAATAGAGCTGACTGCCACACACTTTCGCGGCGCGTATTTAATCTGGTCCCGTTATCGCGGAATTAACATTTTAATATTTAACTGAGAGCATCTGCAGAACAGCGTAGCAGGTCACAATGTACTCTCTTTCCATGTAAGAGGACATCATAAGGAAGATGAAAGAGTCAGGAAATCGGATCCCCACAACATAAAATTTAAAGACTGCCCAGCACTTCCGGGATTTGTATGCTTTCTATTTAAGTACACACACCAATTTAATGTAAAAAAGAAACAAATAATTTGTATTTTTCAGTGTAAAGCCTCACAGCCTTTTGCTACGCATAACCCTTGCGAGTTGCCCAAAATGAATCTGCAAAAACATCATCCTCATCCTCAAGGGCATTTTCAAGAACAATTTACAGGCAAAGATGCTGACAATTTTCCTCAGTTGATTTGTGGAGGTCCTTTGAGATCTTTGTTTTGAAGGAGTTCCCCTGCGAGGAGCCTGTTATCAAGGCAACACTAGTAAGTCTCCTGTCTTTATCACCCTTTCTTGTTGCCACTCCCGTTGGGAATTTTAGACCATGCAACCTTGCACAAACCCTGGGGTGAAAATATCATAGTAGATCTCATCAGCAGAACTTAATCGAGACAGAACCTGACCTTAAAAGTAATACAACTTATCATTGTATTGAAATGAAGTTTAGGAGTGACCACACTTGCCTGTTTCACATAAACACCAGACCTGGAAAACAAGTCGACAATCTCAGGATGATGCCTACTTTCCTGGTTTCCATGTCCAAGACTGAAATTTGTGTTGCTTCCCCAAGTGTACACCTCAGTAGGATCTGAAAGACAGTCAGATGACAACGTATGACAAACTTATATATAACTGTACTGAATCCATCCAAATCAATCTTCTTTCCTTCAGGATTTGTTTAAGAAAATGTTCAAGCTGCTCCTATCGACGGAGCAAAAGTATTTCTTAACTAGTGGCCGTGAGGCTTCAAAAAACACAAATAAAGCAACATAAGATTCTGAAATATAATTTACACCTTCACATATGGGAACTATGTCACTAAGATGCATCATGTTAGGTTTAAAAACAAGGTGGTGACATCATTGTTTAAAGCAGGTCTACTCCAAATATAGAATTCATTGAGTTATATAATAATAAGTTTTATTCAATTGTATTCTAGAAAACTAAACAGCAATCATTGTACTTTGATGGAGCTTTTAATTAGTTTTCTAGGGGCAGCCATTGGTAACTGCAGGCTCCCACTGCATGTAAAAGCACAGTCTGGTCTTAAGTGCCGAACAGAAGATGTCGATAAATTTAGAGTACAATATAGAGGAATATAATAAACAGGTCCGAAAGGATGTAAGGAAAAAAGTTTTAATTTTGTTATATAAACTATTTCTTTATAAAATTATTAAAGCGGAGATAATTTAAGATAATAAGGAATCTCTATTAAATTACCGGTGTTTCGGAAAACAACATGAGTTGGGCGGTCTTTCATGGTAAGATCTAAAACAGAAAGCCCTTCTTTGTCCTGGATGGACAGCTGCCCTCCATGCTTCAACACAAATACACAATGAAGGACATATGAATAGTACAAATATACAGCGTCACGTTATTCTCATAGTAGGAAAATGAAGGGTAAAAAAATGTATAATTACGTAAAGAATACATACATATGTATTGCCATTACATAGGTCACTCTGCATTTAAAAAACATCGGCCAACCACTGGATCTCACCTTGATGAGGGTCATGAGGCAGTGAATCTGCCCATAGAAGGCGCTGCGATGCAGGGCGGTCCACCCCGACTCTCTGTCCTTCACCAACAGGTCGGCGTGCTTGCTGTCCAGGAGCCACTGAAGCAAGTCACGCTTACCCAGGGAAGCTGCGAGGTGGAGAGCCGTGCGTCCATATGAATCCCGCAGAGTAGCAGCGTTGTGACAATGTGCAGACAGGTAGGTCCGCAGACGGCCCTCCGAGCCACTAGTCAAAGCAGCGATGACCTCCTCTGCATGCTCCAGAGAACGGCACTTTGGTGTGCAGTCTGGGGTTCCCAGACTCATTTTAGCTTCTCACAGGCTAAGCTACAACCCCCCAGTTATTCTTCAATCCCAAACACGCCCAACCTTTGCCCAAAATATACAAGAAATCTTAATAAGACTGTGCTTAAAATAGTGACTGCAAGAAATTAAGCTATGAAAAACAGAACAAAGCAGAAAACACATTCAACTTCTCTCTTCTTCTTGCCAGATTAATTTACTGTGCTAGAATTGTGCAAGTGTTGAGGTTCCACTGCACCCTAGCAACCCTAGAGGGAGGATCTACCTCATCTTAGTCAACCATGTCACACAGACATTCAACAAAACCTTTGAAACAAATCACAGGCATTGAAGAATATAAAAAAGTAATCTTTACAAAAGCATATAAATATATTCCAGTCGTCTAAAAAATAAGACGAATGTGCTTAAACTGTCTATCTTTTTTTGTAAAAGGCAACTTCTTCAAATCTCCGAAATGTCCATCCAAAATGTCCATCAAAACACTTCACAATTTAATCTTCCATAATTGCAAAAGGCTCTTGAAAAAAAAGTTTTCATAAATTTGTCTAAATGCAACAAGTGTTATATGGAAATTACTTTTTCCGGGACATCCTAAATCACATAGCAAATTTATA
Organism: Triplophysa dalaica; assembly: GCF_015846415.1. Lineage (NCBI taxonomy): Eukaryota > Metazoa > Chordata > Actinopteri > Cypriniformes > Nemacheilidae > Triplophysa > Triplophysa dalaica. Next base: position 16,442,272 of record NC_079553.1, read on the forward strand.
AAATAAAATAATTTTATAAAATAGAATAATTTAAAAGTAGCTGGATGTATAGTAAAGCAGTTTAAGTGACCTTTGTTGCTCAACCTGCTTCAACAAAATAAAAACACTGGCATAACAAATGTTATTTTCATAACAGCTCACTTGGTAGTTTGAGAATGCCCCCCTCTGCCAAATACGGCTACAGTTTTATACTTATTTTACTTATTGCCCTCAGAATCTGAAACATATGTGCAATGTCTCACTAATGCAATGTAATGTTACACACAATCAGTTACAGTACATCAGGCTACATTCATTTAACGTTATATCGCTTTAAAAGGAGCTCTGGTGTCTAGTGAAAGGAAATAGCCGATGTATTAATAAGTTGGTCGTGTCTGTTATATCACACAGAATCAGATTTGTAAGTCTCTGAGTGAAAAACACATAATCATTTATCATTATAATAATGAACAATATTGGGCTAAACTATGTACCAACCATTGAAATACACTGCGACTATTTTCCTCTCTTGACGTACCTGACGCTAGATGAAAGAAAAATACAATATCGTCTTTTCCCTGACGCAGCAGATCATGCAAGGCATCTTTAGATGAAAGCTCGATGTTTTTTAGTAGATATGTTGCAGCAAAGTTAGGTTAAGTAATAGTTTAGATGGACGGTATAGCAGTAAAACATTTTGTGATTGGTCAGGCAGATCTGCATGCTTATAGTTTATTGGGCGATTGAACGTACGGTCTTGCATAGTTGCTTTTGGTTGGACGATTCTGCTCTTAGTGTTCTTAACAATTTAAAAGGTCTCGTGAGTTTTTAACTTTTTTATTTATTGGATTCATTCGGTGTATTTGTGATGTGCAGAGAGGGCTTCTAGGACAGAATAGATCCCCACCTTTTGCGGTATTCCTGAACTGGCAAGAGAGTCCCTGCTTTTGCGTCAGAAACGTAGGGGCGTGGCTAATGGGCATACCTTAAAGAGCCTTTGAGAGAGATTTCTGCCAACGGAAGTCCGAAACGCTGGAGCGTCTCTTGATTCGTGGAGTCTTCAGATAGTACCAGGAAGTTATGTTTTCTCTTTAAATGCTTTATTTCTTAAATGTTTTATTCATTAAATTGCTTTCGTCTTTAAATGGGTAAAAACACTGTACGTTATGTTACGTTACTGTAACTGCCGCGACTATTGAAAATGTGAAAAAACTGTTCCATTTGAGACAACGAAGAAGACGCGACTCTCTCAATGGCTCTGATACATTACACATACGTCACATGACTGACATAACTCTTTTATGTTGAATATTTAATTTTCCATAGCCTTAGTAAATTACCACAATGGGTAGGTTTATAAATGAGAAACAAACATTTAATACTTAAATGTTTCTCGTTGTATTTTTTCTGTGTATTTTTATGCATTTATTAATATTATATGGATTGGAGTTTCATGTACAATATAACTACATGGCACCTTAATCACTAACAACTAAGTTTTACAATTTTTAATAAGGTCACTTTAAGACCATTATCTTATGTATATTTTTATTGACCAAAAAAACTATAATATTCTTACTGAAGCAAATGCATCCATAGTAACATTTTCTCAATTTATTTTATTTAAAATTTTCTGTTTAATGAACAATTTATAATGTATCTTTATTATAATGTTATAACTCATCACTGCTAAAATGTATTGGCAATTGTGCAAGGTAACTCGCTGTCTGCATAGACTAGTTTTATATCTTTCATTACTCTATGCTCTCTTTCTTCTATTATGTAGGCTAACTAAATAAGAGTGCAGTGTATGTATGTACAAAATTTGTTTTGTGATGCTATACATTTTGTCTGACTATTTTACCCCAAATACCTTGAGGGAAATTATAAGTGTTCAGGTGTATTTGAGTTACTACCCCAAGTATCTTGAGGGAAATAAGTGTTCAGGCGTATTTGAGTAAATATTTTCCAGTCGTTCTTTTTACGAATTAAAATCCTGTACAAGAATGTACCACCTGTAAAACTTAACAACTTAGAAATGGTTCTTGTTGTAACATGTGGTCCTGACGCCCCTGTTAACAGCTGAATGGTACGTTCCAGTGAATAGCGCTCATTGTAAGATCAGGGAGCGGCAGGGGTAGAATCACGTCTGAGCAGCGGCGCAGACGGAGCGGGATGGTGAGTGACATGATGAGACTTGTGGATTGACAAAAGAAAACGCGGACATTATCACTCTTATGTGTTTCTGGATCTACTTCATCTTTTCAGCATACCAAGAACTGAACATGTGGATGTCAATAACAGGATCGGACACTTTTGGCGAAACTCGTGAATAAGAAATATTTGTGTTTAAGATTTAAGCGACGATAAACGTACGGCTTTGACGCACACGAGAAAAACTCTTGTTCGCCGTTTTGGATTTCGACTTTAAGTAAAAACTTCAAGGTCCAGGAAGATATACCACACAAGAATGTAGAACAAAAGACAACGAAAGATGTGATAGCTTACTTCATATGGGAGAATCGTCTGAAGAGCGCTAACTTTCCTTACACCGCCGTAGAAGGAGAGACACATTCCTGCTACCTCCGCAAAACGCGCGAGCTCGGATTAGTTTGATTTGCTTGAACTGGAAATAAAGCAAATAAACATGTGTAATTTGACTCTCTGCCTTTTGCTCTTCCTCACGGCTTCAAGCTCATCTTCCTGCCCTGTCCATTGCGTGTGTGAAACCACAATAGTGAACTGTGTAAACCAAGGCTTGAGATCCATCCCACAACCTCTTCCTGAAGACATCACCACACTTAACATCAATGGAAACAATATAAGGAATCTAAACAATGAATCATTCCCAAGCCCTCTAGAGCATTTAACAAGCCTTAATGTGTCTGGAAGCCAAGTGGAGCAGTTCAACACTATGGTGTTTGCTAACTTGCCAAGTCTTCGTTTCCTTGACCTCAGCAACAATTCAATTGTACATTTTAGTGCTGAGGCTTTTTCTCAAGACAATAAGGTAGAGGTTCTGAACCTCAGCAGATCCTTATACAATTATTCGTATGTAGGTGTTTTTGCAAATCTTTTCAAACAGAGCTTACCTAAAGTTTCCAATCTTGATTTATCCAACAACAAACTGGTTCTCCTTCCAGAAGGCACATTCATAGGTTTGTTGAACCTCACTGTTTTAGATTTGAGGAACAACTCCCTTGTTTCAATAACTAATGGCACGTTTCAGAACCGCGCACTTAAAAAGTTGGACTTACGTGACAATGCATTTAAAGACCTGCCAAATGGTACTCTTGCAGACCTCTGTTTAATTCCTGATTTGAGAGTGAGGCTTGCAGGAAACCCCTGGCGTTGTGATTGTAATATTGAGGACATGTTGATTTGGTTGAAGAGATATGATTTTGTAGTTGACAAATTAAAAATGACCTGTTCTGCTCCGGCAGGGTTGAAAAATGTCTCACTTTTACAGCTAAAACAATCACAACTTCCATGCACCTACACTGGTGATTTAAAGGGTGTTCTGGAGACCTCCTATGTCTTCCTGGGGATGGTTCTTGCCCTCATTGGAGTCATCTTCCTGCTTGTCCTTTACCTCAACAGAAAAGGCATCAAGCGGTGGATCTACAATATCCGGGATGCCTGCAGAGACCATATGGAGGGGTACCATTACAGATATGACATCAACTCAGACACACGGCTAGCCAACCTCAGCCTCAATTCAGATGTGTGAGGAGACATGAAATTATTTAAGTAGCTTTGTATGAATATACACATATATGTGTAGAGTTTGCTGTGACATGCATTCTTTCTCATCAGACAGATTTAACTGGATTTTGCAGGGTCAACCCTGTTATGCTCGCTAAATCTAATTGATACATGCTGATGTGTTGCCATAATGTTGTCCAGTGGTGCATGAATCGAGAACCAATTTTTATAAGGAAAGGACTGAATTGGACTGTGGAGGTTATCTCATAATCTGACAAAATGCATGCATAACACAAACTATTATTCATTTTACGTTTTTTTTTTCCTTAAATTGAATTTTTTACTATTCAAACTGCCATGCATGTGTTTAGTATTTTTCATCAATGTATAATAAAATAGTAAAGCTAGTTTTTATAATCAGTTTCTGGTTTGACGGTTTACATTTGTTGTCTGCACATAGATCAACTCTTCTCTCGAGATGCCTAGTTAAATAAAAGGTATGGCACTGATTTGTTTTAACTGAATCATCGGTCCAGTGATTTAAACTTCAGAGAGGAGCGTGAAGCTAATCAGATGGGCACACGGCACACTGTAAATTTTTTGTTATTTAATATAGTATAGTATTTAATAGTATAAAGAATTAATACTACAAAATCCTTAAAACTACATTTCCTGCAATGTGTTATTTTACTATTTGTGAATGTAAGCAGTCTGCCAAGTTGTAAAGCTGAAAGTGTACAATTAACAAAGTTATTTGCTTGTGGAAAAAATAGTTTTTTCGCGAACTGTTCTTTCATTCTAATTTCATCTCTTGGTTAGATTTACGTCACTCGGTATAATGCCTGCCTTTGTTCCATTTGCTAGACTGTGAAGCTGTACATGGTAGACCAGGGCTAGTCAATCATCTTTACCTGGCCCACCTTAACATTTCAAATGAAGTATAGAGACTTTAAGAATGGTGTTCTTTTAAGAAATGCGTGTCCTAAGCCTTTGAAATTCCAGAACGCTGCACCATTCAATACGAAAGTAATTCCCGTGGCTCGATTAACGTCATATAAAACGATGCGATCGGTGTGTCAAAGAAACTTAATGTTATCTGTAATGTTATAATCGGCAATCCACAGACACAAGCAGTCGGTTTGCACACGCAATAGGTCGCGTTCCAGCAATTTCATTCAGCTTAGTAGGGAATATAAAATACAATTAAAAATACAATATCCCGTTTATGAATAGGTATATACTGGATGCAATATTTGAGTAGGCCTACATGCTTTAATCTATGACCTGTAAGTAACAGCAACAAAAACAGTACATCCGAACAAAATGCAATAAATAACGGAAATACAAAATAAATTCCTACATCCTATTTATACTTTTGGAATCTGGCCCTCAAAGAAAAGAAGTTGGAGACCCCTGCGGTAGACCAATCGCAGCAGACTGGACCATCTGACCAATCAGATCAGCGTGGGCTGACAGAAAGGAGGGGATTAGACAGATGATTCGCCAAACAAATCATTGTAGAGTCATGAAGGAAGGTAATAATTGCCAATTATTTGAAAATGAAAGTGTTTTACACCTTGTATGTATGTAAACTTGTTGTTGGACACTCCATAAACCAAAGTCAGACCTTAAAGCAACATTTTGTTGTTTTTCGACCTTAAAATAATGTCTCTAAAATTATTTCACTGGTAGAACAACTCTTAACTGGACGAATTCTACTGAAGCTGCTACCAAAGAAGCCTCATAGCAGCAACAACAACACTGTAAGTCCTTTTTTCGGGTCGGATACACACAGCCCCACCACCCTGCACTCGGATTGCAGAAGAGTGAGAAGAGTGAGACATGTTTTCCAAATGACATTTCTGCATTCGCCGGTTTCATCAGCTTAGTAAATACATTTACGTGTATTGCGCTGCCTACAGGGAAGCTTATACACGTACATTATTTACGACACTGAGAACAATTTGGGGAGACATCAGCACTCATTACACTCTCGTTTCAAAACTGTTTATCATGTAGATGTATTCTATTCAAAGCAGAATCTTTGAATAGAATACTCAAGGTGCCGAAGCTGCAAGTATTCGAATAACATGCAGATACATCTACCAAATAAAGCTCTGCGGTTTCCAGCAGACAATTGAAAATATGAATATTGAAAAACATTCATGCAAATTGGTCACATTGAAAATCTGGGATTTTTATTCACATGTTACCTCAAACATTAAATTTACATTTCAATTTTACTAATCAAATTTGAGCAAATTGAAAATGTTGACCGTGTTCAAGGGATAAATTTGTTTGTTTTTCACTCACCCTCATGTCGTTCCAAACCTGTATGACTTTCTTCAGAACATGAAAGACAATATTTTGAAGAACGTTGGTAACCAAACAACATTGAACCCCATTTACTTTTTTGTATAGACACAAAACCTTTTATTGGCATATCTCGCATATCTTTTTTGTTTTACAGAAAGTCAGTCATGTACAGGTCTTGAATGATGTAAGCGTGAATAAATAAATGATGACAGAAATTTTACTTTTGGATCAACTATCCTTTTAACTCCTTAAAGTGGTCCTACAACGAAGTGTCATGCATTCTGACTTCTTTACAAAGTTAAACGTGCTGTCTTCTCATGCTTAACAACTTGTCAAAAAACAGGTTGAGTGTATTATGTAGTATTTTTTGTGCTAGATACACTCCCCCAGCGATCGTACAAGTTTCAGATAGATTTTTTCGAACATATAAAACTTAACCATCACATCCTCCTGTCCTTAACCATCACATCCTCCTGTCCACCCTCAAGGCAATGGGGGTCTTTGGAATGGTTCAGGTCTTACCTCTCGGGTAGGTCCTTTAGAGTATCTTGGAGAGGTGAGGTGTCGGAGTCCCATCATCTCGACACAGGTGTGCCTCAGGGCTCAGTGCTTGGTCCGTTGCTATTCTCTGTATACATGACATCCCTTGGCTCTGTCATTAGGAAACATGGCTTTTCCTATCACTGCTATGCGGATGATACTCAACTCTACATGTCTTTTCGCCCTGACGATCTGACTGTCTCTGCACGCATCTCAGCTTGCCTAGCCGACATCTCGCTCTGGATGAACGCCCATCACCTGCAGCTGAACCTTCCAAAAACAGAACTGCTTGTAATCCCGGCTGACACGAAGACTCATCACAACCTTTCCATTCAACTGGGCTCATCAACCATCACACCTTCCAGAAAAGCAAGAAACCTGGGAGTGGTGATCGATGATCAGCTCAACTTCACGGATCAAGTTGCCAGCACCGCCCGCTCCTGTAGATTCATCCTCTACAATATCAGGAAAATTAGACCCTTCCTATCAGAGCATGCTACACAAATCCTTGTCCAGGCTCTTGTCCTGGCCAGACTGGACTACTGCAATACACTACTGGGAGGACTTCCAGCTTGCACAACCAAACCTCTACAGATGATCCAGAATGCTGCGGCAAGAGTTATCTTTAATGAACCAAAGAGAGCACACGTCACTCCTCTACTCATTAAGCTACATTGGCTTCCCGTAGTCGCTCGCATCAAATTCAAGACTCTGCTCCTGGCCTACAAGACCACTACTGGTTCGGCACCACCTTATCTTAAATTGCTAATGCGGACATATGTACCCGCCAGATCCCTACGCTCTGCAAACGAACGACGTCTTGTGGTGCCATCCCATAAAGGTAAAAAATCTCTCTCGCGCACCTTCTCCGGATCTGTTCCACCTATGTGGAATGATCTTCCCACTGCTACAAGATCTGCAGATTCTGTAGCCATCTTTAAGAAATGCCTGAAAACACATCTCTTCCGCCAACATCTGACTGATCTGTTCTGACTCTTTTCTTCTCTACTCTACTCTACTCTACTCTACTCAAAAAAAAAAAAAAAAAAAAATGTATGAATGAATGGTTCCGTATACTGTGTTAGGCTATATGAGACTAGTCTTCTTTTTGATTGCACTTATGCTTTTGTTGTACTTATGCTGTCCCGATTGCTTCCATTATCTACCCCACTTGTAAGTCGCTTTGGATAAAAGCGTCTGCTAAATGACTAAATGTAAATGTAAATGTAAATAAAACTGTTTCGCAACAACTTTTCTTAGTCCCTTCATGGCCAATTCTCCCGGAAAAGCATGCGGCACGGCCACATGAGAGCAGAAGAAGAAGCATGCGCAGATGTCACTTTCACTTGTAAGCAGGAGAGAGAGAGCGTACGTTCGTGAAGTTCAAGTGTTTGTTTGTTCAATGCATTTGTGTGATGAATGTTAAATAAACGGTGGATATAACACTGGATTTGGAGATTGTTTGAAACTGATAAATGGAGCTGTCCCCGCGCTAAAAGATGCCGGACATGAACCACATGCGGTGAGTGAAACTGATGACTCTGTTTTGTTGACAATGGGTGCGCACGTGCTTTGCTTCAGCCTACCCCACTTGCCGTATGTTTTCAAAAACAATCAAAAAGCTGTATGTATCTTTTATAAATGTGAGCAAACAAAATACTCTTCGAAGATATGAAGTATAAAATACTTCTCTATAGGTACATATGCCCGCTTTAACACAAAAGGTCGGATCTCTTTGCTCCCACTATGCTGGGAAAAAAGATCATCAGTCCTTGCGGAAACATCTGTACCATCCAGGATAGCTTGAATACTGAACATGCTAATCAAGAAGAATTGGTCATTGAAAATGCCTTTAAGATCATCCATTAATAAAGTTAGGTTGAGACGAAGATATTGGAATGTGTTATACGTTAGAATACTCCTTATTAAAGTAATCACTGTCTGGTTTACTCTGACTCCTGTTACATTGTTACCATTCTGACATCGAAGACAGATTTATGTTTTGTACATTTGCAGTTTGGTTGGTGGTTTGGTCAAGCTCGGTTCAATATTTGTGTATGTTATTGACATACCAATCAAGTTTTCCCAACAGTTTTTAAAATGAAGGTCATTTTTTCTTTTCTTTGAAAACCATTAGTTCGGCATATAGCTAAATGAAATTATGGCCCTGTATTCTGTGTAATTTGGCCGCTGATGACACCCCAAGGACATGCCACCCTCCCTAGAGGAGAGGTCTCGGTCGTCCCTCTCCGGGGGAGGAACAGGTTACGTTTCCACGGTGACGATCTCAAGCGATTGCTGTGCAGCGGGTGGCTCTCAGCAGACCTTTATTAGGGAGACTGAGCTGTGTTGTTGTGTTGATTACAGATGTGTAATTTGAATGGATCAATAAATGCTGGTGTATAAGAGCACATTTTAAAGAAAGGGAACTTTACCATTGAGACCTTTTAACAACCCCTTGTGCCTATTAAACCTGGACTACAAATAGCCTAAACCAGCACTTAAGGGCAGTCATGACCTAATGGTTAGAGAGTCAGACTCATGACCAGAAGGTTGCCGATTTGATTCTCAGGGCCGGCAGGTAACAACTGAGGTGCCCTTGAGCAAGGCACCTTATCCCTACCTGCTCCCTGGGCGCTGCAGTGAAAGCTGTCCACTGCTCCGGGTGTACGTGTGTTCACCACTTGCTTGTGCGTGTGTTTACTACTCTCTGGATGGGTTAAAAGCAGAGGTCACATTTCGGGAATGGTTCACCATATCTGACTAGTAGGTCACTTTCACTTTTTTAAGCATCTTCCCTAACAGAAACTTTTCCAGTTGTGTCAGCTTCTGTGACATTGCCCAAAGTAAAGCTCATAAACTATTACAAGCCATATTCTTCCATGTCTTCCTTTTCCCATCTCTCTAACTTGCTTTTGTCAACACTTTTGTGTCAGTTGTTTTGCATATGATGCCTAATGAATGCTCTATTCAGTCGTTTAAGAAAAGAAAAATGAAAATCATATTGGTATGGAACCACCCATATTATTATGAGTAAATTATTATTAAATCATTAAATTGAGGAGAATTTCATATAACTTCTATAACAATTATGAATATATCAAAAATCCCAGAAACGGCATAATTATGCTAAAGACATTACAATAGATGCAATGTACTGTGGCAGGGTAAGAGACACGACAGACACAAGATGGCAGATATAACAAACCCCGGAGGGGAGTTTATTCACACGCACAGTGAAAAGTGTCCAAACAGTGATATCCCGGGGTGCTAGTGTTGTATATTGGTCCTCCGTGCTCGTGCAAATCTGGTCCTAATTCTCCTGGTCACTCGTATCTGCTGGTACAAAGACAAAAGGGTTAGATCGGGTGAGATACCAGACCCAGAGTGGTGAGTGCACGGGGTTTATATGCCCGGGCTGTTTCCTAGGCGACGCTGATCCTGGATCTGTACCCGCCCCGCCACACTCCCCCCCCCAAGCGTCGACCCTGTATCCTGGGTCTTTGGGGAACTAGTAAGGGGGGAAGGGTAGTGTCACCTGACAGACCTGCCCAGCCGGACCACATCCTTGACAACCCGTCCGCATTGCCGTTCGCGACCCCGGCCCGATGTCGTACCGTGAAGTGGAAGTCCTGGAGTGCCAGGAACCAGCGGGTCACACGGGCGTTAGTGTCCTTCGCTCGGGCCATCCATTGTAGGGGGGCATGGTCTGTAACCAAAGTGAAGCTTCTACCCAACAGATAATAGCCGGCTGACGTATCCGATACGTGACCGGCCCCACCTTCTCGACGATGGAATACGGCCCCTGCCAGGACGCCAGAAACTTGGAAGTTGCCGTAGGCACGAGGACGAGCACTCGCTCGCCAGGCTGGAATTCTCGTGCCTGGGTGGGCCGGTCATATACCCTCTGCTGGGCGCGCTGGGCCTCTGCCAGATGTTGTTTCACAATAGGCATCACCCGGTCAATCCGTTCCCGCATCTCTTTGACGTGTTCGATCACCGTCCGATGTGGCGCCGGCTGTTGCTCCCACGCTTCCCGGGCGATATCCAGTAATCCTCTAGGTTGGCGTCCGAACAACAGCTCAAACGGAGTGAATCCGGTGGAGGCCTGGGGAACTTCCCGAACCCCAAACAGGACATATGGCAGCAGGAGGTCCCAGTCACGCCCATCTTCAGCAATCACTCTTCGTAGCATCCGTTTTAGGGTCTGATTAAACCTCTCCACCAATCCATCCGTCTGGGGATGGTAGACTGATGTTCGTAGTTGCTTAATCCTGAAGAGTTGGCAGAGGTCCGCCATCAGCCGGGACATGAAGGGAGTGCCCTGGTCCGTCAAAACGGCGCTGGGGATACCCACTCGGCTGAACATCAAGAACAGTTCCTTGGCAATGTTCTTCGCGGTAGCTTTGCGAAGGGGAATAGCTTCGGGGTATCGGGTTGCGTAGTCCACGATGACCAGGATGTGTTCATGGCCCCGGGCGGACTTCGGCAACGGCCCTATCAGATCCATGCCAATCCGGCCGAAGGGTACCTTGATGATGGGCATCGGTATCAACGGGCTGGGGGGTGGGTGCCGAGGGGATTTCCGCTGGCAAGTAGGGCAGCTCTGGCAAAACCGGTTTACTTCCGCATCAATCCCGGGCCAGTGGAACCGGTCGCGAATCCTCTGTAGGGTGTTCTGTGTTCCCAGATGTCCTGCCATCGGGTGCGAATGGGCCAACTCCAAAACCGCCTCCGTCTTGGTCCTCGGCACCACCAGGAGGTGTTTAATCTCCCCCCGCCGTGATGCGACGCAGTAGAGTAGACCATTCCTGACCACAAAGTGGGGGAGAGGGTGAGGCGCGGGAAGTCGATCTTGTCCTTCCAGCACCCGAATCTGCTTCCAACAGTGCTTCAAACGTTCATCCTCTCGTTGTTCGCGACCGAAGGCCCCTCCCCTGGTAACCTGGTGAAAGACATCCATATAGACATTCGGGTTATTACACTCACCCTCTCTTTCACTGCCCGTGGCCAGGAAGGCTGGTTGGTTGGTTTTAGCCCTTGGTGCCCGTCGCCGTTGGCGGCCCCCGTTAGCGGGTCTTCCCCGGAACGTGGCGGCCATCAGCCTGTCAAATCCCGGCCAATCTCGACCCAATATTACCGGTACCGGGAGATCCTGAACGATGCCCACCTCGATCTGCCATGACCCGGGTTCTGCTGTAATGGTCACCCGGCGTGTCGGTACATGTTGTGTGTCGCCGTGAATGCAGGTAATGGGAACCATGGCTTTGCTTGCAGGAAGTGGCCGGATCACCGCCGGTTGCACCAGAGTAATGGCACTACCTGTATCGAGAAGGGCCCGGTACGATTCTTTTCCCACATTGACAATCCTAGTAGGTGCTCCCTGGGGAAGGGTCCGATGTACTGCACATCCTGCCATCCAGGCCCGGACACCGGGTGACGGGGGTTCAGTGGGCATGGGCTCGTCCACGGGTTCAGGGGCCGCCGGCCTACTCACTGGTCGCATAGTACCCTCCGGCCGTGGCCTGTCGAATCCTCCCCTCCGGGTAGCCGTCCTCTCTCTCTCTCCCGTGTCTCTGGCTGACGAGGCTTCAGCCAGCTCCACAGCCTCAACCAATTCTTTCGTCGTCCTCGGATTCTTCATACTAACTGACCTTCGAAGATGCCGGGGTAGAGTACGAAGAAGCCGGTCGATCATAACTTTCTCGGCAACTTGTGAGGCTGTGGGGTCATCCGCCAGCAGCCATAGATGCACCAGACTCGTCAGTTGAGCTACCTGCTGTCGTACTGGAACGCGTTCATCGTAAGTCCATTTCTGAAATTGTTGAGCAGCACACGGAGACGATAATCCTTCCCGTGCGAGAATTTCTGCCTTCAGCATGAGATAGTTATCCACCTGGTCGGTCGGTAGGGCGAAATAGGCGCGCTGCGCTTCCCCCGTTAAGAAGGGCGCTAGCGTGCGCGCCCATAAGTCGTTTCTCAAACCCTCTCTACCAGCGATCACTTCGAAGGTATGTAGATATGCTTCGACGTCGTCCTGTGCCGTCATTTTGGTCAGCAGCGAGGCCGCGGGATGTTGAGGTGCAGATCGCGCCATGTTTGTTTGCAGCTGATCGATCGCTTGATCGGCCCTTTCCTGTCGATCCCTCGTCTGGTCAAAGCACTGCTGCTGGCGGACGGAGACGTCTGTAAGTCGGCGCAGTAGTTCCTCCATTTGCTTGACCGTGGAGAGAGAGAGGGTGTCCGTCATCCCTATGATCGACAGAACGATATTGTTAGGAGGGGGAAAAAAAAAAACAATTACTGAGCCGGTCTCTCACCAATCTGCCCGCATTCTCCACCACTCGTCGCAGGGTAAGAGACACGACAGACACAAGACGGCAGATATAACAAACCCCGGAGGGGAGTTTATTCACACACACAGTGAAAAGTGTCCAAACAGTGATATCCCGGGGTGCTAGTGTTGTATATTGGTCCTCCGTGCTCGTGCAAATCTGGTCCTAATTCTCCTGGTCACTCGTATCTGCTGGTACAAAGACAAAAGGGTTAGATCGGGTGAGATACCAGACCCAGAGTGGTGAGTGCACGGGGTTTATATGCCCGGCAGCTAATCAGCCTCAGGTGTAGGCGATCACCATTAGCTGCCGGGCTGTTTCCTAGGCGACGCTGATCCTGAATACGTTTCTTTAAAGAATGCACACAGACACACACACACACAAGAATGCACATGCACACTAACAGTGTTGACAGAAAGAGACCGATAAGTCAGAACCACAAATGTTTTCCTTTCGTGTTCAAACAAGGCTGATTTTAACTTCATTGTAAGTCATTTACGCATTAAAAATGCCGGTTACTCCTGTAACCATGGTTTTATGAATAGTGGAAGGCCGGCAGAGACGGAAGAACATAGTGGAAGAATTGCGTCTCGAGCATACATCGAGAATCTTGACGCGTGAAACCGATGACGCGTCGGAAGCAATATAAACCCCCGACTACGTCACGGTCGGTCTCTTTGTCATTCTCAAACCGAGTGAAAAAAGACTGGCTGTCTTCCATTATTCATAGAACCACGGTTACGGGAGTAACTAGCGTTCTATTTCATAGTTCCAGACCGCCAGAGATAGTAGAACATAGTGGAAGACAAATACAACCAAGTCACGAGGATGCCGCAGCATGAAAGTCAACAGGCAAGCCTGCCAAGCCAATAGAAGGGACAGAAGTCACAGTAAGTCTGCAAAACCTTGTGAATGTGCAAGGTGATGCCCAAGTAGCTGCTGCACATATTTTCGAAATGGGCACGCACCGCAATGCCGCCAAAGAAGTGGCCACTGCTCGAGTTGAATGGCACTGTCATGGTTCTGCTATTTCTGTTCAGGGTTTTCCAGCCTTGGGGTAGAACCATGATAGTATCACGTGTTAAGTGTGAGAAAGACATGGCTGTGTATATATATTGACATGGCATGTGCTTTCTCGTGTCTCGTCTATGGCCCTGCCTCTCTCCTTTCCTCGTTAGCTTCCCTTCGATGTTTCATTACCCACACCTGCCTGTTGTCAATTATCCTTTGTTTGTCTCCCTATGCCCTTGTATTCTCTGTCCTGGGCTCGTTTGTTCTTGTATCTTGTTCATTCTGTACCGGCTGTTTAAAGTCTCGTTGTGGATTCCATGTTGGAGTGCTGTGTTCCAATACTCTCATCCTATTCCTTAGATATTGTGTCGTGTTTTCTGTCAGTGAGTTGTCCCAGTTCTAGTTTAGTGTCAGTTTGTCTGCAATCCTGTTTGCCTGCTCTTATTTTATCCCTTGTATTATTGTTTTACCTCCTCGTAGGTTGTTGTTTTATGTTTTTAGTATAATAAATTCATTTGTTAACCCCTTCATCCCCGTGTCTGCTTGCAATTAGGTTCTCTCACTTCACGTCCCGTGACAGAACATACAAGCCAAAACAGAACCCACCAAGCAGCCATGAACACGGGCCGGTCTAGCCTTGCCGTCACCTCCGCAGTCTTCGCCAAGGGAGTGAGACAAGGCATCTTCGGGGAGGAGGAGCTGGCGGTGCTGTTCAACACCGGTCTCAATGACCCACTCTACCGATCGGTGATGAGAGTGATGAGGCATTGGGATTTCGACGCCGTGTGGCTAACCGCCGTAGCTCGAACGGAGTCCTCGACCTCATCTAGCACCAGCTGCTCATCTCCGCTGGTCACGATACCCGAGGGTGGTCCTCTGCAGATCGAGGTTGTGGGCATCGCCACAACCCCCCCTCAGCCTCTGCAGCCTCTCCACAACCAGCCGGTCTCACTGGCAAGCGGGGGAGACGGGAATCCTGAGGGTCCTCGTCCTAGACCACCAAACCCGAGCCGCCCACCCCATTCACCTCGTTCCTTCAGCCGACCACCAGACGGGTGGCTCGGCTGAAGAAGAAGAGGCAACGGAATGTGGCTCAGACCCAGGGGGTCCCAAGTCTGGTGGTCCCGAGTCCGGCCCAGAAGCCAGAGAGCGCTGCCCAGCCGGCAATCCAGTCCATTTGCCAGCCGGCAATCTAGTCCGTGTTCCTGCTGGTCTTCCAGCCGGCGTCAAGCCCCGCCCAGCCGGCCTTCCAGCCGGATGCCAAGCCTGCCCCTGTTCCCCACTGGACTTCCCCTGTCAATCCCCCCGGGGCTTCGCTCTCCCGAGCGCCACCCCGGACTATAACTCCCCCTAAGACTGTCGCACTCTATCCCTACCCTTTTGGACTGCCCCACCCCCCCTCCCTTGTCTGTTATTTTTATTATGCCACCCTAACCCAAGTGTGATTATTGCCTTTCTGCCCCGTAATCCTGTTTTCAATGTTCTGTTGTTTCTTGTCTGTATCTCAGTCTGTTGTGTCTTGTTAGTTGGGTTCCCTTAAATGGACGCCGAGAGGCGTCCTTTTGAGTGGAGGGTATTGTCATGGTTCTGCCATTTCTGTTCTGGCTTTTCCAGCCTTGGGGTAGAACCATGATACTATCACATGTTTAGTGTGAGAAAGACATGGTTGTGTATATATATTGACATGGCATGTGCTTTCTCGTGTCTCGTCTATGGCCCTGCCCCTCTCATTTCCTCGTTAGCTTCCCTTCAGTGTTTCATTACCCACACCTGCTTTTGGTAATTATCCTTTGTTTGTCTCCCTATTTAATGCCCTTGTATTCTCTGTCCTGGGGCCCTTTCTTCGTACGTCGCTTATTACATCCGAGATCAAATGACACATCCAAGATGATATCATCGTGCTAATCATGATCCGGCTAATTGGGTTCTTCGAACACACCTGCCGCTTATGATTAGTATCGCTGGATTGAGTTATCTGAGATAATTGCGCGTTCATGCGCTTGTTTAAAAGGGGATATGTATCGATAGTAGAAACATTGATCAGCAACGCTGCTATTGGCGCTCACCATGGCAAAAGAGCGCGCTCAGTTTTTCAACGCAGCAGAGCAATAATTATTACTGGAAGGGTTTGCTGAGTTTGAACAAAATAATTAAAACGTCAGGGAACACTTCGAAGTGTGCAAAAGACAGGAGAGAGGGCTGGCAAAAGTAGCACACAAATTAAATGCGTTAGTGTTCCATGTTATGGTTATATCACTTATTATTACAGTATATATTCTTATTTTAATAATTTCATAATTGCTTAATGTCAGATCCAGCTCAGGGCCCACTAGAACATGGGAACAAGTAAAAGTGAAGTACAAGAATATTCTTCAAATCATTTCTACTTCTACTGTTTAGTATCTGTTTTCAAAAACATTTTAAATGATGTGTTTGTCTGTTTATAATCAGCAATCAAGAAAAAGGCGGAGCAGAAAAAAACAGGTGGTGGTTCTGCACCCCCACATTATACCCCGGCAGAAGAGCAGGCCCTTGGTCTAAATGAGAACCGACCCATTGTAAAGGGCATCCCTGGGGGCAGCTCTTCCTTAGACCTAAAGCCAGTGACCAGTAACAGAAACACCTTAATTACAGGTTTTAAATCATCTTGCTACACTAAATAATTTGTTGCTGCATTAAATTATGTATATAATCCAAATGGCTTGTATAGTCATTTCAACAGATACATATTTAGTCAATTGCTTTGACTTGTGAAGGTGAAAACTGCATAACAAATGTAAAAATATTTTGCAATATGTTATTGATCATATTTTTTCCTAGTGTATTGTAATCCCATTGAGTTCTCCTCTTTTGTGTAGTTTTACATAATACACCAACACTTTTACCTGTTCCCAAGAAAGTGGTGTCTGAAATATGTGCAGTAAGTGGACATTTCTAACTTTACATCAAAAGGAAAGAAAGTGCAAAACTTTGTAATATCCATTCTTCTCTCAGATGACTGTCCTTTGGAGGAAGTACTTGTAAGTGCACAAATAACTTTATGTAATCTATAGGTGTGGACACATTATTTCTGACTGCAATATGAGTTGCAGGAGAAAACGCCTACAGCACAAAGATATACAGAGGTGGGCAGTCTACTTTTCCTTTTTCTGTTGCATGAGGCTTGTGTTGAGTTTTTTTTTTTAATGGCACAGGGGCATATCCGTACCCTATATAAACAGAATATTCAACATAAAATTGAGTATTTTGCTATTCAAAAACAAAAATTGAGGGGAGAAATTGAACTTGACACCTTAAAGAAGAAACTGGCACTAGAGATTGAGTCGCTTCAAAAGAAACTTCAGAGTAAATGCTAAAACACAATTTTTAACAAAGAGCACTATTGCTGCCCTTGGATAACTATATATATCTTATTGCAGGCAAAAGATGACCATCACTGGCTTTTCCTGAGAAACAATAATTGAAATAAAACTCCATGAACTAAGCATGTTGTCTTGTCTTCCATTATTTATTTAATGAAGGTTAATGTGTAAAAAAAAGAATTCAAAAATTGTGTTCCACAATTCTGTCCCGTGGAGCTCTGCCACTAGGTTGGTCCAAGTGCACTGGCTGGAGGTCTTCATCAGGCTGCACCTCCACCACAGGGGTCCTCTCATTTCTGATGGTGGCAATATTGTGGAGGATGGCACATGCAACAATAATGTCACAGGCCCTGTCAGGTGCAACCCTCAGACCCTTAAGACACTGAAATCTTCCCTTTAGTTGGCCAAAGGTCATTTCAACGAGTGCCCTTGTCGTGGCTAGAGCTGTATTGTAACAGGTTTGTGGTCCAGGGTTTGGGTCAGGGAATGGCATCATGAAGTACTGCCTGCAGGCATAGCCTCTGTCACCAAGCAGGATCTCATCGTAAGCACCTGGAAAAATGCAGTTTTGTTAGGCTCAGAATAAAATTATGTAATACAGTGAGTTTTAAATAATTTTTCCTTACCACGTTCCACAGATTCAGTGACCAAGTTTGTGAGCGTGAGCACAGAAAACCCATCACAAATGAATATATGGTTTGTTTATTAAACACTACTCTACATGCTAAACATAAATGACGATCACATATACACAAACAAATACTTGAAACACAAATTCGCTAGGGAGTGCGGAGAGAGATAGACAGAGAGAGAGAGAGAGCATTGCATGGCAACGATTTCTTAACATCATTTAAATCATCTTTAACAAAGAGGCACAGACTTAACGCAGCTATTCTACAGAAACGGAATACTTGCAAAGCTCTGTGCTGGATGTACTCGTATGCGCTTGGAGTGATGGAAATGTTCAGATGATTTCAGAATGCGGTCCTGCTGAAAGTTGATGTCCTGCTGAAAGTTGCGTGCCTCGCTGAAAGTCGCGAACCTCGGCCCTCATGACTGGCCACGTGGCTCGTCGAGGTGTGCGTGGCAGCAGAGTCCATTGTTCCTTCTCCAGTTAGGGAAGAATTACCCCGAATTACCCCGAAAGGGTTTGGCTCCTTGCTGCTTATTCACTCGAGTCTGCTGAACAGAATGGACACAGGGTTAGTCTGGGTGAACAACCAGCCTCGAATGGTGTGTGCACGTGGCTTTTATGCCTAGGCGATGCTGATCTTGCATGTGTACCCCCGCCACACTCCCCCCCCCCCCAGCGTCGACCTGGTATCCTGGGTTCTTGAGAAGATAGAAGGGGTGGGAGGGAAGTGTGGCCTGGCAGACCTGCCCAGCCGGACCACATCCGCAACAATCCGTCCGTGTTGCTGTCCGATGCCCCGGCCCGATGTCGCACTGTGAAGTGGAAGTCCTGGAGCGCAAGGAACCCTAGAAATGCACGCACCTGGGTCTTGGTGGTCGGCCGACTCGCTGACCACACGGCCTCTACTTTCTTCTCCTGGGGTTTAATTAGTTCCCGACCGATTTGGTACCCCGAGTTGTGGTCCAGCCTGTGTGTCAGTTGTGGCTTAGTGGTTAGAGAGTTGGACTCGTAGCCAGAAGGTCGCTGGTTCAATTCTCAGTGCCACCAGGAAATGACTGAAGTGACCTTGAGCAAGGCACCTTACCCCTGTTTGCTCTGCAGTGATAGCTCTCCCACTGCACCGTACTTGTAAGTCACTTTGGATAAAAGAGTCTGCCAAATGAATACATGTAAATGTATATGTACTTGGCTTTCTTTAGGCCCAGGTGGCACTTCTTTGGGTTGGCTGTAAGTCCAGCCCGACGCAGCTCGTCGAACACACTCCTGAGTCAGTCCAAGTGTTCCTCCCAGCTCTCCGAATGGATTACAACATCAATACAGGCTGCTGCGTAGTTCTGATGGGGCCGCAGTACGACGTTCATCATGCGTTGGAATTACGCGGGGGCTCCATGTAACCTGAATGGTAGTACTCGGTACTGCCAGTGGCCAATGGGGGTGCTGAAGGCCGTTTTTTCTTTGGCCTCAGCAGATAAGGGTACCTGCCAGTAACCTTTGGTGAGGTCGAGGGTAGAAATGTACCGAGCCCTACTAAAGCGATCGATAAGCTCGTCCACCCGTGGCATAGGGTGTCCATCGAATGAAGACACTTCATTGAGCTTCTGATAGTCGTTGCAGAACCGGAGGGTGCCGTCTTGCTTGGGTACCATCACGAACGGGCTTGACCACGGGCTATGTGATGGTTCAATGACCCCTAGCTGAAGCATCCGTTGTACTTCCTCCTCGATAGCCTGCCGACGGGCTTCGGGGTACATGGTAGGGCCGTTGCCTTACGACAACTACGGGCCCCGTCCGGATCTTATGTGGATCTCGTTGGTCCGTCCCGGGTGTTCCGTGAACACATCCTTGTATTGACGAACCAGGGCCTCTAGCTCGGTCTTCTGGACTGCTGCGAGCTGCTCCCCTAGGTCTACCACAGGATCAACCTCCTGGACGTACGCCGCCACTTGTGCTGGCGGGGCAATCCACTTCTTCAGTAGGTTGATGTGGTACACCTTCTCCTCCTTACTTCGTCCCGGTTGACGTATCTGATATGTGACCGGCCCTACCTTCTCGATGACGGAATACGGGCCTTGCCAAGATGACAAGAACTTGGAGGTTGCGGTAGGCACGAGGTCGTACACTCTCTGCTGGGTGTGCTGGGCCTCTGCTAGTTGTTGCCTCACCAGGGGCATCACCCGGTCGATCCACTCCCGCATCTCTCTTACGTGCTCGATCACTGTCCGATGCGGCACAGGCTGCTGCTCCCATGGTTCCCGAGCAACGTCCAGCAATCCTCTGGGCTGGCGACCAAACAGCAACTCAAATGGAGTGAACCCGGTGGAGGCCTGGGGAACTTCCCTAACTCCGAAGAGGACGTCCCAGAGGTCCCAGTCGTGCCCATCTTCGGCTACCAATCTCCGTAGCATCAGTTTGAGGGTTTGGTTAAACCACTCCACCAGTCCGTCCGTCTGGGGATGGTAAACCGACGTACGTAGCTGCTTGATGCGGAAGACTTCGCAGAGGTCGGTCATCAGCCAGGACATGAAGGGAGTGCCCTGGTCCATCAAAATGGCGCTGGGGATACCCACCCGGCTGAACATCATGAACAGCTCCTTGTCGATGTTCTTCACGGTGGCTTTGCGAAGGGGGAAGGCTTCGGGGTATCGAGTTGCGTAGTCCACGATGACCAGGATGTGTTCCTAACCCCGGGCGGACTTCGTCAACGGCCCTACCAGATCCATGCCGATCCGGCTGAAGGGTACCTCGATAATAGGCATCGGTATCAACGGGCTCTCGAGGCATCGAGAAGGGTTTGCAGTGGGTGATTTACCGGAAGATCAGCTCCGTATAAGTTGGTACTGGAGCCGGCATGGGGTCCGCTTCAGGCGCTAGCATCCTGAACTTCTGCCAAAATCTGCGCCGCTGGGTACGGGTGGAGGTTCCATCGCAGGCGCATGTAGAGATGCGGTCATCGCAGCCGCCGTGGCCAATGAAAACGCAGGGTGTGCCTGTCGGAAAGATTGCATGGAGGGAATGTCTGCCGCTTGCACCTCGTGCTGAGACATGCTCACGCTAGCGCCGGCAGCGGCGCTGAAGAAATGAGAACCGGGGACCGAATCCCGTGACACTAATGGAGGCAGCCTCACGCTAGAGATAGATTCCGGCGCCTCGGGCCATGAACCTGGGGCGGGTAAAGCGAATTTAATGGCGGCCACTTGTGCGCCAAGCTGAGACAGGCTTGCGCTAACATCGGCAGCGGCACCGAAGACTTGTGTAGTCTGGAACCCAGCGCTTGTATCCCCAGTGGAGGCAGCCTCAAAGCTAGAGACGATTTGTTGAGCTGGGGCTCTTGAAGGTTGTCGGCCAGCCTTGCTTGGGCGGCCGGCTGCAGTTGAAATGTTGTACTGCACATCGAGCTTGGATGCCGTGGGATGCCGCGTATAAACAATGGGAGTCTCAAACATCGTGACGAAACTGGAACGATGTTAAACTTGCGAGATGCATCAGGTAAGACTGCTCGTCGATTTATGATGGAGCTTGCTTGAGCTGATAGGGTAAATGCTATGATTGCTGATGTTGTACCAGCCGAGATGATTGTGATGAGGTCACATGCTCGAGCTATATTTGATTTCTGATGACAGACTGGCGGGCTGATTATATGCTTAGGTTCCCCCGAACTTTGTTAATAAAACATCATTTAAACCTGTGCACCAGCAGATTGTCAGTGCGCCTGCATTCTAGGTTGGGGCAGCAAAGCTCCTACTTCAACGCCTGGTCCAGAGACACCACCAAGGAGGATTGGCATACTACACTTTATATTGCTTCCAACGCGTCATCGGTCAAGGTCACGTGTGACTGAATTAATACAAGATTCTCGATGTATGCACAAGATGCTTTTTCTTCCACTATGTTCTACCATCTCTGGTGGTCTGGAACTATGAAATAGAACTACACCAGATAAAATTAACAAAGCTAAAAATTATTGGTAGCAATTTTCAAACAGTATGTAAAATGACAATGCAGTAACAAATTTAAATATACATTTAAAATAACCATATGTGCAACATTATGTGCAAAATGAAAATGAATGTTATTTAAATAGATATTTTAAGGATCTTTGGGGCAGTTACCCGGACAGGGATTAGTTTATACCAGGACTAGGCCTTAGTTGAAATAATATATTTAAGTAAATTTTTTAAAACATGTTTTACAAAAAACATTACTGTGTGCACATAGAGACCAAACAATTACACTGATATATTTTAAGATATGTCGTGTAAAGGTTGTATTCGGTCAAGACACCTTTAACATTTAAACTCTGTCCATGAAACCACCCCTTCAAATTGCAAAATAAAAATGCATTCCCTGCATTATGTATGTATGTTGAAGATAGCGAGGAAAAGAGCAAAATGATCATTTAATGTTAACATTAACAGCTTGAACATTTTGGATTGCAAAACTCATATGGATTTAGGCATGCCCTCCTCCCCGATATAGTGTCATTGCGTGCGTTGTTTTGAGGTGTTGTTGCATTGTCATTTTACATATTACATTGCAGACTAATGCGTTTAGGACAGCGATGGACTTCTGTAGTGTGCATACAACTGCTTTTTTATTCGAGAGTTGCGTATACGTTTATTAAATATATTAAGAGGTGAACTTCAGCTAATTTAAAACCCGTCACAAAAAGATACATTAAAGCAAGTTAATGTCGCAAACAGAATTTATTTGTGTATTGCATTTCAATTTGAAAATTCCTAAAAATCTGCGATGGGTTGGCACTCCATCCAGGGTGTATCCTGCTTTGATGCCCGATGACTCCTGAGATAGGCGCAGGCTCCCCGTGACCCGAGGTAGTTCGGATAAGCGGTAGAAAATGGAATGGAAAAAAATCCAAAAAATATGCTTCCATATAAATGGGTGTTGATTAACATCAATTTATATCTATCCATCAGACAAAAAAGGCAATGCAGTGCCACAATTCAATGTTAACGCTTCACAGTTTAAAAAACAAAAAAATTCACAATCTAATAATTTGTAAAAGATTTCTAATCTTTAACCACCCAAAAAAAGTTATTGTGCAATTCCTATGCGGTCCCAAGCAAACTTAAAGGCATGGTGGGTGATCCTGTCCAGAAACATTTTTGTCATGTTGGTTAGAAATCTCTTTACATCCTGATAGCAATCAAGAAGTATAGTGGTCAAATAATATTTTTATAATTATTTTTCATCTGTGAAAGAAACGTTTGGCCATTTAAAACGTTCTGGCCGAACATTGTGACTGGTACATTTACAGCCATTTACGAGGTACCCATTTATTATTTTGCATAACACTGCGCACCCTGTTCACACAGACATCGTATGTCATCAGCGCCGCAGCACGATCTGGTCCGCTGTGTCAATGTAGGGAGAATGGCGGACAATCAGCAACAAACAAACTTTCCTGGAGAACTGACAAAAGTTAATCTACAAAACGAAAGTCCGTTTTTGAAAAAGCAGTGACAAAAATACGTCTGGATCATGAAATAGGAAAGACTTGAATGAACATCGGATCAGCTTTTACCTGATGGAGACAGCTCTGGCAGGCAAAGGGTCTGAAAGACGATACCAAGGCTGCTCCCTTTCTTTTGGACAGGTGTGTACTGCACTGTAAGAGTCTCTTTTCCGGTTCCTGATTGCATCGCTGCAGGCGGCTAGTTTGTATCCTCTGACACTTGCTTCACCTCACATTTGTTCTTGGTCTTAATATTAGTGTATTTTACTATCGTTACCTATCACTGTCGTTGCCGAATTATTTATAACTTTATATTCTAAACCTATATTAATTGAAACGTAACGCCGCTAAAATAGTATTAGCGTGTTAGCTTGCCTTCTGTTTACACTGTGGAAAATCATCTCCCCCTTTTCGTCTTGTGTCCTAACTGTTTCTCTTTTTAAGCGTATATACTAAGACTCATCAAGCAACCTTGGTAAATTAGGATTGCACTTCATACCCGGTGAGTCATGGCTTCTATTCCTATTGCTGTTACTTGCAGCTCATGTCATATGTTTAGCTTAGCCTTCTCTGTCAGCGGCGAGGAAGATCATAGAATTAGAGTCTCGCATCCAATCTTTATTTGAGGATAGTAAGAGTGTAAGGACCGTAGAAAACACTTTGGATGCGGGCAATGTTAGCGCACACAGCTCGGTTCTGGTTGAAAATCCCCTGCAGCTGGGAAACTTTGTGACCGTGACACAGCTTAGTCGCAAGACAAAACATCACTCAACAGTTTCGATTAAAGTCTCGAACAGGTTTGCCCCGCTCAGTGACGCACCGACTGAGAAACCTGCTGAAAGTGCCCTTGTGATCGGTGATCCTATTGTCCGGAACGTTAACATAGAGGCACCAGCCACCATAGTCAAATGTTTACCGGGAGCCAGAGCGCCTGACATCAAGTCAAATTTAAATGTGCTGGCTAAGGCTAATTGTAGATTCAGTAAGATTGTTATTCACGTCGGCAGAAATGATGTTAGACTCCGTCAATCGGAGATCACTAAAGATAATATTAAAGAGGTGTGTGAGCTCGCAAGCACGATGTCAAACACTGTAATATTCTCTGGCCCCCTCACTTCTTACCGTGGTGATGAGATTTCTAGCAGATTATCATCACTAAATGGCTGGTTGTCTGAGTGGTGCCTGCAGAATAATATAGATTTTATAAATAACTGGAAGAGTTTTGAGGGCAGACCTGACCTGTTGAAACGAGATGGTCTCCATCCCTCCTGCGATGGGGTTTCCCTCCTCTCTAGAAATTTGGCACACAGTCTTAATAATGCTAAAGGCTGACTACCTGGGGCCCAAGTCAGGAAGTAGACAGAATGGCTTAACCAACTGTCTGCTTGCCGTCTCAAGTTACAGAATTCACAAAATATACAACATGTAATAATCCCTTCTCACAAACAACATAAAACAGAGACTGTGTTTGTCCCGCGGATTAGCAAACATAAGATAATGCGTAAACCTCTTGAAAGTAATTTAATAAACGTTAAACAAATGAAACATGAACAAAATACAGATAATCAACGGTTACGACTTGGATTGCTTAATATTAGACCTCTCTCAAATAAAGCACTTTTTGTTAACGATATGATAACCGATCATAAAATAGACATGCTCTGTTTGACAGAAACATGGCTAAAGCCAGATGATTATATTACTCTAAATGAATCCGTTCCCCAAGATAATTACTATAAACACTAGCCTCGTCTAAAAGGTAGAGGGGGAGGTGTCGCTGCACTTCACAATAATTCTTTTATAACCTCTCAGAAGTCTTATTTTAAATACAATTATTTTGAAGTCATGGTACTTCACGTATCAACAGCTAATACTAAGGACAAAACATTTTTAAAATTTATTCTAGCTATTGTATATAGGCCTCCAGGGCACCACACAGATTTTATTAAAGAATTTGGTGGGTTCTTATCAGAACTAGTACTGGCAGCAGATAGAGTCCTTGTCGTTGGTGACTTTAAGATCCATGTAGATAATGATACAGATGCCTTGGGAATGGCTTTCAAAGACACTCTTAACTCCATGGGCGATAGTCAACATGTGTCAGGACCCACTCACCTTCGTAATCATACTTTAGATTTAACACTATTTTATGGTATAAATGTGGACGATGTTAAAATCGTTCAGAGTGAAGACATTTCGGATCATTATCTGATATTATGTTCGCTTCACTGGCCTACGGCTGCAAATCAAACTCCTTGTCACAAATATGGTAGAACGATTACTTCAACTACCAAAGATGCGTTTCTCGACAATCTGCCTGATTTGTCTCAAATATCTAGCATAAGTAAAAACGATGACGATCTTGACATTACTATTGAAAATTTTAACTCTACCTTCTCTTAAACATTAGACACAGTTGCTCCTCTGCGTTTAAAAAAGTGTAGCGTTTTTAGCTGCTTGTTAAATTACGGATGAGTTTACTCATCAAATAAGATTCTCCACCAGATCTATCAAGATCAAGCATATATGAAATGAGTTGTTAAAACGTCAAATTCAGTCAAGGAATTAGTTTAGCTCAAAGGCAAATATGTATAATAATCGTCATTACACATACATATTTTACAATTCTGATTAGCAGTATAGTGATACAAATCCTATATGTATTCGTCCAGCAAATGCATCAATGATTTATACACTAACGTTATCTCATGACCATAAGTAACGTGACTTTACCAAACAAAATTTAAGAGCAGAGGTAGCATAGATCGAAACACAGTTTAAGTGACCAAGTTTGTGAGCGTGAACAAAGAGAACCCATCACAAATGCCTTTATGGGTTTTTATTAAACTCTACTCTACATGGTAAACAAAATGAAGACAAACAAATACATGAAACACAAATGCGCTAGGATGCGCAGAGAGAGAGAGAGAGAAAGTGAGAGGGCATTGCCGCGAGGCCGGTAAAACATGTCTGAAAACCATTAAAATCATCTTTAACAAAGAGGCACGATCTTAACGCAGCTAATCTATATTTAGAAACGGATACTTGCAATATTGTTGTTGGACCAATATCTGTATGCGCGTTGATGGAAATCTTGAATGGTTTCAGAATGCAGTCCTGTTGAAACGCTGAGTTTGGGTTCTGAGTCCAGAGTTCCATGGCCTTAACGGACTCCCCAGAGGGGAGTCCCTTGGAGTGTCTCCTCGTCCTCTTTCTTTTCCCTTTCTTTGATTCCAAAAAGTCCTTTTAAAACATGGTTCGGTGATGGTGTTTTAAATGCATACCTGCCCTGCCCCCAGATGGTCTGCGGGCCAATGCCATGAAAGTGAAAAGGGGGCCTAAGAAAGATCCTTTGTTTCTCATGGCACCTCATTTGCATAGCTCTGACAGTTTGGTCAGTTTGCGTTTAATACCTAAACTTAGTTATGGGCATAGTATGATGTGTGCTATGTTTTTTATAACATAGCTCATCATATAGGGAATTCAAAGATGTGTAGTTACATATGAAACATGCAAGGCATTGAACTGTGAACGTATGAATACGTCAAATGAACCCTGAATCAAAACTTGCATATCTAACAAATACAGAGTATATAAAATAGCACGAGCGACAACACACAACCTAGACATTTAGATACATTTACAGAGAAGAATAGTTTAAATCAAATAAGTTCCTATTTGTCAGAGAAGTTTCTCTGCTTGGTCTCAGATGGTAAGTTAGAGATGAGACACAGACTTAATTACTTACGCTTTGAAGTCTATGAGTCGTAAACATCCTACAGGGAAACCAAATGGTTATCACACTATCTTTGAGAGTTTAAACCCTAAAACCAGACCCCATGGAGCTAGGTCTGCTATGGTCTTTGAAGATGTGATCTTAATACCTAGACAAAAGGGAGTGAGAGGTTGAATGGCTTGATCCATACACTACAAAAGATTAAAAATGGCAGCACAACACCGTGGTATAATGAACACACTCAGGCTGTAAAGAAAGCGTCCCATTAAATGGAGCGGAACTTTAAGAAAACTAATTTAGAGGTATTTCGTATAGCATGGAAGGATAGTACTCGAAAATTCAGGAATGCCATAAAAACGTCTAGATTCGCCTACTTTTCATCACTAATAGAGGAAAACCATCACAACCCTAGGTTTTGATTTAATACCGTGGCTAAATTAACAAAAAATAAATCATCAGCGACTTCAGATTCTGATTATCAGCATAACAGTGATGAATTTATGAACTACTTCACTAGTAAAATCCAAGACATTAGAGAAAAAATTATAACAATGCAACCAGAAGTGAAACCCGCTGAACAAACTAAATACAGCACCCCTAAGGCGAAATTGCAATTATTTTCTACAGTAGATCACGATGAATTTTTTTAAAATCATTAGATCATCCAAATCAACAACATGTGTGCTAGACCCTATACCTAGAAAACTACTGAAAGAAATGCTCCCAGAAATTATAGATCCTCTTCTTAGTATTATTAACTCATCTCTGAAATAAGGACATGTGCCTAAAGCATTTAAGGTGGCTGTTATAAGGCCCCTTGTCAAAAAACCCAAACTCGACCCAAGAGAACTAGGGAATTACAGGCCTATATCGAATTTACCTTTTATATCTAAAGTTCTTGAAAAAGTAGTTTCAACTCAGTTATGCACCTTCCTCCAAAGGAATGATATTAATGAAGAATTCCAGTCTGGATTTCGGCATGTCACAGTACAGAGACTGCTTTGATCAGAGTTACAAATGATCTGCTTTTAACGTCTGACCGTGGCTGTATTTCGTTATTGGTGCTGCTAGACCTTAGTGCTGCATTTGACACCATTGACCACAGCATACTCCTACACAGACTCGAAAAGTATGTTGGCATTAATAGAATAGCATTGGAATGATTTAAGTCTTATTTATCTGACCGTTTTCAATTTGTAGCAATAAACAATGATGTGTCCTGCAAATCGCAAGTCCAGTACAGTGTACCACAGGGCTCAGTTTTAGGGCCTCTGCTCTACGCATTATATATGGTACCTCTAGGAGATATAATAAAGCGACACGGAATTAGCTTTCACTGTAATGCTGATGATACTCAACTTTATATTTCCTCGAAGCCTCATGAAACCCAGCAGTTCCATCGAATAAAGGAATGCATAGTTGATTTAAAAAACTGGATGAGTAACAATTTTTTACTACTGAACTCGGACAAAACAGAAGTGTTACTTACTGGACCAAAAACCGCCATACGTAACAACCAAGAATACTGCTTAACTATTGACGGATGCTCCATAAAATCCTCGTCGTCAGCTAAGAATCTTGGTTTTGTATTCGAAAGTAATCTGTCATTTGAGAGCCATGTCGCCAACACCTGTAAAATTGCATTTTTTCATTTTAAGAATATATCTAAACTACGTCATATGCTGTCACTGTCAGATGCAGAGAAATTAATTCATGCATTCATGACATCAAGACTAGATTACTGTAATGCACTTCTAGGTGGTTGCCCTGCAGGCCTATTACAAAAACAGCAACTGGTTCAAAACGCGGCAGCTCGAGTTCTTACACGTACAAAAAAGTATGAGCATATAACCCTGGTTCTGTCAACCTTGCACTGGTTACCTATAAAGCATCGCATTAACTTTAAGATCTTGCTTATTACCTATAAAGCCCTACATGGTCTAGCACCGCAGTATTTAAACGAACTTCTATTGTATTACAATCCTCCACGTGCATTACACTCTCAGGCGTCCTGTCAGTTTGTAATACCTAGAATTTCAAAATCAAGTGCAGGTGGTAGATCCTTTTCTTATCTAGCGCCTAAACTTTGGAATATTCTTCCCTGCACTGTCGGGAGGCAGACACACTCTGTCAGTTTAAATCTAGACTAAAGACGCATCTTCTTAATCTTGCATACACTAAACTTACATAATATTAATTCTCAGAGGATTTAGGCTGCATTATTTAGATCAACCGGAACCAGGAACACATCCGACAACAAAATTATGTACTTGTTGCATCAAAGAGTGCAGAACAGTACTCTACTCTCAGTCAGTCTTGTCTTTTTGTTCCAAGGTTATCGCAGGATGCAGTTCATGCCCAGACCTGATGGCAGAGCTGAGAACAGGAAGCGATGACCTAACAAGAGCTGAGATGATAGAGCTGGATAAAGGACGCGGCAACTTGACATGATTTTTCTAAAACACTTCAAATGCTATTAGATTGTTAATGATAATCTTAAATCTATAATTTACCTCATGGGTAAGTTTATTTATTTTTTATTTAGCCTTGTTGTGCAAGCACTGTTGAGGGGAACTGGAATCCCCTGGTTGGGCCTGGGTTCCCCTGAGGTTTTTTTTCTTGATTGGAGTTGTGGGTTCCTCGCCACCGTTTGTATATTGTTTTGCACCATTTGCCTGGCCGGGGGGGCTGCTTTAGAATTTAGAAGTTAGACATAATTAATATTGCATATAAGAATTTATAGTCCGTTTAATATTTGACCTGTGGTTCTCTCTCCTATGTGTGCTTTCACTGTGCGTGTGTGTTTGCGTGTGTGCGTCTATGTCAATGTGTGTAAGTATGTATGCATATTGTGTGTGTGGAGCATTTGTATGTCTGTCTTTTGTTGTTTTCACCTTTTTCTTGTTTTTACAATTATATGCCTTTAGTTGTTTTTCTTGTATTCAATGTGTCTCATGTACAGCTGGTTTGTAACTATGAAAATTGTAAAAAGCGCTATATAAATAAAGTTGAGTTGAGTATTTTTAAGCAAAATATGTCCAGACATTTCATGAAGACCCTAATAAATCATACTTGTTGAAGGTGGTCATATAAGGCGACCTTTAAGCATGTTAGCGGCTGTTGTTTACATATTCACGGCTAAACCTGAGACATATTCCAAAGGCAGGTGTTATGTCGTATCGTTAGTGGTAAAACGCATCGTGCCCATCAGTTCAGAAGACTTGTGACCAACATCATTTCTGTAAAGCTTATTCACTACAACGAAAGACAGTTATAGCAGTGTCTTTCTCTGTGAGGTAAGTGTTTTCTCGTATGCCCTAGGTATGACAATACTTGGAGGGGATAGAAACAGAGTTTGCATTTGTAAGACAATGAGGTTTTGAGGAAACCTCATTGAGGAAAATTGCTGCTCACAAAGTAATAACACCTGGTTGCCGATCTTTACATACCTGTCCTTTAAATGTACTCTAAATGCATGTTTATGGCTATATTCGTGTTTATGTTTGTTAGTAATATGCATGCAGATGATTAATCATCAATGGACAACAATACATCCAGCAAATGGTCAGCATATGTGGTCTATCTATTTTTTGTCTTTTCCATTCAATTCATATTTATGAACAAGGCATTAGGTGATTATATTGCAGTTAGTGTATGGTTTTGGTTGGACATAGCTTTACAGACATAATTGCGCTTTCTGAAATATTGCTTCTCTTGATGTCATCCAAAGCACACGTGTAAGCGCTCTACCCCCTATTTTGCACATGGGGAGGGGAGCAGACGCTCATTTGCATTTAGGCACAGGTCGCACCTTAAGATGCTTTTTAAAAACACTATAGAAGTTCACATGTATTCATGGCTCTGATTAGCTGTGTCACGTACTGCTCCGAGCAGGGGCGCCGTATAGGGGGGAATGTTAGGACAATTCCAAGGGCCCATGACTGAGAAGGGCTACAACAATAGGTAAAAACTAATATAAAATTATCAAATCATTCATTATATATTTTTATATAATAATACAATTAAGGATCTCATTGTTTTTGGCAGTACATGTTTAAAAACCAAATTGACCAAAAAGTAAACATCCATATTGACCGACCACCTCCCTTGTATCTGCATGAAATGGAGGTATCTCCCTTGTATCTCCCCTGATGTATCTTGTATCTCCCCAAGGGAGGTATCTCCCTTGTATCTCCCCTGGTGTTTAGTTGCAGTCAGTAGATGCGCCTGAACTACAGTGACCACAATGTTGCCTAATAACGTTCAATTAAAATCTGGTTTTCAAAAATGGAAAGAAAGAAAAAAGAGAGGAAAGACAAAGGAAAGGGTGTCAAACTGTAACCCAGTTTTTCATCAAGAAAGGCTGCTAGCCTATAGTTCAGTGGTTCTAAACTCTGGCCCGCGAGATCCACTTTCCTGCCGAGTTTAGCACTAACTCTGATAAAACACCTGAAGAGGCTAATCAGTGACTTCAGGAACAGACCCGTTCAACTTAATGTTGGGCTTCGCAGATTGTTTGGCATATCTCATTAAAGTACCGCGAGAGCAATTCAAATGCGTACACTGTAAGCCCATATAGGTTGATTCAACTTAAAAAAGTTATGGAAACTCGTTCCCCTAAAAAAGTTAATTTTGTCTCGTTGAACAAACAAGAGATTTTACGTTCAAAGTACTTAACCTTTACTATTATTTATATTTGAGAGTTTTAGTTATTTGAACAAACCTAATCTTTTATAATAACCAACAATTATCAGTGTAGGTAACTCAAAATACTAAATTGCACAAACTTGCTTTAATAGTCCAAATTAATTGCTATTTTGTAATTTACTCAATGCACAATGAGCCACAACAAAAAATACATTTTACAAAGATTTATTTGAATTAACAGATTCAACATTTCCAAATAGTAACAAATGAAAAACATACTTTCTTACTTTGCATGCATCTTTTCTCTAGATAGACACCATATGTTCTTGTTGACTGTACTGACTGGATAAACATGTGCCTGGCTCTAAAAGGGAAGAATCTTAATTATTGCTTTAATGTAAAGCATAGACATTTCCCAAAATCTGAAAAGGCACAGTATGTACACTTACACTGAATTATATGCCACACAGACATTTGCCAAACTTTTACATATTGTCACATCAAGATGTTGCGTAAACATTAGCATAACTCAGAATAGTCACAACATGTACGCTTACATGGTTTAATAAAGCAATAAGCCCCAAGAAACCGTGGATTACAGTGTATTTTATAACAGCTAAGGGGCAGTGTTGGGCACGACGCTTCGCTTTGCGTCGTGCCCAACACTGCCCCTTAGCTGTTATAAAATGCACTGTAACCCACGGCTTCGCGGGGATTATTGCTTTTATAAAACAGTTACTCCATATGCTTAGCAAGGTTTCATTAAATAAAGTAAATAAAAAGATATTTAGGCTATGTGGTGCGGTCAGCCGTTATATATCGGGGTATTTTATAACGGCTTAGAACGCCGCTCAGCCAATCAGAATCAAGGACCAGAAATGACAGTTTTATAATATAACACATAAACATGAAGAGGCAAGAATATTACTATGTATGACTATGCCGGAAAAAACACATTGACGAACTCTGTGAACAGGCATAGTTTACATAAAATCAAGACATACAAGACTTACAAGGCATGCTGATTTGACAGTGCTAAAACTTTGCCTTTCAGCTCCTTCTTGCCCAAACATAGCATCACCTGCTGAATAAAATTAAATGTCTCGGTAATGCACTTGGGATAGTCAAGATGCAGGGAATAGGTCAATCCAAAAAGAAGACACATGGCTTGAGGCAGGTTTTCCAAATTGTCCATCACAACATTCCCCTCCAAGATAATGCCAAAAGAGGATGGATGGAGGCGGAAGAACTGAGGATGCTGTGCCAAAGCTTCAGTTTCTTTAGTGAGGATTAAGTGGCACGTGCTGAAATGATTCCTCGTCAGCAGAAGACTTGCTATGAAAGTAGAAAATATGAAAACAAATTTTAGCTTTCTAATATTCTTTATGAACTTTTAACAAACACGTTTCTCTTTAGTTATTTGCATGTACAGTACTTCGTCAATCATTTGCATAAAAATCTGTAAATTAAATATTGAAATATCTTTATCTGCTTTTAAATATTATTTGTGTTCTATTCTCAAAAAGGTATCAGTTAAACACAAGGCAAACTGTATTTAAAACGTATGATCTGTTATGTTATCAAGCATGACATGGGAGAGCAGACTTAGTGTTAAAATAAATTAAGTAACTTACTAGCTTGGCTAACACCACGTTGATGCGCATGTGGTTGCGTTTTTTTTTTAAATATATAACTTGGAATATTATCCAACACTTGTATGAAAAAGATCGATTTGTTAACATACACTGGTTAACACTGAACATACAAAAGTAATGTTTTGTGTCGATTAAGTTCCGCTGCATTTACAGAAAGCCTTAATTACCGACAAAAATATGAAGCAACGCTAACTAGCTTAGCTAACACCACGTTGATGACCACGAAGTTGCACTTTTTTATATCTAACTTGGAATATTATCCATCATATGCATGAAAAAGATCACTTTGTAAACGGGAGCTAGTTTGTGAAATACATTACACACAAAAATGTGAAGTTTGATGAAACTGCGCTGAATTTAATATGAACAAAACCGAACTGGTGAAATATTGTCTCTGTGGTTACTCATGCTTAGCACGAACAGCAACGAACGTTTTATTTTTTTAATGTCCGAGTGCTATTTGACGCCCTAAATGGGTCAAAGAGTCTTATTTGTTAAAAACAAATTCACCCCCGCGTTACTAAAAAGTCCAAGTCAGAAATTTTTACCGCCGAATTCTGTTACCTCTCAACCACAGATATTTATTTAAGAGTAAAGCTTAAAGAGATTCAACTCACCATGAAAACGTTGACGTAAATGCGGTTAACGTTGATGAGAACACGCCAAAGTCAATCGTGTTGTGTGTTCCAGTGTTCTGACGGCTGTCTCGGTTCTGTCTCGTGTTCGGTTCTGTCTCGTGTTCAGCCCGTTGCCATGACAACTGACTAAAATAAGCTTACTTACATTGATTGAACCTAAAACAAGTGGTAGACTTACAAAACATAAGAAAATCGTGCACTTAACTCAAAAAAGTGAATAATACAGCAAAAGTGTTAGGGTTTATGTTTATTGTACTAAATAATTTTGGGTTGAAACAACTTCAGGGATAACAGTGTACCGCGCAATCTGCACTTGAATCTCTTTTGCGGTACTTAAATGTGATACTATGATAGATTTGCGCAGCGACGCATTTAGTTGAACGCATCTGTTGTAAAGATGCTGATTAGCTTGTTCAGGTATTTTATATCAGAGTTGGGGAGAAACTCTGGATCTCGCGGGCCAGAGCTGAGAACCACAGGCCTATAGTCTGTGAGTGGTATAATCCTGTTGGCTTAATGTCCATAGTGAAATAAGATAACAACAGACTAGTGTTAGTCTACATTTAATCACCATTTAATCAGTGCAGGGAAACGTTTAGCACTATAATAACTCTGGTGTGGAAATTCCATTTTGCATGTCCATTTTATTTTCTTGCTGGCATATATGTGCAGCAGAGTAAAAAAATCTGCCGTTTTCATTGTTTTGAGAGGATGATGTTAATTTTTAAGTTTGTTCGTTTTTCTTTTTTTTATATTTCATTAATAATTATAATTATTATGTTACAAGAATTTTCAATTTTGTCAAATTTTTAAATAAAAATACATAAAGACTGTAAAAGATAGCCTTCAGCAAATTTTTTATGGTAGCTTTTAATCTTGCATCAAATAGTGAACTGCATACTAAACTTGGACGCATGTACAAATCACCAGCAGTAAATATTGTGCTTGTTCTAGTATTGAACTACTGGAAGCAAGACAGTTGCAAGATTTCAATTAGAGTTATGTAAAGCTTTTGATGGGACAGTAAGGTCCTAGATATGTGGTGACAACAGCTGCACAGAGGGGGCCCAATCAGATTTTTTTGTCATGGAGCCCATAATTCCTGGCGGAGCCCCTGGCTCCGAGACTCAAAAAACAAAATCCAAAAATCCAAAAAACTAAATCCAAAAAAGTACAGGCAATGGTCAAGGCAGGCAGAAAAACAATCATGAACTAGATGGCAGGCAGCAAACTATCAGGAATGAGATGGCAGGCAGCAACATGAGTTAGTGAAGTGGAAGCAGCAGCATACACCAAACCTTCTTAAAAAAAGCTTCAAAAACATCATAGGAGGTATCTCATGAAGCTGTTATGTAAATAATGGTACTTACAATGAGTGTTTACTCACAAGTAGGTGTGGCAGGGGAGGCGTGGCTTAGCAAAGTCCGGATAGACAGAGACAGGAAATCGGCTGGAAATAAGTAGGTCAAAGGTCGTTTGTAAACACCTGTCTGTTGTTACAGTGATTGGCGAGAAGAGCATAAAAGCACGAGGGGAGGATCTAGAGAAAGAGTTTGGCTGAGGACGAGGAAGAAGCGAACCTTATGTGCCAGGAGGCCATAGTTATTTATCATTTACTTTTACTCCATGTTTTATGATTTTGGAATAAAAGAATCTTACCAGCCACGCCGACCCTGTCTCCTTCCTTCCATTACAAAGAACCTCGTTACATTTGCGCCGAAATCCTGGAAGGTAGGATAACGACGCCGCGATGCAGAACCCGGCACAAAATGCGCCACCCTGTTGTTACTAACAAATGTCTTTTGCCTCACAGGGCTTTGACAACAACTTTCTTCAGCTTTTTTGTGCAAATGCACCATAACTGTTTCACTTACTGCCAAATTTAGAGGAAACTGATTTTGCCAATAGTATTCACTCCATCACATCTTTACTGCATGACACGCCAGCGCTGGCTGTGGGGAGTCAGGTTGTTTTCAAAACATAATGATAAGAGGTTCGGGTAGTACATTTCTAAGATCTGCATGGGTTCAGGTCCAATGTAAAAAATATTGTACGAGTCCAGGTTGGTTCTATGTAGCACAAACACGGGTCTCTTTGGGTTCGGGTACAGATTTTTGGACCCATGAATACCTCTAACCTCTACTAACTCAAAGTAAAATTACAATCATAAAGTTTAAATACTGATTGTCATTTACTCATATTTAAATTAAATATTTGATGAAAAAACACAAAAGGATATATGTGAAGTAAGGTGGAGCCATGGTACCAGTCCCTATTTTACATGTGGGAAATAATTTAAATCTGTTACAAATTTAATTTATACAGCAATGCCTATAAAGGGAAATGTTAGGCTTACAGTAAATGTTAGTGTAGAACCAAAATGGTGAATCGATGGCAGTGAATCATTCAACAGTTTCGTTCAAAACGACTGATTTAATCAAGAACCGAATGAGCACCTGAATACCATGGAACCTTACTTTAGTGAAACCCTACTGTAACAGGGTTCTTTGTAATGGAAGGAAGGAGAGAGGGCCTTTTGAAGGTCTGTGTAATCCAGGAGGTTCTGAACTGGCAGCTGTTGAGCCAAGAGTTGGGCCTTCCCCGACAACAGTGGGATTAGCCGGGCAGCCCAGCTCTCGCGGGGCCAGCCAGATACCTTGCGGACCTTTCGAAAAGATCTATGAAGGCATCCGGGTCGTCCTGAGGTCCCATCTTATAGAGCAGCAGGGGAGTCGAAGGGGCGGTTGCCGCTGATGCTCCCTCGGTTTGTTCCCCTCGAGTATTCCGGCTCCGGAGAAACTCGCGGTAATCTGACTGGGCCAGGAAGAGCCTTTGGAATCTGACTTCCTGCTCTCCCTGTAGAACCAGCAGGGCCTGATGCTGCTCCTGGAGGAGACCAGGGAGCGTGTGAATGACTTCCGCAAATGGTGAGGCTGGAACTTGATGGGGAGTTTACATTTACGTTTATGCATTTGGTAGACGCTTTAATCCAAAGCGATTTATATTGGAATATCATATACATTTATACCTAGTCATGTGCAATCCCCTGGGATCGAACCCACAACCTTGTGTTGTTAACGCAATGCTCTAACCACTGAGCTACAGGAAAGCTAATTGGAGTTATTTGGGTTAAACAATTGATTGGGAATTTATATAGCTATACTTAATTTTACATATTTATAATTTTTCTCTGGATCCTATTCAACATTTTTTTGTTTTTACATGCTATCCCCAAGGAAGTGCTGAAACTATTTGGAGGTAATAATTATTTGCAAACAATAGAAGAATTTACTTCTTGTTTCATGTAACAGGGCAAAGATTTTACAAGTTTTAAATGCAATAATATTTTCTGACGTTCCCTTGTGCAATCTAAAGGTATACTTGCTGTTGCTACTCAATGGAATTCTATATTTCAAAAATGTTTCGATAGGAGTAAAATATTGAAGACACCTGATACTGATTGCATCACAAATAAGGTCAAAGAACTGTCATATTTAATTCATAGAGTCTATCCAGTTAAATCATTGGTGATTCATGTTAAGAGTGCATGAATGATTTTTAATGATGTATCTATGACAACGGCCACACATCAATGTGAAGTACATCCTTAAAATCTAAATTAAACACACCTTAGGCCCAGTTTATCAGTTTATCATGCAGACTTGGAAACAAATAAAACCAATACAACAAAAGACAACACAACACAACACAACACAGGGTTTTGCACAAAACATTTTTAATATCAACTTGCAATGTAACATGTTTACAGCCCTTAAAAGTCTACTTAAGGAAAAGCTTCCAGATAATGTATATGATGAGAAACTGGAGACCATTTGAACCATTTGGATCAATGTGTTATTGAGATGTATTTATCACATCCTAAGTATGCCACCTGTAGAGAGAGAGATGCAAAATTTAGAATAGCATGTTACGCAATTCAACTTTATTTATAAAGCGCTTGTAAATTGTTCATTGTTACAAAGCAGCTGTCCATGAGACATATTGACTAAGCAAAACATTAAAATTATACCTGTAAAAACAAGAAAAAGGTGAAAACACAGAAGACAGACATACCCACACGCACGATATGCACACTTACTAACACACATAGACATAGACACACAAACAAGGGCGCGCGCACACACATACACACACACACACACACACCAGCATGCACGCACGCACACACACACACACACAGACAAGCATGCAGAACCTACGCCCAACAAGGGGATTCCAGTTCCCCTCTGGCAAAAGCTGCTGCCTCTGCGCAAGCTCGACAGTGCTTGCACAACAAGGCTAAATAATAATATAAAAATGATAGAATTAAGATTAATGTATCACTGTTATGCTGACGAGACCCAGATCTATATCACGTTTCACCCAGACAATTACAGCCTGCCTCGAGGACATCTCAGCTTGGATGAAAGCGCATCACCTCCAGCTGAACCTTGCCAAGACAGAACTACTCGTGTTTCCGGCACACCCCATGGTGCAAAACGATCTCACCATCCATCTTGGCAATACCACAATCACTCCTTCCAAAAGAGCCAGGAACCTCTGAGTCATATTTGATGAACAGCTGTCATCAGCTTAAGTTTCCCTTAACTTTTTTCTAGAATTATACCAAAGCCTCTAAGGGTTAAGCTGCCATCAAGACTAAAAAAAGCTTCATGCAGAAAAGTGACCAGAAGTATGATGAGCTAAAATGTCTATTTAAATGGTGATAAGTGTATGGAGGCCTCACTATAGCTGTCCATTGGTTGCACGGGATTGGCTACAGTGCTCAACGCTGTAATGCGTGCAGCAATTAGAAAGCATCTCTTCAGACAGAGCTTGAACACAAATAAGCCTGTGTAAGAGCATATCAGCTGCTGAGGCGAGTAGAAATAGTCTTGACTACTGGATCCGCATTCCGCCTGCGCATATTATTTCCCAATCCCGAACCCAAAATGACACATGAATAATATCCACCCAAATGGTTTACTCGACAGGTGATGGTTTTACACCATTCAGCCGAACAATGATGCTTCACATGAGAGGAAAAAAACGTGTACATTTAGCTCATGAAAAACCAATAACACATGGATGGACATGGATTAGTTTGTGACAGGATTCTCTAAAATGAGCAGAAAGTTATATTGCTGTGAAAATTATCGTAATCTGAATAGATCTTTTTATGTTTTCATCAAATCTAAAGATAAATAATTGTAAAATAAATATAAATGTAAAAAAATATGTAGATACATAAGAATTTAAAAATACAATATTAATACTAGACGTAAGAATTTTTTTGTAAATAGTTTGTTCATAGTAAATAGTTTGGGGCAAACAATATACACTGCATAAAGCCCCCTGGTCTGCCCACTTGGTCCACATTTCATCTCATATTTATTGATTTATATTTTTTGACAGGATGTTTTGTACTCATTTCATACAGGAGTCACCTGTCGAATGTGCTGGATTCTTCCTGAGACGATCCCTGGGCGGGGAAAGAGGGACCGGGTTTATCGGAAGGTCACTGGATATTTCGCTATGTGCTTCTCCTGAACAAAAGCTGCTAAAGGGCTTGTAAAAGTTACTAAATCACGAGACAGACTTGCTTACATTAGAAACACTGTTTTGAGTGCGCACTTGCGTCTGTGCGAGCCAGAGAGGCAAACGGCAGAATGAATATAGTGAAACCATTGATAAGTGAAATTTCATTCCTCCTTCTTGGGCCCCAAACCCGCATGGATCCCTGGGGCGGTGCCCATAATGCCAATTGGATAATACGGCCCTGGCCCCACACGGTTGTTCATACTGTATAAGCTGTTTTATTATATTTCCAGTATGAAAAAGACGGGTCTATGTTGTATTGGTTTGATAGTAACCTGCATGGAGTAATAGCAGTGTCAAACACACTAAAGGCCATGAGATACCCTTAAATATCATAGCATGTCAAGAATAGATTCTGAATTGAATTTTGACCCTAAGAATCAATTCAGAATTTTTTTGCGATGGACAAACACTTTCCAACCATAATAACTATTAAACTAAATTATTTATTTTTATTATTTTTTAAATAATTCTCAAATTAACAGAATGTCACAAAAGTCTACACTAGAAGTACAATACAGGAATAATATTTTTAGGATCACTCTCAGGGTGGTTTATTTCCAGCTGATAAACATTAAAACATTAACAGGCAATCAAAACTCATATGAATTAATTACAAATAAATTAAATGAAAAACTTGTACATTATAAACGGCAGGTGACACTGCAACTCTAGCTTATCGGAGTCTGGAGACAAGATTCTTCAGACTCCCCTCTCAACACCCAGTGATGCCCCCAGAAAATTTTAATAGGGGTGGCCAGAGGAGACCATAGCAAATCCTGGGAGGCAAACAAAAAAGGAATTTAGATGCTGTTAACAAAAGACCATTTTCAACTAAAGGAAAAACTTATTATCCGTTGTGGATGTTCGTTAACACGACAACAGTGTTTTGGGTGACTGAAATCGCAAACATTTGAAAACAGATCTCAAAATGCAGGTTTTTGACAAAAACTATTTACTGAAAACGATGACGTCACATGCATACGCCATCTGCAAATTTACAAAACAAACAAACTAGGGCTGTACAATAAATCAAAATTAACACAAAATTGTGCATAAATCGATATGCCTAGTGCGATTATGAAATACCAAGGCTGCAAATATGTTTTAAGGCATTTAGGCATTTCCTGGAAATAAGTGTTATGGTGGCCTCTGCAGGTCACATTTGGACTTTGAGCCCCTTCTGGCTTTCAGATCAGCAGGATTTAATTGTACTTCAATGAAAAGCTATACATCAAAAATTAAATCACAGCCAACTGTCAAATTGGTTTTATTTTTATTATCGTGCAGCCCCAACACAGTGTGATCAGTCATGGCTAGTAAGCTATGCAGCTTGGTAGCGCAACTGTTTATTGTACATCATATTAATTTAACAAAGCAAACCTTGCTGTGTAGCATTTAGTTAGTTCCTCAATAAAGTTAACTGAGAACATGAATTCACTAGGCGTGTGTATCTCACTGGTCTCTCACTGGATTCAATTTGATTATAATAAACAAGGAGTATTCTCAATCTTACTGCACAAGTTCGTCTCAATGATACTTAAAGGGGTCGCGAACCAGATGCGTCTAGGACAGCTCAAATGTGTCACACACTGGACGCATACACAAGCTCATAACTTATCTTCTATGTTATTTTTATTAAACGATCCCTCGTCTGTGGTTCCTGGCAGTTCCCTGACAATACCTTCTTCCAGATGGGAGCCTTTCAAAATCAGAATAGAGGGTATGCATTGACGTGCCTTTCCTACTTGACCATGCCGGAACACAGTAGGAGTAAAAAAGAAAAAGAGACTAAAACTCACAATTATTTGCTGAAATTAGAAGCAGTTGGACTCTCTGGTGATCCTTATGACTTACAAAGGAACCAGGTTTCCATTGACATTGAAAAAAATTGTGGAATTGAGTTTCCAGAAATGTATTTTGTACCTGATTTTAACAACATGGAAAATACACAAAGCAAAGCTTTAAGTACATTTTCTACTACAGAAAAATATGTTTAGTGGTGTAACAATCTCTGTTTAGAATGTTAAAAGAACTTAATTTACATTTATACTACATGTAAAGGTGTAGAAAGTAGGTAAGTAACACTATTATAATATGGTTCAACAAAAATAACTTACCCGAGGTGAGTCTGCTATGAAATTGCTGGCAAACATCCATGTTTCAGTATTCTTTTTGTTTCGGCAAATTGCAGCAATTTTTATTTGCTTTTTCCTATCCTTCAGAAGTCTTAAAGAAATCTCAATTACTTGCTCATGCGCAATCAATCGTGGAACAACAATTTAAATAGAGTATAACTGTAAATTCTGCTGCATTCAGTCTTTCTGCCACTCAGTGGGCGTGACTCGCTTAACTTCGCATGATTTAACGTTTGCGATGACGTCACGTGCATACCCTCTATCAAGTGGGAGAGTAAAATCAGACATAACACTTGATGCTTTCCTATGTGTTGCCAACAAATACCTAAGCTGCATTTCCTGGCGGCCTAGTATTTTCCCTGTCATTGTCTATCCTTCTCACCATCCACTCTTCAGTTTTCACATGAGAAACATTTACATTTAGTCATTTAGCAGACGCTTTCATCCAAATCGACTTACAAAGAGTTAGGGATCAACAAGCAATATGTCATTCAGGAGCCATAATACATTAGGTGCCAATACAAAGTTACTGGTGTCAACTAAAGCTAGACCACTACCTGTTGAGAGAAAGGGTTAGTTTTTCTTTTCTTTTCTTGTTTGTCTGTCAGGTATTCACAGAAGAGTTGGGTTTTAAGTAGTTTTTTTAATGTTGTGAGAGATGTAGTTGACCGGAAACAGAGTTAGGAAGAATGTTCCAGCAGGAAGGAGTTGTGAAGCAGAATGAGCAGGAACACGATTTACTTTCCTTATGAGAAGTTAATACAAGACGCCGCTGGTTTGCTGAATGCAGGGATCTTGATGGGGTGTAGGAGTGCAGGAGGGTGTGAAAGTAAGCCGGTGCAGATCCAGTGGTGGTCCTGTAGGCAAGCGTTAGTGACTAATACAGGCTTCGAACGGTAGCCAGTGGAGAGAGATGAAAAGGGGTGTCACATGAGCCCTTTTGGGCTGTTGGAAGATGAGGCGTGCTGCTGCGTTCTGATCCAGCTGGAGCGGTTTGATAGCCTTTGCAGGAAGACCAGCAAGGAGAGCATTGCAGTAGTCCAACCTTGAGATTACCAGGGCTTGGGTAAGAAGTTGTGCCGCATTGTCAGTGAGATAGGGTCTCACCTTTTAATGTTGAATAAGGCGTATCGGCATGACCGTGTTGTCTTTGCAATGTGATCATTGAAAGACAGCCGTTCATCAAATATGACTCCGAGGTTCCTGGCTGTTTTGGAAGGAGTGATTGTGGTATTGCCAAGATGGATGTTGAGATCGTGTTGCACCGTAGGGTGTGCCGGAAACACGAGTAATTCTGTCTTTGCAGTGTTCAGCTGGAGGTGATGCCCTTTCATCCAAGCTGAGATGTCCCTAAGGCAAGCTGTTATGCGAGCTGCTACAGTCTAGCAGTTGTTTGCTGATGGATGATGTTTTCTCAGTGAAAAATACAGCAAAGTCTTCCGCAGTCAAAGATGAAGTGGGAGGGGGAGGAGGGGGGCAAAGAAGAGTTAAATGTCTTGAAAAGCTGTAGAGTGTTAGTTGCATTCCTCAACTTGGTGGTATAGAAA
Source organism: Triplophysa dalaica (assembly GCF_015846415.1). NCBI lineage: Eukaryota > Metazoa > Chordata > Actinopteri > Cypriniformes > Nemacheilidae > Triplophysa > Triplophysa dalaica. Next base: position 16,485,586 of record NC_079553.1, read on the forward strand.
GACATTTTAGCTGTGGTAACACTAGCAGAAAAAGAGGAGAGTGGTGAATGGTAGTCCCCTAGGTCAGCAGGATTCTTGGTCTTGCGCCATCTCCTTTAAGCAGCCCTGAGTGTACCCAGTTGTTCACGGATGATGTCAGAGAGCCAGGGGCAAGAGGGGGTGGCACGAGCATCTAGAGATACAAAGTTGGAGGGAAGAGAGGATGTCACTAGCAGAGAGTGTGCTCGAGGAGAGAGCGCAAAGGTTCCGTCTAAAGTAAACGGGTGGTGGTGATAGTGTAGTGAATGTAGGAAGGAGCATGTTGAAAGTTATGAAGAAGTGGTCCGAGATGTGAAGAGGTGTGAATTGAATGTTATCTGTCGTGCAGTTAGGGATGTAGATGAGATCCAGCTGGTTTCCTGATCTGTGAGTACAGTCTGTGATGAGGCGCGTGAGGTCGAACGAGGCGGTGAGGGTGTGGAGGTCAGAAGCATAGGGTTTCTCCAGGTGGATGTTGAAGTCCCCAAAGACAACAAGAGGGCCGCCATCCTACGGGAATGATGAGAGCAGCACATCTAACTCTTCAATGAAGTTGTGAAGAGGACCTGGGGGGCGGTAAACTACAACAACGCTGTGCTGAGTGGGAAAAGTGATATTAACAGCATGGTATTCAAATGAATAGTTGTTGCATAGGGAAGATAGTGTGGAATATTTCCAATCATTGTTGATAAGCAGACCTGTGCCTCCTCTTCAGGTTTGGCGGGGAGAGTGATAGAATGAGTAGTTTGTGGAGAGAGCAGCGGGTGTGGCGTAGACTTCAGGACAAATCCATGTCTCGGTAAGACCATGAATGTGAATGTCAGACTGGCTGCCAAACACATGGATGAAGTGAGTCTTGTTAATAGCTGACTGGCAGTTTCATAGACCCATAGAGAGAGACAGAGGTGTAAAGAGAGTGTGTGTGTTGTGCCTTGCGTCTTGGGTGAGAACGCTGCCTACGGAGTAGTACAGGAATAAACTTGAAACACATGTTAGTAGACAATTAAATGAAAGCAAAGGTATGTTAAGTATACTGATGTGCCTTGCCGGTGTCTTTGCTCGGTGGAGTCGCGCAGGTAGAGTCGTAGGTCTTTACACTCGTCGGTCTTTACACGAGGAGGCTGAAACCTCTGAAACAAGCTGCTGATTGAGTTATATTTGCAAACAACAAAACCACTGCTAATGTATAAATTATCAGATAAACTTCAATGTAAGACTTTATGCTTTCCATTACACTACTATAAGTGTCTGGCATCTCCTGTAAGCGTCGAGTCCAAGGAGAAGGAGGGGCGGGGAAACACCGTCGCAAATATTTCGAATTTGGACTGAGATACCAAGCTGAACTGCTAGGTGTCAATGTTACAGACTGCTCCTTTAAACTGCAATTCATTGACTGGCCACTAGAGACTGACTCCAAAACAGAGAAGAATCTCATTGAGCCTCATGTTAAAATGCCCAACTATATAGCAGAGAAAAAAAAGAACAGCCTGGTACAAAAAATAATATTTGGTCTATAAAGCTTATTTTGCCCTTCATGACAACTTTGAGGGGCTGAATATTTTAGTAAACTTTTTGTATCTATTCAGGTCATTTACATCCAAGTGTTTGTTCCCAGCACAGTACAGTGTAAGCAACATTCCCTAAAGCACATCTGCTTCATTACAGCTGCCTGCCATTTTCTTATCAGAGCACTGCACAAATTGGCAAGAAGAATGATAGTTTTCTGCATACTGGAGAATAGCTGCAGTATGGCTAAATCAATTAATTCTCTGAATGTGTGACAACAAAAAGAAGGGCCAAAAAGAAATAATGTTTAACAACAAGCTTGTGAGATGCTAATCACCTTGCAGACAATCTGAGGTGAACAGAAAATGTTCTGTTCTGGAAACTAGCAGTTCATGCAAGCAAAATATATGTACAGTGGGATAATCACAGACATTTTTTAATCATTGGGCCATCTTTAAAACATATTGATGTCAAAGTATTGAAACCAAACGCGAGATGAATGTCGTAAGGATCAGTATAGGATTGCTATTTTTGTAGCATGTCATCTATGTAGATTGTTTTAACTTCAGTGGTACCATTTCAGAAAAGACACTGCCCGACAGCTACCTACAGAAACAGCCCGACAGCTACATACAGAAACAGCAGAGGCTTCAACGCAGTTTACTTGGTTTGGTATCAGAGCCAAGGTCATATTTAACTGCTCTTATTAGTTAACAATTAAGTAACAGATAACTCTTCTTCACAGAATTTTCAAACACTTTTACACGACCAAACAGAAGGAGGGCGGTCACTGTCTGTCCTGTAACTGAATCAGATATTATTCAATCTCATTACTGAGTTCTAGCTTGACAATTACTGTGTGTGTGTTTTCAATGAATACTGTGACTTGCAACCCATTTTACTTCTATCATCGGGCACATTTTATCCACCAGGAATCACTCAAAAAAGACTGAAATGTGTCAGAATTGCACAATAAGACCAGGAATGTGCAATTAAAGCCATGTTAAGATTGAGATTGAAACTTTTCCTACTTTTCAAACTCAAAAGAAAATCCTGCATAAGATATGCGACAAAATTGTCCTGACGTAAGTTTGGTTGGGCAATTAAAAACTGTCAAATCAGTAAAAAAACTTTAACATATTAGCTAAATCAGTAAAAAAGAAAACCGCATATGCACAGTCACATATAAGAAGGTTGAATGAAAGTGTCCTTTGCAATCTAGTAATGCGCAAAACTGGTTCCGGTGGGGAGAATTCCGGTTCCTGATTGCATCGCTGCCGGCGGCTAGTTTGTATCCTCTGACACTTGGTTCACCTCACATTTGTTCTTGGTCTTAATATTAGTGTATTTCCTATCGTTACCTATCACTGTCGTTGCCGAAATATTTATAACTTTATATTCTAAACCTATATTAATTGAAACTGCTTAATACGCTGCTAGCATAGTATTAGCATGTTAGCTTGCGTTCTGTTTACACTGTGGAATATCATATCCCCCTATTTGTCTTGTGTGCTAACTGTTTCTCTTTTTAAGTGTATATACTAAGACTCATCAAGCAACCTTGGTAAGTTAGGATTGCACTTCATACCCGGTGAGTCATAACTTCTATTCCTATTGTTGTTACTTGCACCTCATGTTATATGTTTAGCTAAGCCTTCTCTGTCAGCGGCGAGGGTTTTACATGCGATCAATGCAGGAAGTTGCAGGGAATGCAGGGAAGTAGTAAGGCTGACGGAGAAGATCTTACAATTAGAGTCTCGCATCCAATCTTTATTTGAGGATAGTAAGATTGTAAGGACCATAGAAAACACTTTGGATGCGAGCAACGTTAGCGCACACAGCTCGGTTCCGGTTGAAAATCCCCTGCAGCTGGGAAACTTTGTGACTGTGAGACGGCATAGTCGCAAGAGAAAACATCACTCAACCGTTCCGATTAAAGTCTCGAACAGGTTTTCCCCGCTCAGTGGACGAACTGACTGAGAAACCTAGTGAAAGTGCCCTAGTGATCTGTGATTCTATTGTCCGGAACGTTAACATAGAGGCACCAGCCACCATAATCGAATGTTTACCGGGAGCCAGAGCGCCTGACATCAAGTCAAATTTAAATGTGCTGGCTAAGGCTAATCGTAGATTCAGTAAGATTGTTATTCACGTTGGCACAAATGATGTTAGACTCCGTGAATCGGAGATCACCAAAGATAATATTAAATAGGTGTGTGAGCTCGCAAGCACGATGTCAGGCACTGTAATATTCTCTGGCCCCCTCACTGCTTACCGTGGTGATGAGATTTATAGCAGATTATCATCACTAAATGGCTGGTTGTCTGAGTGGTGCCTGCAGAATAATATAGATTTTATAAATAACTGGAAGAGTTTTGAGGGCAGACCTGACTTGTTGAAACAAGATGGTCTCCATCCCTCCTGGGATGGGGTTTCCCTCCTCTCTAGAAATTTGGCACACAGTCTTAATAATGCTAGAGGCTGACTACCTGGGGCCGAGGTCAGGGAGGGGACAGAATGGCTTAACCAACTGTCTGCTTGCCATCTCACGTTGTAGAATACACAAAATATACAACATGTAATAATCCCTTCTCACAAAGAACATAAAATAGAGACTGTGTCTGTCCCCCGGATTAGCAAACATAAAATAATGCGTAAACCTCTTGAAAGTAATTGAATAAACGTTAAATAAATCATGAACAAAATACAGATAATCAACTGTTACGACTGGATTTCCTTAATATCAGATCTCTCTCAAATAAAGCACTTTTTGTTAACGATTTGATAACAGATCATAAAATAGACATGCTCTGTTTGACATAAACATGGCTAAAGCCAGGTGATTAAATTACTCAAAATGAATCCGTTCCCCAAGATTATTACTATAAACACGAGCCTCGTCTAAAAGGTAAGAGGGAGAGGTGTCGCTGCACTTCACAATAATTATTTTAGCATCTCTCAGAAGTCTTATTTTAAATACAATTCTTTTGAAGTCATGGTACTGCGCGTATCAACACCTAATACTTAGGACAAAACATTTAAAAAATATATTCTAGCTATTGTATATAGGCCTCCAGGGCACCACACAGATTTTATTAAAGAATTTGGTGGGTTCTTATGAGAACTAGCACTCGCCATAAATGTGGACGATGTTACAATCCTTCAGCAGAGTGAAGACATTTCGTATCGTTATCTGATATTATGTTTGCTTCACCTGCCAACGGCTGCAAATCAAACTCCTTTTTACAAATATGGTAGATCAATTACTTCAACTACCAAAGATGCATTTCTCGATAATCTGCCTGAATTGTCTCAATTCTCTAGCATGAGTAAAAACGTTTAAGATCTTGACATTTACATTTTTTTAACTCCACCTTCTCAGAAACATGAGACACAGTTGCTCCTCACGTTTAAAGAAGATTAAAAATGGCATCCCAACACCGTGGCATAATAAACACACTCAGGCTATAAAGAAAGCAACCCGGAAAATGGAGCGGAACTTTAAGAAAACTAAATTAGAGGTATTTCGTACAGCATGCTATTAGATTGTTAATGATAATCTTAAATCTATAATTTATCTTATTCGTAAGTTTATTTATTTTTTATTTAGCCTTGTTGTGCAAGCACTGTTGAGCTTGTGCAGAGGCAGCAGCTTTTGCCAAAGGGGAAATGGAATCCCCTGGGTGGCTCCTGAGTTTTTTTTTCTCGATTGGAGTTTTGGGTTCCTCGCCACCGTTTGCATATTGTTTGGCACTATTTGCCTGGCCGGGGGTGCTGCTTTAGAATTTAGAAGTTAGACATAATTAATATTGCTTATAAGAATTTATAGTCCGTTTAATATTTGAACTGTGGTTCTCTCTCCTGTGTGCTTTCACTGTGCGTGCGCGAGTGTGTTTGCGCGTGTGCGTCTATGTTAATGTGTGTAAGTATGTATGCATATTATGTGTGTGGAGCATTTGTATGTCTGTCTTTTGTTGTTTTCACCTTTTTCTTGTTTTTACAGGTATGCCTTTAGTTGTTTTTCTTGTATTCAATGTGTCTCATGTACAGCTGCTTTGTAACAATGAAAATTGTAAAAAGCGCTATATAAATAAAGTTGAGTTGAGCATGGAAGGATAGTACTCAAAAAATACAGGAATGTCATAAAAACGTCTGGATCTGCCTACTTTTCATCACTTATAGAAGAAAACCATCACAACCCTAGGTTTTTATTTAACACAATGGCTAAATTAACAAAAACTAGGTCGTCAGCGACTTTTGATTCTGATTATCAGCATAACATTGATGAATTTATGAACCACTTCACTAGTAAAATCCAAGATATTAGAGAAAAAAATATAACAATGCAACCAGAAGTGAGAAACCCGCTGAACAAACTAACTGCAGCACCCCTAAGGAGAAATTGCAATTATTATCTACCGTAGATCACGATGAACTGTCTAAAATCATTAGATCATCTAAATCAACAACATGCATGCTAGACCCTATACCTACAAAACTACTGAAAAAAATGCTCCCAGAAATTATAGATCCTCTTCTTGTTATTATTAACTCATCTCTGACATTAGGACATATGCCAAAAGCATTTAAGGTGGCTGTTATAAGGCCCCTTGTCAAAAAACCCAAACTCGACCCTAGAGAACTAGGGAATTACATGCCTAGATTGAATTTACCTTTTATATCTAAAGTTCTGGAAAAAGTAGTTTCAACTCAATTATGCTCCTTCCTCCAATGGAATGACATTAATGAAGAATTCCAGTCTGGATTTCGAGCATGTCACAGTACAGAGACTGCTTTGATTAGAGTTACTTACAAATTATCTGCTTTTTGCGTCTGACCGTGGCTGTATTTCGTTATTGGTGCTGCTAGACCTAAGTGCTGCATTTGACACCATTGACCACAGTGTACTCCTTAATAGACTCGAAAATTACGTTGGCATTAACGGATTATACATGCTACCTCTAGGAGATATAATAAAGTGACACGGAATTAGCTTTTACTGTTATGCTAATGATACTCAACTTTAAATTTCCTCGAAGCCTCATGAATCACAGAAAACAGAAGTGTTACTTACTGGACCGAAAACCAAGAATACTGCTTAACTATTGATGGATGCTCCATAAAAACCTTGTCGTTAGCTAAGAATCTTGGCGTTATATTCGATAGTAATCTGTCATTTGAGAGCCATGTCGCAAACACCTGTAAAATTGCATTTTTCCATTTTAAGAATGTATCTAAACTACGTCATATGCTGTCACTGTCAGATGCAGAGAAATTAATTCATGCATTCATGACATCAAGACAAGATTACTGTAATGCACTTTTAGGGGGTTGCCCTGCAGGCCTATTACAAAAACTCCAACTGGTTCAAAACGCGGCAGTTCTGTCAACCTTGCACTGGTTACCTTTAAAGCATCGCATTAACTTTAAGATCTTGCTTATTACTAGCTCAGCAGTATTTGAGTGAACTTCTATAGTATTACAGTCCTCCACTTGCATTACGCTCGCAGGCGTCCTGTCAGTTGGTATATGCCTAGAATTTCAAAATCAAGTGCAGGTGGTAGATCCTTTTCTTATCTAGCGCCTAAACTTTGGAATGTTCTTCCGTGCACCGTCCGGGAGGCAGACACACTCTGTCAGTTTAAATCTAGACTAAAGACGCATCTTTTCAATCTTTCATACACTACACTTCCATAATATTAATCCTCAGAGGGTTTAGGCAGCATTATTTAGATCAACCGGAAACAGGAACATATCCAACAACAACTGATGGACTTGTTGCATCTATGTCGATGTGTGTAAGTATGTATGCATATTGTGTGTGGAGCATTTGCATGTTTTTTTCTTTTGTGTTTTTACCTTTTTCTTGTTTTTACAGGTTTATGACTTTAGTTGTTTTACTTGTAGTCAATATGTCTCATGTACAGCTGCTTTGTAACAATGGAAATTTTAAAAACGCTATATAAATAAAGTTGAGTTGAGTTGGATTTACAGAAAAAGACAACTAATACTTGAGGTAGGTCTGTTTTCGGTGCATTAATCGACTGCTCCACTGTTTTGGAAAATCAGTTGACTTTAGTAAACCACTGTGATCCATCTGTTTGCCACTGAAACTGCAGCCTTCAAGAGCTATTCAGGAACCATTACTATTACTACTCAACTATTCACTTGGGCACCTCAGATTACAAGATTACATTACAGCAGGGCTTTAAGTCAACCTTGCCCAGAATGTGTTGTGCTTCAATGAACCTATGTTTCAGCTTGCCTGGTTTCAGTGAAGACCGACTGCCAATTGCTGACCAGAACCTCTTTCCTTAAACATTAAGTTTTGTGTCTTCAGAGTTAAAAACAATCTTATGACAATAGTTAAATTATTTTAGCTGTTTTAACTCTGGTTTACATAACATAATTCATTATTTAAAAAAAAAACTATAAAATGTAGTGATTAGTGTAGAGCACAAAATTGGAATTTGTATGGAAGCAGACATTTGTTGCTTGTGGTGAAGTATAATGACTAAGCAGCAGATTACTGTGCATTTGTCATTGGTTCTGGTATGGTGTGTGTGTCATCAGTGCAGTATGTCACCTTATATGAGTTCATGTAGCGCACAGATGGAGGCAGCCTGGAGGTGCTGGAGATCAAAAGTGTCTGGAGCACCTCACAAGAGCTCTGAGGAAGCAGCAAAGGGTGCACACTGATATCCTTCTCCCAGTCATCTATAGTACTAGAAGAAAGAAAAGAGAAAGTGAGGGACAAAGTGAATGGCTGTGACATAGACTTACAAATGTGTGAAAATAATATTACAAAATGCATCCATATGTCTATAGGTTTATTAATGTGGACATTAATCTGTTATGAAGATAAACACGGTTTTAATGTGACAGCATTGACAAACGTTACTACGCATACACACGTTGATGGACTGCCCTTAACTACCGGTACACATTTCGCAAACAATAACGTGCCTGTAGATTATTTCTGATAAGAATCTAAAGAAACAGAGAAGAACCGTAACTTGGCTAAAATTGTCTCTCCAATATTTTGAATTTAGACTGGCTAAATATCAATGTAACATACGCTTTCTTTAAATGCAACCAAACAAAATATAACAAATTGTTTATTTTATACAATTATTATACAATGAATTAATAATATTAATTAATATTAACATATTAAATTAAATATAAATAGTTATATTATTTTGCAATAGCCAAATACAGACCGGAATTTAACTGCAGTCCAGATCACATGTACTATGAAATAATTAAATACACTGGGAGATAAACTTATCTCCAAATTCAATATATATAACAATAATTTTGATTATATAACTATTTTGGTTCAATGTTACAATTTCTTGTGATTTTTGCTTGCCACACTTGAGATTTAAACAGGGCTCTAGATAATATTTGAGAGGGATGGCACTTGTGGAAACATCTAAACTTGATAGCACATTTTTAACATTATTGTTCAATTATTGTATGCTACTTTTTTCTTCTCATATGAAGTTTATATGAAGTTCGCTGCCGGCGGCTAGTTTGTATCCTCTGACACTTGCTTCACCTCACATTTGTTCTTGGTCTTATTATTAGTGTATTTTACTATCGTTACCCATCACTGTCGTTGCCGAATTATTTATAACTTTATATTTTAAACCAATATTAATTGAAACTTAACGCCGCTAGCATATTAGCGTGTTAGCTTGCCGTCTGTTTACATTGTGGAATATCATCTCCCCCTATTTGTCTTGTGTGCTAACCGTTTCTCTTTTTAAGTGTATATACTAAGACTCATCAAGCAACCTTGGTAAGTTAGATCCAGAAATTATAGATCCTCTTCTCAGTATTATTAACTCATCTATGACATTAGGACATGTGCCTAAAGCATTTAAGGTGGCTGTTATAAGGCCTCTTTAAAAAAAAAAAAACTCGACCCTAAAGAACTAGGGAATTACAGGCCTTACCTTTTATATCTAAAGTTCTGGAAAAGTACTTTCAACTCAATAATGCTCCTTCCTCCAAAGGAATGACATTAATGATGAATTCCAGTCTGGATTTCGAGCATGTCACAGTACAGAGACTGCTTTGATCAGAGTTACAAATGATCTGCCTTTAGCGTCTGACCGTGGCTGTATTTCATTATTGGTGCTGCTAGACCTCAGTGCTGCATTTGACACCATTGACCACAGCACACGTCTACATAGACTCGAAAATTACGTCGGCATTAACGGAATAGCATTGAAATGGTTTGAGTCTTATTTATCCGACCGTTTTCAATTTGTAGCAATAAACAATGAGGTGTCCCGCAAATCACAAGTCCAGTACGGTGTACCACAGGGCTCAGTCTTGGGGCCTCTGCTCTTCGCATTATACATGCTACCTCTAGGATATATAATAAAGCGACACGGAATTAGCTTTCACTGTTATGCTGATGATACTCAACTTTATATTTCCTCGAAGCCTCATGAAACCCAGCAGTTCCATCGAATAAAGGATTGCATAGTTGATTTAAAAATGTGGATGAGTAACAATTTTTTACTACTAAACTCGGACAAAACAGTGTTACTTACTGGACCGAAAACTGCTATGCGTAACAAACAAGAATACTGCTTAACGATTGACGGATGTCCCATAAAATCCTCGTCATCAGCTAAGAATCTTGGTGTTGTATTCGACAGTACTCTGTCATTTGAAAGCCATGTCGCCAACACCTGTAAAATTGCATTTTTCCATTTTAAGAATATATCCAAATTACGTCATATGCTGTCACTGTCAGATGCAGAGAAATTAATTCATGCATTCATGACATCAAGACTAGATTACTGTAATGCACTTCTAGGTGGTTGCCCTGCGGGCCTATTACAAAAACTGCAACTGGTTCAAAACGTGGAACGCGGCTTTTGCCAGAGGGGAACTGGAATCCCCTGGTTGGCCTGGGTTCCCCTGAGGTTTTTTTTCTCGATGGGAGTTTTGGGTTCCTCACCACCGTTTGCATATTGTTTTGCACTATCTGCCTGGCCGGGGGGGCTGCTTTAGAATTCATACTTGTATTCAATGTGTCTCATGTACAGCTGCTTTGTAACAATGAAAATTGTAAAAAGTGCTATATAAATAAAGTTGAGTTGAGTTGAGTCAACTCAAAAGGAGAGCATAATTCCTTTGGTATCACTACAAAAAGCTTATCTGAGCTTTAAAGGTGTGATGAACTTGGCTTGTTTATGGTTTTATAAGGGCTTTTTATGATGTTCGATTGTTTTTTTACATTAAACAATTTCAAAATCATTAAAAAAAAAAATTATACCCCAGAGGTTGGCTATAATGGTTTTAATGGGCATGTCGCATTGAAAGACTTGGAGGTAAACTCCCACTCCTATGATTGGATAGCAGTTTTTAGAGTAAACTTAGTTGGATAATTCTGTGAATTTGGTTAGAGATTTAGAGAAATATAACGAGAGTTTCCATGATAAATAAACAAACGGGAGACTCCTGGTAACTTACAGATATGACCCAGCACCCGAAATAATACCAACAACACTTTAAAACAGGTAATACTAATCCTGCACAGCACTGATTTTTATTTTGGTCTCCACAAATCTAGCATCGACCTATGCGTTCTTCACAAAGGAATCTGCAGTAATGTTTACCCACGTGAGCTGGATTGTCTTTAAAAATGATTTTCGAACAAGCATTACTAATGTCGGAATCTGAATGAAGGTTATGCAGCGACTGTGTTCTTCCACAACCAGGCACTGACTGCACAATATTTAGCAATCTTTAATGGCATGTTTATTGCTTGCTAGCTCTATCTGGTTACACGCCACTTGTGTTTATTCAGTTCTGTAATGCTTGAACCAGTGGATGGGGATAGAGAAGTAGTCATTGATATTCTTCTGTTGAGGCGGTGTTCAACCTAGATAGGTGCATTTCAGAAACTGCCGTTCACTGGACCTGGTGTCAATAGCAGATGTAATCTCAGTAACAAGGGCGTTTTCAGTTCTGACACCTACTTATATTCCCTCTTATATTCCCCCTCTTATATAACAAAAGCTCTGGTTAAACTTATAAAACTTATACAGTATATAACATTTAAACTTATTCTGATGATATTTTCTAATCTGTCTTGTTTGAGACATGTCCTTATGTGTTGTGTTACACATGGCTCAACATGAGGATTTTTGGCAAGTGATTCAAATACTGGCCCTGCCACAATAAGAAGGAATAAATAAATTAAAAGAGTCAACTAACACATGAACACAAATGTAGTAAAGCAAACATACAACAAACAGTGCTTCTCATGTGTTTCAGGTTGGTCTAATAGTACTTAATCCAATTTCTGTACCTGTTAACTAATCAAATGCAAAATATCACGTCATACTCTTCACTGTCCAAATAAAATATAGATGAAACCTTATTAAAGGTTAACCAAGGTTTTTTCTTGATGAACATTAAAAACTGAAATGTTTACTATGCTGTTGCTGTTCCTTTAAGAGCTAGCGCAAGGATGTAACTAACTGTTATGTGTGTGTTTATGTTCACATAACAGACTACTTTCACAAGTATAAATTTTAATATGTCCAAATGACCATATCTCTGTGTAGATATGTCTATTTAAGAGTAACAGTAACAGTTAATTCAGTCCTGTCTGAGATGCTGAATACATTGTTTACAGAATACAACATTTCTGCTCATTAAAGTTTAAATTCATATTTGTCAGTTTTGCAGTCGCACCAGTGCCATCATTTAGAAAACCGGGAGGAAAAAAGTTTGCAGTCTGGATTAAAAACAAAGGTATCCACAAGTTTCCGGAGGCCGCTACTGTAAAATGAAAGTGGGTAAAACTTGCATTTAAGTTAAATTACTTTATGATGTCAGAAAATGAGAGTGATTCATATTTTGAGTTGTAATACTTTTGGTTTTATGTGGAAATATATTTTAAAAATAATTTTGAAGCAGATTAGCAAAACCTGCTGTTCACAGCTGCACTTACAACAAGGTGAAGTTATTTTTTTTAAAAAGAGCTATACATACAGAAGTTGAGACTGATTGCTCCTGTAAGACTGTGTTTCTCAACCGGGAGGAACCACGTGGATCCCTAGTGGTCCGTGGCGTAATTGTAGTCTAGCACTCGTATCTTGGAGAGAAAACACAACAGAACACAGAGTAAGTGATAGCATCTCGTGTCGAGTTGCAGCTCACCGCTCTCTCCCCTTATTCCGGGTTTTATTTCTTCTGATAACACGGAACAGGTGTTGACGACCAGCCGGTGTGCGGCTTGATTTGCTCTGTTGCCATGGCGACGCTGATTGGGCAATAGACTCGCCACACTCTCCCCCCCCCCAAGCGTCGTTTTGGTATGGTAAGTTTTCTGTATTGGACTTCTTCTGTGTCCGTCGATAGGAGAGGGGTATGGTCCCTGACTGGGAGACCCAACCTGACCACATCCTGGAGACACCATCCGCATTGCCATGAGAGACCCCGACCCGATGTACCACTTGGAAATGGAAGTCCTGGAGTGCTAGAAACCATCAGGTCACTCTTGAGTTGGTCTATTTTGCTCTGGACATCCACTGTAATGGTGCGTGGTCAGTGACCAGGGAGAAGCTTCTTCCCAAGAGGTAGTACCGCAACTCCAGGACTGCCCATTTAATGGCCAGGGCCTCTCCCTCCACCGTGGTATATTGGGTCTCGGCGGGGGTTAGCTTCCGACTTATGAACATCACTGGGTGTTCCTCCCCGTCTTTCACCTGTGAGAGGACAGCTCCCAATCCGGCGTCGGTCTGTAACAGAAAGGGGCAGCCAAAGTGAGGGGCATGTAACACCGGCGAGGACCATAGGGCCTCCTTGAGGGCCTGAAATGCTACTTCTGCCTATGTGCTCCACTCCAGCCGGCTAGTCCCAGGAAGGCACATACCTGGGTTTTATTGGTGGGACGTGGAATGTTCCGGATGGCTTCCACTTTTCTCATCTGCGGTTGGATAAGACCTCGACCAACTCGGAACCCCAGGTACCGTGCCTCGGCGAGCCCGAGGTGGCACTTCTTTGGGTTCGCCGTCAGCCCCACTTGTCGAAGTTCCCGGAGGACCCTCCGCAATCTGTCGATGTGGTCCTTCCAACTCCCTAGATATGCTACGACATAATCCTGATGGGGCCGTAGGAGAATATCCATAATTTCACCGAAGGTTGACTGGAGCTCCATGTAGCCCAAGGGGTAAGACTTTGTACTGCCAATGTCCTGAAGGTGTGTTAAAGGCTGTCTTCTCCCGGGCCGTATGGGACAACGGTACCTGCCAGTACCCTTTGGTGAGATCGAGGGTTGAGATAAAACGGGCCTTTACGAGCCGCTCCAGTAGCTAATCCACCCAGGGCATGGGATATCCGTCGAACATAGATACCTCGCTTAGCCGTCTGAAGTCATTACAGAAAAGGAGGGTATCATCTGGTTTGGGAACCATGAAGATGGGGCTGGACCAGGGACTACGGGAAGGTTCGATGATGTTAAGTTCCTTCATACGTTTAATCACCTCCTCTATAGCCAACTGGCGAGCCTCTAGGACCTGGTAAAGCCTCGGTCTCACCACCACTCTCGGGGGGTCCGAATCTCGTGTTGAATGACTTTTGTGCGCCCCGGCTTCTCGCAGAACACATCCTCAAACTGACGGACCAAGGCCATGAGGTCTGTCTTCTGCGCGGAAGAAAGTTGTTTTCCCAGCTGTACCACTGGTGATTCAATCTCAGCGAAGGCCATCATCTGTGCTTGTGGTACCCAGCGTTTTAGAAGATTTATGTGGTACAGCTGTTCCACCCGGCGTCGTCCCGGCTGACGGACTCTATAATTGACCGGCCCGACCCTCTCCACGACAGTATGGGGGCCTTTCCATGTTGCTAGAAACTTTGATTGTACAGGTTGTACAGGTGGCTTTTGGCGAACTGGGCCTCGGCCAAGTGCTCCTTAACCAAGGGTATCACTCGGTCGATGCGAGTCCTGATTTGCTGTACATGCTCAATGACACTGCGGTATGGTGCCGGTTGCTGCTCCCAGGCTTATCCTCAGGAGTTCAGGAGTTCTCAATGGGAGCGCCTCCGGGTAGGAAGTGGCATAGTCGACGATGACGAGGATGTCCGCGGGCAGACTTTGGCAGTGGGCCTACCAGGTCCATCCCAATCCGCGCAAAAGGGCATCTCAATGATGGGAAGTGGAATGAGGGGGCTGGGGGTTTGGTGAGGTCTTTTGGCAAAAGCTACAGCTCTGGCAGAAGCGCTTGACGTCACCCTCTATGCGGGTCCAATGAAAGCGATCACTGATCCATTGCACTGTATTGGTGACCCCCAGGTGACCCGCCAGTGGATGGGCATGTGCCAGTTCCAGGATAGTGGGTATCTTCGCCTTTGGGACCACCAGCAACTCCTTTTCCTCCCCCCTTCTTTGTGCGACACAGTAGAGCAGACCTTTCCTTATGAGAAAATATGGGGTATGGTGAGGTGGGGGTAAGCATACATCATCGTCAATGATGCGTACTTGTGCCCAACAGTTCCTCAAACGGTCATTCTCATGTTACCGTCCAAAAGAGCCCCCCATGGTCACCTGAAGGAACAGATCATTAAAGAGGTTAGTAGCCTGCGGCCCACACTCACCCTCTCGCTCGCTTTCTGTTGCCATCATCACGGGTCAACTCGTCCTGACTCGTGTTGGTCGGCTGAGGCGTCGGTGGCTCCTCTCTCTCGCGGGTTGTATTGCCTGAGCTAGCAACTGTTCGAAGCCGGGCCAATCCCGTCCGAGTAAGGCTGGCACTGATAGACCCTGTAATATTCCAACCTCCAAGGACCAGGAGCCAGCTTGGGCTGAAACCGTAACTCTTCAGGCCAGTACACCATGGATACAGGTGATAGGTATGACCAACTTCCCCCTAGGTTGTACAACGGAAGGCTGTATCAGAGTCACGGAACTTCCCAAGTCTAAGGTCGCCTTAACGGCCTTACTGTTGATCTGTAAGAGTCGTTCCGGGGACCC
The DNA here is from genome assembly GCF_015846415.1 of Triplophysa dalaica. Lineage (NCBI taxonomy): Eukaryota > Metazoa > Chordata > Actinopteri > Cypriniformes > Nemacheilidae > Triplophysa > Triplophysa dalaica. The sequence continues at coordinate 16,501,118 of NC_079553.1, forward strand.
AGCTTGTAGAGCTTGGTGTCCAAAACAGCCGCCGAACCGAGCTTGGTGTCCGAAACAGTCAGCGACCCAAGCTTGGAGTCCGAAACAGCCGGCGACCCACGCCCGGGGTCCTGGACTAGCGGCCTCCGTCGGCATGGGTTTGTCGCGAGGAGAGGGAGCCTGTGGTCTCTCTTCTGGTCGTGAGGTGCCCTGTGTCTGTCGCCAAGGCTGGAATACCCTCCGGGGAAGAACCACCGCTCTCTCTCTCGTATCGTGAGCAGCCGTAGCCACAGCAAACTCCACCGCTTCCACCAGTTCTCGATAATTCCCGGGATCTTTCGTGCTTACCGGGCCTCTGAATTGTCGGGGAAGGGCCCGTAACATCCGGTCTATAACCACTCTTTTGTAGACCTGAGCGGCTGTAGACTCCTCGGGCCCTAGCCAGAGATGGGTGAGGCGCGTAAGATGGGCGGCCTGGAGGCGGACCGGTTCCTCTTTCTGGAACGTCCACGCCTGAAACTTATGGGCTGCGTTAATCGGGGAAATTCCAACTTCAAAGCATCGTAGTCCGCATTAGACGGCACCTGCATAGCAAAATAGCCTTGTTGCGCCTCGCCTGTCAAAAATGGTGCAAGGATCTGTACCCATTCGGTCTTACTCCAAGCCTCCTGTCTCGCGACTACCTCGAACGTATGGAGATAGACCCCTATATCATCCAGGTCACAGAGTTTGGTGAGATGACGGTGTGACGCAACCTGTGGATCTTGCAGTGGTACCCGGCCCGGCGACAGTCTCAGCCACGCACCCAACGTCATGTTCCAACTGTTCCTGTCAAACAAATCAAGCAAAAAATACACCTTAGAAAGGTAGTTTTCGTGTAAATCCACCCGCATTCTCCACCAGATGTGGCAGGTCAGACACGAAACGAACACAGTTTGCAGTGTTGGCCCCGGAGGGTTCTTTATTACTTGAATAATAGGGGGTTTTCAAATGTGAAGGTGTGGGGAAAAACCCCAAGTGTCCTTGGGAATTCTCCGTGGGAGAAAGATGCATCCGTGGTAGTGGGTGAAACTCCGTCTTTCACGCGGGTCGTCAAGCACTCGTATCTTCGGAGGGAAAACACAACAGAACACAGTAAGTAACACACATCTCGTGTGGAGTTGTAGCTCACCTTTCTCTCCCCTTCTTCCGTGTTTTATGTCCTCCGGTAACACAGAACAGGTATTGACGACCAGCCGATGTGCAGCTTGATTTGCTCCGTTGCCATGGCGACGCTGATTGGGCAATAGGTGACTCGCCACAGGAATAAACTGTTTTAAGTGTAATGCACCGCAACAGCCAAGTGACCTTCCAAAATGACAGTTTGGGAAACACATACTGTGAAAGCTGGAGTCAACAAGAGGAGTTGGCGATGGAAAGACCGCCCACTATATATGATAAATATTCCCAATAAGTTACTACAGAAACAATTTATTAAAGTATTAATTCTTCTTGTCCTCAGCACTTTTCAAAACAAAGTTACGCCACTTAAGGAATGCGTCAGGTCAGGTGCACGTCAGGCAAGTTGGGCAACTGACAGGTCTCGCCCACCAGAGTTCAAAGTCCACTCCTGATAGAAGTTTAAAACTATTTTTTATTTTATTGAACAATGGATGGCCTCTGTATCACATTGGTAAATTTGTTACTGTTTTCTTGTTTTTAATAATTTTCTAAAGATATTAAACATATATATGTTTACTTATAACGGTAACTGAGCAATAATGGTTGTTGTAAATCCTTAATCCTTTTGGGGTTTTTAAAGGGAGTTAAAATATATTTAATCTAATAATCAAAACACTGTATAATCTTTAATAAAAGGTTGAGACAGCAAACTGTCTTCACTGAATCTGTACTGTATTTTACCAATGTGTTGTCAAAATCTGTTGGACAATCACATCATGTGATGTGGACTTGGACCTCAATTCTCATCTGATATGCTTGGTAGGTATTTCTTACACTTATCATCTCGTTAACAAAAAGTAGAAAGAATGTTTAAAAATGTAAAAAGGCAGCTTTCGCACGTGCTCTTTAGTATAATGTTTATCAGATAAAGGCCAGCTGATAATACAACAGCTATGTGATAAGTGCATTCTTCATTTGGGCAGCGTCATTTAAACATTACCACATACTGAAAGATCTGGGGGCTATTGGGGGGTTATTGATCGAGGCGTTTTAGGCCGATCTGGATCAGAATTCTCTCTTGTTTTGAGTAAATCATCATGTGGAGAACTTTGAGTTTTGAGACTTTGGATGTATATACATGCACATACGGTTATATAAAACACTAAATAAAAAGCAACACATGAAATCCTTTCATATGAGAATTTTGATCTCAGCAAATAATTGCATGTTTTAGTCCCGGTTTCTTTGTTTCTACTATTGTAAGCAGACATTTTGGTGAGGGTTTTGACACTCAAGGGGGCATGTTCCAGCGTGTTCAGGTGGGAAAGTGACATAAATGCATTCCCTCTATAGAGTTCTTTAAGCACAGCAGCAAATGTGTACATAATTTGCTCTATTCATTTCTGGCAAAACTTTAAACCAGATGCAGTGTTTGTAATATTGTGTTTCAAGCCTGAACTCAAAGAAGAGGGACCACTGCTGTGGCAACTCAGTGTCATTTGGAGTTGGTCATTTTGCCTAAAAGTCAGAGAATTTCATAGCCATTGCCTGGAGAAAGAGAAGACCTCAGGGCGAATGGATGGCTTACTCTTTGTGTTTGCTGTCAGAGCACAAGAAATATAAGACTTTGAGAGCTCCAACTGCCTGGCATCGGTGACTCGCTTCAAAACGAACGTCATCTGCGACGAAGCTTACCACTGCATCAGGAAATGAGGCGACCAGAGTGTCAGTGTTCAGAAGCCACAGCTGATAACAGAAAGACAACAGCTTTGTTATTCTCTAGATAATACTTCTTCACAATATGTATATAGGGAATATTCTACATGTTGCCATTAATTGCATAAAGACAATATAAACAACTTTCATTGCCTTACCAAAATCATGGCTTTTCCATCTGGATTTTGAATGGAAAACCGAAATATACTTTGTGCAGATGAAAGTTCGACCAGCCTGGAGGCTATAGTTCGCTCCAAGAATTGCTGTCTGTATGAGAAATGATAAACAAATGCTCTCAATACAATCTGGTTAAGATAGAATTATTAATAAATGTTCATTATTGCATTGAGAACGAATAAAATCAAATGAACAGAAACATTTGGACACTCAGGGGTTAAATTGAGATTTTCTTAGTGCCGGGGATCTGTGGGGGATTTTGAGGGGTGCGTATACAATGTTTACAACTTATATAAAATGACAAACTGTAACATATAAATCGAGAAAGCCCTATGCTATGAACAATAAAATGCTGATCAAACTCATTCTAGATTACAAAGCTACATATGATAAGAATAAGATGTTTCTGTCAGCCTGTGCCCTTTCATTGTGTCAATATCACATTTACATTTATGCATTTGGCAGACGCTTTTATCCAAAGCGACTTACATTGCATTATCCTATACATTTATGCATGGGCATCTGCAATCCCCTGGGATCGAACCCACAACCTTGCGTTGTTAACACAATTCTCTTACCACTGAGCTACAGGAAAGCTGCTATATCAAATATCTTCATTCATTTATGTCTACAGAATAATATGTATGACCTGTGTATTTCCACTACTTTTCTGTCAAATCCTTATACAACATTCACAATGATTGAGATGACCCATTAATTTCCTGCCACACACATTTATTTACATTAACATTTATGCATTTGGACGACGCTTTTATCAAAAGGGAACATTGCATTATTCAAAAAATTTGTTTCGAAGTATGTGCAAGCACTGGGATCGTACCCATGACCTTGGGATTGTTAACGCCATGCTCTAACCATTAAGCTACCATGAACAAACCGCTTCAAATGATTGAATTTGATTAAAATTACATAATTTGAAAGTCCAGGCTCTTCACAAACAGCTCATTATGACTTGAATTGATAAAACAACCTTCCGCCATGTCTACAACTTGCATGTAAGCAGTGCGCGGCTGGGCTCTGCAGAAAGTTAACAAGCACGAGCAGACATGCACTACATTCTAAACAGAATATCTCCGTCCGAAGGGCTCTTCAGGAAGGGGACACACACAAAAAGGTCACTCCAAATAAAGAGAAAACAACGTTGTTTTCATTGCTCCTTTTGCCAAGTGAATTTAAAACGGACAATTGCATTTTTCCATTCAGAGCTTACACATCAAGAGCTTTGCTCTTTCAAGTGAGTAGTACATGATCACTTAGGAATGGAACGCAGGGAATGATTTCTGCATGTACGCGGTTATATTAATGTACACGGTTAATGTACAACTGCGAGTTGGGTAAGTACGTTGCAATGCATTATATAGCCTATGCAACGGTTGCATATAGATCCTTATTTCCGCGATTATCAATTTAACACTGAAAAAAAAGGTTAATTGTTACTTAAACTTGAAATTTAAACTGTGGCATGACAGCGTGCCGATGCATAACACCAACAGCCGCACACACGCGGGGAGCAGAGTGAGACAGTAAACAGCCCGGCCAAATTTAACTCCTGGGGATGCTCACTTTCTAATGAACAGTTATTGTTCACTTCCAAAAGTACTGTTCGCTACTTTTGTCATTTCTGGGAGCTAATTTCTGTGAGCTCAAATCTTAATTCTACAGGGCAGGGTCCTTTTCCATTTCTATGACACCATGACAATGCCCCTGTGCACAAAGCAAGGTTAAAAAAATGAGTAATTCAGTCTAGTGCATAAAGCCCAGACCTGAACACTTTAGTATGATTTGTAGGCTTTTAGCCAAACACACATCGCCTAAACCAATCAATGACTTGTACACAGGGGTACAGTCATTTCAGAAAAGAAAAAGGCCTAAAGTCCTAAACCGTTGCGAAAGAGATGGAAAAAAATCTTTAATATGGTTTTGTATGCTACAGCATTAATATTTGTTTTGATTGGAATTTCTGGAATTTCTGGAATAGAAAAAAATGCAGGAGGAATACCTGTTACAGAATTTATTAAGATTGGTTTAGAAACTATGCAGAAAAAGATGTTAAATAAATCACAAATTATTCCATTAGTAAGTTTACAAACTTTTGGTTCTTAAGCAATAAATCAGGTCTGACACGACGGGACACATGGTTTGAGGGGGTTCATATATTCTCAAAATTTTCAACATATAAATGTGTAAAAAAATTGAATAAAACAATGCAGTCTCATTTCTTAGAACAACTCTTTAAAGGAAAAAACATTTTGGAAGTAACAGCTTCAGTTGTGGTTGAGACACAATTTTTGCATCAATAATCACCTCTACCTGCAATGGCACTTGCTCTTGACTGATTTGCCTCATAGCTTGCTGACTTGGCCTTTCTGAGCATAACATCACAAAAATTAATCTGAGAATGTATTTTAAAACAAACAGTGGTAATAATATAACCAAAACTAGGACAATATCAGTGTTTCACACAGGATATTGCGAGATTATGGCGCTGAATGACATCACATGCAAATTATCATTGTGTACAATGTCATCGCAATGCGTTTTGTGTTCAGACTTGTGTCTGCACTTTAGATCTGTTAACTGTCACTGTTATACAACTAAATGTCCAATAAAATACATATTTTTCTGTTTACGTTGTCAGGACATGTAAAAAGAATAACATAACATTACACGACCCATTAGTAGTAGATCCTGGTTTATAACAATGACATCATCAGATAAAATTAGATAAATAGTGGCTATATGCAGTGATTTTGGCTATTTTAATTTATTATTATTCGTATCATTCAGCGCAAAACCTTTGTCTGATTAACAAACTATGTGCATATTTACAGATGAACTATGGTGTGGCGGGGCTGGTGGAGTGATTGATAGTTGGAATCAGCTGTGCGCACACCGGTCCCGCATATCTCACGGAGGAGATTGGGAGCATAAAAGGGAGAGGAACTGGACTGCTGACGAGAGAGGACCAGGCCTGGATTTTACTTGTGGTTTGTTTTATTTCGCCGGCAGTCGTCCGTGAGGGGTTGCCGGCTGGTTGTGTTCTGTGTTATTATTTGATTAAATGTTTAAAGTTTGCCGGTTCCCGCCTCCTTCCTTCCTTTATAGTGAACTATATTATAGTACAGTATATTTATTATAGTATAATAAAGCGACACGGAATTAGCTTTCACTGTTATGCTGATGATACTCAACTTTATATTTCCGTGAAGCCTAATGAAACTCAGCAGTTTCATCGAATAAAGGATTGCATAGCTGACTTAAAAATGTGGATGAGTAACAATGTTTTACTACTAAACTCGGACAAAACAGAAGTGCTACTTACTGGACCTAAAACTGCAATGCGTAACAACCAAGAATACTGCTTAACGATTGACGGATGCTCCATAAAATCCTCGTCATCAGCAAAGAATCTTGGTGTTGTATTCGATAGTACTCTGTCATTTGAAAGCCATGTCGCCAACACCTGTAAAATTGCATTTTTCCATTTTAAGAATATATCTAAATAACGTCATATGCTGTCACTGTCAGATGCAGAGAAATTAATTCATGCATTCATGGCATCAAGACTAGATTTCACTTCTAGGTGGTTGCCCTGCGGGCCTATTACAAAAACTGCAACTGGTTCAAAACGCGGCAGCTCGAGTTCTTACACGTACAAAAAAGTATGAGCATATAACCCCGGTTCTGTCAACCTTGCACTGGTTACCTATAAAGCATCGCATTAACTTTAAGATCATGCTTATTACCTATAAAGCCCTACATGGTCTAGCGCCGCAGTATTTGAATGAACTTCTATTGTATTACAGACCTCCACGTACATTACGCTCTCAGGCGTCCTGTCAGTTGGTAATACCTAGAATTTCAAAATCGAGTGCAGGTGGTAGATCCTTTTCTTATATAGCGCCTAAACTTTGGAATATTCTTCCCTGCACGGTCCGGGAGGCAGACACACTCTGTCAGTTTAAATCTAGACTAAAGACTCATCTTTTTAATCTTGCATACACTATACCTCCATAATATTAATCCTCAGAGGATTTAGGCTGCATTATTTAGATCAACCGGAACCAGGAACACATCCAACAACAAATGATATACTTGTTGCATCAAAGAGTGCAGAACAGTACTCTCAGCCAGTCTTGTCTCTTTGTTCTAAGTTTACCACAGGATGCAGTTCATGCCCAGACCTGATGGCTGAGAATGGGAAGCGGTGACCTGAAAAGAGCTAAGAGGATAGAGCTGGATAAAGGACGCGACAACTTTGTTTTTCCTACAACATTTAGAATGCTATTAGATTGTTAATGATAATCTTAAATCCTTAATTTTTATATTTTATTAAGCCTTGTTGTGCAAGCACTGTTGAGCTTGTGCAGAGGCAGCAGCTTTTGCCAGAGGGGAACTGGAATCCCCTGGTTGGGCCCGGGTTCCCCTGAGGTTTTTTTTCTCGATGGGAGTTTTGGGTTCCTCACCACCGTTTGCATACTGTTTTGCACTATCTGCCTGGCCGGGGGGGCTGCTTTCGAATTCATACTTGTATTCAATGTGTCTCATGTACAGCTGCTTTGTAACAATGAAAATTGTAAAAAGCGCTATATAAATAAAGTTGAGTTGAGTTGAACTTTATTACATCGGTGCCGAAACCCGGTAGGAAGGAGAGACATGCTGTCTGAGTTCCTCGCTGTGGAGGGGCCTCGCGGTGCTGAGGAGTTCGGGCAGCGCGGACGAGGGACGTCCGCCAGCGGCTGGAGTGAAGATTCGTTTGGGACGGAGAGCTCGCTGCCGCGCTCCTGGGCTGAGCTGGGATGGCTACAGTTGAAGGTGAGGGAGTGGTCGCCGTTTGCCGGAGCCTGCTGCCGTTCGTCATATAAAGGGGAGGAGCAGGAAACGGGACACTCCTAACGGCTACCCTCAGCAAGAAAGCCATCGCCAACCGCCAGGAGGCGTAGAAGGATCGGGCCGTCCACCGAAGGTCCAGCACAGCAGGAAGACCCTCTCGGCTGGGTTGAGAACGAGCGGTGGCATGTCGGGGAACCAGACCTAATTTTTTTTCCCTCTCTACCCTCTCTTGTCCCTGTCACTCCTGGTGCTCCCGTCTCCGTTCTCTCGACTGGCTCCCCAGGGGGAGGACGAGCGACAGGACTGCTGACGAGAGATGACCAGGCCTGGACTTTAGTTGTGGTTTGTTTTATTTCGCCGGCAGTCGTCTGTAAGGGGCTGCCGGCTGTTAATGTTCTTTGTTATGATCTGATTAAATGTTAAAAAAATTGCCAGTTCCCGCCTCCTTCCTTCCTTTATAGTGAACTTTATTACAGTGTTCAAATGTGCAAACAGTCAGAAACAGTGTCAGATGTTTGGAAACGCTGTTTTGTACCCATTCAGTTGCTTATATGTTTATCCAAAAAGTTGCTAGATTTGACGCTATGTAACTTTTATGTTTTGAAGTTGCAAAAGAGGTCAGAAAGTTGCTAAAGGATAAAGTTGGCAATACTGGATTAAGTTAACTCAATTCATTACTTCAACTTTCCACAACCACCCCAACACATTTACCTTAAGTTAGAAGTACATTGAAAACTGTACTTTACTTGCTTAAGGAATCAGTCAGATGGCGGGAGTGGAAGAGGAATCGAGTTCCCTACTCGGATTTTGTGTTGCTGTCAATTTGCAGTCTCTTTTTAGTGATAGGCCTTACCCATTTGGGATGAATCCACAACTATTGATTTGACTACTGTGCGTGTACAGGAGGATCACAAGGTTTTTGAGTAGTGTAGAGTGACAAATCATACCAGCGTACTTTAAAGCAACAGTTTAGTTTCGGAACCTTAAAGTGATGTCTAAAAAATTATTCAATTTACAGAAAAACTTGTGACCTGACAAATTCAACTGCTACTTGAGCAGCCTCCTAGAGGCTACAACCACACTCTGTAAGTACTATGTTCGGATCGGTACACACTTCCCCGCCCATCCCCTGGTTGTGGAAAAGTGTGATATGGTTTCCAAACTACGTTTCTGCATTCCCCAGTTCCATCAGTTTATGCAGCTACATTATTAACGACTCTGGTAAAAGACAATTGCATTTATTAACCACATGGGGAACTTGTGAGCAAAAGTTCTATAGTGCTGCTTTAAAGGCACCATATGTAAATTTGGACAACAAAGGCGAAGCTTAATGATGTTACGCAGGAAAGTGTGATGATGGGGGATGTCGTTTTCACAACCCAGATGCGTAAGGAGTTTGCTCATCATGTTCACGGACAAGATAATGATGTATTATATTTGATAAAATTATTTTATATCATCGTAATGAAAGAAACGTGGAACGTAATTCTACATTAGCCAGTCACTTATATTTGACTTTGTCAAATGATTTTGTAGCGAAATGCTGTGCAGTCTTAAACAGTCATACAGTCATCATTTAAAAAGTAAATCTGAACGAACTCACAGTATTTACAAGTAACGTTACTGGCTACATACTGAATTTGATTACAATGTCATAGACTTGTTCGCCAGACTTGATAAAAAGCGTTACTGAAGTACAAATAAAGTGCAATGTACCTACATGTGTAGAACATTTTAACATTACAGGACTGCATACTGCGTCACAGAACAACACCTACAACAATAGTAATAACTCAAATATGGACATATATTGTATTTCATAGGGTAACTGCATTCATATATATTCAAATAATCTGTGCATGACCATTTCTTATACAATAAAAAATACCTATCCATTAAAAGACCCGCATGAGCGGAGTCTCTTTCGAGCGGACAAGTCATCACAAGTCTGCTGTAATGCGTGAATCTGATATTTACCCCGTTACTTTGTTTTAACTGTTGAACTGGACTGTTGCCTGTTGTTAGTTAAGATTATTTGAGCTTGTTTATTTAATGATTCGTTGACTGATTGCTAAATTGTTAGCGTTTTTGTTGCGTTGCAAGGCACATCAGTATATTTAACATACCTTTGCTTTCATTTAATTGTCTACTAACATGTGTTTCGAGTTTATTCCTGTATTCTACCGTAGGCAGTGTTCTCACCCAAGACGAAAGGCACGACGCACACACTCTCAAGTGCGTCCCATTTACATCTTCCCTTTTACACCTCTGTCTCTATCTATGGGTCTCTGGAACTGCCAGTCGGCAGTGAACAAGACTGACTTCATCCATGCGTTTGCCAGCCAGTCTGAGATTCACATTCTTGGTCTTACTGAGACTTGTATTCGTCCTGAAGACTTAGCCAAACCAGCTGCTCTCTCCACAAACTACTCCTTCTCTCACACTTCCCGCCAAACTGGAATAGGAGGAGGCACAGGTTTGCTTATCACCAATGATTGGAAATATTCCAAAATATCTTCCCTATGCAACAACTATTCATTTGAATATCATGCTGTTAATTTCACTTTTCCCTCTCAGCTCAGCGTTGTTGTAGTTTACCGTCCCCCAGGTCCTCTTCACCACTTCATTGAAGAGTTAGATGTGCTGCTCTCATCACTTCCGGAGGATAGCGGCCCTCTTGTAGTCCTTGGGGACTTCAACATCCACCTGGAGAAACCCTATGATTCTGATTTCCACACCCTCACCGCCTCGTTCGACCTCACGCGCCTCATCACAGCCAGTACTCACAGATCTGGAAACCAGCTGGATCTCATCTACATCCGTAACTGCACCACAGATAACATTCAAGTCACACCTCATCACATCTCGGACCACTTCTTCATCACTTTCAACATGCTCCTTCCTACATTCACTACACCAACACCACCACCCGTTCACTTTAGACGGAACCTTCGCTTTCTCTCCCCTAGCACACTCTCTACTAGAGTGACATCCTCTCTTCCCTCCAACTTTGCTTCTCTAGATGCTGACACTGCCACCGACACCTTATGTTCAACACTTACATCCTGTCTAGATAACCTTTGTCCTCTGTCCTCCAGACCGGCTTGTGCCACTCCCCCCTGCCCCTGGGTGTCTGACATCATCCGTTAACAACGTAGTACACTCAGGGCTGCTGAAAGGAAATGGCGCAAGACGAAGAACCCTGCTGACCTAGGGGACTACCAGTCACTACTCTCCTCTTTCTCTGCTAGTGTTACCACAGCAAAAATGTCTTTCTATACCACCAAGGTAAGCAATGCATCTAACACTCGACAGCTTTTCAAGACATTTAACTCTCTTCTTTGCCCCAATCCTCCCCCGCCCATTTCATTATTGACTGCGGAAGACTTCGCTGCATTTTTTACTGACAAAACATCATCCATCAGCAAACAATTCTCGGTTCCTCAGACCTCGGGAAACACCTCCCATACTCCAACCATCGAATTCTCCTCTTTCACCCCACTTATGGACACTGAAGTCACCAGGCTTCTCTCCAGCCAACCCACCACCTGTCCCCTTGACCCTATCCCCTCCGATCTCCTTCAGGCCATATCCTGCTCGCTCACAACTGCACTCACACACATCATCAACACCTCCCTGCTCACCGGCACTTTCCATTCAAACAGGCCCAGGTCAAGCCCCTACTTAAGAAACCAACAATGGACCCTTCTACTCCCGACAGTTACAGACCTGTCTCTCTCCTCCCATTTATAGCAAAAACACTTGAAAGGGCAGCTTTCAACCAGGTGTCTTCCTACCTATTCCAGAATAAACTACTGGATGACAAGCAGTCTGGCTTCAAAACAAACCACTCCACTGAGACGGCACTGCTATCGGTCACAGAAGGTTGCAGTGTGGTGCTAGTGCGGCTAGCCAAGGCGGAATCTAAATCCTCAGTCCTGATTCTGCTAGACCTATCTGCAGCGTTTGACACTGTCAATCATCAGATACTGCTAACAACCCTGTCATCACTAGGAATCTCAGGCTCTACCCTCCGCTGGTTCAAACCCTACCTCTCCCACAGTTCATTCGGGGTGTCATGGAGGGGTTCGCTGTCCACCGCTCACCACATGATATCTGGGGTCCCTCAGGGGTCGGTGCTTGGACCGCTGCTTTTTTCCATCTACACGACATCACTGGGACCCATCATACAGGCACATGGCTTCTCATATCACTGTTATGCCGACGACACCCAGATATACATCTCCTTTCAACCAGACGATACCACTGTAGCAGTTCACATTACAGCCTGCCTCAAGGACATCTCAGCTTGGATGAAAGGGCATCACCTCCAGCTGAACCCTGCGCCAAGACAGAACTACTCGTGTTTCCCGCACACCCTACGGTCCAACACGATTTCAAAATCACCCATTCCAAAACAGCCAGGAACATCGGAGTCATATTTGATGAACAGCTGTCCTTCAATGATCACATTGCAAAGACAACACGGTCATGCCGATATGCCTTATTCAACATTAGAAAGATCAGACCCTATCTCACGGACATGAGGCACAACTCCTTGTCGAGGCCCTGGTAATCTCAAGGTTGGACTACTGCAATGCTCTCCTTGCTGGTCTTCCTGCAAAGGCTATCAAACCACTTCAGATGGTTCAGAACGCAGCAGTATGCCTTGTCTTCCAACAGCCCAAAAGGGCTCACGTGACCCCTTTTCATTTCTCTTCACTGGCTACCGGTTGCAGCCCGAATCAGATTCAAGTCACTAATGCTTGCCTACAGGACTACCACTGGATCTGCACCGGCTTACTTCCACACTCTCCTGCACTCCTACACCCCATCAAGATCACTACATTCAACTGCGAACACCCTTCATAACTCTCTGCCTCATGTTTCGAATGCCAAAGGGGCCGCGACAGTAAAACTCCAACGCTCCTGTTTCATCGCGTGAGTGCTACGGGACGCTGCATCTGCTTTCATAGCAACGCTGCTGTTTCACGTGTGGGTGACGCGACGTGGCATTTGAGGCTTTCACCGCATTGCTGCTGTTTCTCCGTGCGAGTGTGATGCGAAGCAGTGTTAGAGGCTATCACCGAATTGCTGCTGTTTCATCACGTGAGCAAAGGATTAATCATACCATCTGACCATCAACGTGTAACTGTGTGCACCAGAGATAAGTCAACAGAAAAGGTTACACACTATTGCTTTAAAGAAGTACACTTCATAAAAAAAAACGAGGGAGGGAAAGATAAGTGAAACAAAGCAAATACGGTATCTTGTTTTTTGTGTGATTGTATTGAAATTTGGGACACTTGACACTTAAATGCCGTTGAGATTCAGTGAGAAACTCAAAAAATATAAATTGTTGACTTTGCATAGTTGTTTCACAGTTTAGAAAAGTACAGAAATACAGATTATATTTGACGTTAATGATATGGTGTATTCTGCATGAATATGATATATATGTATGTATGTATGTATGTTGAAGAGGAAATTTGCCTTATTGCTGTCTGCTAAACATTTGAGTGTCTAAACCAAAGATGTCTGATGCGAGTGGGTCACAGCTCTTTAACTCTGAAAAGAAAGTGGAAGACACAACTAGGCAATTAACAGTGTCAGTTAGTCAAATGTCTCACTCCACAGATGAATTAAGTGTTTCCCCCAGAGAGCAACGTGTCAGATCAAGTTCATGTAAGGGAAGTTTGACAGAGAAGGGCCTAGAAATGCAGAGTCAAAAGGCGAAGAATCATGAGAAAGCCTTTTACAAGGCTTATGACTCTTGGAAACAGAAGGCTAAGAAATCTAGGTCTAAATTAAAAACCCTGTGCTCACGGGAGGATCTTGAAAGTCTCCAAAGACACATTCAGTGCAAACTTGATGCAGTTAGCCAGTATTACACTCCCTTGTTACGTTATCAGACTACAACTCCAGATATTGTTAAAGGGATGGATGCCTGTACTACACTTACTGCCGAAATCTGTGATTTGGTGAGCAGACGAATGGAAACCATTGATGAGAGCCATAATGAAAAGGTTGTGAAAGAGAGAGTTAGACAAATACTAAACAAAGACGAGTTTGAATCTGTAGTGGAGTAGGCAGGACGGGACCGTGGTTCGAGACCATTCGTATCACGTAGGAGATCGGGAGCATAAGAGAACGAGCGATCGGACCGCCGACGAGATAGGACCGGGCCCGAACATGTTTTATGTTTGTATGTATGTTCGGCAATCGACCGTGAGGTGGCTGCGGGCATTCTACTTTAGTATCTTTTTTGTGATTTGTTTTGTTCGACCGGGGGACGGCCGTAAGGGGCCGCCGGCCGTTATTATTTATATTAAAACTTTGTTTAAATGTCTTCCGGTTACCCGCCTCCTTCCTTCCTTTTATTGAGCTTTTCTACAGAATCCATCTTTGGTTGTACAAACACAGATACTGTGGTTTCAGAGCCGTCAAGTGCAGAGAGGCCAGTCAAGGATATCCTCCAAGGTTTCCAGTAAGAGGGCTGACGCAGAAGTGGAACTTGCTGCCAAAGTTGAGCGAGCAAGCAATGGCCATACAAGAAATTCATAAGCAGCAAGTAAAATTATGCCAAATGGAGAATGACTGGAAGATGAAAGAAGCTAGAATGCTAACAGAGATTAAAGAAAGGGAAACAGTAATGTGCCTAAGAATAGAGCAAGAGAGAAAAACGTTGAAGAGGTTGAAGGAAGTCAGAGTTGCAGCAGCTCGCATGAGGGTGTAGAATAATGTTGAGAGCTATCCTGAAGAGTTTGAGGAGGGAAGAGTTACTGAAGCTGACATCAAAACCCAGCTTAATCCTGAGGTAGAGTCATTTCATCCTCCGCAAACATTTCCTGAGGTGCTTACTACTCAAGAGTCAGTGAACGTAGTCCAAGCATTAGTGAACTCTCTAAGTATAAGTCGATTGCCTATTCCAGAGCCAGGGACTTTCAAAGGTGATCCTTTGAAATTCATTGATTGGAAATTGTCCTTTACAACACTCATTGACCATAAATTAATTCCAACAGGGGAAAAGATGTTCTACTTGAAAACCTATCTTTGTGGTGAAGCACGGAAAGCAGTTGAAGGATTCTTTTATTGAAAAACTCAGAAGATGCGTATAAGGGAGCCTGGAAGGTTCTCGAAGAGCGGTTTGGAAATCCCTTCATTATCCAGAGAGCCTTTCGCGAAAAGCACATAAAGTGGCCTAAGGTAGGAGTTAATGACCCTGCGTCACTGCGGGAGTTCAGTGATTTTCTACAGGGCTGTGTAGAAGCCATCCAACACGTGAAGGGTTTATCCATTCTAAACGACAGCGAGGAGAATTACAAACTTCTCAAAAATTACCAGATTGGATAGTGCGAAACTGGAATAAGATTAAGGTTGAAGAATTGGAGTCGTCTGGGGACTATCCAAGTTTAAAGCTATTTTAAGAGTTTTTGCAAAAGGAATCTAAGCTAGTCTGTAATCCTGTTACCTCTTCACTGCTGATGAGCGCTAAAGTTTATGAAGAGAGATACCCCAAAAGAGCTAAGGCTTTCCACACTAGAGTGCAAGTTAAGGGTTCAACACAAAGGACACCAGAAGTTCAGCAAGAGTTACAATGTCCTGTTGGCAAAGGTGAAGAGCACAACATTGCTAAATGTCCCATCTTTGCAGAAAAATCCATAGACGACAAAAGATCTTCTATTCGGGAGAACCACCTCTGTTTTGGATGTTTGAAGAAGGGGCACATCACCAAAAACTGCAAAAGACCACACACGTGTGTGGAATGTGTGGCCTACGCCACCCAACTTGTTTGCATGAAGAACGAGACAAAAACAATGAGAGGACAGTAAAGTCAAATCCTTATGTAGAACACTCAAGTCAAGAAATTCAAACTGTTATGTCTCATGCCTTGACCCAACATGCTTCTGCAACCTCTATTATTGTTCCTGTCTTCATCTCCGCTGCAGAGGAGCCGCAAAATGAAATTCTTACATATGCGCTACTCAGAGCGATACGACGATACGATCATTTCCTTGATGAGCTACATGTGAACTGTGAAGAAGTGAAGTTGAGGCTAAGCACTATGACTACTACTGATACACTCACTACCAGTCACAAGATCAGAGGCCTAAGGGTCAGAGGACTCCAAAGTGAGAAATGCATTCAGGTTCCACAAGCCTATACTTGCGATTTTATTCCAGTGGACAAGGCTTACATACCAACTAAGAAGACCGCATCGCAATGGCCTCACCTCAAGCACATTGCGCCCATGAGATACCTCCTCTTCAGAGCTGTGACATAGGGATGTTGATCGGATACGATTGTCCTTCAGCTTTAGCTCCTTTAGAGATTATCACCGGCGGTGACAACGAGCCCGTTGCACAGAAAGCAAGTATAGGATGGAGCATCATAGGTCGTTGTAATCCTCTTCTTGACAGGCAAGGTAACCAAAGCTTTGTGCATCGAGGTTCAGTGAAAGAAGTGTCAGTCCCATCTGCAAACGATTTCCTAAAGGTGTTAGAGTCAGACTTCAATGAGAAGCATCCTGAGGACAAACATGTGTCTCAAGAAGACATCCGGTTCATACGTCTTTTAAGTATTAACGTTCAGCACAAAGAGGATGGACATTATCAGCTCCCCCTTCCCTTCAAGAGTAGCAGCGCTCCTTTACTCCCCGAGAACAAGAAGCTTGCCATGGCACGACTACAGCACCTAAAGAAAAGACTGAAGAACAACCAAGAGTATTATGAAAGTAACAAAGCCTTCATGCAAGAAATCTTCAACAAAGGAGAAGCGGAAGCAGCTCCTACACTTCCTGAGGATGAAATAGCATGGTATGTTCCCCGTCACGGAGTTTACCACCCTCCAAAGCCAGGCAAGTTGAGAGTGGTGTTCGATTGATCTGCAAAATTCTGTGGTGTTTCCCTTAATGGCACACTCCTTACTGGCCCAGACTTGATTAACTCCTTGGTGGGAGTCCTTTTCCGTTTCAGGAGAGAAACAGTCACTGTGACATTGAAAAGAAGTTCCATCAATTCTTTGTTCCCCCTGAGGAAAGAAATTATCTGAGATTCTCATGGTGGGAGGACGGAGATCTGGGAAGAGAACCACGAGAATACAGAATGACCTTTTCAGCGCAGCTTCTTCTCCTGGATGCGCCAATTTTGGCATTAAGTATTTGGCAGAGCAACACAAATCAGAGTATCCCTGAGCTGCATCTTTAAAAAGCTCTAACAAAAAGGAGGCTTTACATTGTGTAGATCCATCTGAATGGGCAATACCCACCAAACCGCTCAATCTCCATCCTGAAGCATAAGGATGTGTTCTTGGCATTCAGTGGGCTGTGAAAGACGATACGTTTAGATTTGATGTCAAACTGAAAGACCACCCTTCAACTCGTCGTGGAATCCTGTCTGTCACTGCTTCCTTGTACGACCCTCTGGGGTTTATTTCCCATTCCTTCTGAAAGGAAAGATAATTCTTCAGGAACTCTCCCGTAGAAACATCGGTTGGGACGACCCCCTTCCAGAGGACATAATCCCATGGTGGGAAAAGTGGAAGAGTAGTCTTCTGGAGCTGAAGCATATCAGCATTCCGAGTTGTTACCACCCACCAACCTTTGGTACAATCATTAGAACAGAACTGCACCACTTTTCAGATGTGATCAATCTAGGTTATGGTGCATGCTCTTATCTTAGGTTCAAGAATGAAAGAGATGAGGTACACTGTAGTCTAGTAATGGCCAAAGCTAGAGTTACTCCCACAAAAACTCAAGAGTATTCCAAGATTGGAATTGTCTGCAGCTATAGTTTCAGCAAAATTGAGTGCTATGTTAGACCGAACATTGTTTTATGAGGCGATGGCTATCATCAACAGTCGTCCATTAGCAATAGATGGAATAAATAATCCCAAACCTCTGGAACCTTTAACCCCAAACCATCTCATTCTGATGAAGTCCAAAATTGCTATTCCTCCTCCTGGGAACTTTCAAAGGGAAGATATCTATGCTTCAAAGAGGTGGCGCAGGGTTCAATACCTAATTGAGCAGTTCTGGAGCCGCTGGAAAAGAGAATATATCTTGAACATTTCTACAAGGCAGAAGTGGCATGTGCCACGTCGGAACCTCAGTGTCATTTAATGCTATTGTGTTTATTTCTTATTTACATGATGGAAGTAATTCTGTTTGAGTAAACCACGCTGTGAAATGCTGTGAAGTTCACATTGTTACCTATTGCATTCACACGGCTAGAGTTTATTTCTGTTATGTTTCTATTTTTATATAGTTTTATGGTGATAAAAGGTGCATTTCGGATAAAGTCCAGTGTGGTGCATCGAGGTGCTGTGACGTACGGAAAGAAAAATAATCACGGCATTCTTTATAGCATCATGGCTGAATAAAACTGCTAACACGCGTCATAACTCTCTGCCTCATGTTTCAAATGCCAAAGGGGCCGCTACAGTATAGATAGAGATGGCGGGGATTTTACCTTACCAGTTTGAGCCCGAGTCTGACAAAGAAACATCCGAAAATGAAAGTTGATAATAGAAAGACGATAATAGAACACATTGAACACTTTGTAAGGACCAAGGCGGGACGAGAGCCGTGAGGAAACAACAGCTGTGCTATTTCAACGGTCGGTCTCGCATCTCTCACGGAGGAGATCGGAAGCATAAAAGGACAAGCAACAAGTGTGTACAACGAGAGAGGACCAGGCCTGGACTTTACATAATGGTTTATAAGTGACAATTAAAAGTGAGACAGGGACAAGCCATTATTTAAAAAAGGAATTTCTCTGAATTTGCACATTCTTTGGAACATTTGGGATAATGCAAGTACAAAACTGCATGAAAAGTAGTTTTTAGATATTTCATAACAAATAATTACATATTCTGCCTGTAAGGCCAAAATGTGTACACACTCTACTCAAAAGGCGTACAGGTTGGCAGGTCTGCAGACACAGAATGGGTGTAATAACAGGCTTTACCTTGTTAACCTTGTTGAATTGAACTCGGGCACTAAACTTTGTGAAGTTTCATCACACTTCACATCTTTACTTGGCTCCACTAATATTTCAGTTATGTAAAGCTTCAGCACCTCTGAAACACAAAAGATAGAGATATATTACAGGTCTAAAATTATAGCAAAAACAGAAAATGAAAAAAAGGTTGCCTATAATACTATACTGAATATGCAGTTCAGTGGTTAGTTGAATGAATGAAAAACATTTATATGGATAAAATGTTTCCCCCCCAAAATAAAATAAATAACAAATTTCACAACAAAGCTAAAGTAAAAATATAGCTGCAAGGAGCAATTACAGGGTTAAGCCCAACAACAGCCCAGAGGGAAATAATTTCGACATGTCAGATGATCACATTTTGAAAATCAAGTTTAAAAACACAGAGAAAGGCAGTTAGAACAAATAAAATTGCTTATAACTTTTGACAAGTAGGTGGCGCAGTAACCAAATTTTTATAAGGCAGACAAGATGTGCAAGTGATGATACTTGTCGAGAAGATAAAGCCATATGACCCTTTGGCGAGCTAGCCTTATAATTAATGGACCCTGTATACGAGAACCATTTGATCAATCAAAAATCGTTCTATAATTTTTGTCAGTACTGTCTCCAGATTTCACAACTTTCCCATGTATGATTCTATGTGTTGCCATAGACTTCCTTGGAAGAAGAAGAAAAAGAAGAAGTACAATAATAAGAACACTACGGGAAGCAATAGTTGTCTATGCCACTTTGTGGCTTGACCCTTTATGGACAGAATATTTTTATCTAAATGTTTGAATAGATGTCCGAGCATGTCTTTAATGTTCAGCCTATTGTTAATAGATGAGAACAAAGACCCATGATGCATTTAGGATAATGCTACGGTTATATTTATTTGCAGTCTTTTAAGATTCCAAAAAGGTATTTCAAAGGTATACTGCTATGTTTGCATACCTGAAGTGATTTCCTCTCCCAGTGTTGTACAGCAGTGCCTACAGGTGACTGACACACGCTGTCCGCTGAGCTTCTGCTGGGGACAAAAGACACATACCTTGATATGAAGTCATTACTTCACACAGCACCAGTTATGTTTGGGGAAACTACAGATTTTTTTTAAGTTTTCATTTACCCTTAAGTGACATCAAGATAAAGTTAAAGTTCACACAATTTTTTTCCAAACCTGTATACATTTGTTTGTTAAGGGAAACAGAAAGGAAGATAATTGGAAGAATGTCAGTATCCAAGCAGATCTTGTACCATATTTACTGCCATAGTAGGGAAAAAAATACTAAGGGAGTCAATGTGGAACGAGATCTGATCTGTTACTGACCTTCTTCCAAATATCTTCCTTTGTGTTTTGCAGTACAAAGAAATTTATACAGGTTTGGAACAACCTGAAGGTGATTAAATGATAACAGAATTAACATTTTTGGGTGAACTATGCCTTTAAGTACAGCATAATCTTGTATCTTACACTCTGCCTCCACCGCACGCAAGTGCAGTTTCTTCACACTGGGCCTTATTTATCAATCTAACGTAGTAACGAGCGCAGATCCGTACGCAGAAATCATCTTCCGACCGGGTTCGCGTTTGATTCATCAAACATTCGTATGCCGGCAATCTCACCGTACGAATTATCGTACTTAGATAAATGTGGCGGCTGAAATCGATCGTAATTTACATATCACGCCCTTATAAATTCAGGCTGTAGACGCCTTGCCCCTAGATTTATCGACATGGAGAAAGGTAATCCGGCCAAAAAGAGGAACCGTTACGATTTAGATATGTAAATTTTTACCTTGAAAAGCGAAATCAGAAGTGAAAAATAGTTTATAACAATGGTTCCCAAAGTGGATGCCGTGACAACTGGCTAGGGGTGCAGCGAATCTCTGCTTTTTCCAGTAACGAATAAAAATAATCTTTTACATCATATATTTAAATATCTAGCAAAACACCAACATCAGTGGCGGAGCTATTTTTTCACATGGGTGTCCTGGGGTGGCCAAGGCAACTTCAGGGGGCCCATAGACCATGATAGAAAGTCAGTGTGTAATAGTGATGTGCGGATGGCGGTTAAATCCGCGGGCGCTGCGGATGATCCGCGGGACGGGTGTGTCAGGTAATAAAAAAATACATTCTCATTAATTGCGGGTGGATTATATCATATACAAAATCAAAAAAATCTAAAAAAATATGAATTTGTTTTAAATGCATTTTAAAGCAGGCGCTAATTTGAAGTAATTTAAAAGCAAATTAAACCGTGGTGGCGGTAGAGGACGGTCTATTTCTTAAAGCAGATATGGGGGCAAAACAGATCCGAGAGAAATTTAAAAAGGGAGAAATAAAAACAAAACAAAAGGTAGGAAAGAAAGTACCGTGTGGGAGCGTTTTAGCGAAGTGGTTAACAAGGATGAATAAAGTGCTGGGTATGTAATATGCAATGGCTGTGAGGCACTGTATGTATATGAAAGCCATTAGATTTAAGCATTTACAGACAAAGACAGTGCTATAAAATTTACTGAGTAATTAAAGTGACGATGGGATTCTGGTCGGGTGCGGATATCTATATCAGAGAAAATTATACATGCGGGCGGGTGGCGGGTGGATAATTTATTTGAAGCAGCGGATGCGGGTGACATTTTAGCTTATCTGCGCATCTCTAGGTGTAACCCTAACCTGGCATCAAAAGAGAAATAATAATTTACTTAACCTGGTGTTTGTAACGTAATTTGGCTAAAAATAAATATTCACATACTATGAATTGTCAGAGTCTCTATCTCGTAACACACAACTAGATTCGTTACATGGCTGTCCGTACTATGGAGTAACTTAGCTGTATTTTATTAGCCCTTTATGATATGTAAACAGGCTATTTGCAATCGAGGTAATCTTTTGAGTATCACGACCAGATAAATAGCTTAGAATTTCAAAGTTAGCTTAACATTTAAACACTGGTGGTGGCTGTAGCTTATGTTAGCCTACATTAAGTAAACAGGCAAATAGTGTAATGTATTGGCAATGCACTGTTTACGTTAAACACAATGTTAAGGCTAAATCGGGAACCGATCTCTCTTATCTGATTAACCCGTCTGGCGCCAACATTCATGTTTACTCATACAGCGGCTTCATTTTCAAAATGATTTCAGCAAACAAAATCCTGATGCCTAGTCTTAAAACTAACCTTATATGCGAAATTTCATTATTCTTCTGTTACTCGAATCACTTTCGTCCTTGATTAGTTTGAAAGCTGCGCGCGGCACTGGACGCTTTTTCAGCAAGTGGTGAAATGAGATGTCAATCATCAATAAACTGCCCAATAAAATTTGAGGTGGCACTCGGGGTGGCCAATCAGATGTCTGAGGGGCACACCTCTGGCTCCGCCTCTGCTGTCAGTGGAGCAGGATCCACAATCTAACCCGTATCAAGAGGCTGTGCCCCCAAAAGCAGGCACATGCGTCTCATTAAAATACCCATAACACAGTTCCATGCACAGGTGTTTTAATTTTCTTTTTAGGTCGTTAGGTCAGGTTTAAACAAAGCAAATAAGAACCTAAAGAAAAATGTTATGGGATTTGTTAATATTATTTAAAGAGTTAAGTATCAATCTTTATTCTAATGTGTTTTTTCCAACGATTTCCACATACAGCAAATGGTTCATATCAGTGTATAAGATTTGTTTACACTTGTCATCGAGTTGTAAAAGATGATGGTCAATTTAAAAAATTTGTTTCACCTCATATAATGTCCGTTTTAATGCATTTGTAATAAATTCATGAAGTTGTTTATACGTTGTTAGCTCATCTGGATTTAATTTTATATACATTGAGGAAAATCCAGAAATCACAATGTATGATTTTTTGTAACTATTTATTTTTTTCTGATACACCTGCAAATAAGTATTTGAACACCTGTCTATCAGCTAGAATTCTGACCCACAAAGACCTGTTAGTCTGCATTTAAAATGTCCACCTCCACTCCATTTATTATCCTAAATTAGATGCATCTGTTTGAGGTCATTAGCTGCATAAAGGCACCTGTCCACCCCATACAATCACTAAGAATCCAACTACTAACATGGCCAAGAACAAAGATCTGTCCAAAGACACTAGAAACAAAATTGTACCAAGCAGCTTGGTAAAAAAGGTCCACTGTTGGAGCAATCATTAGAAAATGGAAGAAGCTAAACAAGACTGTCAATCTCCCTCGGACTGGGGCTCCATGCAAGATCTCACCTCGTGGGGTCTCAATGATCCTAAGAAAGGTGAGAAATCAGCCCAGAACTACACGGGAGGAGCTGATCAATGACCTGAAAAGAGCTGGGACCACCGTTTCCAAGGTTACTGTTGGTAATACACCAAGACGTCATGGTTTGAAATCATGCATGGCACGGAAGGTTCCCCTGCTTAAACCAGCACATGTCCAGGCCCGTCTTAAGTTTGCCAATGACCATTTGGATGATCCAGAGGAGTCATGGGAGAAAGTCATGTGGTCAGATCAGACCAAAATAGAACTTTTTGGTCATAATTCCACTAAAGTCTATATTGTTATCTGTTCATAACCTCCTGTACATTAATGTTCACAGTATATAGCCTTCTGTATATATTGTTCATAGTACATACCGATTGTCATATTTTCATAGTACATGCCCAACGTAAATTATTTTCCTAATATTGTATTCTGTATTTATTCACACTGTATATCTGCACTTGCTAATTGCACTTCTGGTTGGACCTAAACTACATTTCGTTACACTTTACCTGTATATGTGTAATGACAATAAAGTTGAATCTAATCTAATCTAATCTAATCTAAACGTGTTTGGAGGAAGAAGAATGATGAGTACCATCCCAAGAACACCATCCCTACTGTGAAGCATGGGGGTGGTAGCATCATGATTTGGGGGTGTTTTTTTGCACATGGGTTCCCCCGACATGCTGCCGCTCGGTCCTCAGCCAGCCGAAAGGCTCTTCCTTGCAGTGCCATGCGGCGGTACTGAAAGCTCGGTGGATGCCTCGATCCTCCTCGGCCCCCTGGCGGCCGGCGATGGCTCCAGCTGAGGGCAGCCAGCAGTGAGTCTCCCATTTTCTGCTGCTTCCTTTCACGGCAGACGGCAGCAGGCTCTGGCCGAAGGCAACGACTCATCCGCTCCCTCCTGGATGGCAGCCACCCCACCTTGACCCAGGACCACGTCAGCGAGCCGTCTGTCCCATACGAATATTTGTTCCAGCACAACCGCCTCGGGCAGCCGCTTACGGACTTCCCTCGTCCTCGCTGCCCGCATTCCTAAGCACCGCGATGCCCCTCAGCAGCGAGAGCTCTCCGACAGCATGTCTCTCCGACAGCATGTCTCTCCGACAGCATGTCTCTCCGACAGCATGTCTCTCCGACAGCATGTCTCTCCGACAGCATGTCTCTCCGACAGCATGTCTCTCCGACAGCATGTCTCTCCGACAGCATGTCTCTCCGACAGCATGTCTCTCCGACAGCATGTCTCTCCGACAGCATGTCTCTCCGACAGCATGTCTCTCCGACAGCATGTCTCTCCGACAGCATGTCTCTCCGACAGCATGTCTCTCCGACAGCATGTCTCTCCGACAGCATGTCTCTCCGACAGCATGTCTCTCCGACAGCATGTCTCTCCGACAGCATGTCTCTCCGACAGCATGTCTCTCCGACAGCATGTCTCTCCGACAGCATGTCTCTCCGACAGCATGTCTCTCCGACAGCATGTCTCTCCGACAGCATGTCTCTCCGACAGCATGTCTCTCCGACAGCATGTCTCTCCGACAGCATGTCTCTTCGACAGCATGTCTCTCCTTCCTCCCGGGTTTCAGCACCAATGTATATGCTCCCAATCTCCTACATGATTCAAGCCCGGTGTGCGCACAGCTGCCGCTCATTCACAATTATTCACCGGTCTCGAACCACGGTCTCGCCCCGCCTACTCCACTACAATCATACAAATAAATAGTTCAAAAAATCATACATTGTGTTTCTGGATTTTTTTTAGATTATGTCTCTCACAGTGGACATGCACCTACGATGACAATTTCAGACCCCTCCATGATTTCTAAGTGGGAGAACATGCAAAATAGCAGGGTGTTCAAATCCCTTATTTTCCTCATTGTATGCATGTACGCATGTACATTTAGTTAAATCAGGGTTGGGGTGCCGTGGGAAAGAAAACACTACATGGGGTGCCTTGCTTTCAAAAAGTTTGGGAACCACTGGTTTATAAAGATATCACTACTGCGGGCAACAGCAAACTGAACTCCAGCTGAGGTTTGTATTTTTTATTGGATATTTAGGCATACTAGATATTTATCTTTGTAAAACTGACCGCAAATAATCTATTATTATTGTTTCACTATTATTATTTCTCTGAAAGTATTGTTGTTACTTTAAATTACTTTGGTTGTAAAATGCATTTAAATTTCAACAAAATGAATCTGACTTTAGTCTTAAAGAACTGTGTTTGTGTTACAATAATGTGTTACAAAACAAATGTAGGTGTAAATTAGTCCCTACCGATCATTTTTGCGGCGCAACCAAATGTGTATAAAATGCGTAAGTGTTTTTTATACATTTTTTATTCATTTGGGCGAAGAGAAAATGGTCTGGGGCGGAGAAGATGGATGCATGTTTCTAAAATGGATCTGATGCTGCAAATATTGCATTTCATGCTGCTTAAATGAAGCACATGCTGTTCTATGTTTACTTATAAAAAAATCTCTTTCAGATCCATCAGAGGCAAAAACCAAAACAGCCGTCTTCTGCCCCCACAAACCAGCCTGGAGTCTGCGAGCTTTGACGCAGTGAGCTTCTTCCAACCCCAAAGCGAACATCCCACAAATAAAAAGACTAAATCATGCATGTTGTCTGTTTTTATTAGAATGCATATTTGTTTAAACAAAGAAGCTATTGTCTTGCAAATAGGTAAACTAACCCATTGCATATACATATACTGCTAAGGCCTATTGTCATTTTTTAAATGTTTTGGGCTACTTTTAACTGTGCATTTAATCGTCGTAAATTATTTAAGAAGTCTACAATTTCCTTTTAGTTTTGTACACAAAAGCACCCGTCAACCTTGTAATTTCAAGCATTAAAATAATCATATAATTAGGCTAGAAAATAAAATAATTTATTAAAGTAATAAGGAGAGAAATCGCATTTAGATTTGAAAACCATTTTTACATACAGTTGTGTTCAAAATTATTCAACCCCCACTGAAATTGATTGTTTTGGTCGGTTTGACATTGATTATGATCATTCAGTCATCCTGCTTACAATTAAATCAAAGAGGCACGTGTAGGTCAGACAAATATAACATAACATTTATAATGAAATAACCACAAATGTCTTTTCTGAGCTCACATCATTATCAGTTTTATTCAACCCCCAAGTGACATTCAATCTTAGTACTTAGTACAACATCCTTTTACAGTTTTAACAGCTTTTAAACGTGAAGCATAGCTTGACACAAGTGTCTTGCAGCGATCTACGGGTATCTTCGCCCATTCATCATGGGCAAAAGCCTCCAGTTCAGTCACATTCTTAGGCTTGCGCAATGCAACTGCTTTCTTTAAGTCCCACCAGAGGTTCTCAATCGGATTTAAGTCTGGTGACTGCGATGGCCACTTCAAAATGTTCCAGCCTTTAATCTGCAACCATGCTCTAGTGGACTTGGAGGTATGCTTGGGATCATTGTCCTGTTGAAAGGTCCAAAGTCTTCCAAGCCTCAGGTTTGTGACGGACTGCATCACATTGTCATCCAATATCTCCTGGTACTGAAGAGAATTCATGGTACCTTCCACACGCTGAAGCTTCCCAGTACCTGCAGAAGCGAAACAGCCCAAAAGCATGATTGATCCCCCGCCATGCTTCACAGTAGGCAAGGTGTTCTTTTCTTCATAGGTCTTGTTCTTCCTCCTCCAAACATAGCGTTGATCCAAGGGTCCAAACAGTTCTAATTTTGTTTCATCAGTCCACAGAACACTATCCCAAAACTTCTGTGGTTTGTCCACATGACTTTTGGCATACTGCAGTCGACTCTTCTTATTCTTTGGGGACAGCAAGGGGGTGCGCCTGGGAGTTCTGGAATGGAGGCCTTCATTACGCAGGGTGCGCCGTATTGTCTGAGCAGAAACTTCAGTACCCACATCTGACAAATCTTTTCTCAGTTTCTCAGCAGTCACACGGGGACTTTTCTCCACTCTACGCTTCAGGCAGCGCACAGCAGTCGAAGTCAGCATCTTCTTTCTGCCACGACCAGGTAGCGTTTCAACAGTGCCCCCTTTGCCTTGAATTTGCGAATGATGCTTCCTATGGTGTCTCTTGGTATGTTTAACATCTTTGCAATCTTCTTATAGCCATTGCCCTTCCTGTGAAGAGTAATCACCTGTTCTCTTGTCTTCCTTGACCATTCTCTTGACCTCACCATGTTTGTAACCACACCAGTAAATGTCTAGAAGGAGCGGAGTATCACAGTCATTTTAAAACTGCCTAATTGGTGCTTATTAGGCTTTATTGCTGCTCCCTGATATCCACAGGTGTTTTCAATACCTGATTGAAAACACTTCATTGAACCTCTGTTCTTCAGAGTGGTAGTCTTTAAGGGGTTGAATAATTATGTCAATGAAGAATTCACAAAAGAAACATTTACTACTGTATTACAAAACGAATTGATGTCATTTTAGTTGCATATGGTTCTTTAAGAAGTCCTTGTAGGATTTCATTCTGAATACAATTACAAATGTACACTAAATTCCCTAAAACCATTTACAGCATTGGGGGTTGAATAATTTTGAACACAACTGTAAACTAAAACACTTAATCTATCTTTCTATTTGTCATAATTCCTTATCAGTTATGAAAAGGGTAAAGCATACACGGACATAAACAGCCTTTCTCAAAACTTGCTTACACGCACTGAGACCTGTCGTGAGATTTGATCGTAGCAACCGCTCACGTCCATTTTGATAAATGCCAAGTTTTGTGTGGAAACGTTCGTACATCTAGTTTCCGGGCGTAGGCTCTTTTCATAAATGAGGCCCACTGTGACTGTTGCATACAATTTGAACCATATTTCGCAAATGTAAGGGTTTGCAGCTTAAGCATAAACATTACAGACATCCTTAATTCCCAAGGTTGCTAATGCCGAGAGGGTGGTAGTCGGGTTCAAATCCTGCTACCTATAAAGTGCTCCTCATAAGGCGTGCGCATCAGTTAGCCTCTGGGAACCAAGTCCAGCTCCTGGCCTTCATGTGTGGTTTAAGTACTTAAGACCTGCGGAATGGTCTTCACTGAGAGGAGATGGTGGAAAGGCGAATCACTGGCATCTCAATAATTTGCTTTGCCTTGGGCAGATGGGGCTCGTAAACCTGGGAAGGTAATCTGTCTAAGAGAAAGTAAACTCTGATTTAAAATATCAGCTGCCTTGCGGCTGTCCCAGTCATGGGAAAGGCTTCAGGAGTTGACCCTGCACATAAATTCAGAGTTGGGGTCCCAGCTAAAGACGTTGCAGCTAGATATAGTTGCTCTTCAGGAGACCAGGCTTCCTGGCTTTGAATCCATCAGAGAGAATGATTTCACTTTCTTCTTGCAAGGCAAGCCAGAACATGAACAAAGAGAACAGTCAATTAGACTAGTCTCAATTAGAAATAGCCTTCTGGGAAGCATTGTCCCTTTAAACACAAGTCCTCTCCATGCAGCTATAAACCACTGTAGGATTTGTCAGCATTATCAGTGCTCATTCAGCAACTCTGATTTCTGCAGCTGAAGCAAAAGACACGTTCTATAATGACCTCAACACTGTTGTTAATAGCATACAATCAAACAGGCTGCTGTTCATTCTTAGGGAACTTGCCTGGGCCAGTTAGGTGGTGGCATGATGAACGAAAATGGCCAATGCCAAGGACTGTTCGTCAACAATACTTTCTTTAACACCAAGTCACAGCACAGGGTTTCTTGGAAACACGTAATGTCTAAACACTGGCTAGACTTGATTTTGACCAGATACCTGTGCTGTTTAGTATTAAGCTCACACGCAGCAACCAGCATGCTGACTGTGATACAGACCACTCTCTGGTCTGCAGCAAGGTTTAAGCTTATTCCAAAGAGATTGCACCATGGCAAAAAAGAAGGCAGGCCTAAGATCTGGAGAGTGTAATAAAGTCTGTACAAGCCTTGGTAGAAATCAATCCAGGCAAATCAATCGCCAATGAGACACCAATGCTTTTTATGGAAAAGCCATTTCCAGCTTTGGCAAAAAGAAAAAGTCTGCAGACTTGTTTGAAGCCAATACCCAGGTGTTGATGCCAGTTGTTGAGGCAAAAAGTCATGCACTGGCAATTTATAATACCTGACCCAGTCAGAAAAACAGGCAGTCCCTCCGAGCTGCCAGAGATAAGGTTCAGCAGAATGCAGGGCGGTGTGCCAATGATTACTGGCTACAGCTTTGCAGCCAGATACAGTCTGCAGCAGATTCTGGAAACATGAAGGGGATGTATGACGGTATTAATAAAGAATTAGCCGGCTTTCAACTGTCAGGCCATGTCGAGCCAGGCCATGCCAGTGGCCTCAGCTTCTAGCTATGAGGCCCAAATCAAGTTGCTTATCTATTGTCAGGCCAGTAGCATGGAAGCGCTGCTGTAAAACACTGCACTAAAAACACCACGCCGACCCGCCTACTCAAGAAGAAAGAAGTAAGTTTAGTCAGACAGGAGAGAAGCTGGATCGTAATTGCAAACAAACAAACATGATAGAGACAGAGGCGGCTGTTTGTTTACTTCTTTAAATGTTCGGTTGGATGAAAGTCAAGGTGGTAAAATACAAGGACTGAGGTTGACCACTTCTCAAGCCCCAGCTGGCTCGCTTAGGCTCAAGGTTTTCGCAGGGCAAAAAACCCTGGCTTTTGGCCCTGAGAAAGGCGATCAAGCCCTGTAAGTGACTGTGGAAGTGCAACTGGCATTGGCATGCACAGGCAAGCCCACTTCTAGTAGTGGAAAGACGGCTATTGGGTCCTACAAAGAAGACTGCACCTCTCAAGTGCACCACAGGGACAATAATACAAGACCAGGCAAAGCATATGGAGGTTTGGGTGACAGAGCAACAGAAGCGATTATAATAACTACCCCGGTTTATTCTCACAAGCGTAGTTGGGAAGATGCCTGCTTGAGTTGTCGTGAAGCGCCTACAGGTTCTTGCTTTGGACATGTGCTGCCTCCATCTCATTCTAGGCATTACCTGGCAGGAAAAGATCCTCATTTGTACTGTGCTTAAGAGAGCATTGATCTTTTCCCTGTTCACCATTCTCAAGCCGCATGCGCTGGCTGGTCACATTGACCAAATGGAAGAAGGGCAGATCCCAAAAGATGTCCTGTATTGCAAATTTTCTAAAGGAATACAACAATAAGGTCATGTGTTGTTCCTCCTCTGAGGTGGTGTTTTCAGAATTTTAAGGCCTTCCATGAACCAGATGATTTTTTGTATCTCCTGCTGCAGAAAAGTGTAAAATTCAATGGGGTGTCCTAACTTTTTCACATGACTGTTCATCCTGAAAAATTGTCTGTATGTAAAAAACCATTTTAAACCTTTTCTAAGGTTTTGCATCAGCCGCATGTTGAAGATAACAAAAAAACATCAAATGGAAATGAGAGAAGAGGCATCTGTGTGTGTGCACGTGTATCATTCAAGATTGGAAAAAGTGTATCTTCTCCTCAGCATGGCCACATGCAACAAAAGAATCAATCCCTCTGAAAGATGTAACTGAGTTCTCATTCAGAAGTTAGCCCGGTGTAAAGTGGATTTCCACCCCACCTCATGAGCCTTTATTGTGATGAAAGAAAATGGTTTCCTCTTCTTTAAACCCTGAGGCTGTGTAACTAAGAATTGTGGACTACTAGTGAGATATCATAAGTGAGCGCAGCCTTTAAAGAAGCCTTCATCTGCAGACATCTCTATGAGGTGACACTGCACTTTTGTGCCTTATGTTCTTTTCATTTAAGAAACAGTTCTTTCATCATTTATTTACCCTCAAACGGAGAAGTTAGACTGAATGCCTGAGCAGCTCTTTACCCTACAATGAAAGTAAATGAAGACTGGAGCTGGCAACCTCCATCAAAAGCATTTTTGGTGGGAATTATATTAATGGGTTACCTTGAGTTGACTCACCTTGAGTTTGAATTACTCAAATTGAATAACACACAATCTCTTGTTGTTTGGAAGGTGGTGTGATAAGGGTTATGAAACATTTCATAGAATATTTAATAAAGATTAGTATTTTGGGGTAAACTACTCCTTTAAAATGGGATCTGAAGGATCTCTGTCCTATCTTGAGGTGGATCTTACCTCTTGAGAGTCTTTGAAAATTGAATTGGCATGCTGTGTGAGGGTCTGCTCACAGCCGCTGTCCCGGGTCAACAGAATGTATGTGTCACCAAGTAGACAGTCCTCATCTCGTGGGAGCAGTTTTCTGTTGGCGAAGGGATCAGGGTGGCAGCACCAGTCATCCACCAAAGCGTTCCAGTTTCCATTAGGCAAAGGAAGAACTCGCTTAAACACCCTGTAAAATACTGTCTTGGTTAGACGATGCCTCATTTTATTCCTTGATTAAGCCATGAAAAAATAGTGTCTCTACCTGTTTTGAAGCACCTTACACCCACAAGATTGGCACAGAAAGGAGTATGTCTCCTTAACCTTCAGCTGTCCAATCACACTGCTGGCATTCTCTATATTTAGAAGCACAAATTAACCAATAACATCTAGTGTCAATTACCTCGCTAATGCACCTAAATCAATTACGAAATCGGTATCTACACAGCAAAAATTAACACTATTTTGTCTTGTTTTTCATTAAAATATCTAAACATTAGAGGTGCACCGATTGACCGGTCAGAAACCGGAATCGGCCGGTTTTAGCATGATCGGCCGTGACCGGTGACCAGCCGGTCAGTCTCACATCCAGCCGATTCGAAGCTGATCATATGTTGCTGATTAAACACCTGAGATAATTTTTGTCAAAGCCCAGATTAGACTCAGAACAATGATTAAAAACAGATCAAATAAATTTTCCCCAAAAAACAGATTAAATAGATATGTTCTAGGTTCATAGATTCTGTACATTTTCAAAAGGTGTGTAACAGCGCCACCTGCAGTACAACAGTACAAACACTGAAATAATAACTCGTTTTTTGCAGGGAACGTTGATTTTTAAATGACAGATAACTCGTTAATGGCGGGAAATAGTTAAGAGGGATGTATTGATTGAAATGCAATATAATATTTAGTACATAACTTCAGAGGTGTATAAAAACGTACATAATGAACTGTTATGTTTTTTTTACCGTAAAAATTGCTATAACTATCTACATTCACCGTGGGTCCACTTACATAGAATTCCCAATGTTGCCAACAGTGTTTCGACAGTAGCCCTAAACCAGGGGTCGGCAACCTTTGGAAACAAAAGAGACATTTTGGGCCTTCTCCCAGCAACAAAAAATTGTCTGGAGCCGCAAAATATATGTAGCCTTTAAATTACTATAACACAGGTTGTTATGCATTTAAGGTAGAAGTTACCCAGTTGCATAGTGATATAATGCAATTTTTATTGTATTTAGATGATAAGCAATTTATACATGATTGTCCCTGTGTTGCCTGGCAACACTAGCGTAGCGTTGGGGTGTTGGACGCGCTGCTTTAGATAGACTTCAGTTTTTTTCTGTGAACTTTTGTTTTGGCAGCATTTGATGAACAGCCATTTGAGACCTTCTACTCTCAGCATACTGACATCATGCATCAACATTATTAGAAGCGCGCTAGCCAGGCAGGATCTATGCCGCCTTAAGACCTAAATGTTTGGTTGAAAGACGAAAAACGGCTCGAGAGCCACAGGCTGCCGACCCCTGCCCTAAAACAGACAAACTGCTCTACAGAACGTGTTTTGTAAATACGTTATCTTCGGCAAAGAAGCTAAAATGGGACAACATCTCAGCCTCAGTAGTGCTTTAAAAAGGGAGGATGGAGTGAACCATTCGTTACAATTCGCAACTTCATAGCTAAATGCTGCCAAATTTCACTGACTGGTTCTTTAAATTATTCTGTCAGTATCTGGGTCAAAATCGCTTGGCTCGTCTCAGCTGACATTGAGAGACTGTTTACACAAGATTTTGGCATTTGGCTGTTCATTTACAGGAAAACTGCGTTTTGGGGGACTGAAATGCAAACTTTTGAAAACGGGTCTCAAAGCGCAAGTTTTTTAAAACGACGCCATTATCATTTCCGCGTAAACTCTGAAGACGCCGTTTTGCAATTAGGATTCAGTATTACGCGTTCTGTCCGTAGGCACGTGCGAGTATTCCCCAAAGAATAATGGCGGCCTCCATGCTTCATGTTTGTGCCGCTTGACATACATACATCATTTCTCCAGCATAAAGTACCTTTACATCACCACTACAACAAGTGGAGACATAGTATTTACAGTTGTGTTCAATATAATATCAGTGCGAGTAGTTTTTTGTCAAAATCCTTATTTCAATACACAAATGCTTTGGGAACACTACACATTCTATTCTTAACAAATTTGATACTTTTTCTTCATGTTTTGATTATTACTTTACAGAAAGTTAAGAAAAAGGAATGTAAGGCTGTTCAAAAAATAGCAGTGTCTCAGAGTAACTCTGGAGATGAAGTTTATGTATTCATATCCAAATACAGTGCGGACGCAGAAAAATCCTCAACCATCACTCATGTTGAATGTTAAACTGTTTACATAATTAATCAGACACGCAGAAGAGCCAGATGACATATTTTAATAACAGGATTCCGCGTCGCACATAGTTACATGGACTCCAGTGCGGTCCGCCATTGATTATCGTAACACACAAACAAGCACAACCACGACAAACGCACTTTACACAAACAAACCGCATTGTCTAATCCACATATTCTTATTATTATACATATACAGTATAATTGAAGTTATTTGTCCAGTCGGGCAAGTAAAATTCTCGCTCACTTTTCCATTCAAAACATTAATTTGTCTTGTAAAAGCATTTATGTTAAGCCCGAAACTAGTAGAATATTTGCCACTTAGAAATATGATTTCTACCAAAAACAGTGACTGATCTGGTAAGTGATGTAGGACTGCTATTATTTTGAACATAACTGTATATGTACACTACTATAAACACACAAACACGCCGACAAAGTGTATTAATAAGCGCTTTAGATTAAAACTGTGTATTCGGATGTGCGCAAGCACACAGGGTTTCTAATACCACAATAGTGTCTTTCACTGACCTGGCATGCGTAATACATCGTTTTTATTCATTTTCCCGGATCATGTGAATGCTAAACGTTTTGATAACGCTATTATGTGTATATGAAACCTTTCAAAAACGTAAAGGAAAAACTTTTCTGTTTTTTATCTTGCAAATGTACTCGGAGCTGTTCTCATATGGTAAATGATCTCATCAAATTTTCTTTAACCAGTAGAGCAGTTTATACATTTTGCACATGAGGGAAATTTTTTGTTGTACCTAATGGTTGGTTGAACCGCACACACAGCCTAATGTGGGATCCATGTTCAGTGATCTCTGGAATTCTCTGACATGATGCATCCACTAGTCTGACACCTGGTAGCATCATTTGATAAATCCGCTCAGGTGTCTGGATATTTAGGATGGAGTCTTCTCTGGACTCTATCTTCACATCTGTACCAACCCCAGCAATGTCCGTCCTGAGAATATACAGCAGGAAGGTAATTGTAAAACACAAATTATCTTGGTTCCTAGTTGTGAATGAAGAATAGTGGTTTCTTGTGTGAGAAACCACAAGAAACAATTTTTGAGACAAAACAATAGCGTTTGTGTATGTGAATATATATCAGTGCAAGCTGTTGTCGTTTTAGACAACTCTAGCATTTATTTTAATCTAGGATTAGTTTTAAGCCCTTTTTTAGGAAACTACCTCATAGTGTTAGAAGAAACAAATGTAATGTGACTTTGGAGAACCTACACTTGCACATAAACATATTGATTTATAGTGTGTGATTTTTAGCCAATATTCTGTAAACAAGTCATAAATATGGTGTAATTTGCTTTAACATAATATATTTGGGTATTTTGTCTTTCACCTTCGCTTAACAAATAAGCCGTTATACAGAATAAACCGCTGCCTGTTGCTTATCTACTGTAGCTGAATGTCTGAAAAAAATCACCTTAAAGACAGTGTGGTGACAGACGGAGGTGCAGTGATTACGGCTATATGATGACACAATTGAGTAGTTAAGAGACTAAATGGTCTCCGCTTGCAAAATTGACCTAGTGTCACATCATGTCATCTTTTTCCACATTACGTTGTTCGCATTCTGTATAAATTAGGGTTTACATAAAACTGTGTGGCCTGCTTACAGTAGTAATGCGCAGATTGCAAGCAGTGAGACGTACAAGGGCTGTTATAAATATTGTTGCTTATTAAATCTAATCTATCAAATTTGAAAAGCGGGAAATAAATAAATTATATTACTGACGAGATGCGGGAAATTTGTTAGGTCTGAAACAATTAATGCAGAACCAGAATGAAAAATAGGAGACTTAAATGTTCTGCTGTTGGTTGTGAACTGTGTAGATAAGAAAATAGCCAAACTACAATGGTCTCAAATCTGCATATTGTTGTTTGTAAATAAGAAAATGTATAAATAAAAGGTTTATAAATTAAAAACTTATGTTTCTGTTCAGCTACATAATAAAAATAAGGATTATTTTTAACTAAAACAAGACAATTGAAAAAAAAAAACTAGGCTTTAATATGAAAATGAGAAGTAGTGGAGCGGGCGGGTCAAGACCTTGGTTCGAGACCGGTGAGTAATTGTTAATGAGTGCAAGCTGTGCTCGCACCGGTCTCGTATCACGTAGGAGATCCGGAGCATATAAAAGAACGAGCGACCGGACCGATTGAGGAGAGAGGACCGGGCCCGGACAAGTTTATGTCGAATTTCTGTCTGTCAGTGTATTACAGTAAAGTCTCTTATGTTCATCAGACTTGACATTTTGTGTCCAAATAAACTGGTGCTGAGCCGGGCGAGGCTTTTTAATTCATTCTTATTAACTTGAGTGCCAGTTCACGAGGAGGCGCGGCTATAACACTAGAGCCCTTTATAAGCAAAAATGCTGTGCCCACTGGATATAGCATGAAGAGATGCAACAAACACCTTTTTCGGTTTCTTTTTGCTTTTGTCATGTTGTATCACGCTGCTAAAGTGTGGTGTAGAGAGTGTAAGATGATAACGAATCAAACTTGTAGTAGATTTGAATGTTTGTTTGTACTCTGCGCTGCACATTTTGCACTTGACTGTTGTTCAAGTTTATCAAAGTGAAACCAGGCATCGCTGTGCGCTTTCAATATTCCCTTCTGTGCTCTGGACTCGGAAACTCTCGCAACCAATCAAATCTTTGGGTACCACCCAAAATGCCAGCATAACCAATCAGAAAGAAAGAAAATAATTTAATTTAAAACATTTATTTATATACATTTACATGTAGTTTTTATGTTTTATCATCGATCGTCGCTGTCGCATCTGAAGTCGCATACCCATGCCTACCCTAAGTAAACATTTTCTACTCAAGCAAAACACATTTAGTGGTTTAAAAAACCGAAGCTTACATTGCGCTTCTAAATGTTTACGGTGTTGACAATATCTTAAAGGTTCTGTGTGTAAGTTTCAGAGGCCACTATTGGCGATGTAGGAAATTGCAACCTACAGCTCCGATACTCCCCTCTCCCTCCCATTAGAGAAGCTACGGTTGGCATCACAGGACAAAAGGGTTCCGTAAATGATAGCGGCCATTATCGGTGGTGTTGATAATTGCAATCTACGTCTCGCAGGCGAACAACAGACTGAAGCTACGGACACAGGACAGAGATGTCGTCGTCTGAGACAGCAGAGAGTAACCTTTGCAAGTCAAGTGATGAGGTTTATTTACAAAGAAAATTAAATATATTAAATTGACTTAATTCATTAATTACCCTAATCATTATAGTGAGTATTACTGTTACTTGTTAAGCATTGTGTCAGTGATGTATTCGCTTATTTTGCATAGCATTTTTTGGCACGGTAACTTGGTTCGTAATTTATTGCCAATTGAAACCGCTAATTGCTAATGCTAAAGGCGTGTAATCTAACCGCGAAAGTCTTAGCCGACGTTTGGCATCACCCCAATTGATCAATTGTATCTTCTCAAATCTTCGTTGACACTGTATTGCTGATAAACTATGCAACTTGGAAGTTTGGATTTTATCCTATCAATTATTAAATTACACATTTGTATGCACAGAAGCTAAGCAGTATTATAATATAATTTACACCCGACTTATGCAAATTATGATTGTAAAAATTATTTCTAACTTGAGTTGCACACGGCCATGCAAAAAGGAATTATCGTACAATTACAAAGTGCTAAAAACACGGAAAAACTCACTTGATGCTCATGCTCATCTATTAGCTAAAGCTATCAAACAAATAGTTCACTTACATTGCGGAAATTAGACAAACTTACCGGTCTAGCAGAAAGCTGGCAACTTCGGCGTCGCTTAGCAAACCCTTGTCCTGCTTCAGTGCCCTCCATTTGGGAAAAGCAACGGCGATGTTTATTCGGGTTATCTGCTGTTTTTTGTCTCGACTTCGCCTTGCTGTATCGTATTTTCTCTTTTTTGAACGAACAGATTGACGCTCTATCGGCTCTTGTGCAGAGTATGTGTGGTCCGCCATTAGCACAAATTTTGCTTCTTACTGCAATAAAGAACCGTTTATATTTCAAATAAAAAACACGACAAGTAAATGCTGTTATTGTTCTTCCTCTTCTTCTGCTAATCCTTCTATGTAGTCGCTTTGCAAGCTGCCTCAAAACACAGCCGAAGAAGAATAACTAGTCCCGTGCATCCTTCGTTTTACGAAACGCGCTTAGTTTGTCCGTGTAGTGATGCTATAGAAACATGGCTGTGCACATTGATAAATTACATGTAAGGGTGTGCCCGCGGTGTATATACATAAAATGGCTCATTGTAAGGTAATATAAACATTTCGGTTCATTTTGTAAGGTATTTCTTCACCACTCACAACATAGTTTTGTATTATATATTACATTTTGGTGAATAACTCCTTCAAAATCCTACACACTGTACCTTTAATCTTTAAATTTGTATGAAATACATCTGCTTAGAATCCAAAAAAAAAATGTTTTACATTTACCCAACATATACAGTGAATGTATAAAAAGTTTGAAGGTAACACTATTATGGTACGGATCAACAAAAACAACTTACCTGAGTAGAGACAATCTCTGATTTTACAATCAATCAAAACTTTATCCCATGCTAAATAGAGTACAGATAAAGCTAAACACTAGGGATGCACCGAAAGGAAAATTCTTGGCCGAAACCGAAAACCGAAAAAGAGGAAACCAAGGCCGAAAGCCGAAACACGAAAGAAATTTGGCCAATTATTAGTACCCTTGCATTTATGTCTATTACTGTGTACTAACTTTACTAAAATCAAGGCATTGCAATTGCATAATTAAAGTTTCAAAGAATAAATCAATTACAAATTATGCAAATATTTATTTAGCACATTGCAACAATGCACAGTATAAAATAAAATTCAACTAAGATGTTTAACTTGACCCCACTCATGTGTATATTAAATAATAATGTACAGGGTACTGGCCCGCTGAAAAGTTGTACAATTAAATGTTCTCTCATGAAAAAGTGCATTTAGGTCAAGTGCATTTTACATTTTTCTCTGTAGGACTACTACAAGAAAGTCTATTCAGAACAAGTGCAACTGCCTTAAGATACAACAATATTTTCTCTGTAGGCCTTCAACATAATAGTGTATCAAAACAAAGACTCCCATATGTTAACTGTAGAACTTTAACAACAACAAATGCACCAAGAATTGCAGATGTGCAAAGTTGATAATAAGTAGCGTAAGAATAGAATAACCAACTTATTCTTTCGTCTGAAGCGCTATGATGTTCAGGAACGAAATTTGGAGAAAAACGTGCTTAAAGTTAAATTATGAACATAAAAGCCCAACAGTCCAGTATCACAAGTAAAAATCACTTTACAGTTGTTAGAGACTTACTCTAATAACAATTAAGTAAAAAAAAACATTTCCTAGTGTTGAAGTCTATAAAAATACTGTAAAAAACCGTTGGAATAAAACGAAAGTAAGGAAAATGGTGCAGCGCACATTTAAAGAACGAGAGCTCTGCCATTATCACAACACAATGAAACATTACGGACAACAACTAATAAGCAGTGAAGCAAGTTTTAAGTTGTTTATCATGCGCATAGTGTCTGGACTTTTGATCATCTCTTGTATATTTTGCGATCGCGGTCCGGCTCGCGTGAGCAGTGGAGCGGGCATAACTCCTGGTGCTGTAGACGAGGAGCTCTGTCAACTCACGAAAACATTGTATAAAACAACTTTGCATGCCATAGTTTACACAGGACTGGCTGAAAATGTGCATTAATACTTCATAGTTCTTCATGTTATGTGGTTTACTTTGATAGGTGAACTGTCTTTCCCGTGTCCCAGCGATACATCCGATGGGTTTTCCCAAATCGCATCACATGTCTAGTCAGTCAAATGACAACGACACGCAGATCGCTTCACGAGCATATCCCGCTGAAGGGAAACGGGTGTTTACAAATTGCCCTCATTGTAATCTGCCAGAATGACGGCGTCACTGCTAAAAAAATCTGTCAATGACAAAGAATTTTTGGGACTACGCGACCTCTGGTTCACACACGTAAAGGAATATGGGTCGCACTCTAGAGCCCTGAGGGTGCATGCAGTATAGGAGACGCTTTAGTGCTGCGATTAAAGGAATAACGTCCGCTACAGATGCATCAAAGGAGTGGTATTTGTTTGTGTCATCACAACATTTCGGCCGAAAATTTTCGGTGGCCGAATATTCGGTGCATCCCTAGTAAACACTGTTGCATTCAGTCTTTCTGCCAGTGGGCGTGACCCACTTGACTTCATGTGATGTGTGCAGTGACTGGACGTGCAGACTGCGACACGTGACTGAGCTTATAACATTGTGTTTATGTGAACCTTTTGTGATTTTAACTGCTAAATAGCTAATAAGACACTGTAAATCTTGCTCTGTACCTGTGCGGTTCGCTTTGCTGTGTCTGTGCACACGCCATGTCGGATGTGCGCGACGAGCTCAT
This sequence comes from Triplophysa dalaica, assembly GCF_015846415.1. Lineage (NCBI taxonomy): Eukaryota > Metazoa > Chordata > Actinopteri > Cypriniformes > Nemacheilidae > Triplophysa > Triplophysa dalaica. The sequence continues at coordinate 16,541,227 of NC_079553.1, forward strand.
GTGTCTGTGAGTCAAATCACTTGACAGTTTAAACGGGCACAACTTTAAAATGCATCCAAAGAATACATATTTCTTGATGACGAATACCTGCAATGTCTAAGACATATAAGCCCTTAAATAGTACTTTGTATCAAAGTATTTGTGTCGCGCTGCATGGACGTGCCTGTGTTTTTTTCTTAATACACATTGCTAGGGTTTCAGGGATCACAATCTCCTTAACATTTACATTTAATATTCAACCAAATTTGTGCATGGATATGTTATAGAATCTATCCCTTAATTCTGAGTATCGCTCGAATGTTTTCCTGATCAGATATTAGCACTGTTTTTTCCCGATCAATGTAAAATTACATATCTTTTAGTGAAAGTGAAGGTGACTTATTTGTCAGGTATGGTGACCATACCCATCCAGTGAGTAGTGAAAGCACACACAGCAAGTTGTGTGCACACGTACACCCGGAGCAGTGGGCAGCTATCACTGCAGCGCCAGGGGAGCAAGTAGGGGTAAGGTGCCTTTGCTCAAGGGCACCTCAGTCGTTACCTTCACCTCAATCGTTACCTGCTGGCCCTGTGAATCGAACCAACAACCTTCTTGTCACGAATCAGACTTTCTAACCATTAGGCCTAGGATAGTACCTTTATATTTGTAATGACAATGAAGTTGAATCTAATCTAATCTAGTAAAGGAAAAGAAAAGAAGGCCTCTACGTGCTTTTTAATGTTTACATTCTATAGTTTTATTTAACTTATAAAAAACAAATATTTAGAAATATTTATAATGTTTTATAACTTTTGTAAATGTAAAACTACTACTGTCCACCTCTGGTCCATCCTGGTCACATAATAATACACTATATTTCAATGCATGCTCTTCTATGTTTTTTTAAAGTTACTTAACGTATACGCTTAGTTAAAGGTACAGTGTGTAGCATTTTGAAGGATTTATTTACCAAAATGTAATATATAATACAATACTATGTTGTGAGTGGTGAAGAAATACCTTACAAAATGAACCGAAATGTTTATATTACCTTACAATGAGCCATTTTATGTATATACACCGCGGGCACACCCTTACATGTAATTTATCAAATTGCACAGCCATGTTTCTATAGTAGCACTACACGAACAAACTGAGCACGTTTCGTAAAAGGAAGGATGCACGGGACTATGTTCTTCTTCTTCGGGTGTGTTTTGGAGGCAGCTTGCAAAGCCACTACATAGAAGGATTAGCAGAAGTAGAGGAAGAACAATAACAAAATTTTAGGGATGCACCGAATATTCGGCCACCGAAAATTTTCCGCCGAAAGACTTTTATCACCGAAACAATACGGCCGAAATGTTGTGATGACACAAACAGATACCGCTCCTTTATGGAAGTAAAATAGTGACTAATGTTTTTGAAGCAAAGAGACGTGCTGAAAAGCACTAACTGAAAAAAAATGCATTGTATTAACAGTTCTTGCATTTTAAGGTTCTGCAATTCAATATGGTTGTACATTTAAGCTGTGAATATTTCAAATTGAAAAATTTCACACTCTGTTTCACTGTCTAAAAATTTAAAAATCTAAATTCACCTTTTAAATTTCATTTAAAAAATTGAGCTTGTTTTTAAATACAACCTTTAATATTCGACGGATAATTTTCAGTCCATATTCTTTCGATTTAAAAATTCGCTTCCACAAATTCAGCGGTTCAAATTCGGCTTGAAATTCAAAGTTTCACATCCGGGAATCCCAGGAAAAGAACAAGAGCGCCGATTCTACAAATGCATGATCTCTTCCTGCTGCCTGACCGCTTCACCAGCAGGTGGTGTAAGTCTGTTCTGACGTAGATCAAATCAAGAAATGCAGATACTCTTTAAATGTTTGCCACGGAGTCCACTCATCTGCTCGATTAAGTGAATTTAGTTCTCATATATAGCTTCTTAAACATCATCAACATTTTCAGTAATTCAACTGACGCTTGCACTGCTAGTAGTTTGCACAGACACACTCTAGGCCTATTATGCTCAGACTATGAATCTCCTCCTGTTCTGGCTAAAATGAATTAGGTTATGTTTTACTTCAACCCATCATGTTCACATAAATATTATGCATCATCAGTATTTACAGGACATTTATTGTGTTTAACTGTTTAAAGCGGTCAAATACTGAGATCTCAACTAGCATCTCATTGATAACTGCTCCGACTTTAACACGTATGCAACTCTCTCAGTAGTGCTTCTGTTTATATGACATAGAAGCAATCTCTACAGACTTTCTTTTCATTTTCCTCACATGATCTTTTTTTAATTTGCGACTCTCAGAAAATGCTGGATGTTGTGGAATTGTGGAAACGTTCGTCGTTTTTATTTTGTTAATACAAAATAGAAAAAACGATCTTTTAGCCAAGCGAACTTCTTGAGCAGGCCAAATAAAATGACCAGATACAAATAGACATCACGTTCTTTAGAGCCAGAACAGACCCGAAATGTATTGTCGAAGCCAAGAAAGAGACCTCACGGCGTTATCGATCTAACAGCTGTAAGATGGTGTTTCCCAAAATGTGCGACAAACTGCTGTTGAGTTGCTGTCTGTTAATAAAATGCAAAAATGTCAATTACGGTATTAATCTAATAATGTATTGGAAATTTTGGTGTAACAAATATTTGTTGTTTCCATAACATTTAAACTGATTCAATTTTTGTCTTTCAAGTCGATTAGGTAAAAGTAAATTCATTTTAAATTACTAGAGACGCAATGCCATATCGGACACAATCTTTTGTCAACGTTTTAGACCCGAAGCCGCTGGGACCCATAAGGATCTAACAGACCTGTACACCTCATAGCAAAGTGTCTAAAATGTACGTGTACAGTTCAGATAAACGATCAAGTTTACCCTCTTTAAACTTATGATGACTGAATGAGATGCGTAGGTGTCTTTATTATTGCAGTATTTCAGTTTGTTTTTATTCATTCGTTCATTTAGCCTAATAGACTATACTTGGCTATATTTTTCGTTCTGACCTCAGAGATTTCAGATGAAAAACAGGCATAATTATTTCCATTGATATGTCTCTTCTAAGTGGTTATTAGTTTGTTTAAGTTTAAGCATTCATTTAAAAATATTTTACAATTACGTTTTGAAGAAAATACTTTACTTTTAATTGGTTATTTATATTGTAGATTATTTTACGTTGTGATAAAATAGTTCATGGCTTGTTCTTATATCTGTTTGCACTACTTTTTCATTTCCAACTGTAGTCAGTTTTAAATGGATATTTATTGTTTTTTTTCCTATTTAGTTTTATACCAAAATAAACTGTTTCATTTGAATCATTAAGTTTATTGTGATCGTGTTATGAACCTAATGTAATGCTTTAAAATCTTATTGTATTGTTTTCTGGCACATTTAATCATATACCATCGCATGTGTCATTCAAATAGCTTCATGAAATTAACTTATTTTATTTTAAAAACTCAATACACAGTATGGCTTAGTAAAGCACTGTTATATATCCATTTTTTCTAATCCCCGAAACTCAAACCATTATTTGATGACTTAAGATGGTGCTTATCAATAGCACGATTTTATGTTTGCATGTGGCAAGCTACAGAGATTTGCGTGCATTTGATACGCAGGTGTAATTTACCCATACCATCTTAACCAATATTGTTTTGCTTCTGTATGACATATCGCTTTATTGCTCCCTGACCTCTTTTGAAGTTAATTTGGATAAAAATGCTAAATGCTGCTAAATTACTTAATGTTAATATATCATATGCACGTAAAAAGTAATGAATGGGTATAAATAGCAAGCCAAATACAAACGTAACTCATACTCTAGATAGACAGTACAAGGAGATCGGGTAGAATATTAAATAATTAAATTAAAATGTATGACTAGTCCAATGATTCCAGGCCACCTAGAATTGTCCCCGTGCTCCATGTCCTTTCTAGGGCTAATAGTGGTGAGCTAAGCTGCCAGTACAAACATCAATATTTTTTTTCTTGATGAAGCATAAGAAGCCATCTATGAGAACAACTAAATTCACTTAATCGAGCAGATGAGTGGACTCAGTGGCAAACATTTAAAGAGTATCTGCATTTCTTGATTTGATCTACGTCAGAACCGACTTACACCACCTGCTGGTGAAGCGGTCAGGCAGCAGGAAGAGATCATGCATTTGTAGAATCGGCGCTCTATTGCTTTTCCTGGGATTCCCGGATGTGAAACTTTGAATTTCAAGCCGAATTTGAACCGCTGAATTTGTGGAAGCGAATTTTTAAATCGAAATAATATGGACTGAAAATTATCCGTCGAATATTAAAGGTTGTATTTAAAAACAAGTTCAATTTTTTAAATGAAATTTAAAAGGTGAATTTAGATTTTTTAATTTTTAGACAGTGAAACCGAGTGTGAAATTTTTCAATTTGTAATATTCACAGCTTAAATGTACAACCATATTGAATTGCAGAACCTTAAAATGCAAGAACTGTTAATACAATGCATTTTTTTTCAGTTAGTGCTTTTCAGCACGTCTCTTTGCTTCAAAAACATTAGTCACTATTTTACTTCCATACTCCTTTGATGCATCTGTAGCGGACGTTATTCCTTTAATCGCAGCACTAAAGCGTCTCCTATACTGCATGCATCCTCAGGGCTCTAGAGTGCGACCCATATTCCTTTACGTGTGTGAACCAGAGGTCGCGTAGTCCCAAAAATTCTTTGTCATTGACAGATTTTTTTACCAGTGACGCCGTCATTCTGGCAGATTACAATGAGGGCAATTTGTAAACACCCGTTTCCCTTCAGCGGGATATGCTCGTGAAGCGATCTGCGTGTCGTTGTCATTTGACTGACTAGACATGTGATGCGATTTGGGAAAACCCATCGGATGTATCGCTGGGACGCGGGAAAGACAGTTCACCTATCAAAGTAAACCACATAACATGAAGAATTATGAAGTATTAATGCACATTTTCCGCCAGTCCTGTGTAAACTATGGCATGCAAAATTGTTTTATACAATGTTTTCGTGAGTTGACAGAGCTACTCGTCTACAGCACCAGGAGTTATGCCCGCTCCACTGCTCACGCGAGCCGGACCGCGATCGCAAAATATACGAGAGATGATCAAAAGTCCAGACACTATAAGCATGATAAACAACTTAAAACTTGCTTCACTGCTTATTAGTTGTTGTCCGTAATGTTTCATTGTGTTGTGATAATGGCAGAGCTCTCGTTCTTTAAATGTGCGCTACACCATTTTCCTTACTTTCGTTTTATTCCAACGGTTTTTTTACAGTATTTTTATAGACTTCAACACTAGGAAATGTTTTTTTTTACTAAATTGTTATTAGAGTAAGTCTCTTACAACTGTAAAGTGATTTTTACTTGTGATACTGGACTGTTGGGCTTTTATTTTCATAATTTAACTTTAAGCACGTTTTTCTCCAAATTTCGTTCCTGAACATCATAGCGCTTCAGACGAAAGAATAAGTAGGTTATTCTATTCTTACGCTACTTATTATCAACTTTGCACATCTGCAATTCTTGGTGCATTTGTTGTTGTTAAAGTTCTACAGTTAACATATGGGAGTCTTTGTTTTGATACACTATTATGTTGAAGGCCTACAGAGAAAATATTGTTGTATCTTAAGTAGGGATGCTCCGATCCACCTTTTTTGCTTCCGATACCGATTCCGATACCTGAGATTCAGTATTGGCCGATACCGAGTACCGATCCGATACTGAGGTAACATTTTTAAAGTGCACAATTACTTAATAAACTGTGTGCATTGCTGTGCAAGACATCAAGCTCGACTTAACATTAATTTCCTGACCCCGTAAAACAAAATAACAAACAAATGATTCACAAATTTTGTGAATTATTTATTAAACCAGCAAAATAAAACAAAATGTTCACTATCTTAAACTTGAAATTCAAAATTAAAGTGCAAATTAAGCAGCTGAATAAAACAACAGCTTCACTAGCTTGATAGACAAGTATTAATAAATGGAAACAAAATCTCTTAATAACTGTTATGTGCAAATATAATTTAAAAAAATCAATGCACAATAAACAATAAAGCAGCTGAAATTGAGCAAAAAAGCAATAGCTTCACTGCTTTAGATATTCAAACAGGAATCAGCTCTTTTTAATGCTTTAGTCATTAAAGCAAAGTCCACTAAACTAAGCTAAAGTTAGTGGAAATCAAATTTAACATCCAACACCGAAAGATAAACAAAACACTAGCTTCCCTAGCTTGTGCTGCACATGTAAAAATAAACGGAAAAAAGATATAATAGTTTAGTCGGTGCAAATAGAAATTCAAAGTCAAATTATCCACAAAACTCACCGCATTAACATCTTTATTTTTTTCGTATACGTGTTTGCAGACTTTTTGGTACAGTTCAGGTCTCAGTTACGCTTCACAATGTCGTACCGCGGCTCCAGGTGGTTTATAAGGAGTCTGAAGCCATTGTTCGCAACGACGGACAGCGGTTGCAAATCCATTACCATGAAATTCAAAATGCTTTCAATGATTTTCGCTGCTTTCACACTACTAGATGGAAATTTCTGAATTATTTTCGTTGTCTCCTCCAAAGTTAGCTGCTTCGTACCGTCTCGTTTTAGTTTCTTCAGCTTATTGAACTCGGCGTGCTTAAATTAGTAGTATTATAATGAACAGCTTTATCACAACCCCTCGGAACATTTACTTCGCATGTATTGCGAACAGCGGTGTAACTTGTTGGCGTGGCTGTTCTAAAATAAATCTAAATGGCAGATATTTTTTGTCGCTCCATGCTGTTCGCTGCTCAATGTAAGGTACGTTCGCTTGTTCACGCGCACTACGTACAGAGCACGTTGCTAGCGTATGATGTCACACGCTTCGCAAAGCACAGCCACGAGAGTGTTTAAGCGCCGTTGTCTCCATGAACTTTTACATCGCCTAGCAGAAATTTTATGTAAGCTAGATCGGGTATCGGTGCAATTTGTCACAGATACCCGATCTAGAATTTTATTCAGTATCGACGCCGATTTCCGATACAAATATCGGATCGGAGCATCCCTAATCTTAAGGCAGTTGCACTTGTTCTGAATAGACTTTCTTGTAGTAGTCCTACAGAGAAAAATGTAAAATGCACTTGACCTAAATGCACTTTTTCATGAGAGAACATTTAATTGTACAACTTTTCAGCGGGCCAGTACCCTGTACATTATTATTTAATATACACATGAGTGGGGTCAAGTTAAACATCTTAGTTGAATTTTATTTTATACTGTGCATTGTTGCAATGTGCTAAATAAATATTTGCATAATTTGTAATTGATTTATTCTTTGAAACTTTAATTATGCAATTGCAATGCCTTCATTTTAGTAAAGTTAGTACACAGTAATAGCCATAAATGCAAGGGTACTAATAATTGGCCAAATTTCTTTCGGTGTTTCGGTTTTCGGCTTTCGGCCTTGGTTTCCTCTTTTTCGGTTTCGGCCAAGAATTTTCCTTTCGGTGCATACCTACCAAATTTTATTGTCGTGTTTTTTATTAGAAATAGAAACGGTTCTGTGTTGCAGTAAGAAGTGAAATTTGCGCTAATGGCGGACCACACATACTCCTGAGCCGACAGAGCGTCAATCTGTGTCGTCAAAAAAGAGAAAATGCGATGCAGCAAGGCGAAGTAGAGACAAAAAAACGGCAGAAAACCAGAATAAACATCACCTTTTAAAAAAGGAGGGTACTGAAGCAGGAAAAGGGTTTCTAAGCGACGCCGAAGTTGCCAGCTTTCTGCTGGACCGGTAAGTTTGTCTAATTTCCGCAATATAAGGGAACTGTTTGTTTGATAGCTTTAGCTAATAGATGAGCACGATCATCAAGAGAAGTAGCGTTTTTCCTTGTAAATTTTTAGCACTTTGAAATTGTATCATAAGTCCTTGTTGCATGCCCGTGTGCAAATCAAGTTAGAAATCATGTTTACAATCATAATTTGCATAAATCGGTAAGTTATATTATAATACTGCTTAGCTTTCACATCCTATCTTGTGCGGTCCTCGCGGGTAACGTTAGGTCCTCTGCCTCTCCTCGCCCTGCCTGCCTCTCCTCGCCCTGCCTGCATCTCCAACACCCCTACCTCTCCCTCTTACTACCTGTGTTTAGTCATCTGATTGACTCTGTGATGATGCGAAAAACGTCTGCTAAGACTTTCGCGGTTACATTACACGCCTTTAGCATTAGCAAGCCGTCTCAATAGGCTGTAAATTACGAACCAAGTTACCGTGCCAAAAAATGCTATGCAAAATTAGCGAATAGATCACTGACACGATGTTAACAAGTAATAATAATATTCACTATATAATAATAAGAGTAAATGATGAATTAAGTCAATTTAATTTATTTATTTTTCTTTGTAAATAAACCTCGTCACTTGACTTGAAAAAGGTTAGTCACTGCTGTCTCAGAACGACGACATCTCTGTCCTGTGTCCGTAGCTTCAGTCTGTTTTTCGCCTGTGAGACGTAGATTGCAATTAACAACACCACCGATAATGGCCGCTATCATTTACGGGACCCTTTTGTCCTGTGACCGCAAATGTATCTTCTCTAATGGGGGGGAGAGGGGCATCACGGACGCAGAACGACTTCTCTTACTGAAGTCACGGGGATCCTTGCTCCCCATATTCATAACATTTAGAACACAAATAGAAGTGATATGTTATGTCCTAAACTAGGGATGCTCATAATGACCGTTTAACCGACCGTAAAAAAATTGACCTGTTAATACTATCAGTTAAATGATTTAAAAGGTATATTTATTTTAAATGTAATAATATAATTATGTTTTTTTAATAATAAAAATAAATAAAATAATATGTTTTTAAACAACTTTTAAATCGTAAATGTTTTTAGTTTTATGTGTGGTGAAAGAAAAACATGCTATGCATTAACTCACGGAGCGTACAGACGCGTGCGACTAGGTGTAAATGCCCTCTGGAACCTTTTTGAGATTAAAATCTGATCTCGCAAATCACTTGACGAAACTGGACAGATGTAATTCATGTGATTGTTGAGGCCACATTTGTCAGGGCTTTACTCCTCCAAAAGGAGTACCACTGGCTTTCTCAAGCTTAAGTTCTTTGTTTCAAATGAAGACACGGGACAATCGCGCTCACAATGCGATGCAAAGAAATTTCGGTGCTAGCCATCAATTTATACTTTACATAAACTTATCTCATGTATGCTTAGCATCGGCTGCCCGTGTGCTTTTGAAAGGAAAAGATAATGGTGGTTTCCCTGCATTCTTTTAGAGGTGACGTAAAAATACTAACGTGAAAATATGAATAAGTAAAAAATAATGTTTGTATTTTGGGTGGTATAGCAGATCGGATTGATACTGGCTGGTGGAAAGCAAATGTGACGCGCTTCCAAAGGCGTTATTTCAACATTCCCGGGACATCCGTGCACCCTGAAAGGGTGTTTTCTGCTGCGGGTCTAATTGTAATCAAGCAATTAGTTTTGTCATAATCTTAATTATTTCAGTTTTTTTTCTTGCCTGTTTATTTTCTGCTTTGGATTTATATAATTTATTTTTTGTTGATTATCCAAAACGCCGCAGGTTCGTGAAAATGTGATATGTGAATGCAGGTACTGCTGTTGATGTATTCGTTATGCTGCTGTTTGCATGTTAAAATAGATCTGTGAAATACATTTTTGTATTATTAACGTGTCACAGACCCTTGTCAACTATAGCATGTTCTCATTTCGAAGTCTGCGTCCTCCGGATGTCGCATGCGAAGGCGTATGCAGTAGACAAAAGCGACCTCCGGAGGACGCTGCCTTCGAAATGAGATGTAGAATGTATTTTTTTAAATTCCAATTTATTATTAAAATCTTATCGGTTAACGGTTATTGTTCGGATAACGAGTGTCGGTTGTCGGTTAGAGGAATTAACCGAAATGAGCATCCCTATCCTTAACACATCATGCCTTGAATTCATTCAACTCCTTTACTGGGGGCCCTGGCCCAGTATAAATCAGATGTGCCCCAGTATAAATTTCAAGTTTAAATAAATAACTTTACTTGTCAGTGTAATCATTTACATAATAATACTGGCAAAAAACGGATCTATGGACAACATAGTAACCTAATTCACGCTTGTAAAAAGCGATGCAGTCGTGCACTTTAAACGGTCCGAAAACACAAACTCTTCCCGTCCTTTTGCACAGAAATCCATTGCTGGGTCCCAATTTGCATACTATCTGTCCTAAAAAGTATTCGAAAATCAAAGTACCCCAATGGTCTACTACTGTTTCCAGTAAAAAATTTAAGTGTGAATCCATGGATACTTAACTGCTAATATTAGCCACAACTCACCGCGACAGGGCGGAGTTTAATGATCCTACACTTGAGTCTTAAAATTCAATTAAAAAATGCTTCGCTAAATTAATAAATATAAAGTAATAAATACTTAAATGCAAGGAAGAGCTGTATTTTGATGTTCATGACAGTAAAGGATCAGAATCTAGTCAACAACAACGACCGCTTCCGTTTTGCGCATGTCCCAGTGCACGCCTAATGTTTTGCAACACACTAAAATATGACTGCAGAACGCAGGCAGGTTAAGAGTGAAGACACATGACTGAGGTAGGCTATGAAAACATGACGAAACTAAAGTTTCTAAATAATATTGATCATCTTATTTTGACTCGATCATTTATACATGAACAGGACATCAGCATTTGTTTGTGCAAAGCAAGTAAATGGAAGCAGAAAGGGGAAATTATGAGTTTGAGGGAGGTAAGACTCTTTAAACAAACAACTGTAGATCCCCAGCCAATAAGGCCTCAGACATTAGAGGGAAATGTCTCAGTAAAAGTCTTTGTAAAGTCTGTCAAATGTCATTGTTACTTAGAAAAACATTTGTGTTTCAATCTTTACTTTAAGAAATTTAATTAATATTTAATTTATTAGCTCTAGTTTTGGACATTACATAAAAAGTTGGCAGTAACTATGGCTGAGATAACTATGTGTACAGTTTAATGCAGTATTTTAACGAGTGTTAAGCCAATGAGATGTCAGTTTTGCCTTTTGTTGATAAATACCATGTATGAATTATCACAACGTTCTTACGCAGTCACGTGACAGGAAAATAAGTCCAAAGTGTCCCAATGTAAAGTGAGCTACGGCCATTAGCAGTGCCCGATCCCGTGTACACTTATATACTTATTCACGACATCGGGAGTTGATTGAGACACAGCCAATAAGTGCAGCTGCTTACAGTTCCCTTAACCACATTTTACGCACTTAATAATCTTTACAAGGTTCCTTATTATAAATGACAGCGTGAACATCAGAAAAGACACTGTAAACTACATATATTTCATTCGATATAAACAACACAGTCATTTCCATTAATAGGAAAACAGGATTTACAAAAAATTAAACAAACGTTACCGGATGAATAATATGCCACGTTGTAACTTTTGTCTTAGCTCAAGAAAAAGGATGTCTTGCTTTGAAATCTCCTCCATTGTATGGCTTAGTTAATGCACACTGTTCCGTGCTCATGAAACACACTCGCCCGCTTCAAACAACGTGACTCCACATTCTCGCGGCATGTTCGTGACGTCACGGCACAACGACGATACATAATATCAAATTAAAAGTCCTCTGCCTGCGGTCTTTTGAATCCTCATCCCTTGCGATCCAATCAGCATACTATCCGTCCTTATTGTATTCAAAAGTAGAATTTATGCGATTTTCCAAACCTAAGTGAGCATCCCTATGCCCTACTCCCTTCGAAGGGCTGAGCCCTGAAGGGAACTGTATGCGTTTGGACCTCCGTTCACAAATGGAATAGTCTCGCGTAGCCAGACCTTCATACAACAGACCCTGGGCGTCGCTCTAGCCCCGATTGTTTGTTATCTAGGCCCAAGTGTTTTGGCATGGAAATATAATAATAGGAATTCAGTTAACTGGACGTTTAAAATGCATTGCTGACGCTGTGTACACGACGATGCTGATTGCAGCCTCTCTGCCACACGCGCAGAGTCTGACACACATACACACAGGCACGCACATATACACAGCACGTGACTGATTTCAACCTATCCTTGAAACATCACCATGTAGTTGAGCTGCTCTACAAAATAAAACGTAACAGTGTGAGGGCAGAGAATACTTCTGAAATACAATGGCGTGTGACAAGAAACAAACAAATCTTCTTTCAATTTGGTGATATGATGAATTGTGTTTCATAATATATTGCATTAATGTGTTCATGCAAAGCATATTTTCCTTGAGAAGAATAAATGTAAATGTATTTTGTGTTTGCTTATAAACTATATTGCATACATTTTTTAATGTGAGGCATGTTTTCCTTTAAAAAAATCCCCTTACAAACTTATTCAAAATCCCTACATTAGCCCCCAATGATTTAGGCTCAGACCCTGATGGTTTTATATCCTAGATACCCCTGGCTGAAACTACAAAGGGAACAGGGGCCTGTACCATGAAGCCGGTTTAGGTGGCTAGTCAGGTAAGTTTAGGATTACTTTGCGCCAACCCTGGGTTTTAGGTACCATGAAAGTAACTCAGCTTTAATCAGTGTTCATCGCCATGGTAATTTACGCTGCACGGCTAACCTGCTCCGGAGCAGGCTATGATCAAGATTAGAGATCTCACACCGAAAATTAACCAATCAGCGGCGAGCAAATTCACATATAAGTGAGGCAACTAACTCACAGTGCGTGTCACAATGGCTAGTTATTTTTAATAATGTTTAATAAAATAAAAATACTAACATAAAAGATGTAAGTATATATTACAAATATAAAATCAAGTAATGGTAACTATGTTGGTAAAATCTGATTTTAGAGATGACATTTGCTGGCTTTCCCTTACACATGAAATTAAATGTATTAATATTCCATTCTTTTATTGTACTACATACAATATGTATTTCTTTGCATTGCATTTTTTACATTCTTGTCTGTGGTGCAGAATATAGGAACACTTCCAGTTTCACTGTGTTGGGTGAAACATTTATCTTCTTTGTCCACTGAAGAAACTCTATACTGAAGAAAACCACTGAAGAAACAGCTACAGTAAGATATAGACAAAACCATAAATTGACAGGTGACATCACATATTTTTTAACACTGCTATGTTAATCTTTTTGTTATCATGTTACACTTACAATTAACCTTAATAATGTATCATACAGTAGGCCTACATTTTTAAATGTAAAAGAGGTTTTTAATACGTATAATGCCTACAACATTCCCTATGCATCTGTGTTTTTGTCAGTGCTTTAAGGAAGGTAAAGTATAACAGGGCTGTTTGATAGCCTGTTGGTGGGAGACGGGGGTCCCTATGTAAGCCAGAGGTTTTTGCTATCCTGACCACCGAACCACTTCAACATGGCCCTCAATCAAACCAGAGTCAGGATTGAGATGACCATCGGATTTTTAAATAAACACTTCAACTGACTACTAAGTTCACATACTGGTATTTTTTCATCTAACCTTCTTTATTAAGAGTAAGCTTCTCTAGTGTATTTTGTTCACCATTCTTCTGTAACCTAGGAAGGTAAACACTTCAGTTTCTGGGGAAGGTTGTGAAATGTCCTACAATAACAGAGACACCAGTAACATAAAATATAAATCCTCACATTCACACTTGTGCCATAATGAATAGTACAGTACATTTATCTCTTTAACTTTGTCAGCACACAGATCATTTCACTTCATCATGTGCTTCATCCTCATTAATAAAGGTAAACTAAATGATAACTAATGTTAGCAGGATATGTTCATCCACTGTGGGGGCACACACACACATAATACACATCATATTACATTACTGTAATATTTACGTTACTTCAGTATACTACAGTAAATGTGTGTACTATATAGTAGTTCAACTTGTGCATTAACTTAATCAGCAGTGTTTCTGAAACAGTTCTCTCTTGTGTAGACAGCAGAAACAGTATAACTCCGTGGCTGAAATACATTTTTGTGTTACTAATATTTGCGCATAATTATTTCCTAAGAAACCTACGGAACTCCCTCTATCCATGTTGAACGCGATTGGTTTAGCGATCCCGACGTCACTCATTCATGTGCACGCGCGCACAAACTAATCTTAGCTTCAGGATCAAAGCTTGAGTTGACAAAGAAACTCCTGGAGCTGCTTCATGGTACCAAGAAAGCTTGATCACGTTGGTTTGGTTTTGGCAACCCAAAACTAATCCTGTAACCCTGAGTTTGTTCTGCAACATTCATGGTACAGGCCCCAGGTGTGTTCGAGTTGACCCATAATAGCCTGACACCGATTTGCGAGATCAGCCGGTTGCAGGTGGGAGAGGAGTAAAACATGGCAGTCAGGTCGGACACTTCTTGCTTCCCATAGGGAGCTGAACCAGCAGACCACGGTATATTCATGTCTTTATCACGGATCAAGGGAAGATGATAGGAAAACCTATTTTTTGCATAAAGATCAGTTTAAAAAAAGTTTCCCAAAGCCAGTGTGTCGGTGTTGCAGTGTAAGGTTCAATTGAGTTTACCTCTTGATATATACTCTATGCTTTCACTGCACAATGCAGAACAAATATATTCTATAACATGCACAACAAGAACAAAATACAGAGTCAGATGTCCATTGTTCAAATACTACATATTCGTGATAAATAGTGTTAGTTTTCCTGGGATCGTTCTTGTTACGAGTCAGTGGCGGACCACCGGTGGCAAAGTTGGCGGTCCACTGGCGGGAACCGACTGTGGTCCACTGGTTTTTTGCTCATCGTTTTTCCAGCAGTCCACCAGTGGCAGCCGTCATATTTATGCTTGCGGTCCGCTGCTGAGCCGATGGTTTATCAATGTTTACTGGCGGTCCATGGTCGGCCGGCGGTTCATAATTGTTAAATAAAGCAAATCAAAATTTCCTTAAACACAATAATGGATCAAACATGTTCAATAGCAAGGGCAAATTTATTATTTTAACAGATCAAATATACAAATGCATTACATCTATCAAATGCTTTTAAATTTTAATAATTGACTAACTATGCTGGACATTCAGCCTTACATCACAGAAATAAATAACACTTTGCTATATATATTCACATAAAAAACATCTCATTTAAATAGTGATAATATTTAACAATATTTCAGTTTATACTATATTTTTTGTCCAACTAAACTAAACTAAAATCATAACCTAAAACATTCAAACATGTTTCTTTTGTGAATTCTTCATTGACATAATTATTCAACCCCTTAAAGACTACCACTCTGAAAAACAGAGGTTCAATGAAGTGTTTTCAATCAGGTATTGAAAACACCTGTGGATATCAGGAAGCAGCAATAAAGCCTAATAAGCACCAATTAGGCAGCTTTAAAATGACTGTGATACTCAGCTCCTTCTAGACATTTACTGGTGTGGTTACAAACATGGTGAGGTCAAGAGAATGGTCCAGGAAGACAAGAGAACAGGTGATTACTCTTCACAGGAAGGGCAATGGCTATAAGAAGATTGCAAAGATGTTAAACATACCAAGAGACACCATAGGAAGCATCATTCGCAAATTCAAGGCAAAGGGGGCACTGTTGAAACGCTACCTGGTCGTGGCAGAAAGAAGATGCTGACTTTGACTGCTGTGCGCTACCTGAAGCGTAGAGTGGAGAAAAGTCCCTGTGTGACTGCTGAGGAACTGAGAAAAGATTTGTCAGATGTGGGTACTGAAGTTTCTGCTCAGACAATACGGCGCACCCTGTGTAATGAAGGACTCCATGCCAGAACTCCCAGGCGCACCCCCTTGCTGTCCCCAAAGAATAAGAAGAGTCGACTGCAGTATGCCAAAAGTCATGTGGACAAACCACAGAAGTTTTGGGATAGTGTTCTGTGGACTGATGAAACAAAATTAGAACTGTTTGGGCCCATGGATCAACGCTATGTTTGGAGGAGGAAGAACAAGGCCTATGAAGAAAAGAACACCTTGCCTACTGTGAAGCATGGAGGGGGATCAATCATGCTTTGGGGCTGTTTTGCTTCTGCAGGTACTGGGAAGCTTCAGCGTGTGCAAGGTACCATGAATTCTCTTCAGTACCAGGAGATATTGGATGACAATGTGATGCAGTCCGTCACAAACCTGAGGCTTGGAAGACGTTGGACCTTACAACAGGACAATGATTCCAAGCATACCTCCAAGTCCACTAGAGCATGGTTGCAGATTAAAGGCTGGAACATTTTGAAGTGGCCATCGCAGTCACCAGACTTAAATCCGATTGAGAACCTCTGGTGGGACTTAAAGAAAGCAGTTGCAGTGCGCAAGCCTAAGAATGTGACTGAACTGGAGGCTTTTGCCCATGATGAATGGGCGAAGATACCCGTAGATCGCTGCAAGACACTTGTGTCAAGCTATGCTTCACGTTTAAAAGCTGTTATAACTGTAAAAGGATGTTGTACTAAGTACTAAGATTGAATGTCACTTGGGGGTTGAATAAAACTGATAATGATGTGAGCTCAGAAAGACATTTGTGGTTATTTCATTATAAATGTTATGTTATATTTGTCTGACCTACACGTGCCTCTTTGATTTAATTGTAAGCAGGATGACTGAATGATCATAATCAATGTCAAACCGACCAAAACTATCAATTTCAGTGGGGGTTGAATAATTTTGAACACAACTGTATGTTTGTGGTTTTACTTACTAGTCATATGGTTTACAGCGCTTTAGAGATGTTTTCTGACAGGAGGTCTGCTCCACCTCTGCTGCTCGGCCATCAGTGAGGCTGAGGAAGAATCTACAAACATAGCCTGCAGTTTGTCACAGAGTCAAGAAAATTTAGTATGCAGTGGCAGATTCATTAAAAGAAAATACTGAAAACAAAAAGTATAGTATTCGGAAAATATACAAAGATATATTTGCTAAAATAGCAAAATTTATGCATTTAAGGTTTATTCTTTTAATATTGCTAATTCAATGCCACTCATGTTTGGATGTCAAACCCTCAAAATAACTGTAAAAAAATTCAAAGGAAAAAGCGTGTAGTAAATAGATGCATGGTCATATGTTGTAAAAAAAAAGTACATGTTATGTGCTGCTTAACACTGTGTGCCAGGGCTGTACTGGGACAAACATTCGGCCCTGAACTTCATCTGGACCGGCCCACTACGCTCACACACACGCGCGTGCACACACTGTGTATATGTCTGAATAATGAATAATAAAATGCTAATTATTTTTTATCAGTCTAAATAACTAAAGGTTTTAATTTATGTGCTGTTTATTATTCAGATTGGAAAATGCTGAGGTAACACTATTTTTGCCTTAACTACAGTTGAAAGAAAAAGTATGTGAACCCTTTGGGCTTACTTGGATTTCTTCATAAATTGGTCATAAAATGTGTTCTGATCTTCATCTAAGTCACAACAATAGAGAAACACAGTCTGCTTAAACTAATACCGCACAAACATTATACGTTTTCATGTTTTTATTGAACACAACATGTAAACATTCATAGTGCAGGGTGGAAAAAGTATGTAAAACCCTAGGCTAATGCATTCTCCAAGAGCTAATTGGAGCCAGGAGTCAGCCAACCTGGGGTCCAATCAATGTGATTGGATGTGTTGATTAAAGCTGGCCTGTCCAATAAAAAAACACACACCAGTTTTGAGTTTGCTGTTCTGAAGAAGCGTTGTCTGATGTGAACCATGCCTCGCACAAAAGAGCTCTCAGAAGACCTACGATCAAGAATTGTTGACTTACATAAAGCTGGAAAGGGCTACAAAAGTATATCTAAAAGCCTTGATGTCCATGTGTCCACGGTAAGACAGATTGTCTACAAATTTTGTGAGTACAAAAGTTCAGTACTGTTGCTACACTCCCTAGGCGTGGTCGTCCTGTAAAGATGACTGCAAGAGCACAGCGCAGAATGCTCAATGAGGTGAAGAAGAATCCTAGAGTGTCAGCTAAACACTTACAGAAATCTCTGGCACATGCTAACATTTTTGTTGACAAATCTACAATAAGGAAAACATTAAACAAGAATGGACTTCATGGGAGGACACCACGGAGAAAGCCACTGCTGTCCAAAAAAAAACATTGCAGCACGTTTGAAGTTTGCAAAAGAGCACCTGGATGTTCCACAGCACTACTGGCAAAACATTCTGTGGACAGATGAAACCAAAATTGAGTTGTTTGGAAAGAACACACAACGCTATGTGTGGAGAACAAAAGGCACAGCACACCAACATCCAAACCTCATCCCAACTGTGAAATATGGTGGAGGGGGCATCATGGTTTGGGGCTGCCTCAGGCCCTGGACGGATTACAGTCATCTATGGAAAAATGAATTCCAAAGTTTATCAAGACATTTTGCAGGAAAACTTAAGACCATCTGTCCGCCAACTGAAGCTTAACAGAGGATGGACGATGCAACAGGACAACGACCCAAAGCATAGAAGTAAATCAACAACAGAATGGCTTCAACAGAAGAAAATACGGCTTCTGGAGTGGCCCAGTCAGAGGCCTGACCTCAACCCGATTGAGATGCTGTGGCATGACCTCAAGAGAGCTTTTGTACTTTTGTAAAGAGGAATGGTCCAAAATTTCTCCTGACCGTTGTGCAGGTCTGATCTGCAACTATAGGAAACGTTTGGTTCAGGTTATTGCTGCCAAAGGAGGGTCAACCAGTTATTAAACCCAAAGGTTCACATACTTTTTCCACCCTGCACTATGAATGTTTACATGTTGTGTTCAATAAAAACATGAAAACGTATAATGTTTGTGCGGTAGTAGTTTAAGCAGACTGTGTTTCTCTATTGTTGTGACTTAGATGAAGATCAGAACACATTTTATGACCAATTTATGAAGAAATCCAAGTAAGCCAGAAGGGTTCACATACTTTTTCTTTCAACTGTATATACCGTTTTCAATGTTTCTTCAAGAGGTGCATTACATACCAGGGCCTACAGAAGAAGCGTAAACAACAATTCACTTTTCTCTGCAACTTTGTAAATTATCACATTAGAATCAGGAGAGAAGAGGATGTCCCTCTCTGTTACCATCAACATAAAGCTTCCAAATGCTCCTTTGAGAGCTTGTGTCTGAATCTGGTTGTAATAAATAAATTTGTTCCTTAGCTTCTTTACTTTCATCCACTGTGTATGTTCTTACTTCTTCTTCACTCTCTTCCATTCTTCCTTGTATGTACGGTACACATTGTAGCCAAATTTTTTCTCTATCATGTGTTTTATCTTCTCCTCTGTCTTCCTTCTTTTCTTGCTCCTGTCTTCTCTCATCATTTCCTCTCTCTTCTCCTCATTCTTCTTCACATTCCTCTCCTACCTCAAGCCCTGTCTCCTCTCCACTCTCCTATAATGTGGACCCACTAGGCCTAGCATGAGAGTCAACATCGAAGATGTCAGAAATGCACAAAAATAAACACTAAATATTATAAATACTGCACCATAAAGAAAAAAGGTGATCCAGGGTGCAGACAAAGGCTAATAAAAATATTATATTGTTTCTTTAAATTTGACAAGTAAGCAGTAAAGAAAAAAGACACAAACCATTTGCAATAATCACAAATACAACATTTTAAGAACTGGAAAAAGCTAGTTGTGGAACCGACTTCTCTTAGGGGATCATAAATAGGTTTTTAATCTCATAATATTGTTTTTAATAAATTGATTGTTGTTGTCATCATTATTGTATTTTAATTTGCACGTTGACCACTGATCTACAATAAAGTAAAACGGTGATTACGATCAATGTGTGATTTATTCTTTCTTTTTTAACACAGAGTTAAAGTTAAGGCTAGAATTTAAATAATACACAGGCCTACATAAAAAAGCTGCTGTTTTTCATTTCACATACAGTTTAAAGTTTAAAAAGATAGTTAGGCCTATATTTCACACTTGTGGCTTATTATTGCTGCAATTTTGAAACAAAACAATGCAGAAAGTGCATGTCAGTCTTACCTCAACAGTCAGACCCGTCCTGACGTCTTCACTGGAGTCTTTTGCTGCTCTTCCAGCAAATAATTTATTGATTTTCACACACTTGGTGTCTTCTGTTTTGAGTGCTTGTCGTTTTTTCTCTCTTAACTTCTTAGCTCCTCCTTTACGTTTAGAGATTTTGTGCTTTTACATGTTAACCGTCATAACGTGGTTAGCTAGCGCCTGTGAAAAAGTTAGCCCCTAGCACTTATCGAACATTCACAAAAATGTGAATTTTGTACCAGTCGGGGTCCTAAGGGATCGAATTCCAGGGGGGAATCGATACCTCATGACACGGGCTGTTCTCTAAACACTCTTGCGCTACTTTAAGGGCCCCGCGTGAAAGTCACGTTGCGTTGGTTCTGGTTCAAGTAAGACAAAATTTCTAACCGGCATGCACTGCTTCAAGTAAGATTTTCGATCGATTGTTTGTTGAAAATTTTCAACATTTTTTTTTACTTCTTGTTGAATATTGAGTATTTGTCTTATTTCACCGTTTCTGTTAGGTTTGAAGTGTTCACTCCACCTGGTATTAATAAAGATAGTAAACGATAAAGGAAACCTAAAAACATGTAGCTATTTTAAAACATATTTTCCTATAAACGTAATGTTCTTATACTCTATTTCAACCATCTTTAATCATATTTATCACTGAGAAAAATAGTCTAAAACAAATACAAACTTAATTATTGTACATACATTTGTAGGTAACGTCAAAATCCTGCACGATATTTGTTTAAAAATGCCTCGCAGGAAATCATAATCCAAGATCATGTGATCACAAACGGAACTCACTGCCTTGAATTGACCATTGCTGTGTCTCATTTCGTAATGCTGCATCCTCCAGAGGTCTCATTCGAAGGCTGCTACGTCATCGAGGCTGTCACATTTCATAAAATCAGGGAGGACTCTCCGGAGGCACCCTTCATATGCAACCTTCTTTTACAGGAATTCAGAGGATACATGAGCTGTATCTTATGTTGCTAGAGATAACCCGCAATTCTTTGATTACCTTTAATTTAGTTTTCATGTGTTTTGCCCAGTATTACTTTAAACCTGATTAGAGGTTTCTCGGCCAGATTTTACCCCGATTTCCCCTCCTGGGAATCTTTGAAAAAAATCGGGCCCAGAACCTCGATCGGACCCTGCATTTCCTTCATCTATGGTGGAAATACACTTTTTTCATAATAGGACAAATAGATCACGTGAAATAAACTGTAAGAAGCATCCTCTGGTATGATAGTCTTAATATTATCCTGTATTTGGGTGTCTTAGAATGTCTTTTGATGTGCAATTATGAAATAAATAAAAATTCCGATCAATTAGCACTTGCTACCTTTAGTAGCGTTTTCTTCTCTGGACATTTCACATTCATAAATGCAAGATTACAAAGGGCAAACCTATTTTTGTAGTGCTTGAAAAAGAGATTCAAATATAGACGTGATGCCAGGTTTAAGATTTTACATAAGAGAATCTGGCAAGATTCTCCTTATGTGTGCTGCAACCAGAATTTAAAATCTGTCATTATTTTAAATCTCCTGTAGTCTGAGCCAGGTTTCAGATTTTACATAAGAAAATCTGGCAAGATTGAAGCGTTATCACTCACTCTGCAGGAGAGTTTTGCCTGAGCAGAGTCTGATAGACCCGACTCCCTTCCGGTACGTAAGCGAAACTGCGACCGTTGAATGCATGAAGTGTCCACAGTACCACACTTCATATTTTCGGTTTAAAGAGTGCATCATCCGGGAACTTAAAGTATAGGTTGTTCGAATGTTTTCACTAGATGTTAAATAAGTCTCTGTTGTCCCAAGAGTGTGTTTGTGAAGTTTTAAATAAAAAAACACCACAGATCTTTTTATATACCATTCGCTACATGCCCACTTTTGCATGTGAGGAGAAACGCGCTGTTTCGGTGTGTCTCTTTAAATACAAGAGAGCTGCGAGTCTCCGCCCCCTTTCACCAGAAACTGTGCAGTGAGCCTGTGCTTCCAGCGACAAAACATTAAAGTATGGTCACATAAAGCGAACGAGAAACAAGGTCTCATCTTTGAACACCAAACACATTGTTTCCGATTCGCGAAGCCCTTCCGGTCACGACTGCATTAGGGCGAGAGAACCGCGTTGCGTGTTTACAAACAGTACACACAGTTTTCAGAAGTGAAGATACTCCAGAAAAACGCATCACTATTTCTCCAAATCAAATTTATGTTTAGGACAATCCCGTCGCATGTTTACAAGCCACAGACATCGCATTCTAATAGTGAACGGACAAACGTGTCACAGTAACATTTTATCTACTTTAAGTTGCCGGCCAGTACAGTATATAGATAGAGATTTTTACCTTACCAGTTTGAGCCCGAGTCTGACGAAGAAACATCCAAAGACGATAGTAAATAATAGATAGCCGATAATAGATTGAACACTTAAATTAGCCGGGTTCATAGGTGGATAAACAAACTGTAATACCCCAGAAATAATGGTACATGTTAACGTTAGCATTATATGCATTAGCTAAACACAGAAATAAGGTAGACAAATATTTCTTGAGGTTCAGAAAAAAAAATTGTCACACTTACAGGTTGTGATTCAGTGGAGGTAACAGGTCCAAATAAGGTTGGTATTTCCCCCTCTTTCAAGGATAGTCTTATAACATATCCTGCAGTGAATGTGCCAGGATTATTGAAGCTATCTTGGGTGAAATGACGCACGCACAGTAAAACCCTGGGGTTATACTCCTTTGGTGTCATTTGAAAATGAATTGAAACCACTGTTTCCTCAGAAGTTCTTCCTTTGGTAGTTTAAATAAGACGCACTTAGTTTCACAACATAGAACACAGGTTTTAGACGCTACACGCATAACAAACGAGCGACAGTGTTTTGGGGGAGGAGAGAGTAAAGTTTTCTCAGCAGTCCCAGCTAGGAAGGAGAGTGAGCCGACCAAGGGTAGAGTGACCAGGGGTCTCATGTACAAAGATTTGCGTTGAATTCATACTAAAACATTGCGTACGGACAAAGCTGTAAATGCACATTCTCACGTTAATTTCACTGTTAAGGTCATCCGACCGTGAGCGTGAATGCTGGCGTGTGCAACGTTTTTGTGCGTACGTAGCGTTGATACATGAGGCCCCAGGACAGCACCAGAGAGAACTGATAGGAGGTTAGCAGGTCCGAATCCCTGAGATCCTTGTAGAGGTGGAGCTGGCGGTGTTCCCAGAGCCACTCAGACGGCAGGACGAGTGGTCGGAGAGAATTCCCGGGAAGATCGAGATGGTGAGGGCCAGCAGGTATATAGTCCAGTGGTTGCCGGGTCGTAGATGGCGTAGAGCTGGGAAATAATCCCCACGAAAACTAAGCAAAAGGCAAGGGAAAAAACAAAACGGCAAAAGATAAAGAAGCACAAGGTTACTATAACTGGTCTGAGAAAGTTCAACAAAGAATAATCCAAGGATGATAATCCACAAAACAACACAGGGCAAGGCGAAAAACCAAGGTCAAGACCGAAAAAATACTTAAGGCAAATCTAAATGCAGGATATGGGTACTGAGTCACTGATGTCAACAATCGCACAAGGGACAGGGAGAAGTGGCGGTGACTTTAAAGGGGTGAGGCTGATTGAGTGGAACAAATCAAAAACTCCTCAGACTTTAACACCACCAAAACATGAAGCAAAACCTGTAGCGCAGAAAATTTTATTTTAGGTAATGCTGGGCGACGGTAATAACTGGAGAGGATGATCTCGCACCAGAAGCGAATACCAACCCAAGATCACTCGCTCTGGCTCCTGGGGGAGATCATCTCTGACCCTCCCAGCTCACAGATGTAGCCAAGTTCCAGGCAGAGTTTGCAGACGTGTTCTCGCCCCTACCTCAACTCAACTTAACTTTATTTATATAGCGCTTTTTACAATTTTCATTGTTACAACTAAAGGCATATACCTGTAAAAACAAGAAAAAGGTGAAAACAATAAAAGACAGACATACAAATGCTCCACACACACAATATGCATACATACTTACACACATTGACATAGACGCACACACGCAAACACACACGCACAGTGAAAGCACACATAGGAGAGAGAAACACAGGTCAAATATTAAACGGACTATAAATTCTTATATGCAATATTAATTATGTCTAACTTCTAAATTCTAAAGCAGCCCCCCCGGCCAGGCAAATAGGGTAAAACAATATGCAAACGGTGGCGAGGAACCCAAAACTCCAATCGAGAAAAATAACCTCAGGAGAACCCAGGCCCAACCAGGGATTCCAGTTCCCCTCTGGCAAATATGCTGCCTCTGCACAAGCTCAACAGTGCTTGCACAACAAGGCTAAATAAATAATAAATAAACTTACTAATAAGGTCAATAATAGATTAAAGGTTATCATTAACAAACTAATAGCATTTGAAGTGTTGTAGAAAAATCGTGTCAAGTTGCCACGTCCTTTATCCAGCTCTATCATCTCAGCTCTTGTCCCATTCTCAGCTCTGCCATCAGGTCTGGGCATGAACTGCATCCTGCGGTATCCCTGGAACAAAAAGACAAGACTGGCTGAGAGTAGAGTACTGTTCTGCAATCTTTGATGCAACAAGTACATCATTTTGTTTTTGGAAGTGTTCCTGGTTCCGGTTGATCTAAATAATGCAGCCTTAATCCTTTGAGGATTAATATTATGGAAGTGTAGTGTATGCAAGATTAAAAAGATGCGTCTTTAGTCTAGATTTAAATTGACAGTGTGTCTGGCTCCCGGATGGTGCAGTGAAGAATATTCCAAAGTTTAGGCGCTAGATAAGAAAAGGATCTACCTGCACTTGATTTTGAAATTCTAGGTATTACTAACTGACAGGACGCCTGAGAGCGTAATGCACGTGGAGGATTGTAATACAATTTGAACCAGTTGCGGTTTTTGTAATAGGCCTGCAGGGCAACCACCTAAAAGTGCATTACAGTAATCTAGTCTTGATGTCATGAATGCATGAATTAATTTCTCTGCATCTGACAGTGACAGCATATGACGTAGTTTAGATATATTCTTAAGATGAAAAATTGCAATTTTACAGGTGTTGACAACATGACTCTCATTTACATTTACATTTACATTTAGGCATTTGGCAGACGCTTTTATCCAAAGAGACTTACATTGCTTTATCCTATACATTTTACATAGGTATTTGCAATCCCTTGGGATCGAACCCACAACCTTGCGTTGTTAACGCAATGCTCTTACCACTGAGCTACAGGAAAGCTGACTCTCAAATGACAGATTATAATCGAATACAACGCCAAGATTCTAAGCTGACGACGAGGATTTTATGGAGCATCCGTCAATAGTTAAGCAGTATTCTTGGTTGTTACGTATGGCGGTTTTTGGTCCAGTAAGTAACACTTCTGTTTTGTCCGAGTTCAGTAGTAAACAATTGTTACTCATCCAGTTTTTTAAATCAGCTAGGCATTCCTTTATTCGATGGAACTGCTGGGTTTCATGAGGCTTCAAGGAAATATAAAGTTGAGTATCATCAGTAAAACAGTGAAAGCTAATTCTGTGTCGCTAGAGGTAGCATATATAATGCGAAGAGCAGGGGCCCAAAGACTGAGCCTTGTGGTACACCGTACTGGACTGGTGACTCTATCTGCGGCCAGTACTAGTTCTGATAAGAACCCACCAAATTCTTTAATAAAATCTGTGTGGTGCCCTGGAGGCCTATATACAATAGCTAGAATAAATTTTAAAAATGTTTTGTCCTTAGTATTAGGTGTTGATACGTGAAGTACCATGACTTCAAAATAATTGTATTTAAATTCTCCACAACAACACCAGCTTCAGACATTTCTTCTTCTCTCAAGAGCACGCAGTTTCCATTGGACTCATGCCTGTCAACCACAGCAACGGCCCAGGACACCTGTGCCTTGAACTTGAAAGGGTACTGTACATACTGTACAACTGAATAAATGTACCAAAGATTTTGAACAAACACCTACAGCTGCAGACTGACTGACCATCCCAGTTCCATCTAAGGCAATTCCACCACCACCCAAGAAAAATTCGACCATTGGACCATCCCAGCTCAGACCACTACATCCCCAACCAAGAGCGAAGACGCACTACTTGTCACATTTATGCTGAAGTTACAATACTTGGTATTCAATGCTAAACTTGTGTTGTACCCCTGAAAAGGGGAAGATGATTAAATGACAAAACTCGCAATCGCTGTTTCTCCACTGCAAGCTTTATATAGAATCTTTGTAATAATGGACATTAAACAATTCTTTTTTAAATCAACCTCATTGACATCTTAACATACATTCAACAATTTTTACAGTACACATTTAATTAAATGAGTACTCTTTTTGAAAACCATACTCCATATAAAGTATACAAAAAAAATACAATAAAGCATTTAAGCATTTACAGTTACCTGAGAATCAACTTTTACATATTTCACTTTTTAGTTGAGTTTTAAAACTAAATGAGTTTTAACTATGACAAATCAATCATAACTACGTACATTTACTGTTTCAGCATCTAAAATTCTCTATTCACTTTTATACTGTATACATGCACCCTTGTTAACAAATCAACACTTAATAAACAAGATTACACCTTAAAGACACAGATACCTGAAATATTGAACATACTCGAGCTTCGCACCACATTATATAGGCCTAACGACATGACCCACGTGCGTAAAATGGAGTTCTAAGCTCGCACATTTCTAAACTAACAATTTCAACATTTCTAACACACAATCAATAATATACTCGCGTCTGCATAATCTTTAACTTATTATAACCTTATTTCAAAGTATTAACTAATTATTATACTCCATACCTGAAAAGGGGAAGATGATTAAATGACAAAACTCGCAATCGCTGTTTCTCCACTGCAAGCTTTATATAGAATGGAGATTGGAGAAATCCCGCGAGCTCTCCCCCTAGTGTTCACGCAGACCAGAACAATCGATCCGGAACAATCGATCGTCCAACATATCGTGCCCATTAACTGATATAACAAATAACCATTAACAACATATTTATATTTTATAGACTTTTCTTCATATTCAAAATAGCAATTATATATTTATATATCTAATATAATTATATATTTCCGTGTACACAGACTTATGCGTTTTTAAAATGCACCTGTTGCTTTTTCAATCGGTCACACACTCCCCTACAAGAATAAATGTCGTCTCGACATTCTCGGTCAAGAGTCTCTCAGTTCTTTCTGTAGCTGCATAGAATAAATTTTGTAGAGCAAGAATTTTATATTCAATATTTTCACAGTCCTTGGCTCATTCCAAACTTAATAGTTCACTTTATGGAGAAAATCAAGAGTTTTACAGAAAGAACAGTCCATAAGTGTATCCAAGTGCAAAGATTTTAAAGAGGCATGAAACAACAGTCCATATTCCTTTTGGATTTTAAGAGTTCAACAGTCTCTCAAACCTACAGTCCATAGGGCAAACAGTCCATCATTTTCTCAAAATTTCAAAGTTAAACTGTTACAGGCAATTCTCCTCAGTCAAAACAGTCCAGTTTTTTCAAAGTGCCAGACTGTAACAGTCTATAATGCAAAGAGTCCTTCACAATCTCATATGGACTTCAACAGTTCATGGTTCAAGTTCTAATTTAGTGGATTCTATACACCAAAGGCAACTGGTAGCAGTATTGCTGAACAGGTGGCAACCATGACGACAGACACTGTGTAGGCATGTGATGCAAGTTTGGTTGTGGTGTTTGCAAGATCCCTTTTAGTTGCTTGACATCATAAGACGGTGAACCAAGTTCATCATAGGTTA
The DNA here is from genome assembly GCF_015846415.1 of Triplophysa dalaica. Taxonomy (NCBI): domain Eukaryota; kingdom Metazoa; phylum Chordata; class Actinopteri; order Cypriniformes; family Nemacheilidae; genus Triplophysa; species Triplophysa dalaica. The sequence goes on from NC_079553.1 coordinate 16,569,018, forward strand.
GTACTCTTGGTGGGTATCTTTCCCTTTTAGGCAGCTGGTAACTTTGTTCTCTATGACTCTCTTGGTCACTTTCAGCAGGCGAAATGGGAGCAGGAACTTGTTCATCGGCAGGTGAGTTAAACTCTTGTTCTGCACTGTCGGTCCTTGCAGGTGGCTCTTGTTCCTCTTGGTCACTTTCCACAGAATACATGGACTCAGGAACCTGTTCCAGGACCTCATTTGGATGCTCATCGGACTCTTAGGTAAGTAGTGGTTCAAGGTTCTCAGGTTCAACAACAAAGTTTGATTGAAGTACTTGTGGAGACACATAATGAAAGTCAAATTCATCTTCACTTCCCTCATCAGACTCTATTTCACTACTTTGAGGCTTTTTCAACTCTTGTTTCTGTCTGGGTTTTGGATGCGGAGCAGTTTCGAGAGGTAGGTGGTCACAGGGCATTAATAAATTGCGATGGAGGACTCTGGATCGTCCCTTTCCCCTTTCTGGCTTAACTTCATAAATTGGGAGCTCACCACCCATCTGTCGCACCACTGTATGGATGCTATCTTCCCAGAAATTGCGAAGTTTTCCAGGGCCTCCTCTTGGTGTTAAATTCTTTACAAGGACACGATCACCTGGCTGCAGTGTGGTGCTCCTAACCTTGTTGTCAAAGTTCTTTTTGCTCCTGTCCGCAGATTTTTTAGCACACTCACTGGCAATTTTATAGGCATCTTCCATTCCATGTTTCCACGTTTCTACATACACTCTCTGGTTACAGGAAGGCGTTTCTGAATTCATCCCAAACAGCATGTCAACAGGCAGTCTTGGAGACCTCCCATATAACAGGTAAAAAGGAGAGAACCCTGTGACTTCCGAGCGGGTACAATTGTAAGCATACAGTAGCTTATTCAAGCAATCTTTCCAGTTAGACTTTTGACTTTCTGTTAGTGTTCTGAGCATCTGTAATAGTGTCCTATTAAAACGCTCGGCTTGGCCATTGCCTTGAGGGTGATACGGGGTTGTCCTGGAGCCTGTAATGCCGCAGTACTTTTGGAGCTGTTCAAACAATTGATTCTCAAACTCCCCACCTTGGTCATGGTGGATGCGAGAGGGGAAGCCAAATTTTAAGGCGAAATCATTAAAGATGCGATCTGCAGCGGTTTTACCCGATTTGGAAGTAGTGGCGTATGCTTGGGCGAATCGGGTGAAATGGTCTACAACCACAAGAATATACTCAAAACCTCCTTTACAGCGATCTAGGTGAAGAAAATCAATTGAGATCAATTCAAAGGGCTGGGTCGTAACAATGTTCGTTAATGGAGCTCTTGTCTCAAAACAGGGCTTTTTCTGCTTTAGGCATCTGCATGTTTTTGTGACATAATGCTCAATTTCTGCCTGCATATATGGCCAAAAGAAACGTTCACGGATGAGTGAGAGAGTGCGCTCTGTACCTTGATGGACCATTTCATCATGAAGCTCTCGCAACACTGTTCCTTTATATTTCTCGGGCAGGACCAACTGTGTGCGGGTGGAAGTGGCTCGGCAGAGGACACCATCCTTATCAATGGTAAGTTTTCTCCATTCACGAAACAGGCATTTTGTTTTTAGACTGTATGTCTTGAGCTGTTTCACTTGTGGTTTTAATCCAGACAGCTTGCATTGATATACAGGACTAATTTCCTGGTCATTTATTTGAGCTTCTCTCATCTCATTTACCGACAATGGAGTTATGGTTGGGACTGCTGGGCAGACTTCAATAGAGGAACAGTTTGTTGAGACTGACCATGGAATGCTGGGTCCTTCTTGAACTTCTACCGCCTGAATTGTTGCACCTATCACATCTGATGACAGCTCCTCAGAACACTCATTCATCACAGTCCCCATGTCAAGGGGCAATCTGGATAGTGTATCAGCATCAATATTTTCTCGGCCAGGACGGTATCTGATCGTGAAGTGAAAATCTGCCAATTCGGCCACCCACCTACAGCCTGTAGCATTCAGTTTGGCAGTTGACAGGACATATGTAAGGGGATTGTTGTCGCTGTAAACGGTAAAAGTTGGAGCATAGTACAAGTAATCACGGACTTTTTCAGTGACTGACCACTTCAGAGCAAGAAATTCAAGTTTGCCTGAGTGAAGGTGGTAATTTTTTTCAGCAGCAGTTAAAGTACGGGATCCGTAGGCAATCACACGAAGTTTCCCATTTTGATTCTGGTACAATACTGCACCCAAACCTTGGACTGACGCGTCCGTATGCAGAACAAAAGGCTGTGAAAAGTCAGGGAATGCTAATACAGGTGGCTGGAGCAAACAGTCAATCAATTGTTCGAGAATGTTCTGATGCTGATCAGTCCAGATAATAGGCTTACTCGATGGAACACCGGTTTTCATGCATTTTGTCTTAAGCTTTCTCCGATTGTCTCTCATCTGGGCATTACCTTCTGGAGTGCTTTTTAACAGGTCATACAAAGGGCTAGCAATGCGAGAGAAATCTTTAATGTACTGCCTGTAGTAGCTAAGTAGACCAAGAATTCTCCTCAACTCACCAACATTTTTTGGTTGTTTGTCTTTCAGGGAACTGACAGCTTCTGTGTCTGCAGGATCAACTTTACTTCCCTCTGAAGAGACAATTCTACCCAGGTAGCAGACTTCAGGTTTGAAAAGCTCACACTTATTTGGCTTGAGTTTGATCCCATGTTCCTTAAGACGTTGCAGCACTTTCCTTACATCCTGAACATGGTTCTCAAAGGTCTTACTAAACACCAAGATGTCATCAAGGTATGGGATGCATATCTCGTCTCGCAGGCCTTCTAAGCACTCTTCCATACACCGCTGAAAGGCTGCTGGGGCATTCATCAGCCCAAAAGGAATTCGCACCCATTCATATAGACACGATTGGGGATGAGTATGATGAGTTAGATTTTTCAATCCAGCCTTGTGCTATGAGGTCATGCAAATATTCTTTCATCTCACGATACAGGGGTTTTGGCACAGACACATAAGTGCGACTGACTGGCTCGTCATCTTTAAGTGAGATACTCAATTGCAATTCTCTGATACACCCAATGTCGTTGTCTGATTTAGAAAATGAATGGCACTCTTCTCTTAGCATTTGCTGTACTACCTGTCTCTGGTGTTTACTCAGGTGGCTGACATCAACAGGCGGGTCCCATACATCAGTACTGGTGTGGTCAAGACAGGGTTCCGCTACCTGGATGTGACGTACTCCAACAGAGGTAGGGTTTGCTGGCACCTCAAACATACTAGCAGGTAAGACATTCTTGACAAGCTGTACTGTACCAATCAGAGTCTGGCCCATAAGAGTTACATCATGGTCAGTGTCATTGTACACCCCAATTGTAATATTTGTTGGAGCCCCTTTTGTCAGTCTCACTAGACTTTCAGAGAATTCAAGCCCCTCCGGCCACTGGCGATTCACATCGGGTTCAAAAATGAGTATGCTGTCCTCTTTAACTGGCTGTATATACACTCGGCATGAGACCTGCACAGTACTACGTTTGGGGACGTTAACATGAACTTTTGTAGTCTTTACTGTATACTCACATGAGCTCCCTGCACTCAGAAGTTGAATGAGTGCCTGGACTTTGCTCCTCTTTAGGCTGGGGAATGCAGTTTTCACAGTTCTCTCGAGTATGTTGTTGTTTATGGTGTTAGGTTGTGCTTGTTCAATGGAGTTCACAATTTGTTCTATCACATTGAAACCTAGGATAGGGTGAGAGAGGTTTTGACCCCTTGCTACAAGCATAGGAATGACAAGTTCAGCTTTGTGAGATGCCCGGGATGATAATTTGAATGTCACTTCAACATATCCAATATAGGGCATATCAATGCCATTGGCAGCTACAAGGTTTAACATATTTGGAGCCTCAAGAATGTCAGAAACATCCCTCAATGGTACTTCTGGCAAGTATTCCCGTTTCCACACTTCATCAATGACGCATACCTGAGAGCCAGTGTCCCACAGTGCTTGACATCGTTGGCCATGCAGGTAACATTCCACGAGACATTGCCTCCCAACTAATGACGTCACCGGGGAATGCTGGTTAACTTGGGTGCTGCAACGGGTGTGAATACTCATTGTCCTAGAGAAGGTTGACACTGATCTTGTTGAGTTGATGCAAGTTTGCTTATGTTCAGCCCAATGGTGAGTTTGGCAGATCTTAGAACAATACAGTACCTTTTTACATTGCGAACACTGCTTCATCTGCCTCTCTGTCCTTCCACAGGCTCCACATCTCTGGGACTGGTCAGCAGATCTGGTTACTCCCTGTCCCGCGGAAGTAACCCGTCTCCATTTAAAGGAATCTCTCTTGAAGGCTTAATGCCACGAATTCTGCATCCCGCTTGGAAGTGCTCACCACTGCCACATCGAAAACAATGCATGCAACGGTCCTCTGTTCTTTGCTGCTGAAAATTGAAAAACTTTCTTGCTTGGGAACGAGGAGTCGGTGCATAATATTGTGGAGGCATATACTGAGGTTGAAATTGAGTGTTCACTCTTGCTTGGTTGGCACTCGGTGATGTCCAATAGGGCTGCACTTGACACTGAACAATTTGTCTGTCAGAAGCTCTCTGTGGAGGAATGGGAAATTGTGGCGAGGCAAAGGCTGGTTTCTGCAACGATTCCCTGATGTGAGCAATTTCAGCATTGAGTGTTTTTAGTGACGCTACGTCAGTTCTCAGTTCTTTAAGTTCTGTCAGCACGTCGAAAGATGATTTCGGCACACTTTGAGTCACACTGGATTTCTTATCAGTCACTTCACCACTGGACTTAACTGCATGGACAACAGTAGTTGTGTGCTGCACATTGGTTTTCTTTTTCTTTTGTCTTTCTGCCTCATTAGCACAAGCACCGTTTAATTTCTCCAACAGAGCCTCATCTGTGGTCCTGGGGTCCAGAAGTAGGGGCTGCATGTCTACTTTTATAATGTCACTTTGTAGACCAGTGAGTACAGTATGCAAGAACATGTTTTGAACTAATTCTGGATCGTATTTGAGGCCTGATTCTGCTTCTTGGGACGCAAACAAGATTTTCTGGCGCAGGTCAAAAACACGCATAAGGAAGTTCTGTGGTGTTTCTTTGTTCCCTTGGCTTTCAGAGGTAAGTTGCTTATAAAGTTCAGTTGCATTTTTTTCTTGGAAGTGAGAGCGCAGAATTCGTCTTAAGGTAGGCAGAGTCAGGTTTGATTTTCCTTCTAAATAGCTCCTTAACTGTAAGCCTGGGGAAATGGCACGAATGACTGCATCAACTATCTCACATTCTGGGTAGCCTCTGCTCAAACCGTTCTCAATTTGGTGTGCTAGACTTGAAAAAGTTAATTTCTCTTTTTGACCTGGGTCACCAATCTGTCCAGAAATTTTGAAATCTTTTCGCCAAGGTGGGCTGGGGTGTTGGGTACTCACTAACTGTTGTGGGTGTGCAGCACTTTGAAGCTGAGGCTGGACAATGCTGAAATTTGTGTTCGCTTCTCCCAACTGTTGAATTTCACTCAATTTTTGTTTCATTGCATTTTTTAGCTCATCTAACTCCCTTTGCAATCTATCTTTTTCTGTAAATTCGCTTGGTCCGGCAGTCTCATTTTCAGTGGCTGTATTGACTTCTGTAATTTTATCTCTCAAGCTTAACAGTACAGACATGCCGCCATCTTCTAGTTCAGTCATGCCTCCTTCGAGGTGTTGAAGGATATGAGAGATCAAAGACATACGAGATTTAGATGAAACATTCTCTTGGTCTGCTATTTTCAGGAACTCACAAACACCAAGAAGCTTTTTTTTTTTTGGGTAGTGGATTTAGCATGGCAATAACTTCAACTTGCATTTCCTCTAGCACTGTTGTCTCCATTTTTACAGTAGAGTGGGCCTTTTCACTGAGTTGGGGCTTACTTGAGACTAAATGAACTTTGTTTTACCTGATGATCTCTGTGGTCTCAGGTTTACGGTTCTTTGCCTCTGTCTTGCCTTTCCTGCAGGAACTCTATCCACTGTTGATCTGGGTTGAAATAGGGGATGTACTATATCAGGAAGTGTCGGCCAGGAAAGTGACGACTGTCTTCCGAAAAGTATATCCCAGCGGAGCCTCCAAAATGTTGTACCCCTGAAAAGGGGAAGATGATTAAATGACAAAACTCGCAATCGCTGTTTCTCCACTGCAAGCTTTATATAGAATCTTTTTAATAATGGACATTAAACAATTCTTTTTTAAATCAACCTCATTGACATCTTAACATACATTCAACAATTTTTACAGTACACATTTAATTAAATGAGTACTCTTTTTGAAAACCATACTCCATATAAAGTATACAAAAAAAATACAATAAAGCATTTAAGCATTTACAGTTACCTGAGAATCAACTTTTACATATTTCACTTTTTAGTTGAGTTTTAAAACTAAATGAGTTTTAACTATGACAAATCAATCATAACTACGTACATTTACTGTTTCAGCATCTAAAATTCTCTATTCACTTTTATACTGTATACATGCACCCTTGTTAACAAATCAACACTTAATAAACAAGATTACACCTTAAAGACACAGATACCTGAAATATTGAACATACTCGAGCTTCGCACCACATTATATAGGCCTAACGCCATGACCCACGTGCGTAAAATGGAGTTCTAAGCTCGCACATTTCTAAACTAACAATTTCAACATTTCTAACACACAATCAATAATATACTCGCGTCTGCATACTCTTTAACTTATTATAACCTTATTTCAAAGTATTAACTAATTATTATACTCCATACCTGAAAAGGGGAAGATGATTAAATGACAAAACTCGCAATCGCTGTTTCTCCACTGCAAGCTTTATATAGAATGGAGATTGGAGAAATCCCGCGAGCTCTCCCCCTAGTGTTCACGCAGACCAGAACAATCGATCCGGAACAATCGATCGTCCAACATATCGTGCCCATTAACTGATATAACAAATAACCATTAACAACATATTTATATTTTATAGACTTTTCTTCATATTCAAAATAGCAATTATATATTTATATATCTAATATAATTATATATTTCCGTGTACACAGACTTATGCGTTTTTAAAATGCACCTGTTGCTTTTTCAATCGGTCACACTTGCATCACATGTCAGCAGTTTGAAGTCATAGCTGCATTCAGTGGCCCTGATTGGAGGTTCCTGGGTGGGTGTTTGTGGGGAGTGAGGTGGCTTGTTGGTTGTGGGGATTCATCTGCTGGGGATCTGTGGGTCCGGTTTGGCCTTGTTTTGTGGTCGATGTCGGACAACAGAGGAATAATGTTACAACATGCCATTACTATTTTCCCTGGTTGTTCCTCTGTTTTCTGGTGTCAATCGTGGATTGGGCGCGGTTAAATCTAGACTAAAGACGCATCTTTTTAATCTTGCATACACTACACTTCCAAAATATTAATCCTCAGAGGATTTAGACTGCATTATTTAGATCAACCGGAACCAGGAACACATCCAACAACAAATGATGTACTTGTTGCATCAAAGAGTGCAGAACAGTACTCTACTCTCAGCCAGTCTTATCTCTTTGTTCCAAGGTTACCGCAGGATGCAGTTCATGCCCAGACCTGAGGGCAGAGCTGAGAATGGGAAGCGGTAACCTGACAAGAGCTGAGATGATATAGCTGGATAAAGGACGCAGCGACTTGACACGATTTCACAACAAAATTTCAAATGCTATTAGATTGTTAATGATAACCTTAAATCTATTATTGACCTTATTCGTGGGTTTATTTATTATTTAGTTAGCCTTGTTGTGCAAGCACCGTTGAGCTTGTGCATAGGCAGCATATTTGCCAGAGGTGAACTGGAATCCTCTGGTTGGGCCTGGGTTCTCCTGAGTTTTGGGTTCATCGCCACCATTTGTATACTGTTTTACACTATTTGCTTGGCCAGTGGGGCTACTTTAGAATTCAGAAGTTTTACATAATTAATATTGCATATAGGAATTTATAGTCCGTTTAATATTTGACCTGTGATCCTCTCTCCTTTATCTCAAATGTGTGCTTTTACTGTGCGTGTGTGCGAGCATGTTTGCGCCCAAGACGGTGCCATGAACAAACCAAATGGCATCTGCACTACACCACATGCCTGATTTACCCTTGCTGAACGGAGATCCATCTGAAAGCTGGACTTGCCAAACACTGCCTTAACACTGGTCTAAACTGACAGCGTTACCAGAACGAAAGGGGGGTAGCCAAGCACAGGCAGAACATGGCTCTTAGGACAGCCTGAGGTCAGACGGCAGCACCACAACATCGCCAGGGCCAGCCAAGAGTCCCCAACCTTGTCACGCCCTACACCGCTCACCAGTACTTCAATGAAAAACACCTGGAGTGTGACACCTGCCTTTGCCCAGAAATCACTGCAGAAAATGTGATGGCCAGAGAGCATGCTGCACCCGGCAAGATTCACAAGAGGAACGTTATGTGAGTGACATGATTTGGTATCATAACTTTGCCCAGCTACGTGAGACGAGGGGGGGTTAGCTAGACAACTACCCTCCCCCTGACACAGCACTACAGGCATTTGCATGGAAGCCAATCATGCCATTCCACCTGTTGTTTCATCCAGGACTGCTGCTGTGCATCTACGTGGAGACAGGAAACTCCCTTACCAACCTATTGCAAGAACCAGCAAACAGGTGCAGGGGTGCTCTCCCTTGATGTCTAAGCAGGATGGAAAAGATGAAAGGTACGGGAGTCGAGACAATGCCTGACCACTCGGGAGCATTCTCTTCCTGTATGTCGAGATCCTGTGGACCAATAGGAACCTCCGCCCATCCGGCCATCATGATCCAACTATACATCATCAGCTGAAGTTTACATTCCCACTTCCTCTTCCATAAGGGGGGATGTGTGACTGGATCATTGAGAGGAAGGCCATAAACCACTCTTTCCCTTTTGTCCTGGTTTCTAGATACCATAATCAAAAGACCATAGCAAACCTGGCTCCAGGGGCCTGGTTTTAGGTTTTTGAAGTCTCACTGAGAGTGTGATAACCCTTTGGTTTCTCTATTGGATATTTACGATTCCTAAGCTTCAAAGCATTGGTGAGAAGTCTCTATCTCATTTCTAACTTAACATCTGAGGCTAACCAGAGACACTTCTCTGACAAATAGTAACTTATGTGATTTAAACTATCATTTTCTGTAAATGTATCTAAATGTCTAGGTTGTGTGTTGGCGCTCGTGCCATTTTAAATGCTAAAATGTTAAATATACAAGTTTGATTTAAGGTTCATTTGATGTATTCAAATGTTGGGATGATTCACAGTTCCATGCTTTGCATGTTTGGAAGGGAATAGAAAGACAACGCGGAGGACAATCCAACGGACACCCCGGCTTACGGCTCCCCTCTGGGGAGTCCGATTGCACTCCCCCCTCTCACCATCATGAACAGCACTGTGACAGCAGTGGAGTCATTCAGGTTCCTGGGCACCACCATCTCTCAGGACCTGAAGTGGGACAATTACATTGGCTCTATTGCTAAAAAAGCCCAGCAGAGGTTGTACTTCTTACATCAGCTGAAAAAGTTCAACCTACCACAAACTCTATTTAAACAGTTTTACTCAGCAGTCATAGAGTCTGTCCTCTGCACATCCATCACTGTCTGGTTTGGCTCAGCCACAAAGTCAGACTTTAGAAGACTACAGAGGACGGTTCGGACTGCTGAGAAGATCATTGGTGCTCCCCTGCCCACCCTCCAAGAACTGTGTACATCCAGAGTGAGGAAAAGGGTTTAGAAAATCTCACTGGACCTCTTACATCTCTTCACAATGCTGCTGTCTGGTCGGCGCTACAGAGCACTGAGCACCAAAACAACCAGACACAAAAATAACTTCTCCCCTCAGGCCATCTACCTCTTGAACAGTCAAATGTTTTTTACATCCAATTAAGAACTTGCGTGCAAAAAAATTATGTGCAATTAACTCCTGCAGATAATACACTATCTATTTTTATACAACTTTTTCTGTTAATTATATTTCATTCTGCTGTATATATAACACATACCTTTTACTACAATAGTCTATTTTTAATTTTTACTGGTACATATTTACATACACACATAACTTACTCTCTATAGCTTACTCTTATGTTTATGTTTATTGTATTGTATTTCTTAATTTTTATACCCATAGGCCCTTATTTAAATCATCTGTGTAACTGTTTTGTAATTGTTTGATGGTCTCTGTGTGTTGTTCCTGATTCGGTGTACTGCATGCTCCTGTCACCAAAACAAATACCTTGTATGTGCAATCATACTTGGCAATAAAGCTCTTTCTGATTCTAATGGACCTGCTGTCTGGAGCCCAAATGCCACATCTATCCTCTGTCCATTCCAGAACAGAAGGCCATGCAGGAATACATCTCGGAGGCCCTGGCACAGAACTATATCCTATATGGCTATTCCTCAAGCTGGAAAAGTGTGAGTTCCACCGTTCCACTTTTTGGGATACATCATCTCCCATAATACTATCCAGATGGACCAGAAAAAGGTTGAGGCCGTTCGCGACTGACCTCAGCCAAAGATGGTCAAAGAAATGCAACGCTTCCTTGGATTTGCAAATTTTTACCGAAGGTTCATCTCACATTTCAGCACAATCTCAGCTCCACTCACCTCCTTGATACAAAAACGGTCAAAATCCCTGTCCTGGAACTCTGATTTCCTATAAGCGTTCCAGTAACTCAAGGAAGCTTTCTGTATGGTTTTCCACCCTCTGTCTTCCTGATCCCAATCTTCCATTCTTGGTGGAAGTGGATGCATCCACCACTAGGGGGGGTGCTGTACTGTCTCAAGGGCAGGGGATTCCGCTGCGCCTCCATTTATGTGACAAATAGCTTACAATTTATTTTCATTAATTTTAAAGGTTCAAAATTCATTTGAGGTGACACTGAGAGGTGCGCTTTAACCTGGTGCATGAGCAGATGCATTTCCTCTCTGGAGAAGTGTCCGCTCTTGCAAATTCCTTCATGTAAATAATGAATCTGCCATGGTGCAAGCGCAACTGTCTTCTTAAGGGAATGGGGGATGATTCTCTGATTGGTTTACAGCACAATTTCACACCCTCATTAGGAAAATAGGACCACTCTTTTATACCATGTGCTGGCAATTAACATACTCCTACACTCATCAACTATTACAAAAGATACAAACATTCTCTGATGCTAAAGAAGTCAACACAATACATTTAAAATCAGGTGAGTATAAACCTCCTAAAATGCTATTTGGAGTCAATTACTATTATTTTGTGTATAGCCTACATGTATTTCGTAGCTTTTGGAGGCTATTACTAAATGATAAAATCAGTTTTTTAACAGAATACCAAATCAAGCTGGCCACCCAGTCCAAAAGTTTACTGTTAAATGTATATGTTGACTTGAGCATCATGCAATGTTGTTTCAAAGCATTTTCAGGGTGAAAGATTTTTGTTTTGTGGGTGCTAAATTTCCAGCCTGAAATTATATACCTGCATCCGGGTCGGACTGGGGTTTCATTTTCACAATCTGTTTTTTCGAGGTGCAATTGCATCCAGGGTCAGTGATGAAATATGTTATATATCAACGAGTCCAACCATTATAAGCTACTGGTACAATGGCTTTGGGGAACAAGATATTTTTTAGATATAACTGACCAATTTTTTTAGATATAACAAGACGGTTCATTCATATTATTATAAACTTAAGGAAAAGGTTAAATAGGCTAAGCGCTTTTTCCCACATGACTCATGAAGGCATCCATGATGAACAGTTTATTCCATAATGAGTTTTTGTTATTTTGATTTCCAATTAATATAAATCAAACTGCAGTTGGTTTGTTTTCGATTGAAGCCATAATAACTCAAAGAAAACAGCTAAGTAATGCGATGTCCTAACAAAACACGACGCACAATAAAAGTTATATTTTCCATGTTAATCAGAGGTTTTGTCCTTACCAACAGCGACAGGACTGCGACATTTTCTGCTTATATTTTCATTTTTTCATCTAAGATTATTGGCTGTTTATTTAGAAATAAAGACTGTGTGGAGTACAAGAAATAAGGAGACAAGAGACGAAGATGTGTCGAGTCAGCTTTACTCTCCACTTTAATATATCTCACTCTGGACAGCAAGTGAGGTCAAAACAACCACGCACATCTACAACCGGAACAGTACCTTGGTGAATGTCTCTTATGTAATACTTGTGGTTCGCCACAACTGTATTGTTGTAATTGTGTGATGTTTCTAGCTCATGACAATGATTATGCCAGGCGTATCTTAACTCATTTAGACGAGCACATCATGCAGCATCTTTTCTCACAGTAGTGAAGGGGTATCCAATGTCGGTCCTGGAAGGGCCACAGTCCTGCAGAGTTTAGCTCCAACTTTGCTCTACACACCTTTTTGGAAGATTCTAGTCCCTCTAGATTCTAGAGACCTTGATTAGCTGTTCAGGTATTTGATTAGGGTTGAAGCTAAACTTTGCAGGACACAGGCCCTCCAGGCCTGACTTTGGACACCCCTGCAGTAGTGCATTAAATCAGAGATAAGTGCAAATTGAACGTATTGTTACCGGGGAACAGATGCTTTGTCAGTTTTGTGAATTTAGCTCGGATGCAAGGAATTAAATCGAAGAGCATGAGATTACACTCATGTGTACATATAGGAAACAGTTTTAAACACTTAAAACAGTCTGTCTTAATAGACAAAGTGTGTAAAAAAAAGACGGACATTGTTAAAAGCAGAATCTTACCACAATCAGCTTTGAAACCAGGTGTCCATGTTATGATTAAAAATGCACAGAATGATGCATAAATCAACTCGTATATTTTTTTTATCCTTGGACCTTTTGTAGCAAGACAGTTCTAGAGGACTATGGGATGAATTCCGACTGATTAACAAATGCACGCACAGCCATCCGTGAACGTGACACACAATACATTTGTATTTTACGATTCACAAACGCCTTATGATTTGATTCTGTGAAATTTAGATTTGAATAAACACGAAGCGATATGTACAAATAGAGGCAGATTTGTGATTGCGTTGTTTTATTTTGTGTTCATGTATATTGATTTTGCGCATACCAATGAGAAGTTGTGCATTTGTGTATCCTGCAACGCGCGTCCATTTATCCTGTTCGGTTCATTTGGATTTTGAGACTTTCTTTACGCGGTTTTCGACATTACACCAACATGTACAAACAACTATCGACAACTATGTGCAACAGTACTGTCCAAACTTCCAACACCATCACTGATACTTCTACCAGAGTGAACGAGGCTTTAAAGAGGTACAACATTTTATTTATATTATAATAGCAGTACCTAAAAGCACAACCATGAGTCCAGTTGCCAAAAGATAGATGCTAAATTAAGACTGTCTAAACAACTGAGGCCTGTTTCAGAACCCTGAAATGAGGGAAAATCTGGGTTTTCCATTTCAGAATGAAAGGTATAGCAAACCAAAGAATGTGGGTAAAGTTAAGCCTGTTTTTATAAGAGAGGTAACTTAGAGTCGGTAACCATAGTAACTTAGAACCTAACCTGGTTGGGAGCAAGATTTCTTCGGTAAACCCAGAGTTTCTTTCGATCTCTTCCCCCTTTTAAAGCACAAGTTTTGTTTTTATTCATTTATTAAATACATTCTTTTTTGCACACATTTTTAATCACACAGAGACGATCTGAACCAGCTGTTCTGAAACCAAAAACTCGAAGTTTCTCATCACAGAGTAAATCAACTCAGAGTTTACGTTTTAATTTAGAGTATGTTAAACTTCCATATTGAAATGGGCCTCTGGTTTATTTTTTAACAAAGTGTTTTAGCACTAAAACTAGCTCCTAAATCTGTGAAATGTTGTAGTAGTGAAGAGGACTTCTAAGTCACAAAGACCAACTCGCAACAATCTTAAAATGACAGCAGTCTGTCTTGAAACATGAACATTTTAGAATGATTTCATGACAATAAGCTAAACGATAACTACTACTAATGTCTGTTAGTAGTTGTTTATGAGATGCAGACAGGCAAGATGCTGACAACAAGCAGAACATATACTTTCTATGTACCTAATTTAAACTTTATAGAATTAATTTACCTATATTTCACTACTGGTTGTAATTCTATATAACTGTGTAAGTGACAAATAAAAATCGTGAATCTTGAACTTAAAGTTTCCAAATCATTAAAAATTATACAACAACTAAGTGTGATTTCAACCATTAATTTCACTAGGATTTCAATCTTTGACATATCCTTATTAAGTTGATATTAAAGATAATAAGGATATATTCTATACATTATGAATGGTTTTGACTTATGTAGAAAACAGGAACTAAAAAAAATGACTTCAGCTTTATTTTCACAAACTCACTCAAATTTTTACTTTGTTTTATGTGTCTTGCTTGTTTTTAGGAAGTTTCCAAATATGTTCAAATCCAAAACTTACGCGAAGAAAGGCAAAGGTCGATTCGCCCGGACAGTCCCTATCAAACATGCAGACCTTACAGTTTGCATCTTACCAGCACCCACAACTGTAACCCCAAAAGCTACTGATGAACTGGAGCTGAGTCAAGCAGGGCTTCGAAAAAAAGTTGTGTCTGTTTTAGAGGACTGCAAACATGAAGATGTGTGTGATATAATACTGCTGTTTATATAAATATTTTGTGAGAAAGCCTATTTCATTATGTTATATTTCTATACATTTCTAGATAGTCACAATTATGGAGGAAGAATTCTCCAAACTCCACCAGATTCAAGGCAGGTGGATGCTCTACAAAGCAACTGGTAAAACTGATTGTTGATTATCATTTGTTGAAGAGCTAAGTTGTGTACTGTTCAGATTAGTTGCTTGAGATATACTATTAATTATCTACTTACAAATTCTGTTGTAGGAGGAAGTGGCCAAAGAAAATTATCTTTAATCTCAATGGAATCGGAGGGTTACTCCGGCCGGCAACTTCGATCTGTCTCAAACAGTGGCAAAAATGTTATTTTTCTGGTGCCTCTTCAAGAGGAATTGGATACCCAGCCTCTTCCCTACAATTCAGCTGAATTTGCAAAGATGCCAAAGGTGCCCTGTGTCACCTGTAATACTACCATGCCACTGCAATTGTTGGCACTACATGCTGAGGAGTGCAAACTGAATTCAAATGTAAGTTGTCTATACTTTTTGTATTGCATTTCCACAAATTGTGTGTGTGTATAATATACCTTTTTTTTTTTGAAGCAACTTTTTGATGTAATAGAGCTTTTTTATATATATATATATATATATATATATATATATTGCTAAACAGGCAGAGCACACAACAGTTGAATGTAAACAGTTGAATTTCATAATAAATCAAATATAACAGAATAAAGTGTTTCTCATATGTGCTTCAACTAGTATTTACAAAACAATGTCAGAGAGATGTAGATTTTGCCAGTTGTTGATTAATACCAACTGTGAATATTACAACAGGCTTAAGTAGTCACGTAACAGGAAAACAAGGAACAGTGTCCCAATGTGAAGTAAGTGTAAGTGTTCTTACCAGTGCCCAAACCCATGCACATAATATACTTATTCACCACCTCGGAAGCTGGGGAGCTGATCAAGAAAGGTTCTAAGTGATGTTACTTCATGAAAGTTACATTGATACTTTTTTTACCTTTATATTCTCATTGTGTGTGTAGGAACTGTGTTATAAAAACAGTAGGTACTTGTAGCTCATGTAGCTTAGTTGGATTTGACTTTAAAATATAATTAAAATGCAACTGCTAAGAATGAGGGTGTTGTTCGGTACAACACAAAGCCTGCAACAATAGCTGGTTTATTTATGATGAAGCACAGCATCTCATATTAATTACAGTTGCATGGCGGATTATGTTCTTTTGAACAGTTTTTGCTTTTCTGGTTTTAATTTAGGTTTAAATCAAAATACACTACAGCTATAAAGATTAACATACAGCCATTTCAAAATTACAGGAGAAGACTGATGTGGTCATTGTGGAGGACGAAAATGAACATTGCAATATAGAGGAAAACGTTACAAACACTCCTGACAGAGAAGTATCTGAAGACAGTCTTGGAGTAATGCATATTCCTCAAATCTAATGTTATTTTATGTAAATCAACACTTACTGTCCCACTTATATTTTATTTATATTTATCTTCTGTTAATTAGAGATGTGCCCTATATGCCAAAACGAGTTGCCATTGTCAATTCTACCTTATCATGGAAGCTTATGTGCTGAGAGGTATAATCTTGTTTTTTGAAAGTACAATAAGTGTGTTTAAGTACAATAATAATATATTCCGTTTATTTTAGTTTTGTCAGAGATTTACAACTTAATTACATAATTCAAAGTGTTTGTAAAGTAAATGTTTTGTCTTGATTTCAGATCATTCCGTAATGACACATTGTTGGAAGATTACTTAGACCAACCAGGGCCATCATCTATGTCTCATACACCTCAGCTCAGCTCATCTTCAGAACCATCAACAGAAGGTGAATTATGCGTGTCAATTTTTTATGTTATTTTTATTTTTGTGTAATAATAGGTTATGTCTTGTAATAGTAGGTTACATGGAATTTTAATATGGTAATTACTTGGTAATTGATCGATTAAACAATAAAACATAAACATTCTTTTTAACACAAATAATCACAGATATTGAAGATTTTTTTTTTTCAGTTTACCGTACCAACTCACTGTGTAAAAAAATATATATATTTCCTATTAGTTTGGAAAACTGTGGAAAACCCTCAGGAGGCTATCAGACTCTTCTTTGAGCGACTGCGTGAAGGAGGTAAAAGGCACCCATCACTTTTGTTGTCACTAGATGCTACAGACACTGATGAAGAGAGGGACAGATCCCTCATTTCATTTTACAAACAAAGACATGAAAAGGACCAGTGGGCCACCCCTCTTCACTGTCATATTCAAGGTAATTTAACAAAACCAATAGATTATGATTCAAAAAAACATTTTAAGGAATTTTAGCCTTCTCATTTAACCACATGTATATTTTTATTATTTCTTTATCCAATATAGGATAAAAACAGCAGGTGAAATCCAAACAATTGATCACTGATTTATTTAATAATATGCATTTACTTTTAATAACCATTTTTATTAAAAAAGAAATCTTGATACAAGATATGAAATGCTTACAACATACTGAGTGTACTTTTAAATAGAACACTAGTGAAATTACTGGAAACAGAAATGAATTGTACTGATTGTTGGTGGTGGTGTTTGTTTCCTAATTTTTGTGGATACTTTGTATTTTTGTAGGGGATCCTGCAATTGGCATTGGTGTGACTAGACACATCCTGTCAACAACAATTGCTAAGTTAAAACATGGATTCAAACTAAACTGTGGTATGATATATTATTAATGCAGTTATTACATAATTTTGCAAATTTACATTCATAAATAAGTACTTTATTTGTTAGATTTTTTTATTGTCCTTTAAGATAATTTATGTTCAATAAATGATATATTATAATTCTTATTTAACTAACTGATGTTTTATCAATCTAGGGACTAACAATGACTAGCAACCAGACAGAAAATTCTGTCAAAATAATTGGCATAATCTGGGTTATTATGTGTTATTGGTTTTAAGCAGTTATCTGGGAATAACAAACCTGCAAATGTCAATAAAAATCAAGTATTTTAATGAGCCGTGTAATTATTCTGAAATATAACCAGCTGCTTGTACATTATCCCTTACATAAACATCTAACAATCTGTACATTTTCCGTCAAGCTAACTGATTATAAGACCTTTAACACCAGACAGTAAACTAAAACTCAAAGTTCTTTTTAAATTGATATGGCCTTGTTAAGTCAAAATTAGATCCTTTTGTTATGAACTTAATTGTCTATTCTTTCTCATTAGGAAATGCAGCAGAGACTACTCTGTTTGAAGGGGAAACCGACCACCTTTTGCCCACTGCATCATCTGTACTTCTTGAGAGTGATCTTTTGGTTATGGCTGGAAGAATGATTGGCCACTCATTAATCAATCAAGGTCCTGCTTTAGCAGGGCTAAACCTGGCAATAGTATATTCTTTGACAAGTGAGACAAAGGACACAGCCACCGCAAAGCTCTGTTTAGAGGACTGCCCTGACATTAAACATCGGGAGACAATTGCTCTAGTGAGAACAAGAAAATAAAAAAAATATTTTATTTGTGATAAAATTCTAAAATGTAACAATGATTGAATATCTGATGAGATGATGGTGTAATGGCAATGTACTAATGATTTTGTAATTCATCAAAACCCATGAATAAACAATAGGTAATTTGACCTGTGTGTGACACATAGGTCAATTGAGCTGCTATTTAAAATACATATTTTGTTACTAGTACATTGTCCATTACACAGTCATCTCCTCAGATATCCAATCAAGTGACAGAAATGTTTGTTTTTATATGTACTTTTTATTAATTATTAAAATACAGGAAAGTAATCCTTAATAATACATAAAATATTTGTTTATTGATATTTGTATATTATTTGTATATTGCAGCTTTTGAAAGATGAATTGACTGAGGATGACACCTTACGTGTGACCAACCTGTGTTTGGAGTGGTACTTTACAGTGCCAAACAAGATGACTAACAAGATGTTGCTCTTCCAACAGCTTCTCACTCATGCTGTAATATATCGTGTATATATACAGACTGTGTGTGTGTGTGTGTGCTTATTTTTTTTTTTTACAAAATGATCTTATAGAGAATATCATGTTACATTATAGACAGTAATGTTTTATATATAGTAAAACATGACAATCTTCAGTATTATAAAATAATTTTAATGTGTTTTCTGATTGCTGTTATATTTTTTAATGACAGGTCCTTGGTCGACTCAGTGCTCAACTGAAGCATTTAAAAAAGGGATTTAAAGAGACTGGTGTTTGGCCTCTTCTCAGCTTTAGACCAGATGTGTTAACCCTGCTGTTCCCAAGAGAAAGTGAAGCTGAAATCACACCTCAGGTCAATTGACCAATAAAGCAAACATTTGAATTCATTTAAGAAATATAATTTTCCTAATACCATGACTATAAGCCAAACATTTTATGTTTGAATGTATTGCAGATGATCTTGCAAGGATTCAGTGGCCACAACTACAACATTTAGCTGACAATGAAGACAGCGAGTCTGATGATTTGCAGCTTGAAAAACTAAACCTTATTAGTGGATTTGTGAGAACCTTTGTTGAACATGGTAACATTTTTGTATTACATGGTATTTTATAAATATTTTTCCTCAACCTTTTTCTGCCCAGATATTAAAGCTCTTTTTCTTTTTATCTCAGCATCACCCAAAAACTTAAGGAAACTTATGAAATTTTGGGTTGGTTGGGAAGTTGTGCCACATACCCTTAACCTGGAAATTGTTCGGTCCACTGGACAAAATCCGTTTCCAAAGGCATATACCTGTTATGAGCGCCTGCGCCTGCCAGATCACTACACATCTCTTTCAGCATTTACTGCAGACATGATGGTATGTCTACGGTCTGTGGAGAGTGGTTTTGGCCTGGTTTAAATTCAATTAAATTTTTGATTTAAAATGTTTCTATTGACTTAGTGGCATTAAACATGCCAGCATTATAATTATTTCATTTAAATTGTAAGTTTGGGGTAATCAATCACCGCCATTTGTACCATTTAGCTCACCTGAACCTTACTGAGACATTGTATAGTCCCTGGATATCATTTGATAAGACCTGAGTTAAGACTTTTGTATGTTCCATAGTAAAAAACATCACTGTTACATGTTCAATAAAACGTTTGGCCAACAACTGTTATTTATTAAATGACATCTTTTGGTACAAATTAACAGTTGAAAGCACATTACATCCAAAATGATTAACTTTCAATTAGTAAAGTTTGCACATATTGAACTGTGCTCAAAAATATGTCCATGCCATTGGACTCAGAGAGTTGTAAAGGATCGATGTGTTGTCTCAACTGGTCCATTTGTTCTGGAGTTAGAGGGCTCTCAAACTGTGGAACAGTCACCACAGTGTGCGCATCTTCCAAGTACCCACTGTCCTCCCAGTCAATATAAGGAATGTTCATCTCCTAGCATAAAACATAAGATAAATGGGTCAATTATTTAACCATGACATCATTAGATAAAATCAGGAGTTAATTTCTGGTTACTACAGTATAACAAAACTTTCTGAATGACAATTGCTTCAATACCTCTGGATTGGTAATGTGATTCTCCATCTGCCCCATCTCCCACAGCTGGTTTGGTGTGAGATTTTGCTCTGTTCTCAATGGGTGGTTGTCCCATCCTTCACAGAACACATCAAGATTTGCTTGAAGTCGGTGCAAAAATACATAATGGCAGCAAAACAAGTGAAGAGTGCTACTTATATCCAGCATGTCCTCTTCCTCAAGTGTGTGCAATATTTGGTAGAACAAGCTGGTGACACCTATCCAGAGGTCACGCCAGAGTCGCTCAACTCTTTAAAAAAAAAAAGACAAGTTGCATTACAAGTCTATCAAATAACTATGAAATTATTTCCTTAAAGGAAATTATCAACCTTACCTCTGATTGTGGACACTTTTGCCTGCTATAAAGCAGTTACTGTCTGGCCCACGCACAGTAAACATCAGACGAGCCACTCCAACATTCTCTCCTCCTTGATCAGCTCGAACTCTAAACAATGAAACATTAATGCAACTGTCTGGCTCTTTACTGTGTATATCTATAATTGCGATCATATGCAATGTAATATTAATTCGTTTTGCTTTGAAATAGAGTTAGGTTGTCTGAGATTTTTTTTACTTTAGCGGGTATCCAAATTTCTCAACAGCCTGACTGAAGAAACACAGGGTTGTGTCAGATCGGTTGTTGTCTGCAGCTCTCAGACATTATCTAAAAAAGCATTCAAATGTTTTCATGCGTTTAAAAGCACCTATCTGCACAAAGAGATAATGTGTTACCCAGTAAACATATGACCCCCAAGTTATAAAATTAGGTATACGTCATGATGCTAATTTTCAGAAGTTCATTTGAACAATACTTGAAATATTTCGAAATGTTGCTCACCTTAAGTGAAAAGCCATCAATCCCAGCAAATATCACAATATTGTACCTAAAGAAAAGTAATTATGTTAAACAATGTTTGAAAGTACATCATAAAGATACAAAGCATGTTAAAAATAAAGTAACAAACAGAGGTTACCTGATAAGTTTATGGTTTGTGTCAATATGTACCAAGTACTTTGGGCATGGCACAGAATATGTCCGTCTGATGACACACCCCAACTGAGTCATTCTTGATAGAATCCCAAGACTATCTATCCGGTGCATTGCAGCTTTGACTGTTCCACTGAAGCCGATGACCTTGTGCTTTCAGTACTCCTTTCATCAATCTGTAGCCAGCATGTGGCATTCTTTCCTAGACTTGTAAAACAAGTTGATCGAGTTCTGCATCAGTGCAGGTACTGAACAGTCCTCGAACTGTTAGGCGGTTATCTGCCATCCTCCTGAAGAGTGTAGCACGAGAAACTCCAAGCAAATTAGAAATCGTTGTAACAGGGAGTCCAATCTCCAGTAGATGAGCAATGTGCTCTATGGACATTACAATCCTTGGACGCCCACTTACACTTTGTCTATCCACTTGAACTTCTGGATGTGTAAATTGTGCATCTCTTTGAATCTGGATTGCATTATGTAGGTCAGTTAATCGATCTGTCACATCCTGAGACATATGAATGTGCTGTGCTACGGCATCAAGAAATACAACTTCTTGCCTGCATACAAAATCTAAATAGTCAATATCCAGTCGGGGTTGTTGAAGAGCATGCGTAACCCGTGTAAGAAGTCTTTCTAGTATGTAATGTTTTAATAAATCCTACAGAGAAATGGAAAATTCATGAAAATAATAGAACATTTATGAAAATAATGTGAAATTATTTCAAAAGCTTTTTGTGTTTCATTTAAGTTCGAACATAAAACCTTTTTATTTTCTTATTAAAAGTTAAAAAATGTACACAATATGAAGAAAAAACACCACATAAGTCAACAAGTTGCCACAGAATAAGAATATGTGAAGAACTCAATTTTGACAAAAATCGCAGATAAAACCTTATAATTCCAAAGCGACGAAATATTTACAAATGCCTCTTCAATGAATACCTAAACCATAGGTGTTCAAACTTTTGGTGGCCTACAGTTCTGTAGAGTTGGGTTCACACTTGTTTCAATACACCTGTGCGGATGTTGCTAGTAGTATCCCTAGCAAGACCTTGATTAGCTTGTTCAGGTGTGTTTGATTAGTGTTGCAATTTAGCTTGTTGCTATTACAATCTGGCTTAGCACATTGGTAAGAAACTTGCTATATCTACTGTACAGTGATAGTAACAGATAACGTAACTATAATGCCACAGAGAATTGATACAAATATATTAATATAACAATGTTCATATTCAAAATCACACATTGCTGATCTCAACTAGTTCCAAGTAAACTCGCAAATCGGTTAACGTCACTTACCCATCCAGTTTCGCGGTTTACATTTACATTGTCCATTTGATGCGTCCAACAGCAGTTTCTTACTCCAAGTTTTACTGCGGTCAGGTCAGCCTGAGCCTCCACGTATTTTTTAAAAATAAAAGCGATTTTCTTTTTTTCTAATTTTTAATACAAATGTTTTTCAGAATGAAAGTGATGTTGCTAGGGCAGTGAAAGACGATGTAAAATAGGGTTTTACACAGTTTCTATGCTGTTCAGGGTGGTTTTGCTTAGATTTAGTAAATTTAGTGGTTTAATTTAATGTTTTTAAATAAAAGCTCTCAAAGGGTCTCATAAATGCGGTTTTATTTGATATGTTTGGACCTAGGAACTAGAGTGAAGTTTATTGTTTACTAGATTGTCAGTTTTAAGTGCAACCCATCAGTTAAGACTGCTGACTGTTTATGCTGCCTGCGTCCATAATATTGTTTTATGAGTTCATAATTGTACATTAAACCTTGTTCGTTTGTAATTATTATTTGTTATTATTTCTCTCTCGTAGACCACGTTTCATTATACAGTTTACCGACAAATGAAATATATGGACGACCAATAAATACTAAATACTTCAAAGATCTTTCTCCTTCACTCTTGATTCTTTGACCGGAATCTGGTGCATACTCGTCCGCCTCAACCAGTAATACACTGAATGTAGTAAAGTTTACCACATGTATGTTAAAAAAAACTACCTGTTTCCAGGAAATAAAACCACCTCACAATTATAGTACACCATCCCAGATTATTACTCATAAAATATGTCCCATATGCTGGTTTATTCTATATGTTTGGAAGCATGTTAAAAAAATTGTTTCTAGAAAATATTTACACATGACAATAATAGTACACCATCATAGATTATCATTTATACAATATCAGGATTTTCTGGTGTGTTTTCTAATAAAAGCCCTTTTAATGTCAAATAAATGCTGTTTCATTCTTTATTAGATAGGATTAAAAGGGAACTAGCTGTTACCAGTAACAAGTTTCACCCCAAAATTTAGGTATATACCTCACTTGTTACTTAAAAAAATTTGATTTTTAAATGAAATTTGATTTTGCTAATAAGAATATACTTTTATTGCTTGTGGTTATGAGAGTAATTTATATCACTTAGTAATAGAAACCAGGGGAGACTGACAATTTTCTGTTGCTGTTTTTAAGTTATTTATTCTATTTTATTGTTATGTTTTTTTACTTTGTTTTTGAACAGCCTTTGGTCTACTGTGTAGTTGAAAGGACTACATTAAATTTAAAACAGGTTGGCCTGTGGAACTCCGTATGTGTGATTAAGCTGATTCTGCATACAAATCAACCTTTTTCTTTATTTTTTTTAAATAAATCTCAACTTTAACTCTTCATCTGTGAAAGCTAAATGTTTTAAATATGTGATTTTTTTCTATAGATATATTTTGTATATATGCCAATGATAGAAATATTATATATATATGCTGATAAAAATTATGTATATATTATACATTAAACCAACAAAATTTCTCAGTCATTGAACGTTTTACTAAAGGCTATTGGCACCCTTGGTAAATATGAGCAAAAGCGGCTATATAAATAAGTCTGCATTGTTTCTCGTTTTGAACTTTTATGAAAAAAATCTACAAAATTCAAATAATTTAAACAATTTGAAGTGAGGCGATTGTCTCAGCACACCAAGGTGACTAGAAACATGATGTTGTCCAGTCACGACTTCTTGTTGCACAACATCAGGGCAAATTTTTTAAAGTTTTAGGGGTGGTTTTCCGGAAAGAAATTAGAATAGACTAAATAAATAAAATAACTGTCCAAACTGAAAAAAACTTATGCTGAACATATTTGGCGAAAAACAAAACTTGAAGTTTACTAAACAAAACTTAAAGTTCACTATAAAATCTATGAAGACAGCCTGCATGCCTTTAATATCGAATTAGGCAAAGCTAGACAGGCTTATTTCTATTGACTTCAACAACAGTCATAGGCTTTTTGCTACTCTAGAGAGACTAACAAACCCCCAAGTCAAGTCCCCTTCTAAATGCTTTCTGATGACAAGTTTGTAACTTTTTTTCCTTGAGAAGATAAATAATTTCTGAATGGCAGTCAGCAAAGCCCTACATGGCACTCAAGTCAGTCTGACCTTAGATAACAACAATCTAAGAAATTAGCAACATTATCTGAATTTCAGACAATTGATCAGAAAACTTTGGAGAAAACAGTAACGCATCTTAAGTCCTCAACATGCAACCTGGACACACTTCCCGCATCCTTTTTCAAAAAAGTGTTTAACTGTTTAGAAGCAGATCTTTTAAAAATAGTAAATACGTTATTTCTCTCAGGAACTTTCCCAGAGTCCCTAAAAACTGCAGTTGTCAAGCCTTTACTGAAATAAGAGCAATCTAGACAAAAACTTACTGTCTACCAACAAATCTTCCTTCATAGGCAAAATCATTGAAAATGTTGTCTTCAAGCAGCAGAACAAATTCCTAAACTCAAATGGCAATCTGGACAATTATCAGTCTGGTTTCCATGAGCACAGCACAGAAATCTACTGCACTGTAACTTTAATAATTGCATTGACTCATCTACTGCACTGTAATTGTAATAACTGCATCTACTAACTTTATGAGAAAATGCTTTGTCTTTTAAATTAAAACGCCTTATCAATTTGGGATTTTCATTAGTTGACAGTTATAATCATCACAATTAAAATAGATAAACATTTGAAATATATCAGTCTGCGTGCAATGAATTAATATAATTTACAAGTTTCACTTTTTGAATGGAAATAGTGAAATGCATCAACTTTTTGATGATATTCGAATGATAGGACCAGCACCTATGGTTTCCGTAAGCCTGCCATCTAGTGGTAGTTCTTATTTTTTGCACGGTTGCGCATGGATCTGCAGTTACGTGTGTGTGGATTGTCCAATGCAAAACCGCGTAAAGAAAGTCTCAAAATCCGAATGAACCGAACAGGATGTATGAACGCGCGTCACAGGATCCACAAACGCGCACAAATATATTGAGATGCACAAATTAAGATGAATGAATACGAGAGAGAACATCCTTATTCACAAATATACCTCTGTTGATACAAACCCGTGCAGATTCATTTAATTACGAGTTTTGCCGATACGAAATGAAAGACATTTGTATTTGGATAATAACACATGAGAGTCGGTTTATTCATCGATAGTTGTGTGTACATGTTGGTGTTATGTCGAAAACCGCGTAAAGAAAGTCTCAAAATCCAAATGAACCGAACAGGATAAATGGACGCGCGTTGCAGGATACACAAATTGACAACTTCTCATTGGTATGCGCAAAATCAATATACATGAACACAAAATAAAACAACGCAATCACAAATCTGCCTCTATTTGTACAAATCGCTTCGTGTTTATTCAAATCTAAATTTCACAGAATCAAATCATAAGGCATTTGTTTGTGAATCGTAAAATACAAATGTATCGTGTGTCACGTTCACGGATGGCTGTCCGTGCATTTGTTAATCATTTTGAGTCGGAATTCATCCCATAGAGGACTAATTGGATGAGCAAAACACTTGAGTAACAGTCCCTAATGTGGGTGGAGTGTATGTTATCATGACATGGATCAGTTCAGGACAACCAATAAGAAATTCTCACAATTAAGAAATATTTAAGATATTTTAATTTTTTGCCATAAATAATAGTAAGTGATGTATAAATTAACACCTTTTGCCTGAAAATAAAATCAGTCACTTTCAGAAGGCTGTATTTAAATAACAATGCCAAAACCTTACAGTAGTTGTAATAATGTGGTAATAATAATAATGGAAAATAAAATGTAGGAGATTTCCACCCAACAGCAAATATCTATTTTACTTCAAAAGTAGCTCCAAAATGCAAAATAAAATGGAACATCAATAATATATTGCAAATATGATGGTCCTTAAGAGAGTGAGGTGAGACTACCTAGTTTCTACTTCTGCTGCATCTTCTCGGAGTAAAAAAAAGCAAACATCACTACAGGAACAGGAACACTACAGACTGGTTTAATTGAGTACTTTAATACAATATACTAAAAAAAAGAAAAAAGAGCAAAAAGTATTACAACTGCAAGAGAATTGTCTTTTTTGGTGGTTCAAAAGTTCACATTTGTCCATTCAAATTATCTACACAAGTCTAATCAATCAATGTATGTAAAAAAGTTTCAACTTTATCTGTTTGCTTTGTGAAATGGTTGGTCATGACACAACAACATTGATCTGAGTTCAAGTTTTAGTTTGCAGGTTGTTTTTACTGAAATGTATAGATTCGCTTTAGATGAAATTCACTGAACCACACCACTCAATAAATATTAAAATGTGTTTTTGAAAATCTTAAAATGATGGCCATGCATATGGCCATGTATTAGATGGAGCCATTCATGCTGTTCTGATGAGGAAAGTCATATCTTGGATAGTCTTTGAGTAAGCAAATTTTAGATGCAGTATACAATGCAAAGCTCACCTGCACGTTTCTTGAAGGAAACATTTAACAGTAGCTTATGATCTTCCGCTTTACCAAAGCAGTTGAATTCTCTCTTGCAGTAATTTCAGGAGAAACGTGGCTGAGGATGTAGTCAACATCGTGCTGGAAAAAATGCAAGTCGACAGAATTACAAACGTGTTAAAAAAAACAATGCTGGTAAAAAAATTTAACTTACTGTGTTGTCTCTTGCAGAGATCCTTTCCTTAAACATGTCCAGCAATCCATACAGTGGATGTCTTGATGCAAGAGGCAAAGCACTGTTGCAACTAAAAAATTTTAAAAACAAGTTTTGTAAACAATTTTGCGTAAACAATGGCGTAATCATTGTTATGAGCTAGCAACATCACGCATTAACACCAATTCAGTCTTTTTCTAAATACACAGCCAATAATCTTAAATAATTTTATAAAGTAACATTTACTGTAAACTAAAGCATCGCTGACTAAACCCAGCTAACGGGAAACATGTATGTTAATTTAACGGACTATATGGTTGTGATCGGACAACAAATTACTTAATAAGCCTGGCAGAGCGTACTCATAACAGATATGAGAAGTGTATCTGACACTCAGTAACGATATAATTATGTTCAATTACCTGTGTAGGCCTACTTTGTCCGGGATTAGCAGATAACGGTTATGATCTTCTTCTAGTGTTTTTATGGCGGTTTGGCAAACCCACGAAAAGGTACATTACCGTCACCAATTGATCTGGAGTGTAGAGAGTACTTCGTTTTGGAAGAAAGAAATACTAAAAAACAAGAAAAAAAACTTCTAATTCCTATATTCTGTCTATTGTTCCTGTGTTTTTTAGGTATTTCAATAATATTTCATGTACTCTTGATTGCCTTGATCCGTTTCCTAACAATACTTTTAAAGTGGACATTTCATGAAAAACAGACCTTTTCCATGTTTAAATGCTAAAATCTGGTCTCTTGTGCATATCAAGTTCAAGTTTATTTATATAGCGCTTTTCACAATGTGTATTGTTTCAAAGCAGCTTTACAGGGGCAAACAGGAAAAACAGAAAAGTTAAAACACAGCACAGTGCATGGTATTTATACCACGAGTAAGATCATTCTAATAAACAATATCTAATTTCTAATTAAATAAATAAATGAATGAATGCAGTCTCCCGGTGAGCAGGCTGACACTGCCCTGCTGTGGCGAGGAACCCAAACTCCAATGATTGATTAATGGAGAAAAAAACCTCGGGAGAAACCAGGCTCAACCGGGAGGGCCAGACCCCCTCTGACGTGTCATAGCTGCACTCAAACTGGTGACATGTGATTTTAGTTTAGCATTTAATACCAAATATTGTAACTTCAGCATTAATAAGACAAATAGTCCGTCTTTGCTCTTGGTTGGGGATGTAGTGGTCTGAGCTTGGATGGTCCGATGGTCATATTTCTCTTGGCTGGTGGTGGAATTGCCTTAGATGGAGCTGGGATGGTCAGTCAGTCTGCAGCTGTAGCTGGCGTAATCTCAAATTGGGGATGGGCATCTGTCGGTCGTCTGGACATGGTGGAACTTCTTCCTACCTCGGGATGGGCATCCCGAGGCAGAGGCGGCAAGAAAAAATGAGAATGATTAGCGTAGCTGCTGTTCATTAATTATGCATTAAGTGAAGGCTTGGCTGAAAAGATGTGTCTTTAATCTAGATTTAAATTGGGAGAGTGTGTCTGACCCTCGAATAGTATCAGGAAGGCTATTCCAGAGTTTAGGTGCTACGTATGAGAAAGCTCGACCCCCTTTGGTGGATTTAGTTATTCTAGGTGTTATCAAAAGTCCTAAATTTTGAGATCTTAGAGAGCGTGATGGGTTGTAACGTGATAAAAGCTCGGTTAAGTAAGTAGGTGCTAAACCGTTCAGGGCTTTGTAAGTAGTTAAAAGAATTTTAAAATCATATGATAACTTAATGGGTAGCCAGCGATGATAAAACTGGGGTTATGTGATCGTATTTTCTTGACCTAGTAAGAACTCTGGCAGCTGCATTCTGAACTAACTGTAGTTTGTTTATCGATGATACAGGACAACCACTAAGTAGAGCATTACAATAGTCAAGCCATGAGATCACAAATGCATGAATAAGCTTTTCTGCGTCTGCAACACACAAACTATTTCGTAATTTGGCAACATTTCTAAGGTGGAAGAAGGCTGTTTTTGTGATATTTGAGATGTGATTTTTAAATGACAGGTTGCCGTCTAATATAACGCCTAGGTCTTTAACTGTATTTGTTGGAGTAACAGTGCAGCTTTCAATTTGCAGGCTGTAATCGGAGATATTCTGTTTACTTGATTTTGGTGCTATAAGTAATATTTCTCTTTTGCTAGAGTTTAAAAGGAGGAAATTACTAGTCATCCAATGTTTTATGTCCTCGATGCACTCTGCCAGTTTGGATAGCTTAAAGGAATCATCTGGTCTTGATGAGATATATAGCTGAGTATCATCTGCATAACAGTGGAAGCTAATTCCATGTTTTCTAATAATGTTGCCGAGGGGCAGCATGTATATGGTGAAAAGCAAGGGTCCTAAAACCGATCCCTGAGGTAATCCATAATTTACTTGCATAAGATTTGACGATTTCCCATTTAAATGGACGTATTGATATCTGTCTGTAAAGTAAGATCTGAACATTGCAGTGCCTTTCCCTGAATACAGATATAATTGTGTAAACGATCTAGTAGTATTTTATGGTCTACAGTATCGAAAGCAGCACTAAGGTCAATCAGGACTAAGAGTGAGATGTTACCTTTATCTTAATTTAATTTAATTTAATTTAATTTAATTTAATTTAATTTAATTTAATTTAATTTAATTTAATTTAATTTAATTTAATTTAATTTAATTTAATTTAATTTAATTTAATTTAATTAATTTAGTCATTTGGCAGACGCTTTTATCCAAAGCGACTTACAGTGCACTTATTACATGGACAATCCCCCTGGAGCAGCATGTAGTAAAGTATCTTGCTCAAGGACACACTGGTGGTGACTGCTGGGATCGAACCAGCAACCTTTTGATTTACCAGTTCAGTGGTTTAACCCACTAGACCACTATCTCTCATCCTTTTCTGATGCAATAAGGAGGCCAGACTGAAACTTTTCGTTCATGTCATTATTTGTAGGAAGGTACACAGTTGAGTTGACACTACTTTTTCTAGTATTTTTGACAAGTACGGGAGATTTGAAATCGGTCTATAGCTTCCAAGTTCATTGGGGTCTAAGTTTGTTTTTTTGATAAGAGGCTTAATTACAGCCATCTTAAAGGGCCCTGGGACATGTCCTAGATTAATTGACGAGTTGATTATGTTACAAATGGGGTCAATGACAGCAGGTAGTAATCTGCTTTTTAATAAAGTAGTCGGAATGGGGTCTAATAATCATGTCGTCGGTTTGGATGTTGCAATAATTTTAATTAAATCTTCCTGATTTATAGGAGAAAAACCCTCTAGCTTTTCTTTTTGGGTGACGGTTGAAACTAATTCTTCCGACACACTTGGAGGTTTGGTTTTAGCTATGTTTTCTCGTATTATTTCGATTTTCTCAGTAAAAAACTTCATGAATTCATTGCTACCAAGGTGCAGCGGAATTCCATCCGGTGTGAAGTTCCATCTGTCAACTCCGAAAATGTGAAAAGGCAAATCATTAACTTTTTTTATGTGAGCCTATGTCTGCAAGCCTTTGAGAAAACGAGCGCTTCAAAAATCTCGCTCTTACTGATGTAAGTAGCCGTTCTTAATATAATATTTACGCCCCTTGTTCTGAACGTGTCCACCCATCGCGTCACCGCCATTGTTGTTTTCACATGTGTGAAGTTCTAACACCATGGCAAAAGTAGGAAAGCTTACGAACTGTTGTGTTGTTGGCTGCGGCTTAACTTTAAGTAGATAAAATGTCACTGTGAAACGTTTTACCGTTTACTGTTAGAACGCGATGTCTGTGGCTTGTAAACATGCGACGGGATTGTCCTGTGTAACGTAAAATTGACTTGGAGAAATAGAGATGCATTTGTCTGAACTATGTTCACTTCAGAAAACTGTGTGTATGGTTTGTAAACACGCAACGCGGTTCTCTCGCCCTAATGAGGTCGTGACTGGACAGGCTTCGCGAATGGCCCCGGGGAATCCGGTGTGCTTAACGGAAACAATGTGTTTGGTGTTCAAAGACAAGACCTTGTTTCTCGTTCACTTTATGTGACCATACTTTAATGTTTTGTCGCTGGAAGCACAGGCTCACTGCAGTTTCTGCTGAAAAGGGGGCGGAGACTAGCAGCTCTCTGGCATTTAAAAGAGACACACCAAAACAGCGCGTTTCTCCTCACATGCAAAAGTGGGCATGTAGCGCATGGTATATTAAAAGATCTGTGGTGTTTTTTGAGCTAAAACTTCACAAACACACTCTGGGGACACCAGAGACTTATTTAAAATCTATTGAAACCATTCGAACAACCTCTCCTTTAAAGAGATATCCACTCCCAACCATCCTAATTCTTGTATTAATTGGAATCTCTCCCTTTCATATGCAGAACACTCATTAAGGATATGCCTAACTGTTTCTAATTCTCCACATTTGTCACACTTTCCCGATTCATGCTTACCTATTTTAAAAAGAGTATAGTTTAATGCTGTATGTCCAATTCTTAGTCTTGA
Source organism: Triplophysa dalaica (assembly GCF_015846415.1). NCBI lineage: Eukaryota > Metazoa > Chordata > Actinopteri > Cypriniformes > Nemacheilidae > Triplophysa > Triplophysa dalaica. Next base: position 16,600,678 of record NC_079553.1, read on the forward strand.
AATAATGACATCCTTCTTCCTATTTCCATATCTTTTTCTCTCATTTCCAACATACTCCTGAATCTGGAAAAGATGTCTTCCTTTAAACCCACTATTCCATAACGTTTGCCTTGAATTCATCTTTACTCAAAGCTAACTTAATTTCTACTTGCGGATGATTTACTAATGGTAGCTCAAATAGGGTTGGGCCGTACTGCCCGAAAAGCTCAAGATAACAGCGACCAAGAACAGTCATTCCCAAAATCCCAGGAACACTAGAATTACCCCCAGGTGGATCATACACAACCAATATGCCACACCGTGATACCACACGATCACACAGTTCAACTTCCAATTCCATATACCCTATATAAGGAATTTCAAGTCCATTGGCTGCTCTAAGCTGTAACCAATGACAGTTTTGTAATCGACGCTGGCCCCATGGTTCGAATCCAGACCGAAAACAACTCTCTGTAATGGTCGATACCATGGAACCAGTGTCTATCAAACAGGGTATGGGCACACCTCCAATATTTGCAACTAAATGTGGGCATGAGGTGACTAAACGAGGCACAGAACCGCTGGCACGAAAATCAAAAGAGCCATTCGTACCCCCAACCGGTTTTCCGACTGGTCAGGGAACTGGTCACGAGATATCAGGTTACCCTGGGAATGATTTTGAGGGCCAGACGAATGGGGCTGACACTGACATTCTCGAGCAAAATGACCATGCTGTTGACACCGTCTGCAAATCACGAAACTGGAACACAGTGACAGAGACTGGGGACTTTGGTTACGGGTTAAGGTCTGAGAAAGCTGATCAATTTGCTGTTGCTGTCGAGTCAGCCTTTCCTTCAACTCCCTAAATTCCTGTGAATGATGTCCCTGCTCAGGATTTACCCCAGAATCGTCTTTAACTCCACATTGATGTCCCTGCACCAGGGGAACAGACTGACTGCGCCCCCGTACACCGCCTGGCACTCCCTCTCTCTCCCAGCGAATTGCTTCCCCTCGCACATCCAACAGTGTTGCAGCAGGCTGATGCCTTACCAATTGTTTTAGTTCTCTGCGAAAAGCATTATCCAACACCCATTCAATAAACTGATCTTTAACTACCACCTGCGCATCCAAAATGGCATGTGGAGACTGTTGTTTAAGCTTAATAAATAAACTCAAGAGTGCCAGGGAGAACTCTTGCAACGTTTCTCCCTCCAACTTTCGCCGCGAGTAAAAGGCTTCTTGAAGCGTAATTATAGGACTTGAGACAGCCATACACTTCACGCAATGCAGAAATATTTTTTTCTGGATTATCTTTATCCGGGCTCGGCCGATATTTAATCTCATCCCGAGCCTCTCCTTCAAGGTGATCAAACAAAAAGAAAGCCTGTTCAACAGCGAGGAGCAGTACGCTTCGCAGAGGCACATCGAAAATAAACAAAAGAATTATTATGCACCGGAAGTAACTGTCCGTTAAGTAGAAATATTCCTCTACACAAACCCGGGACAAAGACACGGTCCCAGGCACGGCAAAGAGAGAGCGAGAGAGAAATCCCGTGAATCAGCACGAGAAGCGGCGAACTGTCCACTTCGGTCCGGAATAATCCGGTTCAGGCATCCGCTACGTAGTTAGATGAGAGAAAAGGTAAATTGAGCAAATCAGCGCGAACAATAGGGATACTGTCTATCTCCGGTCTGGAAAACAACCCGGTTCAGGCATCCACTACGCAGTTAGATGACAGAAAAGGTCAATTGAGCAACTCAGCACAAATAGTAGTGACACTGTCTATCTCCCGTCCAGAAACACTCCAGTTCAGGCAGTCATTATACATGCAGGTAGTATAATAGCGCTACTCCATAAGGGAGAAGCCCCAAACAGCGCCGATATCAGCCATCAAATGGCGCCGCTTCAACCTGCGAATGCCGTCGGTTCAGCCTGCTAATGGCGTCGGTTCAGCCTGCTGCAACACCTCCAACACCCCAAGTCACTGCAGAAATATAACAAGTGAATGAATTAGCGGGAAAATACGTTCCCATAACCCCATACGTGAAAATGAGTAACACACCTGCATCTAATAACCCGTAATGCACCACGCACTTGACGCGGAACTTGTCTAATGGCTCACGAAAATAAACAGCCATTCAAAGTGCCCGCAGTACTCCTCAGCCACACTCCCTGTTCGACATTCAATCTCTAAAATTTAACTGCCACTGGTAGCTCTTATCTCCTGGACGTGTAGCCCAACCCACCGGAAATAACGACACTTTCCCAAGCCCTGTAGGACACACCTATGTGGCTTGCCAGTCCTGTCTACTTTTATACCCATGGACCGTACTATATCCTCGAGCATAGGTAGATCGGGCGATCGCATCAAAACATGAACATTGAACCTGTTGTTCACAGCGTTAAAGCAGCAAGGAGTGGTTTTACAAAACAAGTGTAAAACGCACGAAACGAGAGCGAGTCAACCGTGTTTAAGGGAAGCATTTTCTCTACAACATACTGCCCGATAGAGATGCGCGGATAAACTAAAATGTCACCCGCATCCGCTGTTTCAAATAAATTATCCACCCGCCACCCACCCGCACGTATAATTTTCTGATATAGATATCCGCACAAGACCCGGATTACTCTATTTTTATAAAATTTCCTAACACTGTCTTTGTGTATAAATACTTAAATCTAATATCTCGATTTAGCCATACTTCGGTATGGTACCATTCGGCTTTCATATACTGTACATACAATGCCTAGTCGTTGCATATTACATACCCAGTACTTGATTCATCCTTGTTAACCACTTCGCTTACACGCTCCCACACGGTTTTCTTTTCTACCTTTTTTTCGTTTTAATTCTCCTTTTTGCATTTCTCTCGGATCTGTTTCGCCTCCATTTCTGCTTTAAGAAATAGACCGTCCTCTACCGCCACCACGCGCGCATTTCTTTTAAATTACTGCAAATTAGCGCCTGATGAAAAATGCATTTAAAACACATTCGTATTTTTTTTTAGAAATGTTGTATATGATATCATCCACCCGCGACCCACCCGCAATTAATCTGAATGTATTTTTTATTACCCGACTCACCCACCCGATCCGCGGATCATCCGCATCACTACTTCCCGACCAACTTCTTCAACTCTCCCCCACTTACTGGTTTTGCACCAAAGTCCAGCATTTGTTGTTTGGATGGTGGGGGACCTGCTGCTCTCTGCTTTGCACCACCTGGTGGGACTTGCTCTGTAAATTGGACTGTGCAGTGCTGCGACTCCAATTGTTTCTTCAAATTTGACGAGGTGTTTTTGTAGCTAGATAGCACTTTGTCGCCCGCACAGAGAGTACAACGAATCTTAATTTTGTCATCTAGCGGACACAAACTCGTGACTGTATTTCCAGCTAAACGCGCATATCTCTCCTCCTCCATTGTTGTTTACCTTTGGGTCGCTGTGGTAGGGGCTACTATTACACGTGAATTGTCCTGATGCTGAAAACGTGACTTGTCGCATAATGCTACGTGACTTCACTCCCTGAGACGCAAGAAGAATGCAAAAAATATATATTTTTACTAAAGTAAATGACAAAAATAGTAATGCACAGTGACTTGGATAAATAACTTAATCTGATTAATGGTTTGGAAAAAGTGACGCGTTAGATTACTCGTTACTGAAAAATGTGGTCAGATTAGAGTAAACCGTTACCGGCATCACTGCATGTTCTCCACCACATCTCGCGCACCTCTGTTTGCCTCTGCATAGCGCCGCTACATGCCCAAACTTTTGGCATTTAAAACATCTTAGAGGAGGGGGTACATAGATCCTTACCGAAAAACTCATAAATCCCAGAAAGACTTTACTTGGCATTTTTTCCTCACCAAAATGAATAATCACAGAGAGGCTGTCTCCCCTTTCATTATTCCTATTGCATTTTCAACTGTTACCTCTGTGGGAATCCCCGTTATTACTCCTTTCACTCATTTATTTTCTTCTTGAACAGAACAAATCACATTTTGTCCCATGATCGACTTAACTCCTAGCTCCTTTTTTACTATCAAAAACATTACAATATATTAGCAATCTACCATCTCTCAAGTTCTTAACACTTTCAACCAGTCCTTTCACTTCCTTCACTGTTTTCGATAACGTCAAGGGATTAATGCTACTGAAAGATCCGTTTTATCATTACCTTACACTCTTCATTCATTATTCTTGTCAGGAGAGTTCCGCTTTCACTATCGGTTTCTGATGTGTTACTTTTTTTTCTTTTTCGCTTTTCTACTTCACTCCATTCATTATTTCCATTCCTGCCTTCATCCGCATCAAACATTTCGTCCTCCATTTCCGGATCGCTTCCGGAATCTACCTCCTTTCCAACCATGCACTCTCCAGTCACAGATCAGCTGTTGCCAAACCACGCGTCCTCACCCTGACGGTTATTATTTGCTTTACTTTTATTGAAATGATCAAGATTTACAAACAAACATGTCTGCATAACATCCGTTTCTTCATAATATAATACAGAAAAGACAGCCCGAGGGAGGAGCTCTTAATACAAACAGGAAATATATATGCAGTCTTAAACATAAGGGGAGAATTCCGTTATTGTTCAGCTATTCATTTTCATAGAACATTCCTTCTGTAAACTATTTTCATAGTACATTCCTATTGTATAGTATTTGGGAAATGATTTCACAATTCTACATTTGTGGATGAAGAATTTAGCTAGACATACAATTGTATTAGTACAGAGCTCATCACCCTTGTTTTGCAATATCAATCCAAATGTTATATCGTCCCTAGAGAAAGAGGTTGGGTATGAAGACATCTGTTGCTTTACCCTTTTATATACATCACACCAAAATGTCTGTATCACATTACATGAGAAAAACACATGGTCAGTAGTTTCAACATAATTTTCACAGAATGTACATGTATTGTCATCTATACCAAAGCGAAAACTCAGTACATTTTTAGAGGGGTAAATATTGTTCATTACTTTGAAGTGTGTTTCTTTCACTTTAGGAGATATAGGGAGCATTAGATACATTGTTCTTAGTTTAGTGATTGAGTCTTTATCAAATTTTTGTAGGATGTTATTTTGGTTTTGGTTTTTAGGGTAAAGATAATCAGTAAAACATTTTCTAATAAAGTCGTTTGTGCATTTTTTATCCAGAACAAAGATCCCTTGAATTGATAGTTGGGGCAATTGTGGTTGTATCATATAGTATGCTGTAATGTTTCTTGTTAGAAGGACAAAAACTTGGGGTAGTGCTTTATGTAATTTAGAAAAGTCATATTTTGAGGGTTTGAAATTGTGTTTGATGCAAAATTGTTCATAATTGAAGAAATGACCGTTGGTATTTAGTCGGCCATGGACCAAATGTTTCTCCCATACCAATCCTCAAAGAACAGAGATCGGTTGCGGCGCAAAATATATCTGTTGTTCCAGAGTACAGATGTATGGGGTGAGAAGCTATGTACGTACAACATTTTATGGTTCCATTATAAGGCTGTCAAAGTCAATCAAAAATTAACCCTCTGTAGCCAAATATTTAGTCTTGATTTGCATTCTTTAATTTTAATTTCTACATTCAGAAATTGGCTTTGTTTTTGGTCCTTGGAAAGGTAAAGGGATATTACAGATGTTTTTCAGTGAAGTGTCATGTACAGCAAGCAATTCACATTTTTTTAAGTTTAATGTAAGACCTGAGGCATTAAGTTTGATGAAGTACATTAAGTTTTTTAATATCATTACAGTTTTTAATATAGATTGCTAGCATTTCTGTGGCTAAGATGAACAGGTATGGTGAGATGGGGCAACCTTGAGGAATACCCACAATAATCTTGAAGCTTGGGGTGGTACAACTAGGTAATAGGACACAGCTACTAATATCTCGATATAAACCACCAACCCATTCCCTAAATTTGATTCCAAATTGTTTGAGCACCGAAAGAATAAATGGATGCTCCACGGAGTCAAATGCTTTTTAGAAGTCTAGAAAGAGAAGGAAACCATCATCCTCTATTCGGCTCCTAAATTAGATTGTCCATGACCAATCTTATATTATTATGTATTGATCTTCCTTTTAAGAACCCTGACTGTGTTTCTGCAATAAGATCTGAAATCCCTGTTTGAAGACGAGAAGCAAAGATGTAAGTTAGGTGTTTGTAGTCTGAATTTCTGAGCGTAATGGGTCTTCTGGGCCGTCCTTTTTGGAATATGTTCTGCAATATCCTGAAAACAATTCTGACAGTCCATGCTAGAAAATTTAGAGCTATAGAGCTGGCTATATAATTGGAGACACGAGGACGGAGTACTCAAGGAATCCCCGAGCAATCCCCGAGCAGAAGGAGTCGTCAACGAAAGAGTCGTTGTCACAATCTCCAATAACGTCTTGGGAACTGCATGATGATCTGACGAGGGCGATTGGTGTTTCTCGGCCCCAGTCGATGCACTGAATCCAGGATGAAATCCATCTTCTCCCTCCAGTGTGGCACAATATTTCCGATGATATCAGAGATGTTTTGTCTTGTGTTTTCGTCTTTTCCCTCCTGCAATCCATTTAATCACAGGTTCCATCTTCTTTTATAACGCTCCAGCTCTACAGCTCTTTTTTCCACTTCTGCCACTCTTTTCTCCAGATCTATTTTCTCCTCTTTCAGTTGTTTCACCTCGACGTGCAGTTGTTGGCACCTTTCTTTACAATCTTTGATCTCGGCAGAGTTAAACTCTACTGCTTTCGCGATGTTGGCTATGGTCAGCGTGTTCTGCTTTAGCTGCGTTTTTAAGTCCTGCATCATGTTTTGAAGAGTACCAATAGCAGCCAATATCGCAGCGTTAGAGGCGTCTCCAGCATGGGCACCCGTTAGCACAACATTGTTTGGTTTAGGCTTTTTCTGTGGTGCTGATGGCTTGGAAGTGGATGCTAAGGTGTTTTGAGTTCCTCTGGTGTTAGTTTCCATCCTTTCTGGATCACCATAGTCGTGTTCTTGAAGAGCCTTCAATTTAGCATTAGCTTCCGTGCTATACATGTTATGGTCTGCAATATGCTCAGGGTCATTTACAGGATTCTGAATTATTATGATAAGTTCCCTACGGTTTTATATCTGATATTTCAGGATTTTGTTGAGTTAAAAGTTAATTCCATTGGTTGTCAAGGCTTTGCTACTCTGAGCTGTTCACAATGCGTCTGCTCTCTCCGCCATCTTCCCCACCCCGACGGTTATGATCAATCCACTTTCGTGTTAGGGTTAGGTGTTTTTTAAATGCTTTATTGAACGTTTTGTTATAATAAAACAATGTTACAACAGAAGCTTAACATTAAGAAACACTTGGATTAATGAAAAGAGAGAAAATAAAAAACATAACCATGGCTCGAAACAGAAAAGACAAAAAAAAAACACGAGAGGGAGTTACACAAATAATAAAAATATTACAAATGAAATAGGTAGAAAAGCTTATAAGCAGAGCAAATTTTACAAGTTCTTTGTGCTTTTATATTGGAAGAAAACATAATTGTTTTTAAATACAGTATTATCTCTTGTAGAAAGACTATAAAAATAAGTTTGCTATTAGAAAATTTACATAGAGAAAGAATTAGGTTGATTATAAAAGAAGCATTTTGGTCACCTTCAAAAAATACAAAAATAACAGTTTTTGGATTCATAAAAAAACTAGTATTTGAAATAAACAAACCAACATGTTTCCAAAGTTGTTGAATACAGTTGCACGACCTAAACAAGTGAAAAAGTGATTAATTGTCATTCTGACAAAAAATGCATTTGGTGTTAAAGTCAGATCCAAAATTTTTCTTTAGAAAAGTTTTGGAAGGGTAAATGTTATGGAGTATTTTAAAGGACATTTCTTGTTGCATGGACCATATCATTTTCCAGTTTAGATTATCAAAAAGGCTGTTCCAGTATGAAACAGGCAATGCTCTCAATAAGTAAAGCTCTTACCTCAAAATTTCTTCCTTTTTTACTAATAAAACATAACTTACCAGTAGGTGTATCGCTAGGCTCAGGTAAAGAGACTTCAAAAGATAAAGAACAATTTCTAAAAAGCATGCGTATGCCAGATGGAATAGCATCCATAACAATGGCAAACTCTTTAGGAGTTACTGGTATATTATATTTAGAGAGAAATTCTGAATACCTAAAAAGGATACATTCCTTATTGAAGAGCTGGCCAACATGCAATATTCCATTACTGAACCATTGTTTAAAGAACAAAGACCTATTTTTAAATAGAATGTTTTTATTATTCCAAATGTAACATCGATGAGGGGAAAAGTTTTGTTTGTACATAAGAGTTCAAGCCAAAAGAGCCTGTTTGTGAAAATTAGATAGCTTGTGAAAATGCAAATTGGGGGAATAGATTCCAAATAGAAGTAAGATTACTGAGAAATCGACTGAGCCGGTTTAGTTTAATTGAGTTATTCATTGTATGGAAATCAATGAAGTTTAATCCACCTTTATTGTGAGAATTTACCAACACACATTTCTTAAGATAATGAGGTTTGTTTTTCCATAGGAAATTATATGGCATTCCATCGATTACTTTACATGTGGTCTTATCAATGTACAATGACTGCGCAGCATCTGCAAGGCGAGACAGAGCCTCCGCTTTAACAAGTTATCCCCTACCTGTTGAAGAGAGGTCTCTCTGTAGCCAGCAGTTAAGCCTTTTCTTTGTTTTAGCTATAATTGGATTAAAATTTGTGGAACACCTGAGGTTATACGTAACAACCACGCCATACGTAACAACCAAGAATACTGCTTAACTATTGATTGATGCTCCATAGAATCCTTGTCGTAAACTAAGAATCTTGGCGTTGTATTCGATACTAATCTGTCATTTGAGAGCCATGTCGCCAACACCTGTAAAATTGCATTTTTCCATTTTAAGAATATATCTAAACTACTGTATGTCATATGCTGTCACTGTCAGATGCAGAGAAATTAATTCATGCATTCATGACAACAAGACTAGATTACTGTAATGCACTTTTAGGTGGATGCCCTGCAGGCCTTTTCAGGCCGAGTTCTTACGCGTACAAAAAAGTATGAGCAGATATCACCAGTTCTGTCAACCTTGCACTGGTTACCTATAAAGCATCGCATTAACTTTAAGATCTTGCTTCTTACCTATAAAGCCCTACATGGTCTAGCGCCGCAGTATTTGAATGAACTTCTATTGTATTACAATCCTCCAGGTGCATTACGCTCTCAGGTGTCCTGTCAGTAGGTAATACCTAGAATTAAAAAATCAAGTGCAGTGGGTAGATCCTTTTCTTATCTAGCACCTAAACTTTGGAATATTCTTCCCTGCACTGTCCGGGAGGCAGACACACTCTGTCAGTTTAAATCTAGACTAAAGACGCATCTTTTTAATCTTGCATACACTACACTTCCATAATATTAATCCTCAAAGGATTTAGGCTGCATTATTTAGATCAACCGGAACCAGGAACACATCCAACAACAAATAATGTACTTGTTGCATCAAAGAGTGCAGAACAGTACTCTACTCTCAGCCAGTATTGTCTCTTTGTTCCAAGGTTACCGCAGGATGCAGTTCATGCCCAGACCTGATGGCAGAGCTGAGAATGGGAAGCGGTGACCTGACAAGAGCTGAGATGACTTGAAAATAAAAATAAATTTATCTAAAAATAAAAGGAAACTATCTTTAGGAATCAAATGTGAATAATCGAATATATCTAATATTAAACGTATATTATTCAATATATGTCTATTGGGCAGAAATCCTGATTGTGTTTCATCTATAACCGAATTGAGAACACATTTTAACCTTTGAGCCAAAACTAGTGCTATTATTTTGTAATCGTTGTTTAGTAAGGTGATTGGGCGCCAATTATCTATAAAAAGGGAATCTTTGTTTGGTTTTGGTATTAATGTTATAAGGCCCTGACATAAGGTAGGGGGGAAATATGTTTTTTCTATGCTTTCTCTAAAAACCTCTAATAAAAGTGGTGATATTATTTCACTAAATAGTTTATAGAACTCCGAAGTGAGTCCATCGGTTCCTGGAGATTTTTCATTTTTAATGAGTTAATCGAATCAACAATTTCTTTCAAAGTGAAGGGGGTATCACACAGAGCTTTATCTTACATATTCAGTTGGGTACATTCTGAACAGACTCAAAAAAATTATTCACATCTTGTTGGTGGAATTTAGATGTATATAACTCACTATAAATTTTTTCACAAAATTGTCCAATAATTTTCGGATCTTCATTTAATGTATCGTCAATCATAAGTTTCCCTATATTATTTTTTCTGGCTTGCTCTCTTTCTAATCTGAAAAAGTAAGCAGAGGTTTGCTCACCTTCTTCAAGCCACTTTCTGCATGAGCGAATGTAGGCTCCTTCAGCTTTATATTTATAAATGTTATCTAATTGATGTTGCAGTTCAGCAAGTTTAGCTTTTTCAGAAATAGTGATATCCTCCACATTTTTTGCCAAAAGATTGCCAATTTTATAAATAACATCATCTTCATTAGATTTTCCTTTTTTTAGCTAAGATGCTACTAAATTTACGCAAATATTTACTAACTTCATTTTAAGTTAGCCCCCAATTACTGCCGTAATTTTTTTCTTCTTTTGCTTTAACCCAAAATTTTGTAATAATGTCACTGACGTTTTCTTTAACTTCCTCATAGACTAGAATCGAGTTATTAAGTTTCCAATAAGAGGGGGTTGTATGCGAAGTAACTTAATTTGAAAAAGGAATATGAATAGTAATACATTTGTTATCAGACAAAGGTGAGGGAATAATACCAGTCGAAACATTATGCAGCTCCTTAGAAATAAGCCATAGGTCAATGCGAGATTGACATGAAAATGAATTATAATTCCATGTGAATGATCTTAAAGATGGATGAGTATCTCTCCAGCTATCAACCAAACAGAACCTTTCCATGAACATCTTTAAATAAGGATTAGCACTGTTAGGTTTTGGTGGCCATCTATCCATGTTATTTTCACTTACCATATTAAAGTCACCTCCGAAAATCAAATATGAATTGGGGTAGTTAATTAACAGTGAAAGTATACGTTTTTGTATGTGATCAATTTTTTTTTAATTTTCTCTTTGTTGATTGTTCCCATAAACATTGGCGACGATAAACTTCTTATCTGAAGTTTCAAGTAAGAGGCAAACATACCGACCATTTGGATCACACTCAGTAAATAAAACTTTCCCCCTGAAACAATGAAGTAAAACACATACCCCAGCTGAGCTTGAGGTTGCATGAGACATCCACAAGTCCATGCCCCATTGGGATCTCCATATCTTAAAATCTTCTTTGACTGAATGACATTCTTGTAAAAAGTAAAAGTCAGAGTTAAACTGTTTAAAGTACAAAAATAGCTTTACGTTTTGTTGGATTTCTTATCGCTCTAACATTAAATGAGATGGTGTGTCATGGTTCTCTCATTTCTGTTCAGGCCTTTCCAGCCTTGGGGTAGAACCATGATAGTATCACGTGTTTTGTGTGAGAAGGACATGGCAAGGCTTTGATATTTGCTGTCATGCGCCTTCTCGTGTCTCGTCTATGGCCCCGCCCCTCCTGTTCCTCGTCAGCCTTCCCTGAGTGCTTAATCCCCAGCACCTGTTACTTGTTAATTATCCTTTGTCTGTCTCCCTTTAAAACATCCTCGTGTTCATTGTCCTGTGCTCGCTCATTGTTTGATGTGGCTGTCCTTGTGGATATACCTGTGTGTTCTCCCTTGGCTGTTTCATATTTGCTGTACCTGAGTATCCTTAGACCTTGTTCCTTATTCTTTCTTGCTGTGTCATTGTCGAGTAAGTGTTAGTTTAGTGTTTGTACCCAGTGTTATTTTCTAGTCTAGTGAGTCAGTGTCCTTTGTTAACTTTGTTATTTATCCTGTATTGTTTTCCCCCTCGTGGGTTTTGTTTTGTCCTTTTGTCTTGTTTATTGTTAATAAATACCCGTGTTAATACCCCTCAACCATCTGTCTGTCTGCGTTTGGGTTCTCTCCTTGTCTAACCGTGACAGAATGAGCGAGCCAAAAAGAACCCAGCAGTCAACAACGACCGAGTCGAGCGTGGCGTTCCGAAGCCACCATGCCCACGTTCTGCTCGGTCTTAAACAAAAGGGGACGCCCCTTAAAGAGTTCGCCATGGACTTTCTGGCGACAGCCCGCTCCTCGGGGTTCAATCAGATCGAGCTCAAGGTAATTTTTAACAGCTGCCTTGACGAACCCTTAGGACTCGCTGAGATGCGGCGGCTGAAACCGCTGGGATTCGTGGACCAGCTCGAACTTTTATTGGATCGTGAGTGGTCCAAGTTATCCTCCCCAGCGGATGTCTCCACGGGCCTGGCGTCTATCCCAGAGGATGGGCTCCTACAGCTCGGGATTCTGGGCCACTCCACACGCTCCGTTCCGTCCACAGCTGCCTCTCCTACGGCGAACCTGCTCGGCAGACGAAGAAGGAGGGAGTCATGGGACTCCCTGTCCGATTCCTCCGGGTCAAAACTGGTCAGTCTTCCCTTTTCTTCTCCACAGCCGACCCCACGTTCGGTGGGTCGGTCGAAGAAGAAGAAGCCGAAGAGGGGGCTGGTTTCTGGCTCGGTGGTCCCGAGTCCTGTGGTCCCGAGTCCTGTGGTCCCGAGTCCGGAGGTCCCGAGTCCGGAGGTCCCGAGTCCGGAGGTCCCGAGTACGGAGGTCCCGAGTACGGAGGTCCCGAGTCCGGAGGTCCCGAGTCCGGAGGTCCCGAGTCCGGAGGTGTCAAACCCCATATATTTTTTGGGGGGGCGCCGTAGGGAAGTGACGGTCCGAGCGGCCAGCCCGGCCGCAGATTCCTCCCAGCAGCCGGCGTCAAGCCCTGTCCAGCCGGTCCAGCGGCCGGCGTCAAGCCCTGTCCAGCCGGTCCAGCAGCCGGCATCAAGCCCTGTCCAGCCGGTCCAGCAGCCGGCGTCAAGCCCTGTCCAGCCGGTCCAGCAGCCGGCATCAAGCCCGGTCCAGCAGCCGATGTTCCAGCCATGGTCCAACCCGGCATTCAAGCCGGCCTTCCAGCCTGTGTCTCGTCCGACATTCCAGCCGGCCTTCCAGCCGTTGTCCAGCCCGGCACTCCAGCCGGGGTCCAGACCTACAGTCCTGCAGGGGACTAAGACGGTTCCCCCAAGGACTTCCCCTGTCAAGCCCCCTGGGGCTCCGCGCTCTGGCGCGTCGCCAAGGGCTGGAACTTCCCCACCCAGCCCTGCCCCTTCTGGACTTCCCCCAATGTTTTCTTGTTTGCACCCACCCCCCCTCCCATGTTTGTTATTTTTGCTGTCCCACCCTAACCCATTGGTTATAATGTCATGTATGCCCGTTGTCATGTTAGCCTTGTCTGTCTGGTTCTTGTCTGTGTCCCAGTCTGTTATGTCTTGTAAGTTGGTGTTCCCATAAATGGACGCCGGGAGGCGTCCTTTTGAGGGGGAGGTACTGTCATGGTTCTCTCATTTCTGTTCAGGCCTTTCCAGCCTTGGGGTAGAACCATGATAGTATCACGTGTTTTGTGTGAGAAGGACATGGCAAGGCTTTGATATTGGCTGTCATGCGCCTTCTCGTGTCTCGTCTATAGCCCCGCCCCTCCTGTTCCTCGTCAGCCTTCCCTGAGTTCTTAATCCCCAGCACCTGTTACTTGTTAATTATCCTTTGTCTGTCTCCCTTTAAAATATCCTCGTGTTCATTGTCCTGTGCTCGCTCATTGTTTGATGTTAGTTTAGTGTTTGTACCCAGTGTTATTTTCTAGTCTAGTGAGTCAGTGTCCTTTGTTAACTTTGTTATTTATCCTGTATTGTTTTCCCCCTCGTGGGTTTTGTTTTGTCCTTTTGTCTTGTTTATTGTTAATAAATACCCGTGTTAATAACCCTCAACCATCTGTCTGTCTGCGTTTGGGTTCTCTCCTTGTCTAACCGTGACATGGTGGTCTAGTGGGTTAAACCAGCGGTTCTCAATCCTGGTCCTCGCGACCCACCGCTCTGCATATTTTGTGTATCTCTCTTGTTTAACACACCTGATTTAAATCTCTAGCTCATTAGAAGAGAGCTTAATGAATGAACCGCGTTCCGATTGACGTGTTCCCTGAACTGTGTTCATTGCTCTCTACTCCCTGCACACATGAAATCGGCTGACGTTAATTTAAGAACACGAAGAACAAAACTTACTACGGAAGATTGAAGGGTAATTTAACCGTAATTTTGAGATTTGCGCAACATTATCCACATTTCGAACGGGATTTATGGCAGAATATCTAGTGATGTTTACTTTGCAGGGCTCTTATGGGCGTATTAAACAAACCTCCGAAGCGGTAGGAGAAGCATACAAAATATGCAGAGCAGGGGGTCGCGAGGACCAGGATTGGGAACCGCTGGGTTAAACCACTGAACTGGTATTCAAAAGGTTGCTGGTTCGATCCCAGCAGCCACCACCAGTGTGTCCTTGAGCAAGACACTTTACTCCACATTGCTCCAGGGGGATTGTCCCTGTAATAAGTCCACTGTAAGTCGCTTTGCGTCTGCTAAATGTAAATGTAAATGAAAAAATAGACAGAGCCATAACAGAAAAAACAAAGACAAAAAGAGAACTTTAAATTAAACAATAATAACAATTATGATCCAAGTAATGTGCCAAGGGATCACTTATTTATGGAATTTATGCAAAGATGAGCACAGTAAAATCTCAGAAGCAAAACATCCTAATAATGAAGTGCAGTATATGTACTACCCCAACAGAGTAAAAATAATAACTTTAAATTATTATAAAATGGAGTTATAAAATATTATAATTTAATCAACATTTCTGATGAACAACAACACAGCCCCTCATTGTGTTTATTAAATCTTAAACTTATAAAGTGCCAAATTAGAAACAAAATAAGCTCGCTTGTTTTCACGCTGTGCTTTATCCACGAGAGGCCATAGTTTATTTCGTCTTTCCCTGTCAGATGGAGATAGGTCCTCAGCGATTTTCAGATTGTTGTTTCTGAGAAAGGCGGAGTCCTTCGCTGCCCGCCAAACGGCATCACGATAAAAGCGTGATGTAAACTGGAATATTACCCCTCTGGGCTTGTCGTTATTCAGCTGTTTGAGACCGAGTCGATGTACAGTGTCTACAATGAATGGAATTTTTTCCTTTGCTTCAGGTAAAAGCTGTCGGCATACCTGGATGACACGTTCACGAACGTCCTCTTTTTCTTGCACCGTAAATCCTCAGATTCCAACGACGTGTATATCCCTCGAGATGTGAGAGACGTTTCTCTTGCTCCGAAGATTTAGCATCCATCTTTTTAACTTCTGTCTCCATTGCACCGAGTTTAACTTTAACATCATTAACTTCGTTGCTCACAAACTCAACCGCTTTTTTCACATCAGCTATCTGTTTGGCATTTTCAATGACCGTTTCTTTCATGCTCGCGATCGCTTGAGCATTGTTTTTCACCATTTTTTCCAGTGCATCCGACCGATTGTTGATAAGTTGAGAAAGTTCTTTGAGTTGTGTAAGAAGCGGTATCCAAGCTCTATATTTTACGCTGTTTAACAGCCGGAGACTTATTTGGAGTTTCAGGTAAAGGAGGGAATACTTCTTCCACAAGCATGACACCTGAATGATCCATTTCTGACTTCAGATAATCGTGCAAATTTTCGCTCAAAAGCTTATTAGGGGCTTGCTGCGTTACCGAGATTAGCATTGGCTTGATTCACATTCTTGTTTTTCCTTTTTATAGATTTTCCCATTGTCAACCATTGCACATGATGTGGCAGTCAAATACGAAGCGAATTATAACTGAAAATATCACTACAAAATCAAATTATACGAACTGACTTTGCCGAGCTCTCCTAATCACGTTTAATCAGTGCGCCATCTTGGCCGCCTCTCCCACTTTCAAGAAAGGCAAGCGCAGAACGTGGAAAAACAAGCAAGTTAAAAAAATAAAATATAAGCACATAATAACAAAAATAGCAAAGAATGAGTAAAACAACCAAGGGAAACTTTATTTTTTGGTGCGATTTGGACAACTTTGTCTTTATGTATTCATTTTGTGCAATATAATTTAAAATGCGTTTAAAGTTCTAACTCGTGGTTTTTACCTACCGCAGGAATCTCATCTCATCACGTCGCGTTTGGTTAGGATGCGGTGTAACACAATAAAACACCTAAAAAGCTTGATAGAATAATGAAAAACATGATTTTTGAAAAAAAAAATTTTTTTTTATAAAAGTGTCACCTTCAAGTATCAACAGACAGTAATCCTTAAAAAGACACCAGCATTTTTCATAAGTAGCAACAGTTTTCATGGCTTTCCTATTAAGCGAAGAAAAAAGATCGAGAATCATTTTTAAATCAACAAAAAATATAATATTTGGCATAGAGTCAGTTACTTTACATTTATGATGATGAAATTCATCACAGAGTTCTGTGTTTCAACATCTCATCCATTTCCTTTGACCCTGTCTCCCAGATCAAAAACAATACATTAACTAAATCAAAATTAAAAAGCGGGGGGCACGATGGTTTAGTGGTAGGCACGTTCGCCTCACACCTCCAGGGTTGGAGGTTCGATTCCCGCTTCCGACTTGTGTGTGTGTGGAGTTTGCATGTTCTCCCTGTGCCTTGGGGGTTTTCCCCTGGGTACTCCGGTTTCCTCCCCTGGTCCAAAGACATGCATGGTAGGTTGATTGGCATCTCTGGAAAAATTGTCCGTAGGGTGTGAGTACGTGAGTGAATGAGTGAATGAGTGAATGAGTGAGTGAGTGAATGAATGAGTGAGTGTGTGTGCCCTGCGATGGGTTGGCACTCCATCCAGGGTGTATCCTGTCTTGATGCCCGATGACTCCTAAGATAGTCACAGGCTCCCCGTGACCCGAGGTAGTTCGGATAAGCGGTAGAAAATGGAATGGAATGGAAAATTAAAAAGCTTGTCGTATGCAGAAAAATAAGACAAGATACGTATTGCATTGTTACATTCAAAAATAAATGTGAAATTGTTTCAAGATTAGATTAGCAGAATGTGCATTGTGAAGATATATCTAATTTAGATTTGAAAGTGAAGAATTAGAGGGGTAGTGATCTAATTTTGAAGTATAGGTTTCTTTCATTTTGCTCATTTATACCAGACTAAATTTTAATAGTAGAAAGAAAAGTGTATTTTAATTTCCACGTTACTGGTCTGAATTTAGTATTGGCATAATAGTGGGAAGTCATGAAAATGATTTAGTTTTGCCTATGAATATTGGAAAGTGGAAGAAACAACACGTGTTAATTAATAGTAGGAAGTATATGCAGGAAAGAAAAGAGTTTGCTCAATATCTATGTAGTAAAGGACAGAAAGAGGGGGATTTAGGGTAGCCTATATATTGGTATTTAAGTTAAAAGCGATGGGTTAGGATAAAAGGAGTAAATGCAATACTTAAATAACACAGTAATAAGCGATAGAATTGAAATGTTAGAGGATGGATTTGGATGGCGAGATGGGGGTATTGCATGCAGAAGGAGTCAGTTATGTCTCTGTGTAAACTGGAGGAGCTGAACACGCAACGCAATGTGATAATTTTTAAAGGATACATAAACGGAGTATGAGTTTTCACTGATCAGTAGGTGGCGGCATGTGCTTAGGACGCCAGCCCGCCATTCAAAAGATAGAAGAAGAAGAAGAAGAAGAAGAAGGCACGCGCATGCGCAAACTGAGCGCGCGGATCCGGAAGATAGTAGCGACGTAAGAGCACCGTGCAGTAGATAGGTGTTGGCGGGAGAAATTTGACTGTTTTTGTGTTTATGTTTTATATTCAAACCAAAAACAATCGTTCACATTCGTGGGTAGTATGTGGAATCAAGGTATGTGGTTTAGTTATGTTTTCGCGTATAGTTACATGCCCTGGTTTCGGGTTTCATTTGCTAAGTGCAGCATGGTATGTTAATGTTAGTGCACTTGTCATGTCTAATGTAACGTTAAATTTATATGGACTAGAATACTTGCAGCCAAAGAGTTTTTTCACATGGTTTAAAAATTAGCTTCGCTGACTCTGTTGTTTGATTATGCAGCAACTTACGTTATAAACATTCTCCAAAGGTATTTGATTTTGTCTACAAAGTATATTAAATCATTGAGCATTCGGGGGATGTGTTGTAGTCTTAGTATGACATATACATATTTTTTATTGAAGCAGAAATAGACGTGAATTAAATATTATTGACAGGTAAATATGGCGAGGCCAGTATGGCTGGATACACACAGTCTCCTGGAGGATTTGGATCACCAGCTGCATCCCAGGGAGGTGACAAGAAAGGGGTCAGTCTGCTTCAATTTTACATAAAGCCTATAGCCTATAACCTTGTTAATAAAAACACTTCGCAGATATAGACATTTTTTTTTTGTGAGTGAGCCACAACTTGCATGAGTGATTTATATAAATGTCTATATATATTTTTTTAATCTTCCTCTGTGTAATGTAACTATTTTTGGCACCCTTGGTAAATATGTGCAAAGAAGGCTGTAAAAATAAGTCTCTATTGTTTTGATCTTTTATTTAAAATTAAATAAAAAAATCCAACATTTCATTCAAGTAAAACAATTTGAAGTGGAGGGGAATATGACATTGTGAATTTATTTTTCTCTAATTCAACCTGGACACAATTATTGGCACCCCTAGAAATTCTTATGAGTAAAATATCTTGTGGTTCTGCCTGGAAGAGAAGGTGTGTCTCAGGGGTGGGCAAATTTGTTACATTGCGAGCCACATCAAGTCTTCGAATCCTTGTTAAGGGATTCTCCCTTTACATAACATTTTTATTTATTTATTCCAGACTAACTAATTCCTTCTACACTGTGTTTTATAAATGCTTATATATTGAAAAAAATGGCAAAACATTTGCACATTGTCATAAGACACATCATCATAATATTTTTTTTATTCTTGACATTTTCAAATATTCCTGTAATTCAGGGGTGTGCCATTAATCCCAATGGGCCACATGATAAATTGGACTGTAGTGAAAGTCTGAACCAAAAGGGTAAACTTAATTCTGCTCAATGCTTAGTTTATGGCTTTTAAATAGAATAAAAATCTAAACTGATCTATCTCTTTTATATTTAAAAAAGAAAAAACACCACCACTAATACTTTTCTGCACCTCTACCCTTTGTGCATATCACTGGATATACTTGTACCAATGTGAAATCAGATGTGTAATATAAATAAAACATTGTAATATTACAATACGAGTTAAACATTTGCCATTGAAAACCGCTCTCAATTTAATTAATTTCCATTTCCAATCCATGTGTATGTAACAAAAATTATGTCTCTGGTTGGCTGAAGCGCTAAGATTTTCAGGAACAGAATTTGGAGAAAAGGAGTTTAAAGTTCAGTGATGGAAATAATAGGGCAATAGTCCAGTATCACAAGTAAAAGTCACTTCACAGTGGTAAGAGACTTACTCTTATAACAATTTAATAAAAAAAACATTTCCTAGTGTTGAAGTCTATAAAAATACTGTACATAACCTATTGATTAAAACAAAAGTAAGGAAAATGGTGCTGGGCACACTTGAAGAACGAGAGCTCTTCCATTATCACTACACGAGGAAACTAACAAACATTAAGGACAACAACTAATAAGCAGTGAAGCAAGTTTTACGTTGTTTTTTGATCATCCCTTGTATGTTTTGTGATCGCCGTCCGGCTCCCCTGAGTAGCGGAACGGGGATAACTCCCGGTGAGCAGACTGGGAGCTCTGTCAACTAACGAAAACATTGGTATAAAAGAACTTTGCATGCCATAGTTTACACAGGACTTGGCTGGAAATGTGCATTGGTACTCCTTCATTCTTCATGTTATGTGGTTTACTTTGATAGGTGAACTGTCTTTCCCATGTCCCAGCGCAACATCCGGCGGGTTTTCCCAGCGCGCAACACATATGTCTAATCAGTAACAATGGCAGGTGAAAACACGAAGGTCGCTTTGCGAGCATATCATGCTCTTATGAAGCGAAACAGGGATTTACAAATTGCCCTCATTGTAATCCGGCAAAATGACGGATGTCCAATAGATTTCTCTCTCACTGGAAAAAAATCTGTCAATGTCAGAGAATTTTCGGTTAACGCGACCTCGGGTACACACGCGTACAGGAATATCTGGACCACGACCAATCTTTTGCCCAAAGGTTTGCCCTTCTAGCTGCACTCAAACTGCTGACATGTGATTTAATTTTTAGCATTTAATACCAAATATTGTAACTTCAGCATTAATAAGACAGATAGTCCGTCTTTGCTCTTGGGTGGGGGTGAATTGGTCTGAGCTGGGATGGTCCGATGGTCATATTTCTCTTGGCTGGTGGTGTAATTGCCTTAGATGGAGCTGGGATGGTCAGTCAGTCTGCAGCTGTAGCTGGCGTAATCTCAAATTGGGGATGGGCATCTGTCGGTCGTCTGGACATGGTGGAACTTCTTCCTACCTCGGGATGGGCATCCCGAGGCAGAGGCAGAAAGAGAAAATGAGAATGATTAGCGTAGCTGCTGTTCATTAATTATGCATTAAGTGAAGGCTTGGCTGAAAAGATGTGTCTTTAATCTAGATTTAAATTGGGAGAGTGTGTCTGACCCTCGAATAGTATCAGGAAGGCTATTCCAGAGTTTAGGTGCTACGTATGAGAAAGCTCGACCCCCTTTGGTGGATTTAGTTATTCTAGTTGTAATCAAAAGTCCTAAATTTTGAGATCTTAGAGAGCGTGATGGGTTGTAACGGGATAAAAGCTCGGTTAAGTAAGTAGGGGCTAAACCGTTTAAGGCTTTGTAAGTAATTAAAAGAATTTTAAAATCAATACGATACTTAATGGGTAGCCAGTGAAGCGATGATAAAACTGGGGTTATGTGATCGTATTTTCTTGACCTAGTAAGAACTCTGGCAGCTGCATTCTGAACTAACTGTAGTTTGTTTATCGATGATACAGGACAACCACTAAGTAGAGCATTACAATAGTCAAGTCGTGAGGTCACAAATGCATGAATAAGCTTTTCTGCGTCAGCAACACATAAAATCTCTATGACGAGAACCATTTCACAGTCTGTGTCCGCCATTTTAGCTAAATCGGATTTACAAGAAATTAAATGAAAATCAGTCTCTCTTAGAGCGTTTCTCAGCAATATTGACCGATTGCAGAACAGCAGAACCCTACGTTTCAGCAGTATCTCTTTCTCAGTGCTCAGTACGCAAGTGTCTTGAGATGCGCTTTTGATAACAGACGTTTCCTGCCTCAGCGCAAGGCGCTTCAAAAGACATATGCGAACACAGAGTTTAAACGAGTCCCTCTAGCTAGTGCAATCACAGACATCATAAATACCCAGAAGCAACCCAGCTGGCCACTTTGCTCCGCTGCTGTGATATGTCAACACTGATATTAGTGAGGGCAACAGTGCACTTATATCCCACTGAACCCGATGGGAGAGCTGCACGTTTTTGGCATTAAAAGCACAATCAGGTTTTCATTTCTAAACATATGTCAATGGTTTGTGATGCATGTAGAGTACAACTTCAGTTGCATCATATCTCGATAGTTATAGCCAAATTTAAAGTTAATGGTTGTCATAATAAAATGTGAAATCCATTATTTGTGCTTGTTATCGGTGAGAATCCACTAGGTGGGATCATGTTCAGTGATATGTTAAAGACAACACGGGCAACAGAATAAATACCCATGTTGCAGTGGTCAAGAATAAAACACAGACATGTAGAAATTGTTTCTGATATTTATTTGAATCATCCAAAAAAACATCTAAGGTAATATAGAGCTTAATTTAGGTATTAAATAAAACCTGATTTTTTTCACTTC
Organism: Triplophysa dalaica; assembly: GCF_015846415.1. Lineage (NCBI taxonomy): Eukaryota > Metazoa > Chordata > Actinopteri > Cypriniformes > Nemacheilidae > Triplophysa > Triplophysa dalaica. Next base: position 16,622,505 of record NC_079553.1, read on the forward strand.
ACTCTGACAATGGCTTTTTCTGTTGTAATTTTAGACAATTTCATAGGTAAAATGTTCTTTTATTAATCCCGTAAAACCGTTACAGCAGTAAAACGTGATGTATGTGATATAGTTAAACAAATAACACTGCCGTGCATTATTAGTATGAAATAGCAATATATGATAATAAAGACTTTCCCCTGGATTTTAAACTGCACAAGCTGTTCTGATCATGTCCAAATAATCTACCTTAAATTTTTTCACATTAGTGATTTTTACACAATTATTAAGGCTAAGTTATTGCTTGACAAGCCTGAGTTTTAATAGTTCCGTATGACAATAAATGCATTTTCAAGTCTATAACCATCTTTGACCAGAGCCAAATCGTTTCTGCGTACTCCACATAAATCGAAAAGTATTGAAATTAGTTGAGAAATGAAAACATTCATATAAATGTTATTATACAGAAAACGGCAGCTCCACCATTCACTCGTATGTCTTTATAGTCGTCTTTTGCCCTCACCAATATGGCGGCCGCATTGACATACGATCCAGCGGACAATGAGGCGTCTAGTTAATATATGTCTAATGTCGATTTCCACTCTAAAGCGATCATCCCTATGCCCTTCTCCCTTTGAAATGTATAGCTCTTGATGTGTAAACTCTGGATGGAACAACACAACTGTATCTCCTAATGTATCTGTTTAAAATTCACTTGGCAAAAAGAGCAATTCAAACACTGTCATTATCTATTTATTTGGAGCGATGTTTTGTGGGGTGTCCCCTTTCCAAAGGGCCATTCGGAGGGCAATATAACCCGTTTGGAAAGCGTCATCTATGTCTATGAGCACAATAGCGCATGTCTCCCTCTCTTTTCATTTTTACTCTAGTATGCTGCATAGCAGACTTGCGCGATCTAATGGATTTTGTCTGTATTACATCAAATTAGAAATTTTCACCAAAATCTTAACTGAACGCAATGTTATTAAATACATTTAAAAACCGCCTGGTAGGCCAGATGAAATTGCTTGGGGGGCCTGATGTGGCACGCAGTCTGTAGTTTGCCCACCTCCGGTATATTGTCTTAATTCAGGTCAAAGGGAAGTGAGTGGCCAAAGACTTTTCAAAGATCACAGATGGAGAATTGCAGAAATTAGTTGCATTTTAGTGTCAGAAAAAATTGTAAGGGCCACTGTTCAAGAAACAAATCTTCTGCTCTCATGCAAAAATAAACTTCACCATGTTAATCTGACATACTGGAACTTCAAACACGACTGGAGTGTATGGCCATATGAAATGAAAAATCTTTTTTTTTTTTTGGCAGCAATAATACAAGATAGGTTTGGTGCACACAGGATAAAAAAGTGTCCCATGTCCACAGTTAAATATACTACCAGATCTTCATTGTTGTGGACCTACTTTTATACCAGAGGTTCTGGACATCTTTGTATCATGGATTATATCAAATAAAAAATTAAAACCTGACTTGGTCTTATAGAAATATTATAATGGGGTCGTGGTAAGATCTTTCATCATCACATTGGTTCAAAACAAACATCCAAATCAACAAAAACTGGGTCACTGAACACAAAATTAAGATCCTGCCATAGCCATCCCAGTTCCCTGACCTGAACCCTATAGAAAATTAGTATAGGTGCTAGGGATGGGCATTTAAAGCAAAAACTAATATTCGTAGATCGATGAGAACTATTCTAAAATTATTCGAAATTCTCACCCCTCCCCCAAATGCATGCATTTACAGTATTACATACGCATAAACGGAGAGGGTGAGAGACCATTGCTTTATGTATTATGGAATAAGCAATTTTACATCAAGCCAAACATTAAGATAACGTGCTGAAACATCAATATATTAACAACCGAATGACGGCACTTATTAACAGTACGTCGATCAGCATCAACCGCTCATAATGCTAGGACATTTCGTTGTAAAATATGAGCATGCACATTTATACCAACTAAATAACAGTGTGATTGATCAAGGGAAATATTTTAAAGCCATAAAGATTTTAGACCAGACTTAAAACGCTTTAAAACATATTTACCAAATGACGGCATTTATAAATAGTCTGGAACGATTTAATAAATTAATAGCTCAGGAGGCTCTGTTTCTCCAGTCTGGCAGTGATTTTTCTAGACAAGTAAACTCGGGCTGTACAAACTCCATAAGATTTTTAAAACCCTCTCATTCGACAAAGCTGATCGGAAGCATATCCGTAGCGATCGTCTTGGAAATTAGAGCCGTTATTTGCTCCGCCTGTCTGGTATCCAAATTGGTTGGTCTGCCCAAACTAGCAACTAATTGCTGACCTGTGGATGGACTTCCTGGGTGCTTCGCCCTCAAATGATTGTGCATCGTAGTTGTTGATCCATGATAATCCAACTTTGCATTTGCAGAGTTTGAACTGCACGTTATTCTCATTAATTTTATTAAAGGACCCACACAGAACTCATTTTTCACACCGTCTATATTTACCGTATACGTAATCCCACACGGGTCTACAGTTTGCATAACTTTAACAGCAATTCTTGTGAGAAAATGTTTTCCTCTATTGTCTCTTGATTGACAGCCTTTAGGTTTTAGGTGCATCGTAATTGGCAGCGCCACGTTCTGGTTATATGAACGCGTTACGCGTGAAAACACTTCAAATTATAGATCGCACACACTATTCGAAATTCTATAATGAATGAACTAATCGAATATTTGAAATTCGTGACTCATCCCTAATAGGTACATCTAAAAAAATCGAAATATTGTGAGAAAGTTCAATATTATTTGTCACTCATTTTAAGAAAGTGTGTGATGCATAGAGTGAAATATTATAAGTTGATGATTATGATGTTTTTATGATTATTTGATTATTATTGCTTACAGATAATGAAAACTTAAAATTCAGTTTCTCAGAAAATTAGAATATTACATAAGATCAATAAAAAAAAGGATATTTTAAACAGAAATATCAGGCTTCTGAAAAGTATGTTCATTTCTATGCACTCAATATTTGGCAGGCTTGAAATATTTCTCTCTGTGTGTAATAAATCTGTGTAATATATGGGTTTCACTTTCTGAAATGAGTGACAAAAATATTGACCTTTTCATGATATTCAAATTTTTTGAGATGTACCTCTAGGATGAACTCAAGAAGAGGGAGCACCAACATTTGAAGGATCTGAAGAAATTCTTTATGCAGGAATGGACTCTGATGACTCTGAATGTATTCTCAAACCTCATCAGACTGAAAAGTACTCAGAGCTGTTTTTTCTTATAAATTGAGGTTACGGAGTGTATTAAATACAAGGGTGCCAATAATTGTGGATAATTGTGAAATTATGGAATAATTTTTCCCCCTACTTATAATTTTCCTTCAATGAAATGTTGGAATTTTGTAGATTTTTCAAAACGAGAGAAAGCGCAGATTTGTTTTTACAGCCTTCTTTGATCATATTTACCAAGGGTAGCAATAATAATGGAGGGCACTATACACTCACCTAAAGGATTATTAGGAACACCTGTTCAATTTCTCATTAATGGTGTAATGGTGTGGGGGATGTTTTCTCGGCACACTTTAGGCCCCTTAGTGCCAATTGTGCATTGTTTAAATGGCAACGGCCTACTTGAGCATTGTTTCTGACCATGTCCATCCCTCTATGACCACTATGTACCCATCCTCTGATGGCTACTTCCAGCAGGATAATGCACCATGTCACAAAGCCTGAATCATTTCAAATTGATTTCTTGAACATGACAATGAGTTCAATGTACTAAAATGGCCCCCAAGGTCACCAGATCTCAACCCAATAGAGCATCTTTGGGATGTGGTGGAAAAGGGGGCTTCGTGCATCCCACAAATCTCCATCAACTGCAAGATGCTATCCTATCAATATGGGCCGACATTTCTAAGGAAAGCATCTTGTTTAATCAATGCCACGTAGAATTAAGGCAGTTCTGAAGGCGAAAGGGGGTCAAACACAGCATTAGTATGGTGTTCCTAATAATCCTTTAGGTGAGTGTGTATATAGTACTGTGATTGATACTTGCATTGTATTGCTCTGTTTTATCTATGTATTTTGTATAAATCCCTGCATAAATAATCCAAGTAATCATAAAAGGCTGTTAAATTGGTAGGGACAGTATATTCCAAAGCAAGTATAAAATATGATCTAGATCTATGTGTGACACCTTCTGAGATTTGCTATATAGGTACACTTTTTTGACGTTTAAAAGAAACTGATAAAAAGGGGCCCAATTTACCGGAATTAATGCTTTGTAGTTCTTTACTACCACTCAGAAAATAACACATTCTAAATCAGTATTAAAGTCTTAAGTGAATTGTTTGTGTGTGCAGAGAACACGAGCACAGCAGATTGTTCCCTGTACAGTATCTCAGCTGATGTCTGCTGTACAGGCGGAGGATGTTTTCAAAGTGGGAGACGTCGAGATTGCTCAGGTGAGTCTGACCCGGTGTCTCAATCAGCTGAGATCTCTAGCTCCTTAGGTCGTAAATAAGTATCATGTACACAGGTTCAGACACTAGTATGGGCCCTAACTCATATGGGCCCTATTTGGACACTGATGATGTACTTTCCTTTGACCTGACAGTTTAAAGGTGCCCAAAATGGAAAGTGTATTTACCTGGGCATAGATGAATAATAAGAGGTCTGTAAATGGAAATGACAAATCGTGAGCCTTAAACACTATTGTTTCCTCCTTTTGTAAATCGTGTGCTGAAAAAAAAGGCCAATCCCAACATTGCACCCACTGTGACCTTAAAGTCTGGATGTAATCCCATACGTTGCATATACCCACTCATGTTCTAGGCCAGCCGGTTGTGTGCCCATGTATCGGCAGGAAATAAAGCAGCTCTTCACGAAAATCATTCCCTTCAAAAAATCTGACAAACACCGACAGCTGTTCAATGTCACTTTGGTTGTAAGACGAGTCTATTGCAAGTGATATGGCTTCTGCTTTCTTTATGTTGGATAATAGATAAGACAGGCACTCACCCGCCAATGCCTCCACTCTTATCGTTGCCGTGCAATTAAATAACTTAATGTTATAGCTCTGTTACCGTTTTCTTTGTTTTCGTGTCGTGATTAAGAACTTCATCCACCATGTCAATTGCACAGGTTTTATTTAATTCGGCTTCAGCGAACGGCTTTTTGGCCTTTGCCAGGTTCCAAGCTACACGTAAGGATGCTGCGGTTGCATTCTCCTGCACAGATGTCGTTTTGTGAATAACACCAACTGACTTTTTGTAAGCTGCAATCAATTGTGTTAACTTCTGTTTCCGGCTTTCAGAATGTTCTGTATAACTGCAGTGGAAAACTGACAAAAGATGGCAGAGCGTGTGGATGCAGCGGCCTCTCGCTCTCCCGACAATGCAGTGTTTTGTTTGTTAGATACGTGTTTGTCCGACAGTTTGTCGTGTTCGTTTCGTTTTGTTCTCGTCTGGAAAGTTCCTTGCTGTGTCTTTCTCTTGACACTTAAAATGCTCCACGCTGGTGACAAAACAGCAACGATAACAAAATTTTCTTGTGTGTGTTGAATGCAGTGTGAGTTTAATGGGTGACTTGCCACACATTATATTTAATCAATGAAATGTACAAGGCTAGATTAAGTACCAATGACAAAAAGAATTGAAGTTTTACCAATTTCTTGTGAAGAGATCAGGTTGTGGAAAAGTTAGCAGGAAGAGTGCCCTGAGATGTCAGACTGCCCCTGGCTGTCTTCACTGACAAAACATCATCCATCATCAAACAATTCTCGGTACCTCAGACCTCGGGAAACACCTCCCACACTCCAACCATCGAACTCTCCTCTCTCACCCCACTTACGGACACTGAAGTCACCAGGCTTTTCTCCAGCCACCCCACCACCTGTCCCCTTGACCCTATCCCCTCCGATCTCCTTCAGGCCATGTCCAGCACACTCACACCTGCACTCACACACATTATCAACACCTCCCTGCTCACCGGCACTTTTCCATCCACATTCAAACAGGCCCAGGTCACACCCCTACTGAAGAAACCAACATTGGAGCCTTCTACTCCCGACAGTTACAGACCTGTCTCTCTCCTCCCATTTATAGCAAAAACACTTGAAAGGGCAGCTTTCAACCAGGTGTCTTCCTACCTATTCCAGAATAAACTACTGGATGACAAGCAGTCTGGCTTCAAAACAAACCACTCCACTGAGACGGCACTGCTATCGGTCACAGAAGCACTGCGGCTAGCCAAGGCGGAATCTAAATCCTCTCCCCCGATTTTGCTAGACCTATCTGCAGCGTTTGACACTGTCAATCACCAGATACTGCTAGCAACCCTTTCATCGCTAGGAATCTAAGGCTCTACCCTCCGCTGGTTCAAATCCTACCTCTCCGACAGATCCTTCAGGGTGTCATGGAGGGGCTCGCTGTCCACTGCTCACCACATGATCACTGGGGTCAGTGCTTGGACCGCTGCTTTTTTCCATCTACACGACATCCTTGGGACCCATCATACAGGCACATGGCTTCTCATATCACTGTTATGCCGACAACACCCAGATCTACATCTCCTTTCAACCAGACGATACCACTGTGGCAGCTTGCATTATAGCCTGCCTCGAGGACATCTCCGCTTGGATGAAAGGGCATCACCTCCAGCTGAACCCTGCCAAGACATAACTACTCGTGTTTCCGGCACACCCTATGGTCCAACATGATCTCAACATACATCTTGGCAATACCACAATCACCCATTTCAAAACAGCCAGGAACCTCGGAGTCATATTTGATGAACAGCTGTCCTTAAATGATCACATTGCAAAGACAACACGGTCATGCCGATTTGCCTTATTCAACATTAGAAAGGTCAGACCCCATCTCACTGAGCATGCGGCACAACTCCTTGTCCAGGCCCTGGTAATCTCAAGGTTGGACTACTGCAATGCTCTCCTTGCTGGTCTTCCTGCAAAGGCTATAAAACCACTTGAGCTGGTTCAGAACGCAGCAGCACACCTCGTCTTCCAACAGCCCAAAAGGGGTCACGTGACTCCCCTTTTCATCTCTCTTCACTGGCTACTGGTTGCAGCCCGTGTCAGATTCAAGTCACTAATGCTTGCCTAAAGGACTATCACTGGATCTGCATCTTACTTCCACACTCTCCTGCACTCCTACACCCCATCAAGATCCCTGCGTTCAGCAAACCAGCGGTGTCTTGTATTGCCTTCCCATAAGGGTAGTAAATCACTCTCCTGCTCGTTCTCATTCACAACTCCTTCCTGGTGGAACATTCTTCCTAACTCTGTTCGTTCAACAACATCTCTCACAACATTTAAAAAACTACTTAAAACCCATCTCTTCTGTGAATACTTGACAAAAAAAAAAACACACTAACCCTTTATCTCAACAGGTAGTGGTCTAGCTTTTGTTGAAAACAGTAACTTTGTATTGGCACTTAATGTATTATGGCTCCTGTATGACATATCGCTTATTGCTCCTAAACTCTTAGTAAGTCTGCTAAATGTAAATGTAAATGTATGGAGTGCAATGTGCGCGTGCCTTTAGTCTTTTCCTGATGCTGGCTCGTTTCCCTCTCGGCCGCCATATTTGGTCACGTCCTATGTTGTTCCTCAGGATCTCTCTCGGCCAGCTTTGATCCGAGGTTAAAAATGGCGTTAGGTGTAGGGCTGGGCGATAAAACGATATTGATATTTATTGACGGTACAACATTGTCGATATCAATATAAAAAAAGATTGATATAGCGCTAGATAATTTCCTTTAAATGTGCGCGCCCGTGACGTCCGAAAATCTTAAACAGCCTATAATATGTTTTGTTACATGAGCGTGCTACGATTGACAAGCAAACAACCAATAAGATCTAATTTGCCGGGTTGCGTTAGGCTCAATTTGGTTGCGTCATCGCCATGTTTACGTTAGAACACGTGCAAGATGAGTGCCGTGCTTGCCGTCTGCACGGAAATTGTGAACAAAAAGCGAGATGTCAGCTCGCCAGTGTGACAGTTTTTTTATTTCTTTCTTCCGACCAACATCAGAAGAACGTAGTGTGAAAGCGATGTAAAAAGAACGTCCCTTCCAAGCAAGGAAACACAAGCGATTTATTCCAACATCTAAACCGCTGCAACCCTTTGGAATATACATCATGTCATCCATCTACCTCAAGTCAACAAACAACCCACAACCAGTACACGATGGAGAGGTACTCGGTAATCTTCAAAGCGATATAATGACATAACCCATGCAATAGCGTACTTCATTGCAAAAGAAATGCTGCCGTTCACCATGGTGGAGAAGTCAGGCTTTTGTTTACTGTTATAAGGGTTTGTTGGTATTGCTTATTACAGATGCTGTTGTTGATCTACCTCAAAGTTTGCCTTGATTGTTCCATGTTTACATTAAATTAAGTGGAAACATTTTGTAACATTTTAAGTTCAAAGTTAAAGTTCGTTTAAACGTTTATCTTAATATAAGTAGAGTAAGACATAAAAAAGATATTTTGTTTTACTTTTTTTTAATGCTAAAACTAATTTTATTTGCTGTACTGCTTAATAATGTGGGTCAGTAAAGATACAGTTGTTAAATACTTACTGTTCTACTTGTCATTTTTACTTAAAAAAAAAGGTCAATAATTATCGATATCGAACGATATGAAGCATCATATCGTTGATATATTTTTTAGCCATATCGCCCAGCCCTAGTTAGGTATACCAATAAGAGTCGCTCTATTGTAGGTTATGTTGTCCATGTCGAAGACAATGCAGAAAGATGTACAAAATAAACAAAAATAAGCAAAGTGTGATCGGAGCAGTCGTAACTGCAGCCAATCTAATCGGCGCCATCTTTGTTCTTTCAAGTATTTGTGATATGAAAGTTTTTTTGTATGCAATATTGAAAAGATGCATCTTTAGTCTAGATTTAAACTGACAGAAGGTGTCTGCCTCCCGGACAGAACATGGAAGACTGTTCCAATGTTTAGGTGCTAGATAGGAAAGATCTACCACTGGCACTTGATTTTGAAATTCTAGATATTAGCAACTGACTGGACGCCTGAGAGCGTAGTTAACGCGAAGCACTGTAATACGAGAGAAGCTCACTCATGTATTGAGAATCTAAACCATGTAGGGCTTTAAATATAATAAGCAAGATATTGAAGCTTATGCATTGCTTAAAATGTGACCAGTGCAAGGTTGACAGAACCGGGTTAATATGCTCATACTTTTTTTGTACATGTAAGAACTCGACCTGCGGCGTTTTGAACAAGGTGGAGTTTTTGTAATAAGCCTGCAGGGCAACCACCTAATAGTGCATTACAGTAATCTAATTTTGATGTTATGAATGCATGAATTGACTTCTCTGCTTCCGAAAGTGATAGCGTATTACGTAGTTTAAATATATTCTTGCATTGATACTCCTTCATTCGTCATGTTATGTAGTTTACTTTGATAGGTGAACTGTCTTTCCAGCGCCCCAGCGCAACATCCGACGGGTTTTCTTGAACGCATAATATATGTCTAGTCAGTAACAATGACAGGTGAAGACACGCTTGTAGCTTCGCGAGCATATAACGCTCTAATGAAGGAAAACGGGGATTTACAAATTCCACTCATTTGTAATCCGCCAAAATGAGGGACGGCCTTCAGATTTTTCCGTTATTGGTAAAAAAAATCTGTCAATGGCAGATCATTTTCGGTTAACGCGACCTCTGGTACACACGTACAGGAATATCTGGACCACGGCCAATCAGAGAGGGGTCCGCCCTTCACCATCTCTGATTGGTTTAGACCCCGATATGGGCCTAATGTGTGTCTGTTGTTTAATCACAAGGTTGCAATCACAATCATCAAGGTGCAGAGACTTTTTTTTCTCCCTCGAACGGCTGGTCGCACCGGTGCGACCTCTTATTATTTTTGGTTGCACCATTGAAAAACAAGGTCGCATTTGCAACCAAATTGGTTGCACTCTAGAGCCCTGCGGTAAGTGGGCCAGATAAAGTTCCTTTGTTTCTCATTTGCATACCTCTGACAGTATGGTTAATTTTCACCTAATAACTGAACTTAGTTATGGACATAGTCGGACACATGCTTTAGTATTATAACATAGCTCATCAGATAGGGAATTAAAAGAGGAGGAGTTAAATAGTAAACATACTATGCCTTGTATTATGTTAAAGCTGTGAACTATCCCAACATATGAATACAACAAAGCCTAAATCAGAACTTGCATATTTAACAGGTACAGATAATTGAAATTGGCAAGAGCACCAACGTATGACATAGATATTTACATACGTCTATAGAAAGGACAGTTTTTTTTTTGTAGTTTTGTCAGAGAAGTTTCTCTGGATAAACTACATGTCTTAATTTCCAGGTGAGACAAAAAAGAGAGACTTCTCACATCTTCTTTGCTTTCTTTGAAGCTTAGGAGTCTTAAATATCCCATGGAGAAACAAAAGGTTATCAACACTTGTTGAGGGCACAAATCTAAATCTAGACCCCCCTGGTTCAGGTCTCTTGATGTTGGTCTCAAGAAACCAGGACAAAAGGGACTGGGGGGGTTTATGGCTCTAGGCACTACTGCTAAAAGAACACCTCCCCCTCTGCATTTCAGACGAGGCTCATGTTTATAATAATAATCTTGAGGGACAGACTCATTTAAAGTAATATAATCATATGGTTTTAGCCATGTTTCTGTCAAACAGAGCATGTCTATTTAATGGTCTGTTATCATATCGTTAAGACTCTAATTCTAAGATCTTCTCCGTCAGCCTAACCATTTTCCTGGATTTATCGCATATAAAACCCTTACAGCTGACAGAGAAGGCTAAGCTAAACATATGACATGAGGTGCAAGTAACAATAATAGGAATAGAAACCATAACTCACTGGGTTTGAAGAGTTATTCTGACTTGCCAAGGTTGCTCGATGAATCATAGTAAATATGCTTAAAAAGAGAACCGTTAGCACACAAGACAAACTAGGCCAGATGATATTCCACAGTGTAAACAGAAAGCAAGCTAACACGCTAATGCTGTGCTGATGCTGTTAAATAAACAATCCATTTTGATGTAGAATCTTAAGGAAAATGAATTTAGCAACGACAGTGATAGGTAACGATAATAAAATACATCAATATTAAGACCAAGTGTAAATGTGAGGATACAAACTAGCCGCCGGCAGCGATACAAACAGGAACCGGAAACACCAGGGGAAACGGAAGCAACGGGGCGAATCAAAAACGTACAGTAATACTGCTCAGCCTTTTTTTCCCCGAGAACATAACTACAGTAACCTCTCTACTTCTAGTGGTGCAGTGAGAAAACACTCAACATTACGCATTTCTGTGCACTACAGTTCAAAATGTTATGTTCAAAGTGATGACCTTAACACCTTGGTTGGCATCTCATTAATGCGGTGATGTAGTTATAATCACAGCCCTAAAATTTAAACAATGCAAAGTGTTTTGTCACAAACTTAAATGACAGGCAGTAAATGCCCAAAATGTATGCTTTGTTTTGATACAAGGCAAATGTTTTAGGAAAGTGCTGTGGTTGTTTTCTACATATGCTTTTGCATAGTGCTGGTGTTTGCAGAGCTGGCAATCATATCACACTGTCAATCCTCCCTCCTCTACTGTCTGAATCCTCATAGCCTTCAGAGAAACGTTTAAAACTACATAAACATCATGTTTTATGCTGGCATTGCACAAATGTAGGAGACGGATGAAAAGCACTCCATCATGCCAATTACGTGCCATGATATCTCGTCACACCCCTAACAAATATATAAATAAGAAACATAAAACATTCATTTAGTTTACCTAAATTAGTTTTAACTACTACTGTAGTTAACCAGACTTAAATTTTGGCAGGTTGTCGTAAGATGCTTATTTTTTTGTGTGTTTGATAGCTTCACTCAGTAAAATGTTCTGAAATAAACTCTGAGCAACATCGACTAAATCTAAGTAAATTAGCAGTGCGCCATGTGTGTTTAACATCACACAGAAACAAGCACAACGACAAACGCACTTCACACAAACAACAGGCCCTGTTTAATGCATCTGCCAAACTGTATTGCAGGCAAGGTACACTGGTAAATACATATACATGCATGAACTAATATCATTTTAAGCTTCCCTATATTTTATGGTTCATCTAATAACTTGAAGAATTGACTTAAAAAATATTTGTGCAAATTGATACAAGGATTTTATTATGTAAATGTGCTGCTAGAATTTGAGAACAATTTACCAGAATAAATTAAATTCTACTCATTAAACACATTTAGTATTTGTTGAATAAAGTAAATATTACAGTGAACAAAAATCTTTTTCTAACTCAAACTTCATGGTTTACTTACTTTCATATTTAAATATAATTTTTTTTACAAAATAGATGGTCAAGTGAGATGAGACTGGCGGTCTCTGTACTGGCATTAGCACAGTTACTGATCAAGAAGTGAAATAACACGTGACTAATAATGACTTATATTGTGCCTCCCTCAACCTAGATACAATGGCTGCTCTGCTGAACAACAATGAACACTTTTTATAAACACAAAATAAATAAGTAAACTTAATTTTACCAATTTAAATTCGTTTAACATAAATTTTTGTGGATTGATTTACTTAATAATTTCTTCAATTAAAATTACTAAAAAAAGTATTAAAATCTTAACAACCAAAATTTGTAGATTTTATTACCAAGATTTTTACATTTTAACTCAATATTTTGGTAAAAATTGGAACATAAAGGTCCGATGAACTGTACTTGTTTACTGTTTTATACTTTTATATGAGGTCTACTTATGACAATCGTGTGGTTTTTACATCAAAATCAATAAGTAATAGGATGTATTAATTCAAAATGTAAACAGCCCCTAAGTGATACGTACTCTTATTACATGGTAATAAAACATTCAGGGCTTTACTGAAAACATTCGGACCTTCAGCCTGCATAGCCCATCCCCACCTCTGCCCCTGATCGGAAATGATCTGGCAAAAATAGCCGATCCTGATCAGGTTCGGGACATCCCTACATTTTTATATTGATAGAAAATGAAAGATGGCAGGAAATTGGGAAAAATAGGATCTAAGGAATTCACATTAAGTAAGATTTTATATGTTGGAGCAAATGCAGGAAAATTAATGCGTGCAGTAAGGAGATTTATTAGAAACACTGGGTTAATACAAATTTTTTTTTTCAATTTATATGAAAGCACTTCACCCATAGCAAATATGAAATACCAGTGGTCACCTTTTTGTAGATAAGTCAGTAAAATAGATGTGTTAAAATGTGTTATAATCTAACGTTATACAGTGGGTACGGAAAGTATTCAGCCCCCTTCAATTTTTCACTCTGTTATATTGCAGCCATTTGCTAAAATCCTTTAAGTTCTTTTATTCCTCATTAATGTACACACAGCACCCCATATTGACAGAAAAACACGTTGACATTTTAAAAAAATAAAAAAACTGAAATATCACATGGTCCCAAGTATTCAGACCCTTTGCTCAGTACTTAGTAGAAGCACCTTTTTGATTTAATACAGCCATGAGTCTTTTTTGAAAAGATGAAACAAGTTTTTCACACCTGGATTTGGGGATCCTCTGCCCTTCCTCCCTGCAGATCCTCTCCAGTTCTGTCCGGTTGGATGGTAAACGTTGGTGGACAGCCATTTTTAGGTCTCTCCAGAGATGGCCATTCAAGAACAGTCACGGAGTTGTTGTGAAGCCACTCCTTCATTATGTTAGCTGTGTGCTTAAGGTCATTGACTTGTTGGAAGGTAGGTTGGAGGTCCTGAGCACTCTGGAGAAGGTTTTCTTCCAGGATATCCCTGTACTTGGCCGCATTCATGCTGCCACCACCATGCTTCACTGTTGGGACAGGTGATGAGCAGTGCCTGGTTTTCTCCACACATACCGCTTAAAATTAAGCCCAAAAAGTTCTATCTTGGTCTCATCAGACCAGAGAATCTTATTTGTCACCATCTTGGAGTCCTTCAGGTGTTTTTTTAGCAAACTCCATGCAGGATTTCATGTATCTTGCACTGAGGAGAGGCTTCCGTCGGGCCACTCTGCCATAAAGCCCCCACTGGTGAAGGGCTGCAGTGATGGTTGACTTTCTATAACTTTCTCCCATCTCCCGAATGCATCTTGGGAGCTCAGCCACAGTTATCTTTGGGTTCTTCTTTACCTCCTTCACCGAGGCTCTTCTCCCCCGATAGCTCAGTTTTGCCTTACAGCCAGCTCTAGGAAGGGTTCTGGTCATCCCAAACGTCTTCCATTTAAGGATTATGGAGGCCACTGTGCTCTTAGGAGCCTTAAGTGCAGCAGAATTTTTTTTGTAACTTTGGCCAGATCTGTGCCTAGCCACAACTCTGTCTCTGAGCTCTTCAGGCAGTTCCTTAGACCTCATGATTCTCATTTGCTCTGACATGCACTGTGAGCTGTAAGGTCTTATATAGACAGGTGTGCGGCTTTCCTAATGAAGTCCAATCAGTATAATCAAACACAGCTGGACTCAAATGAAGGTGTAGAACCATCTCAAGGATAATCAGAAGAAATGGACAGCACCTGAGTTAAATATGAGTGTCACAGCAAAGGGTCTGAATACTTAGGACCATGTGATATTTCAGTTTTTCTTTTTTAATAAATCTGCAAAAATGTCAACAATTCTGTTTTTCTGTCAATATGGGGTGCTGTGTGTACATTAATTTGAATAATAAAATTTAAATGATTTTAGGAAATAGCTGCAATATAACAAAGAGTGAAAAATGTAAGGGGGTCTGAATACTTTCCATACCCACTGTATATAATATTACAATTTAACATAGACCTAAGGATTTTTAACATCAACCCTGATACTACAGTCAATTGTCATCACTACAAGAGTGCAGATGGACCTACAGCACGTCTGTAGCTGAAGACAGGGCCGTTGGTGAAAGTGCCAACATAATCGAATGCTAAAGATTGGACAGGTTTAAATTATACTCCACGTCATAATCTGTACAAATAACAAATGCATATATCCCCAGTATTTATCTAATATTTAGCAATGGCAATGCTGGGGTTGTCACCAATGGCCCATTCTTCAGCAGCCAAAGCAATTAGAGCAGGTTATTGGCCCTAGTATGATGTTCCTTTATTTATCAAATTCCATTTTATTCTCTTTTAATTTGTGTGTATTCTGCCTTTGATTGTTTCACATTTTCTATATTCTTTTTAAGAGGCAAATTATTTTTTGTTAAAGAGCAGGTTTCATGAATCCAATAAAATTACCGGCATCACATGTGTAACTTGGCTTTCCTTCAATTTTAACTATCTGCAAAATTGTTAATCCAAAATGTCCATGATAAATTATGATATTGGCTTCCAAAGTAATGAGTCGTCTCCAAACCGCCCAAGCAAATTGTTAGGCTTTTGAATGTTTTGTGTAACATCAGCACAATCTCAGCCTGTCCACGAAACGGGAACACTCTTACCTGCCCACTAGCACTTCAGGTAGTATTGCGTATACAACATGTCAAGGAGACGCTGTGTTTTGTGCCTTGAACGCAAATTTATGCTTGCGTTTCAAATTTTGGCGAGTTCAACGCGGGATTTGCCAGCCACTTGAGCCTGAAAGAGAAGTCAATAGCAAATTCATTTAGACCAACAAGCGTCTGAAAGTGGTATGCTAAATACGTTATGTGTACATGTTTAATTGAGAGCTTACAATATAAAGTAATTGTGCTAATCCGTTTTGTATATGTAGTACAACTGTAGGTTTCCAGGTAAACATAGTTTATAAGTGTTACCGTTTTAATAATCTGACTCTTACCTAAGAGTCCTTTTGGTCTGGCCAGATCCTACAAGCATCTTTGTTTACAATAACCTTCATGAGAACTGTGGTAATGGGCGTTTCGCGGCCTGTAGGTCTTGATGGTTACATATAATTAAATGTCAGGCAAGGCAAGGCAAGGCAAGGCAAGGCAAGGCAATTTCTATAGCACATTTCATACAAAAGGGCAATTCAAAGTGCTTTACATAAAACGATTGACCGAAAGAAATAAGAGATATCTTTAAAATGGAATAATTCAAGATCACAAATATTTTAGATTTAAAGAAACAATAAAACAACAATAAAATTGATTAAAAATGTGAGTGTGTATATGAAAAGAATAAGGGAATAAATTGGAAATAGAAGTGCAGTTGATGTAAACCAGCACAGTGCTCAGGTTGTGAATGCACCGCTAAACACGTGTGTTTTTAATCTAAAAGTGGCTACTGTTGGTGAACGTCTGATGTCTTCTGGAAGCAGATTCCAACTACGGGTGGCGTAATGGCTAAACTGGCTCGCCTTGTTTTTTGAGTTTATTCTCGCAACATTTCGACTTTATTCTCGCAACATTTCAACTTTATTCTCGCAACATTTAGACTTTATTCTCAAAATCTTGGATTTTTTTTAATTTTTACTGTGGCACTAAAAGGCCATCCTACATTTGAGGGTTAGTCACGTAAAGCAGTGCGAGCAGTTTTCAAAGTTAGTTAGCGCAGAGTGAGCGGGCAGTTCAGCAGCTCGAGCGCCACTCAGCTGCAGAGATCGCGTCAACCGAAATTCTTTTTCTACCAGTGATGGAAAAATCTGAAGGCAATCTGTCATTTTGACGGACTACAATAAAAGCGATTTGTAATTCCCCTATTTATCATTTTGTGTCATTAGAACATGATCGTGAATGGACTGAACGGGATTGTGAGTGGAAGGAGGTAGGCTATCGCGAAGGGACGTGTGTTTCCTTTTGAGTAGCTTACTCTCAAATGCCTGCGCAGTTTTGCTAAACGCGCATGTGGTCAACATAGACTCAAGGAGCATATGCATCCATCACTCCCCGTGTCCCGTGCACGCATACACACAGGCGCGCTGTGGTGCCATCTTTACAGAGTTTTTACCTCATAAAATAGCGTCTTTTTGGATAAATAATAGCTTTCAGTATGTGGAAAAATGTCTCTCACTGCGTTTTCTTTGGTCAGTGAGCGGCAGAAGCAGCACATGTATGACCAAACCACAGCTTTCTTGTGAGTACAAAACACCTTTTACAGGCACCTGCCATTGTTACTGATTGGACATATGAACATAAACATTTGCTTGTAATTAGACTATTATTTTATGTCCGACAACAGAAACATTGAATAATAAATGAAAAGTCTGTCTAGCGCAACCTCTCCTCAGCTGTCAGTAACAGAGACATTTTTAAAAGCATCAACCCTACTGCAAGGACAGTAAGAAGCATAAAGAAATATCAGATTATCAGAGAAAATAATGTAATAAATTTGCTTTGATCACGGCCACTTTATAGTGTGGAAGACAAAGGGTCTCTGGGACTCATGTCACAGGCTGCTATGTTTTATGAAAATATGTGGTAACACTTTCCTTGAAGCATATGTTTAATGCATTAAAAAATGTAGTTTTAAATAATTTTAATGCATTGTAAAGTCTTATGTCATTACTGAATGTATTGTTGTATGTATGTATACATACTGCATGTATGTCTGTATGACATATCGCTAACTCTTTGTAAGTCGCTTTGGATAAAAGCGTCTGCTAAATGTCTAAATGTAAATGTCTTATAGATAATTGTTATTTCAGTTAATAAATTATAATAACAATTACAAATACATTATAATAACACTAAGCAATTCATTGTTACACTACACATTTTAAATTGGTTATTATTCTTTACAACTACATATGATGCATTACAACACACATTATGATATATTATGACATTATTATATAATAATAATTCATTTTACCCTTTAATTACTCTTTATAATGCATTATACATGCATGCTTCAAGAAAAGCGTTACCAAATATGTTACTTACTAATATTCATTTGTTAATTCATGAGACTTTCTCTTCTGGTACTGAGAAAGCTTCAAATAGCTCCTGTAATTGGTGATCGGTATCGGTCGATACAGCTTTCAGTGATCGAGGATCGGTGATCGGCTCGAAATATCTTGATCAAGAGCACCCCTAAAATTCAGACAAAGTTACTAATTTCTGATGTACTGAAGTCAGACTGACCTGACTGCCGCATGGAGCCTTGCTGATTTCCATTCTGATATTATTGATCTTCTCAAGGAAAAAAGTTGCGAACTCATTGCATTTGTCATAAGAAAGCATTTACCTCTGAACTTGACTAGGGGGATTTCTTGGTCTCTCTACAGTTGCAAAAAGAGTGCGAGTGTTATTCATTTTGCAGTTTATAATGTTAGAGAAAAAGTTCTGTCTAGCTTAGCCGAAGTCAACATTGAAGGCATGCAGACTGTCTTTATAGATGTTATAGTGAACTTCAAGTTTGTTTTTTTCGCCACATACGCTCAGCGTTTCTGCATGTTCTTTTAATGCTTTGTACTGCTGGTGTGTTTCTTCAGGGTGCTTTAAGCCTGCCACTTATCGCCTTGACCTTTACTGGAGAAATGGCATTGATAGAATTTTTAACTTTTGCATTAAAGCTATCGAGAAGAACATCCATAGAGTCTGCAGCTTTACTTGGTGACAAAGACATAGCATTCATAAATAGCTCACTGGCGTTCTCATTAATGAATCTCTTTTTTACAGAGACGGGTCTATGTTCAGTGTCAGGACTAATTGATATATCAAAGAAAATTCAGAAATGATCATACAGTCCCACATCTCTAATAATAATGGATTAAATGTTTAGACCTTTGCTAATGAGCAGATCCAGAGTGTGTCCACGATTGTGTGTGGGACCGTGCACAATCTGGATCAGATCAAATGTGTTTAAAACATTTAAAAGTGAATTTGCAGTGTTGTTTTCTGTCTTGTCTTCATGAATATTAAAATCTCCAGCAATAACAAAGCAGTCAAATTCTGAGGTCAATGGTCAATATTCAGTCAATATTCTCCTAATAGCTCTGCAAAATTGTATAAAAGTAAAGTTTGGGGGAGCAGGTTCATTGAGGATTGTAGCACTACAACTATCATCTAACCAAGTTTCATTTAGTCCAGTTTGTTACTGGTGATTAGGTCATTGACCAAAAAGGATTTGTTTTTTAGTGAACGGATGTTTAAAAGTGCTAATTTAATAGTAACTGTATTTTGTTTTTTACCCCTGTCATACTCAGTGACGTCTAAAAGTTAGTAGATTAGATAGCTTTGCCATACGACTGGAGAGGGCCTTAGTTTTTCTTTCACTTATCTGGACTGTTATAGGGAAAACTAAAGGAACACTGGGTTCCCACTTTTTCTGTAAATATTTGAGATTGTTGCTGTTATCATAGCAGGGAACCAATTCATATCAGTTACCAGTGCTCTTTGCAGTCTTGTTTAGTCCATCTCCAGCAGATGGGGGTTTGTGTGATCACTAGCATTGTGGCAGAGGCCGGAGAGCTCTTTCAGAGGGAACGGGCTGGCCAGGTTGACCCAGAGGCTTTGGTGGTTGTGGGGCCTGACGTTTTTTTAGTTGAAACCTGTGGACTCGCCACAATAGAGTGGGAGAGTTTTGTTCCAGCAAATACTAGTTCTTCCATTTTCTCTGAGAAGCTCAAAAAAGATGATGTATTAGAGAGGGAGAGAGTGTGTAGTGAGAGGGGCTGCGAGTGTGGTGTTTCTGAAGACTGAAGTATCTTGTTTTGGCTCTGCCGGTTGTTATCCACAGAAACGTCCTTTGGTGTCGAGTCCTCATCCAACTGATGTGATGTCTATGGGCAGGGTACAGCCTGAGTGGTGATATCTTAATGTCCATCCAACTGCTGAGGTGGGTCACTATGGCCAGGTATATGTGTGCCATTCAGGAGTGGAGTGGCACACTCTGCTAATGGGTGAAGGAGGGAGAAGAGGATATTATTCTTTAGCACTCTTGAACCAAGTTTGTTTGGGCGGGATTGGGGGTTTGGGATATGCGCTTGGTAATCATACAGCTGGCCAACAGGATCCTTTCTACACTGTCTGCGTCATGCCCACGCTTGTTATAAATGCAGTGCGACCGCTTCTTTCAGAACAACATCATTTTGGGAGTTATCTTTGTTTCCAGAGAGTCCAAACAGAATAATAGATTCCAAACACGGCTGTTTTGGTACTCCCATAAGCATAATGAAATGAAAAAACTCTTTCATCTGCCAAGCTATCAGAACCAAATTGTGGATAAAAACCGAGGTACGTATAAACCTGTGGGTTAACTGTATTGTTGCATCCCTAGTTTTTACAGGTTGCTGCTATTTTTAAAAGGGGGATTTATTTGTAGGACTATATTCCCTTTTCTACAAGACGCTTTTTATTAAATTTACTTTTTTGTCCAGGTTACAATTGTAGGAGTTATTAGAGGCGCTGACAAATCCACTATCAACATCCAATACAAAGTGGATGATATGACATCAGCTCCTATGGATGTGAAGCAGTGGATAGATACAGAGGTATAGACTGAATGTACATTGTGTTTTTCTAACTTCACACATGCATTCATGAACATTGACTGTTTGACTGTTCCCTTCCAGGACATGGGTGTGGAAAACTCGGTCATTCCTCCTGGGACCTACGTCAAAGTCTCTGGCAACCTGCGTTCTTTTCAGGTCAGAACTTTTTCATTGTAGGCATATACCCATAATTTCAGCTAGAATTTATTCAGTTGTCTTTGTTTTCAAGGTTGTAAAACAGAATGGTCTCAAACCTGTGCATAGAGGTCTTCCCGAGCCAGACAAACTGTTGAGTTTAAAGTTTAAACTGAGTGAAAACAATATGAAGCTGTCAACATGTTAGAGCAGCTGGCTGGTACACACATAATTACATAATTTTAAAACAACAACAAATACAATTATTAAAAGATTATTTAGTTTTAGGCAACTAGTAAATAGGTGACATATATATGGGATATATGAAGACCCAAATAACAACCAATTTAACAAATGAAGACAAAAAGTACAAATATAATTATCTGCTTTTTATAAGATCTAAAATCAATATTAGATATACAGTCAAATAGACCTCAGGGCTCCAGACTGCACCTGAAACAGTTGAATTTGCGACCAAAAATATCAATTTGCGAGTGATATTTTTGCGGGGATCGCATATGGCGACCATCGAAATTTATTAGTTTTTAAAGTGTTTCCAACTGAAGTGCGGTATACTTTTTTAAAAAGCAATTAGCTGGGCTTTTCTCCTGCGCTCTGCTCTCCGTTTTTCCCCAAACTCAACGTACCAATGCTCGATGAGGCTGCACGGAATAAGCGCCCGCAGATCTCTGCAGAAAACTAAAAAAAAATAACATCTACTGATATTGGCACTGGTCATTGACTACTATGCACTGTTTGCTGTGAAGGATTTTAACGAGCCTAAGGAAGAACAATGTGATATTTGAGACGTTTAAAACTAAACTTAGCGCTGAGAAGTTCAGGGAATGTAATTAATCTCTAATACTTAAGACAGCTCTGGATCATTTCAAATCTGTTAACGACAAGAATGAATGACAGGCGAATTATCTTAAGTTTTATTTGAAGATATCTTTACATTGTGTTGTGAACATGCAGAAAAGTTACATTATTACAAACAACAACAACCTAATAACATATTAACACATGCCCTTTTGTTTTGCTTTAAACTCTAAATGTATACTTTTTCATAGAGTATATACAATATATAAGTATGTTCTTGACGTGCACATTTTCTGATGGTTCAAATTAATTCAGAGTACCAAGTTCAGAGTTTAATCAGTCTTTGCATCAATCAATAACATCGGTTCTTTGCCTCTTTTTAAATAAGCAGCTGCTGCCCACTCCACAAGAACAGGCTCCTCACCTGTTTGGGAGTTTTAGACGTCTTAAACAGGGCGAGATGGCGGCACGCACAGACGCAGCGGCTCTACGCTCTCCCGTTTTGGTGCTTTCTGTTTGTGTATCTGTTTGTTTGTTTCCTCGTAATTGTAGAAATTAGTCAGACAAATTACTGTTACATTCAGTCAGAGATCGTAAACATAGGTTTTCCGGTGCAACCAAGTAATTACAAGCAAATTCCAGAAGTCGCACAACATGCCGGAGGAACTAGTCAGGACGCCAGGCTATCCATGGATTGTAGACAGTAAGGCAGGGCTCTAGATTGTGACCAATTGGCAACCTAATTTTTCAATGGTGTGACGAAAAATAATCAGAGGTCGCACCGGTGCGACCAGCCGTTCGAGGGGGAATAAAAGTCTCCGCAACTGTGAAATTCTCCCTGTGATTCATCAACAGAAGCACATTAGGCCCATATCGTGGTCTAAACCAATTAATGATAGTGAAGGGCGGACCCCCGTCTGATTGGCCGTGTTCCAGATATTCCTGTACGTGTGTGTACCAGAGATCGCGTTAACAGAAAATTCTCTGACATTGATTGATTTTTTTTACCAGTGACAGAAAAATATGAAGGCCTTCTTTCATTTTGGCGGATTACAATGAGGGCAATTTGTAAATCCCTGTTTCCCTTCATTAGAACTGTGTGTTTTCATCTGTCATTGTTACTGACTAGACATATGTGATGCGATCTGGGAAACCCTTCGGATGTCGAGCTGGGAAGCGGGAAAGACAGTTCACCTATCAAAGTAAACCACATAACATGAAGAATGAAGGAGTATCAATGCACATGCCCGGCAAGTCCTGTGTAAACTATGGCATGCAAAGTGTTTTATACCATGACAGAGCTCCCAGTCTGCAGCACCAGGAGTTATCCGCATTCCGCTGCTCACGCGAGCTGGACCGCGATCGCAAAACTTGACCTCATCCATAACTTTAGTTACATACACAAGATATGAGCAAAATAAAACTGATTTGGAGAGGGCTTGAATATGGTATCAAAAACTATAATAGGTCTATATAAATTGGGTTTTACCAGATCTAATTGCATATGAAGATAAACATTAAAAGATTAAATATATAAATGCATATAAACAATAACGTCTTTATTGGGCATTCATTTGTATTAAATTACAACACGTTCCGAGACGCAAGCGTGATGATGTCACGAACATACCAATTACCATCTAATGACTCCTTGCACCATAGTGACGGCTTATAATAGATTGACAGATTTTTTACAAGCCTATCAGTCAAAATGACGGACAATAAAAAAGTCTAAGGCAACCTCTAGTGTGTAGGATTGAAAATGCGTGTGCTGCAGTCAGACAGAGAGAGGTGAGGGCCATCAGTTAAACAGAGGGGATGTAGGCGCGGATGATAAGAGAAGATGAAAAGAACGATTGACAATATTTTCGAGAATAATGTTAAGATATAAGGCCTTATCCGTCCGAAAATCATAAGCAATGCTCTGACACAGAGCCATCAACCTCCCAGGTTATGTCAAGCCCTGGTCCATTTATCTTGAGATCTTTTAAGTTTAATTTTAGTTCAGTGAAGCACTTAAAGCACCAACACTTTTTCAACACACTAATGTTTATAGGCAGGCTCTACAATCATAGAACCCTAAAAAATGACTATGTATATCAAATAAAAATTATATAAATGTGTAGTCAGGATATCTGCAAAGTAGTTGCCTTTCGGTGAATTTCGACGTTTTGATTAAAAAAAATAATCAGAAGAGTTTTTGACAAAAATCATGCGTTTTAAGCGTCATGTTTGCGCCCGTGAAATGCCATGATGTAACGGAGAAAATGCTGTTGATATTTAGAATGCAGTTCACCTGTGATGATAGGCGAGTCAAAATTGAGGTACTGCGCGTTTTTTTTGGATTGCTTATGGCGCATTGGATTGTATGCTCTACCGCTAGATGTCAATGTATCATACGGTTTGATTAAATGTGTCAAAACTACAGGAACCATTCAACTATTTGTTTATTTAATAAACTTAACAAACAACAACATTCAAAAATGTTTTATTTAATACAATTATTATACAGTAAAATAAATAAATGCAAACTAATAATAACATAAATTATATGTAAATAATTATATTATTATACACTAGTATATTTTAATGTTAGTGATGTGACATCAGTTTTTAAACCAGGAGGGCTCCTGGGCCTGATAAAATAGGGGGTAGATTACTTAAGGAATGTGCCGAGCAGTTAGGTCCAATATTTTTTGAAATTTTTGCTCTGTCTCTCCAACAACAGAAAGTACCTGCACTTTGGAAGCAGTCTATAGTGATTCCAGTACCAAAAAAGCAAAATGTATTGGTGGTGGATGATTTTAGACCTGTGGCGCTTACATCCCTAGTGATGAAATGCTTTGCATGATTACTTTTTTAACTAATTTTTCAAAGAACACAGAGTTCTCTAGACTCCCTAAAATTTGCTTATAGGTCTAGGCGAGTGGTAGATGATGCTATAGCGACTCTCTTACATCTAGTTCTTCAACATTTGGATAAGCCGAAAACATATGTTAAATTGATTTTTATTGATTTTTCATCCGCTTTCAATACCATTCAGCCACATATCTTAGTTGAGAAGCTTAATGAATTTGGTTTGGATTTTAGTCTGCTAGGATGGATTTTGGATTTCCTTGTGCAGAGAAAGCAGAGATGAGTGCTTTTCTGAATGGCTCGGGTCATCTACTGGGTCTCCTCAAGGGTGTGTCCTTTCGCCCTTATTATTTATCTTGTACAAATACTTGGGTACTATTTTGGATGATAAATTATCTTTTTCTCCTAATACCGAGGCTGTGTGTAAGAGGAGGCAGCAAAGATTGTATTGTTTGCGGAAACTAAGGTCATTTAATGTGGGGAAATCATTGATGTGTATGTTCTACGGATCCTATGTTGAGTCACTGTTATCTTTTTCACTGTTGTGCTGGTTTAATTCTCTAAATGTGAAAAACAAGAACTGTCTTGAGAGGATTGTTAACCAGGGAAGTAAAACAACAGGGTGTAAGCAGATGACTGTGGCCCAGTTATATCATAGACAGGTTCTGGGTAAAGCCCAGAACATTTTGTTAGATGATTTCCACCCATTGTATAATGAGTTTAACCTACTCCCTTCTGGCATTCGTTTTAGAATCCCGATTAGTAAAACAAATCGATTTAGGCATTCATTTATCCTCTCAGCTGTAAAGTTTTTAAATGTAAGTTAAGAAGTTTTTAGGAAGGAAATGTATTTGTATTGAAATGTATTGTGTTTATGTGAATACTTGTGTGCTGCAACCAAATTGCCTTCGGAAAGTGAATAAAGATGAACTGAACTGAACACAAACCGGAAGTTAAATGGGGATCAGGCAAGCGTGTCTGGTGAAATGGTCTATACAGCTAGGTTACACGCCAGTTGAAGTTAAGTTATATGTGAGAATGTGCTTGCTTTAAATTTAAATTTGCTTTAATAATTATATTATGTCTCTCAGCTTTCATTTATATACAAACATTTAGAAAAGGTTGTATTTCACAATTTAACTAATTTTTTAATGAAGCCAAGTTAACAAAACCTCTTCAATCTGGCTTTTCTTCACATCATTTTACCGAGTCTGCACTGCTTACATCGTTTAATGACATTTTACTTGCAGTTGATGGTGGCAAAAATACAGTCCTCTTGCTTCTTGATCTCGCAGATGCCTTTGATACAGTTGATCATAATGTTCTTCTCTGGCGGTTAGGACACTTGATTGATACAGTAAACTCAACAAGAATGAGCCTTCTGCCGCGTACTTTTTTAATGTGGGTTGGCTCTTGTTTACTGCTGAGTGGCAGTTTATTCACAGATCTTCACTCGGCGTGAGTTGACGCGTCAAACTCATTGCCTCAGTCAACAGACGTGCAAGAGTTAAAACGTTTAGGCTTAAAAGACAAGCGATATATAATATCAAAGTTACAAGAACTTAAATCTACAGGCACTAATAATTATATTTATTACTAGTCATAAATACACAATTTCATTTAACAAGGGTTTACATTTTAAATTAGCCCTATGCATTCAATCAATGCTTAATTCGGTTTGAATTATTTTCAATATATAAGGAGTGTTTTCATTTAATGCTGGGTTGCATGCAGAGCTTTAATGTTTTCTGTGTTTTATTTGAAAATTGAGAAATGCAGCGTTTGAGATCAGAGTGCCTGTGCCTGTGCGTGTTTGCTCGTTTGTATTGCGATGTGTGTCATTCATAAAAAATGGCAAAACCAAACTCTAACATGATTTAGCTTTATTTCATGGAAAACCAAAGGTGATATATAATATAGTCGGATTATCAGCATATATCCCCAATATGGAATAAATACCACAGCCTGCAAACACAGCTGGGTTTCTTCGATGTTAACCCTGGATTAAGTTATAAACATTCACGTGTACATGTTGGTAGGCTACATTCACATACATTGGGGATATGTTGTCATAAATCAAGAAATGTCTCTGCAGTAGACTTTTCATAATGTCAGGCTTTTTTTTCAAAGTTCTTTTAAATGAACGCGATTTTAGAAATGAATGTTGCCAGGGTATACTTTAGAGTTATCTGAACCCTGCACTTTAAGTGCCTTAATATACAGCTCTTTGTTGCTGCTCACACAACCTCCATCAACCCCCACCCCATATTGCAGGAAGAAATCACCCTAAAAACACTTCAGCGCAAACTCAAAAGAAGTGTCTTTTGAGAAGTTGCGTAGCATATTTAAGAGCAGATTGAAATGTAAACAGGGATTTTTACCTTAATAACTTTATAAAGTGCTGTATTGATCAAGAAGATATGAAAAAAATGCATTGTCTGTGATTTAAAAGAGAGGTCATTAGTGTTTTAATATGTAGAATGTAATGTTAAAATTGTTTAATATTTTTCGTAAATTAGGAGCATTACAATTATATTGTAATATTTTGGCAAAGATGTTTCGTTTATGTTTGGAGTTAAGTTTCTTATCAGTGTTACAGCGTCTTACGTTTATTTGTCACCCTGCAGGTAAGACATTCTTATACTCTAATACATAATTCTAAACTCTTCTCTTTCAAAAAGCGAGACATTCCCACCTCTCCCAGTCCCCATCCCCCATCAACTGAGAAGTGGAATCTGTTTTTAAAAGCCTGTAGCCTACTTACATGGAGAGAATTGAAACAGTTCAATGCTTGTCGTTTAAACGAAGTTCAATGCACTATTTCATCATACTTTTATTTAAAAAAACTGTCTATAAACGGCATATTTTGGAAAAAAATATGTTTTTATGTTCATGTCTTCACACGGCCTCTGTTCTAGCTCATTATAATAATTGTTACATTTTCGCCTTGTTCAGTTTACTTTCTACGGTCCGCGCTCATTTATAATTATAAAAATAGTGATATTTTGTGTAATGTATTTCGGCGACTATGAGTTTGATCACAGTAAAATACGGATAATTAATGATGATTAACTATACCTATTTTATACACTTTTATCGGATTCACCAGACCTTATAATAGCGACAAACTAGATTCACTCATCCACCAAGTGATCAGCAGATCGTATATCAAATCTAAGAAATATTACTTTCCTGGCCTTGGAAACATAACACTCTTACTGTAGTACAGTACCGCTCCAGAAATTATAACAAAATCAAGCAGTTTAAGTGATGTTAATACGTGATAGAGAGACACATCAACAATTCGATTGTAGATAACAAATAAGTGTTCATTGACTATACTAAAAGGGGAAACATAACAACTAACTAGTTATAACACGTTAAGACAAACGTAACATGAAACATAAAAACAGTAAAGAAAGGTAAGAGATTAACAAACAAAAGGGGTGGCAGTATTACGAACAGCTTTTCACATCTGCTTGAACCATCGAGGACAATCTCCTTGTAAAAAGGGTTTACGGCTTAAACGCAGCTGTTTAGAATATAGTTTCTATACTTGCATTGGTTTCCTTTGAGTGTGCTTGGACAAGGTCTGGTGCCCGTGGAAAAGGGGTTTTCAGAGATCTGATGGTTTCGATCCGTCGGGTCCTTTCTTGGAGCTGGATTGGCGGATGAAGTCAGAAACGAACTTTCCGAAGTAGCTGCCAAATGGAAAAACTGTCTCCGAAGAGACGGGTCTCAGGAGGTGTTCTTGAAACTTGTGAACAGCATCGATTGCTCCGTTCACGGATGTTTTAAGCCTGGGGGCTTCACGACCCTCCAAGGTGGGCGATCCAATGCAATGAGATGATTTTAGGCACGAAATCAAGTTTCTTTGTTTCGCTTATTAGTTAATTTGCATTTAGGATCATTTAGAAGTTTGGTGCTGTGAATGACATAAAAGGAGTTTTGTATACAACACATTACTGTGCTATACATTATCTTTCAAGGAATGAAGAGACAAACATTTAGATATAAAACATGCCAGGATTATAATTACATTGGCCTGAAGTTTGTACAAGAGTGAAAATATAAACAGAAGACAACTAAACACACATGCTTTTGAGGTTATAGGCGAGGCCGAATAACATGGGCACGAACATACAATGTGGACATATAGAGGTATATCCATTTAGACCATTCTTTTTGTGATTAAGGAAAAATACAGACAATTTCAAGAGGAGATGAAAACATAGGCCACATTCCTTTTAGGCCAAATGGTCCATCGTTGGAGAAACACCCCATCCTCCCCGTTGGGACTCCTTTGAAGTCCAAGGGAGGATGTTAGAATCTGACCAAATGATGGATACTTAAGAGAGGGCAGTTGGATCAGACTTGCTGGCGCCGGTTAGACTCCTGCTGAGAGGTCAGGGTGTTTTACGATGCCCCAAATGGTTACCTTTGGTCTGGCCAAATCCTACATGGTACATTCCCCCTAACTCATTGGCTGAAAGAAAGTGTGTAGGCCTTCTGTTGTCGCTTTGTAACATTCATTTCTGATATAGCTGCTTGTCACATGACTTTAGCCCGCACTGAGCGAGCCTCGAACCACCAATCGGTTTGCAATGGTTTATAAGATGGACATGCTAACGAGGAGGTTAGGTCAAAGGTCTTCAAAGGCATATTGAAGTAGTTTGTGCAAACTGCCCTCTCCTGCATGATCAATGTGATAGTTTTCACTGATGCACATTTTGGTGTAAAATGATCACTAATGGTAATCTTTGTAAATGAGTTTCATATAACAACTTAAAACAACTTTGAAAAAGAATATTACATTACATACTGTTGCGTGTTCAAAATGTATACCGTTTTGTTTTACCTGGTGATATGTTAAATGAAGACTGTTTAATGTTATTATTAAATGTAATATTAAACTTCATTGCATTTGTGCTGTGGTGGAAATTAGATTATCTTTAAATAAAGACACATTTATTATTAAAGCTTACCCGCAAATAGGGACATATTTAACTGTGGTTATGGAACTTTTTAAAATGGTTATGGAACTTTTTAAAACAATCAAACGGTTCAACAGTCTGCTCGTATAAGGACAGAAAAGTCTATTATAAAAGTGTTTTCTTATAACTATCCCACCTCTGGGAGATATTATTAGGAAGCATAATGTTTCATTTGACTTATATGCCAATGACACTCCGCTGTACCTGCCATTGAAAGCTGGCGCTTCCATTGA
This sequence comes from Triplophysa dalaica, assembly GCF_015846415.1. Lineage (NCBI taxonomy): Eukaryota > Metazoa > Chordata > Actinopteri > Cypriniformes > Nemacheilidae > Triplophysa > Triplophysa dalaica. The sequence continues at coordinate 16,651,955 of NC_079553.1, forward strand.
ACCCTTATTAGCGTCCCTTGTGGAAATTAGAAATTGGTTATCTAGTAGTTTTCTTCGACTAAATGAAGCAAAAACTGAAATAACTGTATTTGGCCCTCCAAAGCTCGGAAGTATTGTTATAAAGGAGCTTCGCAAAGACTTCTCCTCAGTCTCATCACAGGTCAGGAATCTTGGTGTTATTATAGACTCTGAACTTTGCTTGACTAAGCAAATAAATTCAGTAGTTAAAAACAGTTTTTATCAATTACGGATAATTCAAGCTTTCATTTCCTCACGCCTTGATTATTGTAACTCATTGTATTTGGGACTCCCTCAGTCATCGATTGGACGTTTACAGTTAGCACAGAATGCTGCTGCAAGGCTGTTGACCAAGGCAAAGAGAACTGATCATATAACACCTATCCTGGCCACCATACATTGGCTCCCTGTCTGTTATAGAATTCAATTCAAAATCTTGCTGTTCATTTTTAAAGCTCTCAATGGTCAAGCTCCAACTTATCTTGCAGATCATCTTACTCGTCTTTCATCCTCCAGAAGTTTAAGATCTTCTGACAGGGCTTTTTAAGTTGTCCCGCCTTCACGTTTGAAAGCAAAAGGTGATGGGGTTTTCTCTGTTGCCGCTCCCCGTCTTTGGAATCAACTGCCACCCGCCATCCACCTTGCACCTTCTATTTTAATTTTTTTAACAATTTCGAAAACATATTGTAACAAGGTTCAATAAAAGGAAGGAGACGGTAACCAGCAAACATTTAAACATTTAATAAAGTAATAACAAAGTAAAAAGATAGCCGGTAGCCCCTCACAGATGACTGCCGGCGAACAACATGTGAGCTTCCTCCCCCGCCATCGGATCCAACTCACCACCAGGTGGTGATCGGTTGACAGCTCCGCCCCTCTCTTCACCAGAGTGTCCAAGACATACGGCCGTAGGTCAGATGAAACAACCACAAAGTCGATCATCGACCTCCGGCCAAGGGTGTCCTGGTGCCATGTGCACTGATGGACACCCTTATGCTTGAACACGGTGTTTGTTATGGCCAAACTGTAACTAGCACTGCTGAGATAAATGTGCTATATAAATACATTTTTATTATTTACTAACTTACAATTAATTCCTGAAAAACACAAGCTGCTAGAGGTGGGTCTAGTTTGAAGTCCATGTCCGGCATCTTTTCACATTTGGGGACCGCACCATCTTTCAGTTTGAAATAGGGATGTAACTATATTCAAACCGAATGATCCGCGAAACACCTACATCGATACGAACCACGAAACTCCCAAGGCGTACCGCTAAGCCCTGCCCCTGGGCCCCATCCATCACATGCGTCAGCTGCGCATGACGAACATGCACGCTTTTTTCCTTGCGAAGGTTGGAGCATATCACTTCGCAACTAGAAGCAGCAGTGCAGCAACTTTTGATCATGCTCAATAATTTGATGACAGTGCATTGTTAATGGCCAGAATGTACATAGATTGACAGAAATAACAAATTCATATTCCGTAACTAATTCTCCTTAAAAGTGTCTAAATCATATCTGTGTTTTACAAAGTCACGCGACTTTTCAAAAATACGCTGCTGTCAGGACTTGTTTCTCCAAACGGCAAAAGCACATTTAAATACTATTTATTTAAAAGTCGCTATCGATAGAAGCCGTACGTGTATCAGTGCAGCTTTCATGAAGAATATTCACTAAAAGCCTTCAGGTCTCGCAGGTTGTTTGAGATACGCAGAGCACAAAATACTAAACAGAGTTATCTTTCTTACTCTGAAACAGACATATAAACACAAGATAACGTCAAAATTCCCATATTAAAAAGAAACCTTGTAAAGGTATTTAGTTTTGTGACCAAACAGTTCCAGTATATTGCGCAAGCTCTTAAAGGGGCAGCAGCATAATAATGATATCTGTTTATAATGTTCATCAAACAACAAAGGATGGGCCCAAAATCACTCGGCGACATTAACGGAATTGTGTTCTCTAATAGGAGTTGTTCACAACAAAAAAAGGAAGATAGTAGCTTTAAAAAGATGTGCGTTAAATATGGAAAAGCGTTGAGAGTTCAATCTAAATAATTATCAATATAATAATTAAATCTTAAACAATTATTTGTATTAATATCTAATTGATTTATTAATGTATTAAATACATTTCAATTAAGTTTTATTTACTCTTTTTTTCTTACATCACCCCAGACTCTGCTGCTATTAAAAATAATGGCTGGTACGCGCCACCTCTCTAAAGTGTAAGTCTAGAGGAGCGCCATCTGGTGGGCCGTAAAGACAGTGGTAGACTACCGCCATATTAATTTATTTTCTAATGATTTATTAGTCTTATGTTAACATGTTAAAGAAACACGCTAAAGAAACACTATAGTGGAGTCAAGATGCATTACCTTAAAAATATATACAGTATATATTTGAATGTCTTAACACCAAATACGTCACAATGTCAGATTGAACGAACACGTTTAATCTGGTGTTGGGAAATTCAAATATAGATTATGTTACAGTAAATGATTTTACTATAAAATGGGTAGTTCTCTGAAAAGCAAAGTTCTGTGCAAGCAAAAGCATTAAAGTGTGTGGTGAGAAAATATGATGCAGAATACAAAAACATTTTTTTAGGGCTAATGAATAGAATGTCCCCCTCTTGTGTGTCTGACCTGTTACAGGAAGCCTTGATCTGGAGAAAAGATAGGAACAGTTGAAAGCACACGTATGGAAAATCACCAGTCTCTTTCTTTCAATTCAATTCTTTTCGTTTCTCTCCATCTCTCTTAGACAAAAGGACAAAATGTATGTTTCATCTCAGGATAATTAAATATTTTAAATAATATATAATATATATATATATATATATATATATATATATATATATATATATGTATATATATATGTGTATATATATATGTGTATATATATATGTGTATATATATATGTATATGTATATATATATGTATATGTATATATATATAAAATGACGCGAAGATGTAGGCCTATATTTAATTTAAATGCATTTCATCATATACGGTCTAAGAATAAGACAAGCTGCGTTAGACTATAGCTCGAGCTGCGAGGTTTCTCTGAATATCTGTGCTTTTACAGCCGGCTAACGAGAACTCTGCAAACTGCGTGTCTGTGTAAAAAGTGTTTTATTGTGTATGAACTGAATTTAAGGACTGCGCACTTGAAATTACTTGCGAGAGCGCGTCTGTAGACACCGCCACAGGGGGTTGTCTGGAGTACTCTTGACTTGAATGACGACAAGGGGAGGTTCAAATGTGCGTCTAAATACAAAAAATCTATGCAATTATTAGTGAATGAGACCCAATGTTTTCATCTATTTGGCTGATTTGACTAAATCTGATGCTGTGGCATAACAGATTAACAGCAGAGTATAACATTGTGCTTTTTGAATATTTTCCGGTCAACTCAACTTTATTTAACTAGCGCTTTTTACAATTTTCATTGTTACAAAGCAGCTGTACATGAGACACATTGAATACATGAAAAACAACTAAAGGCATATACCTGTAAAAACAAGAAAAAGGTGAAAACAACAAAAGACAGACATACAAATGCTCCACACACACAATATGCATATATACTTACACACATTAAGATATCACACACGCAAACAAACACGCACAGTGGAATCACACATAGGAGAGAGAACCACAGGTCAAATATTAAACGGACTATAAATTCTTATATGCAATATTAATTATGTCTAAATTCTAAATCAGCCCCCCCGGCCAGGCAATAGTGCAAAACAATATGCAAACGGTGGCGAGGAACCCAAAACTCCAATTGAGAAATAAACTCAGGACCCATGCCCAACCAGGGGATTCCAGTTCCCCTCTGGCAAAAGCTGCTGCCTCTGCACAAGCTCAACAGTGCTTGCACAACAAGGCTGAATAAAAAATAAATACATTTACGAATAAGGTAAATTATAGATTTAAGATTATCATTAACAATCTAATAGCATTTGAAGTGTTGTAGAAAAATCGTGTCAAGTTGCCACGTCCTTTATCCAGCTCTATCATCTCAGCTCTTGTCCCATTCTCAACTCTGCCATCAGGTCTGGGCATGAACTGCATCCTGCGGTATCCCTGGAACAAAAAGACAAGACTGGCTGAGAGTAGAGTACTGTTCTGCACTCTTTGATGCAACAAGTACATCATTTTGTTTTTGGAAGTGTTCCTGGTTCCGGTTGATCTAAATAATGCAGCCTTAATCCTTTGAGGATTAATATTATGGAAGTGTAGTGTATGCAAGATTAAAAAGATGCGTCTTTAGTCTAGATTTAAATTGACAGTGTGTCTGGCTCCCGGATGGTGCAGTGAAGAATATTCCAAAGTTTAGGCGCTAGATAAGAAAAGGATCTACCACCTGCACTTGATTTTGAAATTCTAGGTATTACTAACTGACAGGACGCCTGAGAGCGTAATGCACGTGGAGGATTGTAATACAATTTGAACCAGTTGCGGTTTTTGTAATAGGCCTGCAGGGCAACCACCTAAAAGTGCATTACAGTAATCTAGTCTTGATGTCATGAATGCATGAATTAATTTCTCTGCATCTGACAGTGACAGCATATGACGTAGTTTAGATATATCCTTAAGATGAAAAAATGCAATTTTACAGGTGTTGACAACATGACTCTCATTTACATTTACATTTAGGCATTTGGCAGACGCTTTTATCCAAAGCGACTTACATTGCTTTATCCTATACATTTTACATAGGTATTTGCAATCCCTTGGGATCGAACCCACAACCTTGCGTTGTTAACGCAATGCTCTTACCACTGAGCTACAGGAAAGCTGACTCTCAAATGACAGATTATAATCGAATACAACGCCAAGATTCTAAGCTGACGACGAGGATTTTATGGAGCATCCGTCAATAGTTAAGCAGTATTCTTGGTTGTTACGTATGGCGGTTTTTGGTCCAGTAAGTAACACTTCGGTTTTGTCCGAGTTCAATAGTAAAAAATTGTTACTCATCCAGTTTTTAAATCAACTAGGCATTCCTTTATTGGATGGAACTGCTGGGTTTCATGAGGCTTCAAGGAAATATTAAGTTGAGCATCATCAGCATAACAGTGAAAGCTAATTCTGTGTCGCTTTATTATATCTCCTAGAGGTAGCATATATAATGCGAAGAGCAGAGGCCCTAAGACTGAGCCCTGTGGTACACCGTACTGGACTTGCGGTTTGCGGGACACATCATTGTTTATTGCTACAAATTGAAGACGGTCAGATAAATATGACTTAAACCATTTCAATGCTATTCCATTAATGCCAACGTACTTTTCGAGTCTGTGTAAGAGTATGCTGTGGTCAATGGTGTCAAATGCAGCACTAAGGTCGGGCAGCACCAATAACTAAATACAGCCACGGTCAGACGCTAAAAGCAGATCATTTGTAACTCTGATCAAACCGTGCTATGCTCGAAATCCAAACTGGAATTCTTCATTAAGGTCATTCCTTTGGAGGAAGGAGCATAACTGAGTTGAAACTACTTTTTCAAGAACTTTAGATATAAAAGGTAAATTCGATATAGGCCTGTAATTCCCTAGTTCTCTTGGGTCGAGTTTGGGTTTTTTGACAAGGGGCCTTATTACAGCCACCTTAAATGCTTAAGGTACATGTCCTAATGTCAGAGATGAGTAAATAATACTAAGAATAGGATCTATAATTTCCGGGAGCATTTCTTTCAGTAGTTTTGTTGGTATAGGGTCTAGCACGCATGTTGTTGATTTGGATGATCTAATAATTTTAGAGAGTTCATCGTGATCTACTCTAGAAAATAATTGCAATTTCTCCTTAGGGGTGCTTAAGTTAGTTTGTTCAGCGGGTTTCACTTCTGGTTGCATTGTTATAAATTTTTCTCTAATGTCTTGGATTTTACTAGTGAAGTAGTTCATAAATTCATCACTGTTATGCTGATAATCAGAATCTGAAGTCGCTGACGATTGTAGGATCTTGCCCAGATCAAAGGTGACCATTTGGAACATCGTAAAATATCCTGACCTCTCAATAGGGGTCGCACCATTGATTAGAGATCCGGGTGTTGAAATAAAGAGGACCATTGAGGGTTGTTAAGACATGACCTCTCAGTGGAACTCTAATCGGCGCCAGCAAGTCTGATCCAACTGTCCTCTTGTAACACATCCATCAATTGACCAGGATAAATCCCAACCAACACTCGTGGACTTCAAAGAAATCCCAACAGGGAGGATGGGGTCGTTGACACTAACATGGACTCCAGATGTGTTAACAGGAATGAGGGCAAATGGTCAGTCAAGTCTTGAAGTCTCCCTCTTGTTAACCACAAAAGAATAGTTTCAAATAATTCAAACCTACATCTCCACATTGTATGTTTGTCCCCATGTTATTCGGACTCGCCTATAACCTCAAAAGCATTTGTGTTTAGTTGTATTCTGCTTATATTACCATTCTTGTACGAACTTCTTGTCAATGTACTTATAACCCTGGCATGTTTTATATCTAAATGTTTCTCTCTTCATTACTGGAAAGATGATGTATAGCACAATAACGTGTTTTCGATCCTATCGATTTTATGTCATTCTAAGAGTTCTACAGCACCAAACCTCTAAGTGATCCTGAATGCAAATGAGCTACTAAGCAAAACAAAGAAACTTTGTTTCGCTCCAAAATCAGCTCATCAGATTGGATAACTCACTTTGAAGGGCGTGAACCCGTCAAGCTTAAAGCAGCCGTAAACTGAGCTATCGATGCTCGGCTCATCTCGTGTCCTCGCGCTCCTGCCCGGCACGTCACCGAGACCTGTCTCTCCCTTGGAGACATTTCATCCGGCAGTTTACATCGGCTAACTTCGTCCTACCCTCGTCAGCCAATCCGGCTCCAAGAAAGAAGTAGACGGACTCACCCGCTTGCTTTGAAACCATCAGGACTCATAGAACCTTTTCAACGCGCACAGAACTTGTCCCAGCACACTCAGGGAACCAATGCAAGTATCAACTATATCCTAAATAGCTGCGTTTAAGCTTTAGCCCCTTTTTACAAAAGGAGATTATCCTCGATGGTTCATGCAGATGTGAATAGCTGTTTGTAAAACTGCCACTCTTTGTCTATTTCTTACCTTTCTTTACTGCATTTATGTTTCATGTTTTGTTTGTTAACATTTGTTATTTTGTTAGTCAGTCGTTTGTTTCCCCTTTAGTGTAGTAAATAAACCCGCATTTGTTACCAACAATTAAACTGTTGCTGTGTAATTTTATCACATATTAACGTCACTTAAACTGCTTGATTTCGTTATAATTTCTGGAGCGGTACTGTACTACATACAGTAAGAGTGTTATTTTTACAAGGCCAGGAAAGTAATATTTCTTAGATTTGATATACGACCTGCGGATCACTCGCTAGACGAGTGAATTTAGTTTGTCGCTATTATCAGGTCTGCCGAATCCGTGTATTAAGTGTATAAAACAGGTATAGTTAGTCATCATTAATTATACGTCTTTTACTGTGATCAAACTCATAGTTTCCCCCGAAATACACTACACGATCATACTTTCATATTTGGAAAGGTGGTCCTCGGAATGTTTTTAAACAGTCCTTGATGGGCCATGAGTTGCAAAAGGCTGAGAACCTCTTGTCTAGAGTCCTGTTCTAACAAGTTTAAGTTTACATTAGTTTTATATTTAAAAAAGGAAATAATTAACACTGAAGTCAATAAAGTTCTAGTAAACAAGTTAAATTGTTGTTGTTGTTATTATTAAGTTAAAACGATTCTAGTGTTCTGGAGCATTGCTTGTGCCATGGCATGAACCCTGCCCACACATCGAACCGAACTGAACCGTGGTTCAAAAACCGTCGTATGAACCGAACCGTGGCATTGATGTATCATTACACCCCTAGTTTCAAATGATCTACAAATCCAGCGTTATATCCACCGTTGATATAAAATCCATCACTGAAATGCCGTGATCAAACAGACACACCTAAACTTAACCATCGCAAGAGTTACAAGCTGCAGTTCTGCGCAGCCCATCCTGACGCAGCATAGACAATCTTGATGGTAAGCTTGTCTCGCTCATCGGTTGGCTCTTGCACAAGCTCTTTCTTTCGCCTTGCCATGCTTTTCTGGGAGAAGTGCTGGGGGAGTGTATCAAGCACAGCAATACTATGTCATACGTTCGACTCGTTTTTTTAACAAGTTGGCCATATTAAACATGAGAAGCCAGCACGTTAAACAGTGTAAAGAAGTCAGAATGCATGACAGAGCTCGGTAGCTCAGCTTTAATGTTACATACAGATAAATTAGGATCAAGATTTTTTTTTTTTTTTTTTTAAGCATGTGCGACATATATGTCAGTACAGCCGTGATTCCCTGCAGGTGATCACTTTCTCTCGTTTAAAAGGTTGCGGTGGGAAGTATTTCTGTGCTTGGGAAGTAACAAGTTTGCCAACAGCACTGAATTAACACTCTGATAGAATGCTAATTTCAGTCATACTTGAAAATTTTCTAGCCACATAAGCTTCTGTTTTTGTCCCAAAATCCAGCTAGTCATAGATAAATATGCGAATTGCCCCGCCCCTCGATACTATAATTTATCGACAATCCACAGGCTAGCGATAGAACGATCTGACTATAGTGAATATATAACACTAGTATGTGTGTGAATGTAAGCAGTCTGTCAAGTTTTAAAGCCGAAAGTGAACGAATAACAAAGTGATTGCCTTGGGACAAAGTTCGTATTTCATTACACATTTACATTTGGGCATCTGGCAGACATTTATCCAAAGCAACATACAATACAGTAAAGAATCAAGATAAAGATTTTATAAGGTGTTCTTCCTGTAGTGGAAATCAAACCCCTAGCCATTGTGTTGTTAGCACAGTGCTACACTATTTGATAAACAGAATTTCCAGAATCATGCAATCTAAGTGTTACTGCTTTTCTTCATGTTTTTTCTGGATTCTCCTCCGAGAAGCTTATTGTTTTGGTTCTTGTTGCAGAATAACAGATCTTTGGTTGCGTTTTGCGTGAGACCTCTGGAGGATATGAACGAAGTTACTTCACACATGCTGGAGGTTGTGCACGCTCACATGCTACAGCGAAAACCACAGGCCATGGTGAGGCTGTCCCATATCTTTCTCACATTCTGCTTCTGTTTCTCTCTCACACATGTTATTTGCTCTTCGACATTGTCATCGCTTATTTGTTCTTGCATTCGAGCTGTAGAAAAACTGAGACCTTACCCCAAGGTTAAGTGAATTTAATGTCTTAAAAAGTTATTTATCATGACAATAATATTATACATCACAATTTATTATGTGGACACAGAAAGATTTATTACTGAACTTTAATTTATTATAGATTTCTCAAATGATTAAGTTGAATTGATGAATTAAATTGCTTGTTATACTATATGCATCTTTTATGAACTGTTCTAAACATTTGCATTCGACAGAGTAGAAAACTGTGATAAACAAACATTCATTTTACAGATGGTAGGTGGCAAAGGCACGAGCATGATGTCAACATCACATACGAGCATGGCTAGCACAGGATCATCAGGAGGCTATTCAGGTGCAAATATGATGCTCATAAATGGATTGAGCGCTAACCAGAACCAAGTGAGTCAAGATAATCAGGTCTTCATTTTAACTCTTAACCCGTTTTCTTAAAGCAGCTATTCATATCTTTGGTAATTACATTAACATTTAAGCATTTGGCAGGCGCTTTTATCCAAAGCGATTTACATTGCATTATTATATATATACATTTATACATAGGTATGTGCAGTCCTCTGGGATCGAACCCACAACCTTGCGTTGTTAACGCAATGCTTTTACCACTGAGCTACAGGAAAGCTATTTAAATATTGCTGACAACAGAATGTCTTTCTGATCTTTTTTCTGCAGGTTTTGGCTTTGATCAAAAGCTGTAATGAGCCTCAAGGTATCAGCATGCAGGACCTAAAGCAGAAACTCAATAGCATGAGCATCAATGTTATCAGGTAAAAACTTCCCTTATGACCCACCCCCCAATATGACTATAAAGAGCTTTTATGGAACGATTCTCTTCCTCTTTCTTGCATGAAATTGCTCATCCAAATCCCCCCAGATTAATGTTGAGAATAGCTCATCTAAAATTCCCTTAAACAGGCTTCCTCTTTAGTCCAAGAATTAGGAGACTCGACAAGAGATTTTTCAGAACCTAAATTTCATGCTTATTATTTACTACCCCTGAAATATTATTGTTTTGCTGCATCCCGATGCGAATATTATCCATCCTAAATTGTATTCGGAATTAGAATTAATATGTCCCAAATTGTAGTATGTTGAAAAGAGTCTTCCAAAGATTCCTGGATGGTCTACTACTTCTGGTAGAAATTCGAAGTGTAGAACGATGCACACTCTACCGGCTAATATTACCCACACCACACTGCGAGTTGGCAGAGTTTTTAGTGTGGATCCACTGCATTAATACATTTTATAACTGATGTGTCACTAAATTAACCAATGTAAGTATACAGTTATCATTACATAAAAAACAATGAATGAATAAATACCTTAATGGTAAGAAGAGCTTTATTTTGACTAGGTAGTAACGGCCACTTCCGCTTCCTGTTAGTATGTCCAAGTGTGCATATTTTTTTATTTACACTAATATGTATCTACTTTCCATTACAAAAGGAGTACATACTTTAAGTGCATAGTATAAGTAGGCGAATTGGGACGCAACATTTGTTTTTTTTTAAACAGTTTATTCTTAAACTGTGAGAGATTAATTTCCTCATTTTTAACCACCAGATGTCAATGAGCACTTACACTATGCGAAAAGCTAGTTGTCACCTTTTTTTCTAAAGGCAGCATTTGAAGTGACTGTTTCTATTTCTAAAAATGTAAAACTTTGTAATAAATTTAGCTTTATATCTGGTGCCAAGTGATCTGTCGTCATTAAATTTGTCTTAACCATTTATAGGCAGGTTGTGGATTTTCTCAGCAACGAGGGACACATTTTCTCCACCATCGACGAGGACCATTTTAGATCAACAGACAATGAGGTCTAACTACCATCTTGTCAAATGTGGATATTAGCGTTCGCCCAAGTGTTTTCTTGCCAAAATTGCCAGTTAACCACAAAGACGATGTTAAATTCTGTTGGACAATTTATGTTAATGTTATAAGACATGTTGATGTTGCAAGTTTGTTTTTCAGTAACCACGCCACATCTTTTCTGTAGGTTTTTGTATCTTTAATAAGTGTAAAAAACATGGTAAAAACGTACATTTGTTAAGCTTTCCTTTGTCGCAACATTAAAAAAATTGAGTTTCGTTATTGGCCATTGTTTCCTCTTTGCCGGTTTTTATAGATACAGTGGTGGATTTTCTTAGCTGTAATTCAGGTTGTTGTTGGTCTAATAGTGCATGATGCTGTCATTGGAATTTTTGAACATATCATCAACAGACTCGTAATCATGATCGGAGTCAGAAAGACGTCTTGCTGTTTTGGGAAGAAGGAAAATTATATATTAGACTGCGCTTTATTAATTTCACACCTCTTGATTCTAAGCGTCAATGTTCAAGGTATAGAACATGTAAGGGGGCAGAAATTGAGTTTAATCTATAAAGCATTCCTCAAATGGAATGGATTGACTGATGGTGCTAAAAATTAACGGGTCCAATATCATTGGTGAGTGGTCCCACCCACATACAATGGTTTTGATGCCCATGCTCTAATGTCTCAACTTTTTTCAGTGCAACACAAAGAAATGGTAAAATGGTATTTGTGTCCATACACATAAGTCAATGGGGTCCAGTGTTGTTTGGTTACCAACATACTTAAACAAAATCTTTTGTGTTGTATGTTTGGAATGATATGAGGATGAATAAATGAAAGATTTTTCATCCTTTGGGTAAACACCCCCTTTAAGAAGTTTATTTAAAACTGGACCAACCACATTTTTCCACAAGCTTTCACTGGCATCTTGTTCATTGGTTAAAATTAGCATCTTGTTCATTGGTATCATTATCAAAAATGCTAGCCATGGTGAATCATTTAAATAAAATTCTGCATTTTGAGTTTTTAATCATTGGAGTGCATGTTGTATGAATGGCTCCTTAAAGTTGTAATGGCATAAGTTGCTGACATTTTACTATAGGCCAATATAAAGACATGACCAACCTAAGGTTTGTGGCATAGAAGATCTTTTCACATATGTGTTAGGCTGAGTGATGCTCTCTGGTATCGATATGCTTTTCCTTGGCAATGGTAGAGGAGCTTCAGTTAAAATCTAGAGATACACAAAAGAAACAAATCCAATATGAAAGCTGCAGAGCCAGTTAAATTAATAACTTACACAAGATAATGCATTATCACCAGGGTTGTGAAACATCCCACATGGTGTTTGCAGGAGGTTAAGAAGTGTTGATTTACAATTTTAAAGGCTAAAGATTTTAACCACCATACTTAAAAATAGTGTGCATTATGTAGGGCAATTTGGCAAAAGTTGCTTTTCTAATCAGAATGTAATAGCTGATTGGAAATAGAGTTTCTTGTTAAGCATTGTCATTATTGTAAAACCCATATACAATATCTGCAAGTTTATATTTCCTTAAATTTCAGCGTAAGAATACAATTTTATGCATACATCATCAGGGGGAGGTGGAACAGAGGGTCGCTTCATCATTGTTTGACCCAGAGAAAGATCATCCAGTTGTTTGGTAACATTGCTTGCTAGGTTTGGAAATGCTGTTTTAGACTTTGGAGGCATTTTTGGCACTTCCGATGATGATGGCCTCCTCTTTGGTGGACGAGGAGGTGGTTCCTCAACTTTGTTTTTGAGTTTGTGATATTCATAGTAGAAATTCTCAGTTACTTCAGTGACAGTCTCTACACGCAGTTTGGGGGACTCACAAGTGTACCAAGGCAGAGGTTCAGACATGAAACAGACAGACATTTGTAACCAGCGTACTGGCAACTCAAAGCACATGTCTGGTTTACTGGGTAGGCTTGTCAACACTACAGTCTCTATAAAAGTCTCCTCCAGCTTAAGTGCTGTCAAGCCTGTCAAGGGATCTTTTTCTAGCTCTTTATCTTGAGTAACAACTTTAACGTCAAGAGGCAAAGACTTGTTAATTAAATCTGTTAAATTGTACTTCTTGTTGTCAGATAGCTTTTCCACAAAGTGGCCTTCCATGAACAGCGGCAAGGAGATTACTTGACTGTCATCTTCATCTTCATCATCCTCGTCATCTATCTCCACGGTCCGTTTACAAATTAGGTTTTCAACTTTCTGAGCCACCTCAGAATTACCCTCGAGTTTATCCAGCAATGGCATTTTCAAAACTTCAAGCTGCTCGCCAACGCTGAGGGCAGGTACCCCCTCTTCCTCTACTGCTTCACAATGCTGCGTCACATTTACCTTCAAGCCTGGTGACTGAATGGATGCTAAGTATAGCTCAAAAACTGATCCAAATTCTCTGGCCTTCCTCCTCATGCGTCCACCATATCTCTGTGAGATTAGGAAGTACTGTTTTCCCTTCCTCCCCTTTCGAGTTGATGCTAATACCATTGGTGTGTGGCCCCATCCATGTAGCACCAGGTGCCTGTCTTTCTGCAGTTCTTGGAACCAGAGGGTATTAAAGAACTGTTTGCCCTCTGGGACATCCAGGATCTCCACAACAGTGGGAAAAGACTCGAGTGGTTTTCTTGCAACTTCAGCCATGGAAAGTGGAGTTATAAAGACTAAATCATGGAACTGTTCTGTCACATCCTCAACGTCCACTTCTAGGCTGGAGGGGAACTTGACTATGTCCTTCCTCACTGAATGCAAAAAAAATTAATCCAAACATTAATTCCAATACCACTTCCATACATCAAATTTATGTGATGGTCTCTTAATACTTTAATTTACCCAACCTTGTGTCGTTTAAACTCTCAGATTTAATTCTCCTTCAGAGCCAAAATGCTAAATATCATGTTTTTTAACTCACAAAGGCTGTATCAAATGATTCGTAAAATAGTTCCATGCAACTCGTTTTGGAATGGGTTTGTTAAAAAGAAATATGCGTTAAATGTAAAATCTAAAAAGAAATGTAAAATATGCGTTAAATGTTTCTAAATGGAATGTCTATTTATACAGAGGACAAATAGCCCGCCATTGTGGTAGAAATTATCTACAATAAATCTGCCCACCAGTATCTGATTGGAATAGAGAAAGTGTGAGAGGGACACAATTTCTAAGAGCGACTCCAGTGGCATAAGGTTGTAGTGAGTAAGAGTAGTGCTCCATTCCAAAATGGATAAGTAGTATTTTCAATTGAGAGCATAATTTGGAGTCATTTACATTTATGCATTTGGCAGACGCTTTTATCCAAAGCGACTTACAATGCATTATACTATATATTTGCTTCTAATTATGTGCAATCCCTGGGATCGAACTAATGACATTGGCGCTCTAACCATTGAGCTACATGAATTTATTCACCTGATTCCAGTATCCATGTTATGTAGCACATTAACTAACTCTAAGTAAACTCTGTATTGCACGACCATGTTCATGTGACATAAAAAGCGCCTGCTTTCCAGGTTCTATGAGGAAAACTGAAAAAGAGTATAATTAACAGTAGTACTCACTCTGCATAATGGCCTTAATTTCGTAAATGGGACTGAAGATTAATGGGCCTCCAATATGCTTGACAATCGTACTGCGGAAGCGACGGGTGCTTAGCCTGGCTGATGACATGATTTCCTGTAGAGAGTAACCACGGTCACTCTCACACTCATAAAACTCCCCCTTAAGGGACAGAGGAAGGAGTATCTCTGCAGAGACCATGTTCTGCCCAGTCGTATGACACCGTGCTTGTCTTTCTCCATCTTCAGCAACTTCTAATGATAGGAGCGTCAACTCTTCTTCAGCGGGTAGTGTGAAATTGTCTATTTTCAGCTTATCTTTACTGATAAAGCTGAACGAGCTGCAGACATCAACACCAACAGGGCACAAGCCCACAATTTCCTCTATTGTATAGTACGGTAGGTCCTCAGCGATGAGTGTGAACTGACCTAGTGAGATTGAGATGTACAGCGACAAGCATTATACTTATAAAATGCACCATCCTTTTGTTTAGCTACACTGAGTAATGAGAGATTTTGATAGAATCAAAAAGCCCATTTATGTTCCCCATACAGAATGGGTTTTTATTTTATAAGATGGTAATTTTGTTAGTTAATTTGGTTCAAGGCTTTGTACTTGGTTCCTTATTTTATCTCTATAAAGAAAATATCTAGGAAACTACCTCTGGCATCAAGGCCACTGTAAGAATAGATGCTCATGCTATATGACCTTAATCATTGAAGGTGAACTCCAGACAAAAATGAAAAATCTGCCATTATTTACTTGCCCTCAGTTTGTTTAACATCTGTATGACCTCCATTTTTGCAATCTATGGAGGTGTCAGAAAGCTTTCAAAACTATCGTAATTTCCGTTTTTGGAAAAAATACAGATGTTAAACTACATGAGGGTTGGTATTTAAGGCGGAATTTTCATTTATGGCCCCTTTGAGAGTAGTTTACTCAAATATATAAATATGTTGTAAACACCAAAATACAAGAGCTTCATCTAATTTTATTGCAGTTTTGCACTAACTCTGCAGGCAAAGCTTAAAGTGTACAGCAATTGTTCTCTACCTTTTTTACTTTAAAAACGGTTGTGTTAAATAAGTAAATTCAGAGTGAATTGTTATGGCTCACCTGAGTATTCCGTAGACAACTCATATGAAGTTTCTGTGCCAATGTCCTCACAAAATACAGACAAAAGCTCTAAACCAATGACCTTCACCAGGTCTCCAGTAGATAAACACACTTCGCTCCCTGAAAGCTCATATACTGACCCTGAAAAATAATAATTGGGTTACTTTTATTTATTTATGTATTATTTTATAAAGACGCTTTCTGTTTCACAAAAGGTCTTTGTAGTGTGAAACATTTGGTTTAGATAATAAATAAGAAAGAAAATGTTCTCATAGACGGTTTTAAAACAACAACATAAATGTTACTGCGCATTGCCGCGTTCATGGACTGCCCTTAACTCCCGGTACACATTCACAAATGATAGAGTGCCTGTATTTCTTGTAACAACCTAAAGAACACGAGAAGAACTATTGCTTGACTAAACTTGCCCCATCAATATGTTGAATTGAGACTGTGATACCAAGCTCATCCACTACATGTCAATCTCCCATATGGTTTCTTTAAATGCCACAAAACTACAGGATCCATTCCACAAATTGTTTATTTAATAATATTAAGATACAACATAATTCCACAAATTGTTTATCTGATACAATTATTATACAATAAAATAATAAGATAAATAAATATTAACAGAAATTAAATAAAATATAAAAAGTTATATTATTAGACACTAGCTAAACACAGACCGGAAGTTAAATTCAGTCCAGGCGCGCGTGTCCGATGAAACGGTCCATAAGATCCTTTCAATAGTAAACTAACATAATTACTTGTTAACATAATTATTTAAGTAATGGTTGTGAGCAAGTTGTTTGTAAACATTTATGGATCTGTAAAAACCCAAGCCCGTACGTTAAATTAACCGCTATTGACAATACATTTTGTATTCTTATTCCTGTTCCCTTTTTAAACAAAGTCAAGACATACAAAGTGACCATGATGATTACAAAACTTAAAATAAATTAATGATAAATCTGGAATGAAATTACAAATACAAAGGAGAATTGATATGCTGTATAATTGACAGCATAATCGTTAATACGACATTATTATTGTATAAAGGGAGCGGTGAGCAGGATTTACAATCTTTTTTGTTACCCTATAAAAATGTATTTTTGTTTTGTAAATAGAGTCATATAAGCAAAACTAGTATGGGACCCTACCCTGGAAATAAACCCCGGAGCAAATCTGGAGGATGCGGGGTAAAGACTGTTGATCCAAGCAGCGGATGAAGTCACGTAATGACTGGAGGTCTCCCATCTCTGACAACCACTAACACATTGAACTGATCTTCTTGTGTGCACACACTGAAACTAAGAGAGGAAGTAACGAGAAACGCCCAGAAAACACCACTGAACAGAACAGCAGTGAAGCATTTTTATTAACTCTGAAATGGATTCACTCTTATTCTGTTTCGAATGTATTATGAAAGCGTCTATTTGTATACATACCAATACTATTTGCACTTAGTGAAAATAGCGACAGATGCTATTTACACAAGGTTGAATTAGCAGTATTTTCTGTGAAAATAGCAGCATTTCTTAGCGATATGCTATTTACACTAAATGAATTTCTTTGGATTAAGAGTAAATAGTAGTTCGATGCTATTGGTAATATAAATAATGGCAGATCATATTTGCACCTTAGTATTGTTATGCTACAATAACCGAGGTAAATCATTATATTTATAAAAATATTGAGATAACAAAGACCTACCCCTGAATTTACCCTAAACCTAAATTGTGATTAAACTCCTTTTAGACCATTTTCAAATACTTTCTTAATTTCATTGAAAACAAATGCCTGCACTAAATTATGTGTTGAAAAAAGGTAAAAAAGTGAGTTCGGCAAAAGGTGGATTCGGACCCATGTCTCCAGAATCAAACCTATTAACTACTACAGACTTTACACCACTGGAGTCACTCTTTGAAACATTGTCGTTCTTACACTTTCTCTATAGGCCCGAATGCGGAAGAGTCCGAATACGGAAGAGTATTAGTTGTGTAAATCTATTTCTGGCAGTACGTATACAAGTGCTAAAGGAGAGACTGATTCCATGGAGACATCAAGAATAAGTTTGATATCGAAGAGAGACTAGACAACTGTAACCCAATCCACGGAAATGGAGAAGCATTCTAAAGCACAATTTTATACCCAGATTTTTTTTAAACCCAGGATGTTTCTATCCAAACACTGTTTAAAGCTTTATGTTGTAATATGAATAAAGCTCTTCTATGAAAGGCAAATAAGTACAGAAACAAACTGTGCTTTATAATGCTTTCTGCATTTTTGTTGATTGGATTACAATTGTCTAGTCTGTCTTCGCTATCAACCTTTTTCTTTTTTGATGTCTCAAGGGAGTCATACGCAAGAGACTTCCTTTTTTGATGCTCCGCGCTTCTGTTTTGTATTTGTTACTATGTTAGAGGACATTTCTGTTAATCTAATGATAAAGTTTCTCGAATAATTTTTGAATAAAAATAAAATAAAAAGCCTGCCAGAACCGCCACATAAAACCTCACAAACGAGTGAACTGTTATGTAAATTACAATAAAGGACTGCTTGGTCATAGCTCTGAAAACTGCACTCTGCACCCATCAAAAATATCACAACATATTGTTTACTTCGTTATTTACTATATTGTAATTTCATAGTACATCACTATTATTACATGAAGCATAAATCCAGGGCTAAGCACATTGGAAATAAGATATCAAATGTGACTGCTGCTTGCTGGAGATAATATCATCACCCCCCAGTAGATGTCAGTGTCCAACTTGTGCAATGTCCAGAGAAGAAAACGTTGGGGGTAAAGTTGTGTTTATAAATAAGACTAAATGTAGCAAGTGCAAAAATAAACAATTATTGATTGGATTTTTTTATTTCATAATTGCACATCAAAAGACATTTTTAAGACACCCAAATACAGGATAATATTAAGATTATCTTACCAGAGGACGCCTCTTACGTCATCTCACCGGGAAACAGAAGTAAACAAAGCGACATCGCCGTTAATTTCACGTGATCTATTTGTCCTATTATGAAAAAAGTATATTTCCACGATAGATTAAGGAAATGCAGCGGCTATGCAAAAGGTCTAGAGTGTGTAACTGTACAATTTTAACTGTAGGGCTACAACGGCGTATCCGCGGTGAAAAGCAAATGTTTCTGTAGCAATTAGTAGCAAAGGATTTATACTTTATTGTTGCAAAACTGTAGCAATGTGTGTAATATTCAATACTCGAATTCTGAGTCTTTGTCGCTCTGAATGATTCTCGGTCTGTCAGTCTAAAGCCGCGGGATCGTATTTTGAGCAGATGGTGCATTATGATTTTTAACTATGGTTGAAGTTATGACTGTGCTCTGGGCGAGCAGCTTAAGTTTAATGTTCATAAATAATGGAAGAAAACAATTGTTGCTGCCGAGAATAAAGATGAATCCCAACGTGATTATAAGATACAGCATAAAAACAAACACATAAACGCATGTATGTGTGCCAATAGACAAATAACAATCTGTTGAACGAAACTACAAGCTGCGCGTTAGCAGTTAATTTACCCGGTACATTTAAAACCGACGCGACATCTCCCAAGCTCTTTTCCTTATCTATGCGGTTGTGGTATGTTTTTGAGGATAAATTATAAAGACAATCCTGTTGTTGCCACATGTTGTTCCTCCATCTCCGCTGTACAACGTACCCTTGCAGGAGCTTTTGCGGATGACATTTTTAAAGGTCTGTCAGTCATCTCCGTCAACTTTCAGATCTATCTCTCATTGGCTGTAGCGAAAGTACCAACGTCATCAGCCCGATTTAAAATCTTAAATATCAAACATGTTTGATATGATCGGGGCGGCTAAGATTTCTCTCGGAGCAGATCGGGAGGTGAAAGATTCGATCTGTGAACGCCTCACATTACGTGATAATCTGGGCCGATTCTCGGGCCCGATCGCGTTTCTAGGCCCGATTTTTTCAAAGATTCTCGGGAGGGGAAATCGCGATAAAATCTGGCCGAGAATCCTGGAATCTGAGCCAGGCTTTAGCCGCCCCGATCATATCAAACATGTTTGATATTTAGGATTTTAAATCGGGCTGATGACGTTGGTACTTTCGCTACAGCCAATGAGAAACAGATCTGAAAGCTGACGGAGATGACTGACAGGCCTTTAAAAATATCAACTGTAAAAGCTACTGCAAGGGTACGTTGTACAGCGGAGATGGAGGAACAGCGTGTGGCAACAAAAGGATTGTCTTCATAATTTATCCTCAAAAACATACCACAACCGCATAGATAAGGAAAAGAGCTGGGGAGAAGTCGCGTCGGTTTAAAATGTACCGGGTAAATTAACTGCTAACGCGCAGCTTGTTGTTTCGTTCAACAGATTGTTATTTGTCTATAGGCACACATACATGCGTTTATGTGTTTTTTTTTTTTGCTTTATCTTATAATCACGTTGGCATTCATCTTTATTCTCGGCAGCGACAATTGTTTTCTTCCGTTATATATGAACATTAAACTTAAGCTGCTCGCCCAGAGCACAGTCATAACTTCAGCCCCAGTAAAAAATCATATAGCATCTGCTAAAATACGATACCGCGGCTTTGGACTGACAGACAGAGAATCATTCAGAGCGACAAAGACTCAGAATTCCAGTATTGAATGTTACACACCTTGCTACAGTTTTGCTACAATAAAGTATAAATCCCTTAGTACTAATTGCTACAGAAACATTTGCTTTTCACCGCGGATACGCCGTTGTAGCCATACAGTTAAAATGATACAGTTACACACTCTAGACCTTTTGTAGATAATCTTAATATTATCCTGTATTTGGGTGTCTTAAAATGTCTTGTGATGTGCCATTATGATAATAAAAAAATCCAATCAAATTTTTTTTTTGGCACTTGCTACATTTAGTCGATCTTATTTATAAACACAACTTTACCCCCAACGTTTTCTTCTCTGGACATTTCACATTCATAAATGCAAGTTTACAAAGGGCAAACCTATTTTTGTAGTGAAAAAGAGATTCAAATATAGATGTAATGCCAGGTTTACCAGATTTAACCAGATTTAAAATCTGTCAGGATTTTAAAACTCCTGTAGTCTGAGCCAGGCTACTGTGCGCATCTGAACCGCGTCTTGTTTAAAGCATGGGTAAATTTTCATCCCTTTATCTTATTTTACAAAATATTTTGTTTTGATTTTCTAATAGAAGTTCATAAAACTGTATTTCTTAGATTAACATTGTATTTTGTTATCTTTATTTGCGTGTACACTGTAAAATTTACAGTAAATTACTGGCAGCTGGGTTGCCAGCCAGTTACTGTTAATTTTACAGTCACAGTACTGTAATTTATTTAAAGGCATGAACTGTAATTGCAGAATACAGGAAAAAACTGTAATTTTGAATAGCAAAAATATAATGCTGTATTTTTTACAGCAAATTGCTTGATTTTAATTTACTAGAAGAAATACATAAATCACTGTATATCCAGTATATATTGCATGTAACAACATCGCAAAACAAGGCCCAAGTGAGTCTGTAAAACGGTCCACATCTTGATCCATCAGAGCACAACAAGTAGCTAGAACTATGGAAAAGAATAAAGAGAATAATGTTAGATAATCAATTTATAGTCAGAGAAAAACAGAGGACAACATACAGTCAGAGGATAATAAAATGATGTAATTCAATGATGAGATCTGTGTGTGTGTGTGTGCCTGCGTGCTTCTTACTTTTCATCGATTACACTGAAAATTCATCATTGTGTTTAGAAGAGCGGCAACATGTGGGTTAACTAGAACCTGTTTCTTCTGTATCCTGGCATTTTAGATGACACTTCTTGTTCCACTCTCTGGATTAATATCTACAAAGAGTCAGGAAAAACTAAATGTTATATATTAAATTGTATAACATTAAAACACATGAATTAAATCATCAGCTTGCTAGTGTTAAATAGGGGAGACTTCTAAATAATTTGGCCTAAAAATAACTGGTATATAACATTAACATAGCTATAAAATGCAGGTAAGGAAGTTTTTTCAACTAATACCTTTCAGTGGACTCCAAGATACACGATGCCCCATCCTGGTAATCAAGATTGAATATGTAACATGCTATGAACAGAGTGGCAAGGCCAGACATGAAGCTCTACTGAGCACCGTCACACACAACCTAACCTTCAGTAGTCAGCATCCAGTGGCCTGCAAGTCCTAAAACAAACAATACCACATGTGACGATAGTTAATAGTTACTATACAGTTTTATCTTTAAGCTTTTTACATTAAGACTTGATTTTAGTATAAGTGACTTTACAAACAAACTCTATGCAAATTACACAGAGTAACTTACACTTAAACCGTACTTGTAAAGAAATGTAAGCCAACTAACGTTAGGGATGTCACGGTCAAGAAATTGTCAGACTGGTATTTGTAACGGGCCGTCTCACTCCCACCCTCCAACGGTCCTATTTGGGAGACAAGCCTGCTCTAACGATGAGGGTGTCGCTAACGTCTTTTGCTACAGCTCTCAGCTGGCCTCTGTTACATATATTGTATATCTAGCTGGTTACGTACATTAATCACTGTACCGGGCTATCCTCCGTGAACATCGACATACCGGAAGCTTTGGAGATTCGTTTTAATTTGGGCGCTCGATTGAACGGATAACTGCATTTGCAAATTTGAAGTACACCACAAAACAATCACGACCGAGTGTGGTTTTTTTTTTACCGAGTGACTTTTACCGTGTCTACGGCGGGCGCGATGTTCAATATAAAAAAAAAAACGTCAACAGATGAATCATGTTCTTTCCCTGATTTGTGTCAACTTGAAAAGGCAAACAACAAATTACAGGAGTTCCATAGAACCCAAGCACCGACTTGCAGTAACACTGAGGTAAGATCAACATGTCTGTAACAAATGTCAGTCCTAAAATTAATATATTCATATATTTGTTTACTTTGATGTTTGCATATTTTTACATTTAAATGTAATCATTTCTTGGACTAGTATGAAACTTTTGTAAAATGAAATCGTGCACAGTGACTTAAACAAAAATGAAGTGAAAGATGACACATCATAACAGAGATATGCATAAAGAGTTATTTTTTTTCTTTTTAGATTGTAATAAATTAACAAAAAGTACTGCAATAATAAAACAAAAAAAAATGTATCCACAAGTAATAAAATAAAGCAACACTTTGAACTTTGTACATAAGTTTGTATATGTGTACATACAGTTTTAGAACACAATTTTAATAAAACAAGGCTATACTACAGTTGGTGATAAACACTAGCAGAATGCTGTTCTGACATGCTGGAGGTTGTGGGGTTTTCTGTCACGTGGCGGGGTTTTGGCTTGAATGTCTTTCATGGTAGGTGGGTGTGGGGTGGTAAGGCTGAAATCGTTGTGACGGCTGGCTGCTTGGGAACACTGTGTGGGTTGGAGTTCCTTGTTGTCTCTGGTCTTCATCTTCCAAGTCCAGCTCAGCAAGCTAAGTTAATATTTGTATTTCAGCCCTGTTGCAGTTACTAAGCTAAGGGCAAAATAAAATGTTTCTTCCTCCTGTTTCGGGATCTGGGGTGGTGCTGGGGTTGTCGGTTGTGTAATAATATCTAGTAGATATTGCTCTGTTGAGCTGGGAGAGATGTTTCTTCTTCTGTGTCGGGGAGGCTGACCTTCATTCACCAATTGTTGCACTCTGGGATGTGTGGAGGTATCAGGGTCTGGGAGGGTGTTATAGACCTTTGTGTGACTGTCATGGGACTGTATGGTCTGCTAAGTTCCGACATCTCTTCATCAAAGTCACATGTCTCTGCAGACATGTCTAGTGGTTGTTCTTCTCTATGAAAAGAATGTCCAGAACTAAAATTTAAATAATACATTAATATGTTTACAGCAACACAAGTATACATTATAATCAAAATCTAATGTCATTATTGTTGAAATGTTGTTATAATTAATTTGTATCGGTTACACTGAATAAAAAGTTTAAAATATATATACATACATAAAATACATACATATACCGCAACAGAAATGACGTAACTCTATCGTACCCCATTCCCAGATGGTGCCACCAGCTGAGTCACTGGGCTTTTTTTTGGTTCTTGACAAAAGCATCTCAAAAATGTGATTATAAATAACTTGTATTTATTTGTTTTTTACAGATTTCTTGCAACTGGGGAGAGCTTCACCAGCCTGGCATTCCAGTATAGACTAGGGAATAAGCACCGTGGCTGAATATGTATACATGACCTGTTGTGCTATTGAGACTCAAATGATATCATCTCAGTTTCCAAGACCAAGTGAGGAAATGTGGAGAGATATTGCATCAGTTTTTTGGTCAAAATGGAATTTCCCAAACTGCCTAGGTGCTCTAGATGGGAAACATGTCACCATTGTGTCACCTGCACATTCTGGAAGTATGTTTTTCAACTACAAGAGCTCATTTTCCATTGTCCTTTTGGCACTGGTAGATGCAAACTACAAGTTCACATTTGTACAGGTGGGTGACTTTGGCAGAACTAGTGATGGTGGAGTGTACAGTGGTTCTGCTCTCGGTAAAGCAATGGAAAGTAAAACTTTGTCTGTCCCTGAAGACTGCACTTTGCCAGGATCAGGTGTACAAGGCCCAATGCCATACACCATGGTGGATGATGCTGCATTTTCGCTCAAGCCTTTTTTTGATGAGACCATTTCCAGGGAATAGAATTCCACAATTTTCAATCACAGACTGTCAAGAGCAAGGATGGTAGTGGAGTGTGCTTTTGGCATTCTAACATCTAGGTGGAGGGTACTCTACACAAGGATGAATATAAAGCCTGAAAATGCAGAGTCTGTGGTCACTGCCACATGCATCCTTCACAATTGCCTTGAAATGCAAAAGCATATAATAATATAGGGATAACTGATACAAATTTTAATATACAGCAATTTGCAGACAATTGCCAGTGTAAGCTCTGTTATTTATTTATTAAATGTCTTTAAAATCAGTGAATGTTTTAAACACCAGGGGGGAATCAGACTTTCAAAGTCACTCACATCATAGACTTACGTGGTGTGTGTAAAATATACTAGGCAATGTCTTTACTTGTATTAACTCATCTCTGACATTAGGACATGTGCCTAAAGCATTTAAGGTGGCTGTTATAACGCCCCTTGTCAAAAAAACCAAACTCGACCCAAGAGAACTAGGGAATTACAGGCCTATATCCAATTTACCTTTTATATCTAAAGTTCTTGAAAAAGTAGTTTCAACTCAGTTATGCTCCTTCCTCCAAAGGAATGACATTAATGAAGAATTCCAGTCTGGATTTCGAGCATGTCACAGTACAGACAGATCAGAGTTACAAATTATCTGCTCTTAGCGTTTGTCGTGGCTGTATTTCGTTATTGGTGCTGCATTTGACACCATTGACAACAGCATACTCCTACACGGACTCGAAAAGTACGTCGGCATTTCTGGAATAGCATTGAAATGTCTTATTTATCTGACCGTTTTCAATTTTTAGCAATAAACAATGATGTGTCCCGCAAATCGCACGTCCAGTACGGTGTACCACAGGGCTCAGTCTAAGGGCCTCTCCTCTTCGCATTATATATGCTACCTCTAGGAGATATAATAAAGCGACATGGAATTAGCTTTCACCGTTATGCTGATGATACTCAACTTTATATTTCCTCGAAGCCTCATGAAACCCAGCAGTTCCATCGAATAAAGGAATGCATAGTTGATTTAAAAAACTGGATGAGTAACAATTTGTCATACGTAACAACCAAGAATACTGCTTAACTATTGACGGATGCTCCATAAAATCCTCGTCATCAGCTAAGAATCTTGTTGTTGTATTCGATAGTAATCTGTCATTTGAGAGCCATGTCGCCAACACCTGTAAAATTGCATTTTTCCATTTTAAGAATTTATCTAAACTACGTCATATGTTAGATGCAGAGAAATTAATTCATGCATTCATGACATCAAGACTAGATTAATGTAATGCACTTTTAGGTGGTTGCCCTGCAGGCCTATTACAAAAACTGCAACTGGTTCAAAACGCGGCAGCTCGAGTTCTTACACGTACAAAAAAGTATGAGCATATTACCCCGGTTCTGTCAACCTTGCACTGGTAACCTATAAAGCATCGCATTAACTTTAAGATCTTGCTTATTACCTATAAAGCCCTACATGGTCTAGCACCGCAGTATTTGAATGAACTTCTATTGTATTACAATCCTCCACTTGCATTACGCTCTCAGGCGTCCTGTCAGTTAGAAATACCTAGAATTTCAAAATCAAGTGCAGGTGGTAGATCCTTTTCTTATCTAGCGCCTAAACTTTGGAATATTCTTCCCTGCACTGTCCGGGAGGCAGACACACTCTGTCAGTTTAAATCTAGACTAAATAATATATCAGCAACATTCAACTCGTCCCTGAGATCGTGAAAACCTCCGATGCTACGCACCCCACACGGCCGGTCGGAAGTGCTCGCCGGCGGCGTCGAGATCGTAAACAAAGGCGGGGAAAACGCGGAGGGCTAAGAGCTAAGCTACAGCTAACACCACACAGGCTCTCTTTACCCAGCATTTTCCTTGCTAATGTACGATCATTAGTGAACAAAATGGATGAGGTTCGACTCTGCAGTTCAAAAGTTTTTTGTTGTTGATGATGCGATGTCATAATCTTCACGGAAACATGGCTACACAGCGGCATACCGGACAACGCTATTGAGCTAGCGGGCTACAACACACACCGCGCGGATAGAACGGCAGAGGAATCCGGTAAGACAAGAGGAGGTGGACTGTGCATTTATGTCAATAAAGCTTGGTGCACGAACTCTGTTATTGTCGGGAGACACTGTTCAGCTAACCTTGAGTTTCTCATGGTTAAATGTAGACCGTTTTATCTGCCACGGGAATTCACTTCAACCATTATAACGGCAGTTTATATTCCACCGGATGCTGATGCCAAGCTTGCTATGAAAGAACTTCATGCAGCCATCAGTAAACAACAGACTGCTCACCCGGAGGCTGCATTTATTGTTGCGGGAGATTTTAATCACTCAAACTTAAAGACAGTGCTCCCTAAATTTCATCAGCATGTTTCCTGCCACACAAGAGGAAACAAAACTTTGGATCATGTCTATACAAACATGGCTGAAGCTTACGCCGCGACCCCCCTCCCCCACCTAGGTCAATCTGATCACCTTTCTTTGTTCCTCACCCCCAAGTATTCAGCTCTCATTAATCGTGTGAAGCCATCAGTGAAGACCATCAAGGTGTGGCCTGCGGGGGCAGACTTCACACTCCAGGAAAGGTTTCTACACACAGACTGGAGTATGTTTGCTTCTCATGCCACCAGTGGCTCTCACACGGATATAGACAGCTACACCTCCTCTGTATTGGACTACATCAATACCACTATTGATAGTGTCACAGATCAAAAGCAGATCACCATATACCCGAATCAGAAGCCATGGATGAACAAGGAAGTGCGCCTCCTGCTGAAAGCACGCAACACCGCCTTCAGATCAGGTGATGCGCAGGCCTATAGTACTTCCAGGGCAAATCTGAAGAGGGGCATCAAAAAGGCCAAGCACTGCTACAAGTTGAAGCTAGAGGAGCATTTTGCCAATTCTGACCCTCGACGCATGTGGCAGGGCATCCAGGCCATTAGTGACTATAAACCCAACCACTCCATCCCCATAACCACAGATGCTGCCTTTCTGAACGAGCTTAATGACTTTTATGCACGCTTTGAGAGAGACAACAAGGAACCTGCCACCAGGCTCACACCTTCCACCGACCACCCAATCATCACACTAAATTCCACAGATGTTTTCACTGCACTAAGCCGGATAAACGCGCGCAAGGCTGCCAGCCCTGATGGCATCCCTGGTCGCGTACTCAGGGCATGTGCGGAGCAGCTCGCTGAGGTCTTCACGGACATCTTCAACCTGTCCCTCGCCCAAGCAGTGGTTCCAGCATGTTTCAAATCCACCTCCATTGTGCCCATTCCAAAACATTCCAGCCCGACATGCCTGAACGACTACCGCCCTGTAGCACTCACACCCATTGTTATGAAGTGCTTTGAGCGGCTGGTCCTGTCACACCTAAAAGACTCTCTACCATCCACACTGGACCCATACCAATTTGCCTACCGTAGCAATAGGAGCACAGATGATGCGGTGTCCATGGCGCTGCACTCCGTGCTCACACATCTGGACAATAAGGACACTTATGCACGCATGCTGTTTGTAGACTTCAGCTCTGCATTCAATACCGTAATCCCTTCCAAGCTAATCATCAAACTTGGAAACCTAGGCATTAACAATTCAACCTGCAACTGGATTATGGATTTCCTGACGAACAGGCCTCAGCTTGTTAGGTTAGGCAACATCTGCTCCACCACAACCACCCTCAACACTGGTGTACCACAGGGCTGCGTACTGAGCCCCTTTCTCTACTCCCTTTTCACACTCGACTGCAGGCCTGTGAATGGAACTAACTCCTTAATCAAGTTTGCAGACGATACAACAGTGATTGGTCTCATCAGCAACAACGATGAGACTGCTTACAGGGAGGAGGTACGGCACCTGGCCACATGGTGCTCAAACAACAACCTGCTCCTTAACACCTCCAAGACAAAGGAGATCATCGTGGACTTCAGAAAGGCGAAAGGAGGCACACACAACCCCATCCACATTAACGGGACGGCTGTTGAACGTGTTTCCAGTTTTAAGTTCCTGGGGACCCACATTTCGGAGGACCTGTCCTGGACCACCAACACCTCATGCCTGGTCAAGAAGGCTCACCAGCGTCTCTTCTTTCTGAGGACACTGAAGAAGAACCAACTGTCTTCAACTATCCTGGTGAACTTCTATCGCTGCACGATAGAGAGCATCCTGACCAACTGCGTCACAGTCTGGTACGGGAACTGTTCTTCTCGTTTGGCTCTCATCGGAGGCGGTCGCATTTTCACTCTCCCGTCCTTCCCCATATCTTCCCTACTTTGTCTCCTGTCTTGTCTCGTCTCATCTATTGAGAGACTCTCTCTGCACTGCTCTCGAAACTTGGAAATTATGGATCTGATCAACTGGTCACTTAGACAGTCCCCTCCCCCATCATACACTCACACACAGACTTTTGGACCTTATCGCTCATACAGACACACACACAAACACTGACTCTGACCAATTCCAAACCTCCGTAGCTTTGACCCGCCAGCTTGGCAAGCGGGTCTGTGTTAAGCGCCGTAATGGCTGCAGGACCGGATGGCTGCTTGCCTGAGCTGGATTATTTTACCCTGTTGCAAGTCTTGTCTATGGTGTATTATGTGTATCTGTTTTTCTCTCCACTTCCCTCATGTTTGCTGTATTCTTCTTCTTAAATCCATTTTGTTACACTGTACTTGTTATATGTGTAATGACAATAAATTGAATCCAATCCAATATAGCCTTCTGTATATATTGTTCATAGAACATACCGATTGTCATATTTTTATAGTACATGCCCATCGTAAATTATTTTCCTAATATCGTATTCTGTATTTATTCACACTGTATATCTGCACTTGCTAATTGCACTTCTGGTTAGACCTAAACTACATTTCGTTACACTGTACTTGTATATGTGTAATGACAATAAAGTTGAATCTAATCTAATCATCTATTTGTTCCAAGGTTACCGCAGGAAGCAGTTCATGCCCAGACCTGATGGCAGAGCTGAGAATGGGAAGCGGTGACCTGACAAGAGCTGAGATGATAGAGCCTGATAAAAGACGCGGCAACTTGAAAGATTTTCCTACAACACTTCAAATGCTATTATATTGTTAATTGTAGTGTCTGGATCAAGCCATTCAACCTCTCACTCCCTTTTGTCTAGGTATTAAGATAACATCTTCAAAGACCAAAGGAAACCTAGCTCCATGGGGTCTGGTTTTAGGTTGAACTCTCACAGAGAGTGTTATAACCATTTGGTTCCTCTGTTGGATATTTACGACTCCTTCGCTTCAAAGCATTGTTGATAAGTCTCTGTCTCATCTCTTACTTAAGACATGAGACCAAGCAGAGAAACTTCTCTGACAAATAGGAACTTATTTGATTTAAACTATTCTTCTCTGTAAATGTATCTTAATGTCTAGGTTGTGTGTTGTCGCTCGTGCTATTTTATATACTCTGTATTTGTTAGATATGCAAGTTTTGATTCAGGGTTCATTTGACGTATTCATACGTTCACAGTTCAATGCCTTGCATGTTTCATATGTAACTACACATCTTTGAATTCCCTATATGATGAGCTATGTTATAAAAAACATAGCACACATCATACTATGCCCATAACTAAGTTTAGGTATTAAACGCAAACTGACCAAACTGTCAGAGCTATGCAAATGAGGTGCCATGAGAAACAAAGGATCTTTCTTAGGCCCCCTTTTCACTTTCATGGCATTGGCCCGCAGACCATCTGGGGGCAGGGCAGGTATGCATTTAAAACACCATCACCGAACCATGTTTTCAGTGGACTTTTGGAATCACAAAAGGAAAAGAAAGAGGACGAGAAGACACTCCAAGGGACTCCCCTCTGGGGAGTCCGTTTAGGCCATGGAACTTTGGACTCAGAACCCAAACTCAGCGTTTCAACAGGACTGCATTCTGAAACCATTCAAGATTTCCATCAACGCGCATACAGATATTGGTCCAACAACAATATTGCAAGTATCCGTTTCTAAATATAGATAAGCTGCGTTAAGATCGTGCCTCTTTGTTAAAGATGATTTTAATGGTTTTCAGACATGTTTTACCTGCCTCGCGGCCATGCCCTCTACATTTAGAGTAGAGTTTAATAAAGACCCATAAAGGCATTTGTGATTGGTTCTCTGCGTTCACGCTCACAAACTTGGTCACTTAAACTGTGTTTCGATCTATGCTACCTCTGCTCTTAATTCTGTTTGGTAAAGTCACGTTACTTATAGTCATGAGATAACGTTAGTGTATAAAATCATTGATGTATCTGCTGGACGGATACATATGGGATTTGTATCACTATCTTTCTAATAAGAATTGTAAAATATGTATGTTTAATGACGATTATTATACATATTTGCCTTTGAGCTAAACTAATTCCTTGACTGAATTTGACGTTTTAACAACTCATTTCATATATGTTTGATCTTGATAGATCTGGTGGAGAATCTTATTTGATGAGTAAACTCATCCGTAATTTAACAAGCAGCTAAAAACGCTACATAAATTGGTGGAGAATGCGGGCGCAGTTTTAAACCTTGTTTTGTGAGCTGAACTCAGTGATTATTCATGTGTGTGTTTTTATGTGTGTTTATTGAAACCAGATACTCTGTTAAATTGCACTTTGATATGTATGAATGAAGGTGGGGACCCGCCCACCTATCCTTAGCAGACTCTTGAGCTTCTCGCAAAGAAAACCTCAAACTCTGTTAAAGATTTAGTGACAGCATAAAGACGAAGTAATCTCTTTATAGCGCACTGTATTATTATTTTACCGCCTAAATTGAGCGAAGAAATCCTCTTTTAGAGCGAAGAAGACAGAGCGAGCGATGTTCCTCCCTCATCTTACCAAAGGCCTTATTTTTAATGCATAGCTTTAGGTGTTACTGATGTGAATTCCAGTGCTAATGAACTAAGCTACTGCGCTCCCTGGGGTGAACAATCAGTGTAGCTAGCTGATAATGTTTCTCCCATTCGCTTAACCCAGCGGATTTTATTAGTAAATAACTCCGGGTCAGTTTTACTGTTTAACGGGGGGTTTAACAAGAATCCCGACCAAGTACACAAATAACTTTCAGGACGGCGAAGAAATCCCGTTAGTCAGTTAAAGTGTAGTATTGTGTGTTTTTTGTTTTATGTTACGGTCGACGAAGAATCCCGACCAAGTACACAAATAACTTTCAGGACGGCGAAGAAATCCCGTTAGTCAGTTAAAGTGTAGTATTGTGTGTTTTTGTTTTATGTTACGGTAGACGAAGAATCCCGACCAAGTACACAAATAACTTTCAGGACGGCGAAGAAATCCCGTTAGTCAGTTAAAGTGTAGTATTGTGTGTTTATTGTTTGTGTATGTTGAAAAGCCATGTACCCGTGTTCAGTAAACTGACACGAGCCATTAGACACGCGATTAAATTACACTCGTCGCCATAGAAACTGTGCGTAAACGCAAGTGTAATTCCACACAGAGTTGTGGAACCGGAAGTCCGGCAGAAGACGTTTAACCTTCTACTAACACTAGAGGTCAGTTTGTCTTAAAGTGTCTTAACACTTCTCCCTTTTGTTTGGGCAACGCTAGGTGCGAAGTCTCAGCCAGTCTCTCCTTTTGTTTGATTTTATGATTTCATTATTCTGCTATTTTACGGTTCACTGTATTTGAGAATATTTATTATTTGTTGTTATATACAAACTATAATAATAATTAATATTATTCCACTTTGTTTTGATGATTTGATTTTTCTTTATCTGAATCAGGGTTGCTAACATTCTCTTCCTTGCAGTTAGAATTGTATTTGATAATACTTGAATTTTAATTAAACCAACTTAATTGAATTTAAACTTTGATCAAAACAATCAGATTGCACTCTTTAAGTTGTTTGGGATTAACTCCCAATTGAAGAAGAAACCCTCTTTCTCTATTCTAACCTCTCTTTCTCTTGATTTATGTGGTTTTGTTTTTCTTCTTATCAGAGACTGAACCTGTCTGAACATCAGTAAAATTTTTGGTAATTATGTTGATGAATCGAATAGCCTAAGTCACAGAATGACCTCATAGGTAAAACTCTTCAGCAACGTTTTTCATAATTTTCCTGTGTTCACCCACACAATTATCCGTCCCCGCCTTCACGGCTAGGATAATAAGCGTTTAGTTTGCGTCACTAACTGACCAACTCAGTTAAGCATTCAACACATAGCCCACATATTTAGCTCAGTAGATCTGTACGGACTTGCATCTTGCTGTTTGTGCCTTTCTCTCTCCCCTGTGTCTCAATTTGTCCAGACCATCCCATCCTGTCACCTGCCAGTCCAGCTAGAGACCAGGCAAAGCGCTGCGATGGACTCCTGCCTGGGACCAACATCGGCACACGGCAACTGCGCTGAGAGCAGTTGGTCGGACGACCTAATCCGGCGAATGGACCACGATCTGAACCAGAGCTACAACTACAGAGAGCCAAGAACTCATCTGAAGTGCACAGCCAGGATCGTCGGTGACCACGCCCTCGACCAGATCGTCCTACTAGAGCCAGAAGCACCTGCAGAACTGCCCAGACCAGCTGGACCTGCTAACGACAGAGGATGAAGAGGACCAGGAGCTACAGGAGGAGATGAAAAGCTACAAGAGTCCTTAGCAACACAGACTGAGCAAAGAGAGCTATTGGAGCAGACGCCAGAGAGGAGCTGGTAGGAAAACTCCAAGATGCAGAAGCTCTTTATAATGGCCCCGGCAGACAGCAACCCAATGCCACGGCCAAGGCCTATAAAGGCCCTCTGCAAGCAGTCCATGCTGAAGTCCAAGCCATGACTCAGCAACGGAATCAAAATGAACTGAACTTAGCTTGCAGACTACAGTGTGAACAGACAGGTGAATGCAACAGATTCTCCCCTGTCGTGTCCCCCAGCTAAAAGCCCAAAGCTGCGAAAAGGGGGGTGGGTGAAACCCCACCGTTCACACCGTTCTAGCCAGCAAACACAGAGGGGTGGGGCAGGAACAATCCAGAAGAACCTGCAGACACACACACTGCATGGCCCCACAGACCCCAGCAAGCTGGCCAGAAACATGACAGCTGTCACCACTAAATGCTGTCACCATGAACACTGCAGGAGGCCACAACAAATGCCTACCTGCAAAACATTGACTCTCAGTCATTAACACTGCCCATTGTGATCACAAGAGACAGATCACCTGCTTAGGATCACCTCCTGCCAAGAGGACCACAGCATCCTATGCCAGCAGTCAGATACTGTCAAAGCGGATTTCAGCAGCTACAACACATCTGCTACAGCCAGCATGTGAGCCTATGTCAGACGACAGAACGGGCCAAAAGGAAAGAAGACTTCAAAGCAAAACTCTTCTCCCTCAGAAATCCGCATCACACTTTGAGTCATAACCTAAGCGCTACAGCCTTCTTCCGCCACGATCACTTGATATCTGCGGAACTACAGAGAACATAGCGCCGCCTCCATAAAGACTGTGTAAATCCTGCCTATCTCTGCACATCACAAAGAAATGACTATGGAGAGTCCACCACAGTAGCAGATCTTCAGCAGAGACTCAGCAGATGTTACAGCCTGCCGGGAACAGCCAAGCACCAGACAGGATGCCCTGAGACAACACAGTGTCACCACTTTCTTCGAACTCGAAAGACGGCGCCCTGTGGAAACCCAGCTGGCAACCTAGGAGCCACTGACCCGTTCCGGCCCAACAGTCATCGAGGAATTCATCTCAACACCATGGATGACACCTCCCCAGAGAGCAAAAGAACAGTGCAACTACGTCTGAGACAGCAGAGATCCTGGGGACATCAAAGGAGCTGATTCCACAAGAAACCTCAACAGGAGGATTTAAAGTCCAAATCAGACTTTTTTTGACCACAAGTGGCATGTGAAACAAACAACCCTTTTGAATGCCCTCCGTCTGAGAAAAATGTCCAGATCTCTGTAACCTGCTGGTCGACCACAGAGACAGTCATCCTATTACAAGATGAACTTGGCACCCTACAGGAACCATGGGCAGATATCTCAGACATCAGCTTTACACTGTTCACACTCTCTCTCCAACAACACCAGTTTCAGACATTTCCTCTTCTGTCAAGTGCGCGCAGTTTCCATTGGACTTATGCCTGTCAACCACAGCAGCGGCCCAGGACACCTGTGCCTTGAACTTGAAAGGGAATAACCAATGCTGAACCTGCTACTTCCTGGTTCTCGCTAATCTCACAGCCCCATGGGGGGCCCTCTCAAGTGCGAGAACATTCTACGATCTACTAGAACAGCCCAGAGTTTTGCACTCTGGTGAATAAATTAGACTGTTGTACCTGCATTCACCAAAAGGGGTCACTGTTCAGCTCAACACACAGTGTGACCAAGCCTTCAACCACACATATTCAAGGGAATACGTGGAGCATGGCCCACTCTGGAAGCCACACCCCCTTTTTACTGAATAAGTCAGCTTTTTGCAGCATGCATACTGTACAAGTGAGTACAGTTACCAAAGATTTTGAACAATGTCTTTATGAAGAGCATGACAGCGGATTACCAGTCCAAGGAGATGGACCACGCCCTGCACCTGCCATCAACGGCCAGTGCTACAGCTGCTCGTCACAAAGACAATGATGCAGAACCAATGTCAACTATGTGGCCCCACTCACAGAACCACATGACATTACATCCCAAGCTAGCTGCATCCTGGGCTACACAGGACACCACCTACAAGGTTCGTGAAATGTTAAAAGAACTGCCCACTCATGTAAACGAGCGCTCAAGACGGTGCCATGTACACACCAAATGGCACCTGCGCTTCACCACATGCCTGATTTACCCTTGCTGAACGTAGTTCCATCTGAAAGCTGGACTTGCCAAACACTGCCTTAACACTGGTCTAAACTGACAGCGTGACCAGAAC
Organism: Triplophysa dalaica; assembly: GCF_015846415.1. Taxonomy (NCBI): domain Eukaryota; kingdom Metazoa; phylum Chordata; class Actinopteri; order Cypriniformes; family Nemacheilidae; genus Triplophysa; species Triplophysa dalaica. Next base: position 16,687,357 of record NC_079553.1, read on the forward strand.
GAAAGGAGGGTAACCAAGCACCAGCAGAACATGGCTCTTACCACAGCCTGAGTTCAGACGGCACCACCACAACATCGCCAGGGCCAGCAATGAGACCCCAACCTTGTCCTACACTGCTCACCAGTACTTCAATGAAAGACCCCGGAGTGTGACACCAGCCTTTGCCCAGCAATCACTGCAGAACATGTGAAGGCCAGAGAGCATGCTGCACCCGGCAAGATTCACAACAGGAAAGTGAAGTGAGTAACAAGATTTGGTATCATAACTTTGCCCAGCTACTTGAGACGGTTGGGGATATGTAGACAACACCCCTCCCCATGACACAGGACTACAGGCATTTGCGTGGAAGCCAACATTCCATCCCACCTGTTGCTTCATCCATGACTGCTGCGGTGCATCTCTGTGGAGACAGGACACACCCTAACCAACCTGTTGCCAGAACCAGCAAACAGGTGCAGGGGTGCTCTCCCTTGATGTCTAAGCAGGATCGAAAAGATGAAAGGTACCCAATTTAAGCCAATGCCTGACCACTCGGGAGCATTCTCTGCCTGTATGTCGAGATCCTGTGGACCAATAGGAACCTCCAGTGATCCCGCCATCATGATCCAACTATCCATCGTCAGCTGAAGTTTACATTCGCACTTCCTCTTCCGAAAGGGGGGATATGTAGTGTCTGGATCAAGCCATTCAACCTCTCACTCCCTTTTGTCTAGGTATTAAGATAACATCTTCAAAGACCAAAGGAAACCTAGCTCCATGGGGTCTGGTTTTAGGTTGAACTCTCACAGAGAGTGTTATAACCATTTGGTTCCTCTGTTGGATATTTACGACTCCTTCGCTTCAAAGCATTGTTGATAAGTCTCTGTCTCATCTCTTACTTAAGACATGAGACCAAGCAGAGAAACTTCTCTGACAAATAGGAACTTATTTGATTTAAACTATTCTTCTCTGTAAATGTATCTTAATGTCTAGGTTGTGTGTTGTCGCTCGTGCTATTTTATATACTCTGTATTTGTTAGATATGCAAGTTTTGATTCAGGGTTCATTTGACGTATTCATACGTTCACAGTTCAATGCCTTGCATGTTTCATATGTAACTACACATCTTTGAATTCCCTATATGATGAGCTATGTTATAAAAAACATAGCACACATCATACTATGCCCATAACTAAGTTTAGGTATTAAACGCAAACTGACCAAACTGTCAGAGCTATGCAAATGAGGTGCCATGAGAAACAAAGGATCTTTCTTAGGCCCCCTTTTCACTTTCATGGCATTGGCCCGCAGACCATCTGGGGGCAGGGCAGGTATGCATTTAAAACACCATCACCGAACCATGTTTTCAGTGGACTTTTGGAATCACAAAAGGAAAAGAAAGAGGACGAGAAGACACTCCAAGGGACTCCCCTCTGGGGAGTCCGTTTAGGCCATGGAACTTTGGACTCAGAACCCAAACTCAGCGTTTCAACAGGACTGCATTCTGAAACCATTCAAGATTTCCATCAACGCGCATACAGATATTGGTCCAACAACAATATTGCAAGTATCCGTTTCTAAATATAGATAAGCTGCGTTAAGATCGTGCCTCTTTGTTAAAGATGATTTTAATGGTTTTCAGACATGTTTTACCTGCCTCGCGGCCATGCCCTCTCACTCTCTCTCTCTCTCTCTCTGCGCATCCTAGCGCATTTGTGTTTCATGTATTTGTTTGTCTTCATTTTGTTTACCATTTAGAGTAGAGTTTAATAAAGACCCATAAAGGCATTTGTGATTGGTTCTCTGCGTTCACGCTCACAAACTTGGTCACTTAAACTGTGTTTCGATCTATGCTACCTCTGCTCTTAATTCTGTTTGGTAAAGTCACGTTACTTATAGTCATGAGATAACGTTAGTGTATAAAATCATTGATGTATCTGCTGGACGGATACATATGGGATTTGTATCACTATCTTTCTAATAAGAATTGTAAAATATGTATGTTTAATGACGATTATTATACATATTTGCCTTTGAGCTAAAGTAATTCCTTGACTAAATTTGACGTTTTAACAACTCATTTCATATATGTTTGATCTTGATAGATCTGGTGGAGAATCTTATTTGATGAGTAAACTCATCCGTAATTTAACAAGCAGCTAAAAACGCTACATAATGATAATCTTAAATCTATAATTTACCTTGTTAGTAAGTTTATTTATTTTTTATTTAGCCTTGTTGTGCAAGCACTGTTGAGCTTGTGCAGAGGCAGTAGCTTTTGCCAGAGGGGAACTGGAATCCCCTGGTTGGGCCTGGTTTCTCCGGAGTTTTTTTTTCTCGATTGGAGTTTTGGGTTCCTCGCCACCGTTTGCATACTGTTACACACTATTTGCCTGGCTGGGGGGCTGCTTTAGAATTCAGAAGTTAGACATAATTAATATAGCTTTTTTCAAATTTTTAGTCAGCTTAATATTTGATCTGTGTTTCTCTCTCCTTTATCTTAAAGGTGTGTGTAGTGGAGTAGGCGGGGCGAGACCGTGATTCAAGGCCGTTGAGTGAGTGTTACTGAGCGCCAGCTGTGCGCGCACCAGTCTCGTATCACGAAGGAGATCGGGAGCATAAGAGAACGAGCGACCGGACCGTCGACGAGAGAGGACCGGGCCCGAACATGTTTAAGTTTGTATGTATGTCTTTTTGGCTAGCGGTCGACCGTGAGGTGGCTGCCGGCACTTTACTTCAGTGTTTTGGTTTGTTTATTTTATTAAAGCTTTATTTAAATGTTCTCCTTCCTTCCTTTTATTGAACCTCACTACAGTGTGCTTTCACTTTGAGTGCGTGCGTGCGTGCCTGCGTGCCTGTCTGTTGTGTGTGTGTGTGTGTGCCCGCATGTGCGTGTGCTCGTGCGCGCGCTTCTATGTCAATGTGTTATTATGTGTGCATATTGTGTGTGTGGAGCGTTTGTATGTGGATATGTCTGTCTTCTGTGTTTTCACCTTTTTCTTGTTTTTACAGGTATATGACTTTAGTTGTTTTGCTTATAGTCAACATGTCTCATGTAAAGCTGCTTTGTAACAATGGAAATTGTAAAAAGTGCTATATAAATAGAGTTGAGCTGAGTACACAACAAAAGTAATTTCAGGGCCTTCCGGTGTAGCACCAGAACCAAATTGTATAACACAGATTGTTGTAGATTCCCATCTCCCAGACATGAACATACATTATATAGTGCACACACTTTCACCACTACAACCTCAAAACATTATTATCTGGCATAACCTTTAAAGTTATCCAGGCTCAAAACTACACATCAAACTTTTTCTAAATATATCGTTTATTCCTGTTATTTCTTAATATTTATGTTCTAAATTGATAACTCACAGAGGGTTAAACCTATCCTTAAGTGTATCCCATACCAAATATCGTCATATAACGCACATATACATTTGTTTTGTACGACCATTCGCTATTAGCACTTAGGCTGTTAGCATTCCCAGCCTTTATTTTTCTGAATATTGCCTCTATATTGCCACTGTTCTCATAATGACACCACTAATGGCTAATGATTCAGATATGTGTTTAACGTTACCTTTGAGTGCAGATGATGAGTCTTTCTTCGCACTTCAGTCAGAACTGGAAGCATTGGAGAAGCAGATCCACGATCTACTCGAGAGGCAAACACGTCTGCGAGAACGAAAAATGGAGCTGGAAACATCCCGGGCTGACGCTCGCAAAGCTGCGGTAAGTGTTCGACGTGATTGTAATACTCCTATCAATTCTACTCCGTGTGTTTCTATGCACAGAGCCCAGGCTTCAAGGTCAGGGTATATTCTGGCAAACTGTTTCCCGATCACGTTTTGCAATCGGCAAGGCAGACTGTAGCACACGCCGTTTACCAACACACGATGGGTAATTCGAAAAGCCCAATGTTCCTTCTTGATTCCCCAGCACGATCCCATATAAAGGAGTTTAAAGTACGAGGTGGAGAATTAAGGGGCGGACCAATAGTTTAACAATTTCAAAGTTAAAGTTCGGGCAAAAAATATTAAACAAGTTTCAGTCAAATATTTATGCTTTGTAGGAAAATCCAGTGTTAAAGTAGAGTGCATACAATCATATTTGGAACATTTTTCAGCAGCAGATTCAGTGACGTGAACGAATGCTGTTTTTAAATGAACATGAAGGATTTCTCATCCGCCCAACCACAATAAGTAGGTATGATGACAAAAGTTTCAAACACCCCTAATCTCAAAATGGATCATATGAATAGACAGAGCTGAAATTTCCCTTTCCGACGACACCTGAATTGTGAAAATCAGTTGAGGATTGCGAAAGTTATGATATTTATAGTACCGAGGAATATAGTAAAATAATTAACATTAACTCCAATAGAAGTCGTGACCGAAAATGCTTATTATTCACACATTTTTGCTTGTAACTTCCTTATTTTATCAGATAGTTGCATGAAATTTGAATAGAAGGTAGGATTTTGTTAGTTCTTTCAAATGAAATCATGAAAATATACTGTTTTAGCTGGAATGGGCATCAGACCCATGGTACCTCACTCAAAACACATACAATTAATAAGCGTTCATTCATATTCATAAACATTTATTTTGAGAATACAAGAGAAAAAAACAATACACATCAAAAGTAATTGCTAATTCATATTCATACAACACATATGATGTGCATATTAAACTACATAGCATGACTAATTGAGGGAAATTTCAAGAAAAACACCGTCAGAATGAGTTGAATACAGACGATGTTTTTTTTAGAACGGCGCCTGCATTACATTCGCTAATCTACCCGCCACAAATGTGACTTCACAATTTCCGCGATTTAGTTAAATACTTTCTCCTCGATGGATTTCGATGGAATTTCGTAAGTAACAAGATAAGACCTATGTATTTAGGTCCAACTACCTTTCATTAGTGTCCAAAGCTTAGATGAAGCCCTCCGACCGGTTGAACGCAACGCAAATTTTCTGAAAGCCGCGGTGACCTGAAATCACATTAGGGCTGAAATCCCGAAGTGTCCAACGCTTCAGGGGCTTGCACTCGATGTAGTTATCGTCGTATTCTGGAAAAACATACTCCCACCAGGCGGCCAGGAGAAGATATTGAATGACACACACATTTTAGTACCGCGCGGGTTGGAACACATTTTTGAGTCAGAATGTTCGCCGCGAGTGGTTACGATGTCATCATACCTACAATTAGTTATTGTAACGTTATTTATTTTGCTACCCGTGCTGCGGGTATCCGAGATCCGCGCATCATAGGCTACTGTACATGAAAGAAAGGAAAATGATAAAAAAGTTATGTAGGTGTACACATTGTCATTTTTATTATGATGACTCTATTAATGACTCTAATTAATTAATTCATCGGCCATCTCAATCATAAACTGCTAGTAAATCCACCGTAACCTCCTAGTTGATACATGCAATATATCAGTGCAATATCTTACAGACTATGTAACATTGTGTGTTTCAGGCCTCCAGCAACCAGACAAAATTCCTTTTGTGTGTGCACACTTGGCGAATAAAGCTTAATTATTCTGATTCGGATTCATGGAAGTCTTGAAAATCCTTGATTTCGTCCTGTTGTGTTGATCTAACGTTGAAAATTAAATAAACAACTCACAAAGTTGCAAGGTGCAATTGTATAACAAACAAACTTTGTAAACGACAGCTTGTGTTCTACCAAGGTTCTTTTTAAATATGTTGGCTACATACAAACTTACAATTTCATTTTTAGTGATTACATTTAGTAAATAAATACAGAAATCTGCAGTATTATAAATTATTGCCTATTTGATAAATCAGTGGTTCCTGATGCAGAATGTCTGCTCATTTCATACAGCTTCACTTTTTCCACATTTTGTTATACAGCCTTATTCCAAATTGGATTAAATTCATTATTTCCCCAAAATTCTACAATTACAGAGGTAATCACAGCCTTTGCTTAATACTTTTGTTGAAGCACATTCTGAAACACACAATTATACATAGTCTGTAAGATATTGCACTGATATTGCATGTATCAACTAGGAGGTTACGGTGGATGTACTAGCAGTTTATGATTGAGATGGCCAATGAATTAATTAATTAGAGTCATTAATTCATAAATCTAAACAATAACTATTTTATCATCATTGCACAATATGTATCTATTCATATTTTGTTGCAGAAACCAATTACAGATTTGACAATAATGCAAAAATGACAATGTGTACACCTACATAACTTTTTTATCATTTTCCTTTCTTTCATGTACAGTAGCCTATGATGCGCGGATCTCGGATACCCGCAGCACGGGTAGCAAAATAAATAACGTTACAATAACTAATTGTGGTTGGGCGGATGAGAAATCATTCATGTTCATTTAAAAGCAGCATTCGTTCACGTCACTGAATCTGCTGCTGAAAAATGTTCCAAATATGATTGTATGCACTCTACTTTAACACTGGATTTTCCTACAAAGCATAAATATTTGACTGAAACTTGTTTAATATTTTTTGCCCGAACTTTAACTTTGAAATTGTTAAACATTGGTCCGCCCCTTAATCCTCCACCTCGTACTTTAAACTCCTTTATATGGGATCGTGCTGGGGAAACAAGAAGGAACATTGGGCTTTTCGAATTACCCATCGTGTGTTGGTAAACGGCGTGTGCTACAGTCTGCTTTGCCGATTGCAAAACGTGATCGGGAAACAGTTTGCCAGAATATACCCTGACCATTCAAGATCACGACGAGCCGAAATGAATTTCACTCCTGCACCTGCACGGCGAGAGGCGAAATCCAGGACCGGAGCGATGAACTCTCCCCCACCGCAGCCACCGGTCTTCGAGATATCTAGGAGAAATCGCTATGCCGCCCTCTGCAAGACGAAATCCAACGCTGTGGTCATCGGAGACTCAATCGTCCGGAACGTACGCGCCTCCTTCAATGAAGGTAAGGTGCGTACTCACTGTTTTCCTGGCGCCCGTGTTCTCAATGTCTCTGCGCAGGTAACTTCGATTCTGAAGGAGGATGCAAGAGTGGGAGTCGTAGTTCTGCACGCGGGGGTGAATGATGTGAGAATGCGGCAGTCAGAGATCCTGAAGAGGGATTTCAGGAGTCTGGTCGATACTGTTCGCAACGCATCGCCCACAGTCAGGATCATCGTATCAGGGCCGCTTCCTACTTACCGACGAGGGAACGAAAAGTTCAGTAGACTATTTACGCTTAATAATTGGTTAATGTCATGGTGTATTGAACAGAAGCTACTCTTTGTAAATAATTTTGATCTGTTCTGGGAGCGACCAAGGCTCTTCCGCCCCGACGGGCTGCACCCCAGCAGCATTGGAGCTGAAATTCTGTCTGACAACATCTCAAAGACGCTAAGCACCATTTGACTAGTAAGTACAAATTTTAACCATAGTTTGTGTTGCTCTCACCCACCTGTTAAGAATGTTACTGCTTCCAAATGCATAGAGACTGTGTCTGTCCCCCGAATAATACAACCAAATAATAATTTATTTAAAAGTCAGAGAAAAAATCTTATCATGATTAAACCAAAAGACAATATATTTAATGAGCAAAACCAACGCCTACAGTTTGGGATACTTAATATTAGATCACTAAATCCAAAGGCAGTTATTGTAAATGAAATGATCACAGACAACAGTTTTGATATACTTTGCCTTACTGAAACCTGGCTTAAGCCAAATGATTACTTCAGTCTAAATGAGTCTCCACCAAGCTACGGTTATATTCATGAGCCACGTCCGGTTGGTCGATGTGGTGGTGTCGCAACAATCTTTAGAGACTATTTTACCGTTACTCGGAGAACAATGCATACATTTAAATCATTTGAAGTGCTTGCGTTGAACATAACTGTTCCAAATAAAAGTAAAAAAACATTGGTCTCTCTTACATTGGTTACTGTGTATAGACCCCCTGGGCCTTACACTAATTTTCTGATAGAGTTCGCAGACTTCTTATCGGATCTATTGGTTAACGTCGATAAAGTACTGATTGTTGGAGATTTTAATATCCGCGTAGATATTGCTAACAATCCATTAGCTGTGGCGTTTAAAGAACTGCTAGACTCTTGTGGTGTAACACAATACATCAATAGACCTACTCATCGCCTTAATCATACCCTAGACTTGATTATATCTCACGGAGCCGATCTAACCAATATCGATGTTATACCTCAAAGCGACAATGTTTCCGATCACCATCTTATAACATCACTGCGCACTGCAGAAATCAGTGGTATATCTCGTTATCGACAGGGTAGAACAATCACCTCAACTACTAAAGATAGTTTTGTAAAGAACTTGCCAGATCTGACTCCTCTAATAACATTTCCAACTAATATAGAATCGCTCGATGACATGACCAGCAACATGGGCACTATTTTCTCTAATACATTAGAAGCGGTCGCACCTATGAAGTCAAAAAAGATCAATCAAAAGATCATAGCACCATGGTAAAATAACACCACTCGCGCCCTAAAAAGAGAAACGCGTAAACTGGAGCGAAAATGGAAACAAACCCAATGAGAGGTCTTTAAAATTGCATGGAAAGAGAGTGCAAGCTGTTACAAAAAGTCACTAAAAGCAGCAAAAGCCGAGCACTTTCGTAACCTCATAGAAAATAACAAAAACAATCCAAGGTTTTTATTTAGTACAATTGCTAAACTAACAAACAAACAGACTCCACCTGACCTGGGTATTCCGCCGCACCTTGGTAGCAATGAATTCATGAAGTTTTTTACCGAGAAAATCGAAATAATACGAGACAACATAGCTAAAACCAAACCTCCAAGTGTGTCGGAAGAATTAGTTTCAACCGTCACCCAAAAAGAAAAGCTAGAGTGATTTTCTCCTATAAATCAAGAAGATTTAATTAAAATTATTGCAACATCCAAACCGACGACATGCTTATTAGACCCCATTCCGACTACTTTATTAAAAGAGTTACTACCTGCTGTTATTTAGCCCATTTGTAACATAATCAACTCGTCAATTAATCTAGGACATGTCCCAGGGCCCTTTAAGATGACTGTAATTAAGCCTCTTATAAAAAACCAAACTTAGACCCCATTGAACTTGGAAGCTATAGACCGATTTCAAATCTCCCTTACTTGTCTAAAATACTAGAAAAAGTAGTGTCAACTCAACTGTGTACCTTCCTACAAAATAATGACATGAACGAAAAGTTTCAGTCTGGCTTTAGACCGCATCACAGCACTGAAACTGCGCTCGTTAGAATTACAAATGACCTCCTTATTGCATCAGATAAAGGTAACATTTCACTCTTAGTCCTGCTTGACCTTAGTGCTGCTTTCGATACTGTAGACCATAAAATACTACTAGATCGTTTACACAATTATATCTGTATTCAGGGACAGGCACTGCAATGGTTCAGATCTTACTTAACAGACAGATATCAATACGTCCATTTAAATGTGAAATCGTCAAATCTTACGCAAGTAAATTATGGATTACCTCAGGGATCGGTTTTAGGACCCTTGCTTTTCTCCATATACATGCTGCCCCTCGGCAACATTATTAGAAAACATGGAATTAGCTTCCACTGTTATGCAGATGATACTCAGCTATATATCTCATCAAGACCAGATGATTCCTTTAAGCTATCCAAACTGGCAGAGTGCATCGAGGACATAATACATTGGATGACTAGTAATTTCCTCCTTTTAAACTCTAGCAAAAGAGAAATATTACTTATAGCACCAAAATCAAGTAAACAGAATATCTCCGATTACAGCCTGCAAATTGAAAGCTGCACTGTTACTCCAACAAATACAGTTAAAGACCTAGGCGTTATATTAGACGGCAACCTGTCATTTAAAAATCACATCTCAAATATCACAAAAACAGCCTTCTTCCACCTTAGAAATGTTGCCAAATTACGAAATAGTTTGTGTGTTGCAGACTCAGAAAAGATTATTCATGCATTTGTGACCTCACGGCTTGACTATTGTAATGCTCTACTTAGTGGTTGTCCTGTATCATCGATAAACAAACTACATTTAGTTCAGAATGCAGCTGCCAGAGTTCTTACTAGGTCAAGAAAATACGATCACATAACCCCAGTTTTATCATTGCTTCACTGGCTACCCATTAAGTATCGTATTGATTTTAAAATTCTTTTAATTACTTACAAAGCCCTGAACGGTTTAGCACCTACTTACTTAACCGAGCTTTTATCACTTTACAACCCATCACGCTCTCTAAGATCTCAAAACTTAGGACTTTTGATAACACCTAGAATAACAAAATCCACCAAAGGGGGACGAGCTTTCTCATACGTAGCACCTAAACTCTGGAATAGCCTTCCTGATACTATTCGAGGGTCAGACACACTCTGCCAATTTAAATCTATATTAAAGAAACATCTTTTCAGCCAAGCTTTCACTTAATGCATAGTTAATGAACAGCAGCTACGCTAATTATTCTCTTTATTCTCTTTCCGCCTCTGCCTCGGGATGCCCATCTGGCCCTCCCGGTTGAGCCTGGTTTCTCCCGAGGTTTTTTTCTCCATTAATCAATAATTGGAGTTTGGGTTCCTCGCCACAGCAGGGCAGTGTTGGCCTGCTCACCGGGAGACTGCATTCATTCATTTATTTATTTAATTAGATATTTATTAGAATGATCTTACTCGTTGTATAAATACCATGCACTGTGCTGTGTTTTAACTTTTCTGTTTTTCCTGATTGCCCCTGTAAAGCTGCTTTGAAACAATACACATTGTGAAAAGTGCTATATAAATAAACTTGAATTGAATTGAATTGAACTAGTCTAGATTAAAAAAAAAAAGATACTTAATTAGGATCTAGAGCCTGTCATCCATACACAAAAACATATAGTATCTCACTCGTAGGACAAACCAATGATGCTACTTTAATTTTAGGATAAAACCTGTTGTTACAATTCTGTTGACTTATGTTAAACATTACAATGTACATAGGACACCTGTATGGTTACAGTTTTATGAAATCATTGGCATTGTTCCAAACAAGAGAGCGCACTGGTTTTTAGCATATATCTAATAACAGGCTTTAAAAAGTGGTTAGATCTGAAGTGATGGTGGTTCTGCAATCGGCCAAATCATTTGAAGTGCTTGCGTTGAAGATAACTGTTCCAAATAAAAGTAAAAAACCATAGGTCTCTCTTACATTGGTTACTGTGTATAGACCCCCTGGGTCTATACACAGTCCCAATCAGATTTCAACCATAATACGTAACTTAGCCCACTGTACACATCAACTGCACAGAATTTGTTGACAATATCTAAATTAGAGATTCAGAATATGTTTGTGTAAGATCCCTTCGTATGTTCTAAGCTATTTCTTTGAAATGTTAGATCTGCACGATTAACTCGTATTTGAGTATTCTGAATTAATATTATGGATATTAAAATATGTCATATAACTATGCCATATTATGCATACAAGTATATCTGGTTTGTAATTACAAATGAAAATACATTTATACTGTACATTTGTATTTTGTATGCAATATATTCAAAATATATAATTATACACTATTATTTTATAAAGTAACGATTTATACCACTTGAGAATATGCCAGTTAAATTTACTTTTGGCACTCTTCCTTTTAAATGCACAGAGTATCTAAATTCCACTGTAGCATTGAAGAATCAGGTAATCAAATTGGATCACTTTATGTGACGTGATAAATGGCTTTAAATGAAATTTAGACCTTACTTTCCACTCGCACCAGATACCGTGAAACATCTAGTTATCTCATTTGTTGTTGTAACCCTTTATCATCTTCTCCCAATGTTACTTAGCTCATCAGTGTTCAGTCGTTATCCAGATGCTGTTCAGGTGTCTCATACACAATGGTGTGTTATTAGTGAGATGAATTCCTTCATCTATGGAGCTCTGACCTGCCCTGCAAACCATGCCATCTACCTAGAGTTAACCAAGGATTAATGGGTCAGACAAATATCCTGGGGAGGACAATACTACACACAGATGTTTCTCTTTGGTGGGAAGACACCAAACGAACAGAGCACATGAGCTTTGACTGAAACAATGGACTTGGTACAACAAACTATACTGCAGACTGAGTATCAGGCCCAGGTGGAAACAAACCAAGGCCAAAAGAACAGCAAAGATACACCCACTCTGCACAGTGCAGCGCTGTGGCCATCTTTAAGAATCGGCTGAAAACACATCTCTTCTGTTAGCACCTCACAGATCATTAAAATATCAACAAAAAAAAGCACGCTTATTTAAGCTTAGATAAACTAAACTTGGCTCTGTACACTGTTGTGGGCTTTGTGAGACATATTTTTATTGCACTTGCGTTTTGTTGTTCTAATGTTTGACCCAATTGCTTGCATTGTTTACCCAACTTGTAAGTCGCTTTGGATAAAAGCGTCTGCTAAATGACTTAATGTATATGTATGTAAATGTTCTGCAGTAATAATTGATACACAAAGACCAAAAAATGCCTAACAATGTACCCTTAAGGAGATCTGAGATTGCTCCAAGGGGCCAGGAGAGGAACTTTTAGGCAGCTGGAAAAGTGCTAAGAACTAAGGTTGTTTGTGTTGCTGGGACTTTAGGACATTATATCTGCACCTCTGTAAGAGGAGTGGCTTTATCAGGGAATCATTTTTACAGATAGATTGAAATCCTATTTGATGATTGTGGCAAGGGGGGCGTGGTATAACGGAGTCTGGGGAGAGAGGGACGGGGAATCAATGGGAAGTAAGTAGGTCAGAGCCCAATTGTAAACACCTGTCTGTAATTTCAGTGATTGGCGAGAAGAGTACAAAAGCCAACACAAGGAGAGATGGGGGAAAGAGAGTCTGGGCTAGAAGCCGAGACATACGATTCCGAGCACGAGGAGAATCGTGAATGTATATGTGCCAGGAGGCCATAGTTCCCTATTATTTACTTTTGCTTTATGTTTTGTTGAGACTGCTGAATAAAAGGCTTTATCAGCCACGCCGACCTCATCTCCATCTTTCCAAAACAAAGAACCTGTTTACAGTGGTGCCGAAACCCGGGATCGAAGGAGAAAGCCGCCGCTATGCAGAATCCGCCAACCTCGCCATTTGCGGAAGTCATCCAGGCACTCGCGGGCACCATCAAGAGCAACATCAGGCTCTGCTGTCGCTACAGGGAGACCAGGAAGTGAGGTTTCAGAGGCTCTTCCAAGCGCAGACTGATGACCGCGAGTTGTTCCGGGGCTGGCTTACTCGAGGGGAGACACCAGCTGCTACCGGCCATCAGACTCCCGTGCTGCTCCATAAAATGGGGCCTCAGGACGACCCGGAGGCTTTTTTGGACCTTTTCAAAAGGTCTGCGGAGGTATCTGACTGGCCCCGCGAGAATTGGGCGGCCCGACTTATTCCAATGTTGTCAGGAGAGGCCCAACTCGCGGCTCAACAACCGCCAGTCCAGAACCTCCTGGATTATACGGACCTTCGAAAAGCGGTCCTCCAACGGGTCGGATGGACCCCGGAGCAGCAGCGACTGCGCTTCAGGTCGTTGGAGTTTGGGGACGGTGGCCAGCCCTTCGTGTTTGCCCAACAGCCCAACTGGATGCCTGCCGCAAATGGCTAGTTGACGAGGACAGTGGCGTCGACAATACGGTTGAGAAAGTGACGCTGGAACAGTTTGTGGGGAGGCTGCCCGCAGGAACTGCCCAGTGGGTCCACTGTCACCGGCCGACGTCGCTGACCCAGGCCGTCCAGTTGGCGGAGGATCACATGGCGTCGTGCTGTGGGCGACCAGCCTGATCGGGGGCGGTCCGCGGGGATCACTGCTCCAACCTCCATAACCGGGCATGATCGGATGAGATGATCCGGGTCCCCGCACCGCCAACAGACCGGCCCAGGCTGACCCACTGCTCCGGTGGTCTGAAGTAGGCCAGGGGATTGGCGAGAAGAGGAGGATGTGGAAAAACGAGAGGGTTCTCTCCCGCCGGCCATTCCCCCACGTTGGAGATTGGCCCTGATGTCCGGTAAAACCCGGGGTGTCAGACTGCCTCAACCATGGGTAGCTGTCCGCGGCACCAGACGGGGCCTGGGAGAGGAAACAGAAAAGGAAGGGGGAAGAAAAGATACCTGAGACCCGCCGACCGCCCCCGATCAGGCTGGGTGGTACCAAATACCTGTGAGTATTGAGGGGGGTACATATCAGGCCTTGGTGGATTCAGGCTGCAACCAAACCTCGATCCATCCAGGCGTGATTCAAACTACTACATTGGATACGGGCCGTGAGGTTTAAGGTAAGGTGTGTGCACGGGGAGGTGGTGAGTTATCCCTTGGTCGCCCTGGTGATTAAATTTAGGGGAAAAAAGCATACAGTTGAGGTAGCTGTTAACTCACATCTCCGACATCCGCTGATTCTGGGGATGAATTGGCCAGATTTTAGTGTTTTGTATGGGTATTTATGTGCGGGTGTCTCTGGGGATAAACATAAAGCAAAAGTAAATAATAGGGAACTATGGCCTACTGGCACATATACATTCACGATTCTCCTCGTGCTCGCAATCGTATGTCTCGGCTTCTCGCCCAGACTCTCTTTCCCCCATCTCTCCTTGTGTTGGTTTTTGTACTCTTCTCGCCAATCACTGAAATTACAGACAGGTGTTTACAATTGGGCTCTGACCTACTTACTTCCCATTGATTCCCCGTCCCACTCTCCCCAGACTCCGTTATACCACGCCCCCCTTGCCACAATGATCTTGTCAGCCACAAGTTAAACTAAAATTCACAATAACCATTGTATTCATGATTCTTTGTTACATTTGGGTATATAATGTCTGAGTCTATTGGCAATAGACTCAGGGAACCATCAGTAACCAGAACTTTCCAAACTGCAACTGTGTATCTCGATTTGGAAGCATCTGTAACCAAAACTTCCCACACTACAACTGTGTGTCTTGAATTTGCCAGGTATGATAAACTTTGTGGTTTTATTTTATTCTTAAACTATGTTGATAATCTTTGCATATTAAATTAGAATAGTCTTTGTATGTGCATTCTATGATCTTAACTGATGTTGTACCTGCCTGTCATAATAAATTGTTATCATTGATTTATTAAGAAATCTTCAGAGTGTTATCACCGGTAGATTGAAAGGAACCTGTTTTGTTACTGCAAAATCGATATGTCAGGATAGGATCGACTAGTCTACACTAGACTTATCTAGTATCTAGCAAAGCTCACATGTTATAGATTTCCACTTATCACCTGCTTAGCAAGTTACATGATCGTGACCAAAATAACTTGTTATGTTTCTGAGGAAGCATGGAGCGGCCAGACTTAATGATATTAGTTTACCTGGCAACCTCTGACTACATATCAGAACTGACAGTTTTTTTGATCGTGAGATCCAAGTACTCGGCCGGCGTGAGACTCTGTGCGACAGCAGGTCCCAATCAAAAGAATAACTATAAATAATAAGTAATAAAGTATGAAGATTTACAGATAAATTAATTATGATCAATAAATACATTTGAAATGTCATATAAGTTATTTTAAAATAAAATTGGAGTCAGATCGGTCCTTACCACAGAGTCATGTAAATTGAACCAAATTTTAACAATTCTGTGATAAATAACTTCAATGTACAAGTAAATTCGCTTAGAAGAAGCATAACGTAAGATCCCTTCACCCACACCATTAGATTCTGTCGTTAGGCAAGTGGGACGTCTTTTACAAGCCAAACACTCTTCTTGTTTGGGCTTCAGTTAGCAAATATTCTCCACAACAGAGTGAATAGCATTGTGTGTCTCCTTGTCCGCTGTCGTTTTAGATTTCCCTATGTCTACGCCACAGCTCTCAGCCCGCCCTCTGTTCGTTGGTTGGACGGCTGGTATGGAGCCGGAGAAAATCTGGGAGTTGGTTTGCTATACGAGTACAGAAGCTGAATTTGAGAGGAAGTACGTAGTCTGACGTAGTCTCTACTCCAAAGCAGTCCGAGGAGGAAACAGGCACGGAAACCGACGAGACTCTGACAACATTACTGCTGCCCAGGGCTGTATTCAAGTCAACCTTTGTCACGTCCAAGACAAGTACAAGACCAGGACTAGTCGAGACCGAGTCAAGATCGAGTTTAAAGATGTTAGAGTCCAAGTCAAGTCCAATGAGGTTCCAGTCCAAGTCCAAATGAGACGGTCCGGACAGAGAAAGAAAAAAAACCTCTTCAAAAATCAAGACCACATACTTTATTTGTAATGATCAAAAAGCAGATCAAATTAAGTCATTTTATTTACTATAGGTATAGAAATTTCACAAAAGTCACATTAAACCGAAATGCAACTTCAGATTTTCAGTCTTTTTATTGTAGTGTAACAATCACATTCTGGGCTTCCCATGTGCTTGATTCTTGTGTTTTAACGTTAGGTTTTAGTTGTCTGTTATAACAGTGTGCTAAAATACAATTGTTGAGGCACATGATCACAGTATAAATTTGGCACAGTATCTTCTCCCGGTGGGACATGCCCGGAACACCTTCCCGGCGTTTATCTTAGCGTTGTGAACCAGAACACTCAAATCAGTCCATCCATCCATCCATTTTCTTCCGCTTATCCGGGGCCACTTCCTCCAGCTCTTCCGGGGGGACACCGAGGCGTTCCCAGGCCAGCCGGGAGACATAGTCCCTCCAGCGTCTTCTCCAGGAGGGACATGCCCGGAACACCTTCCCGGGAAGGCGTCCAGGGGGCATCCGGAAAAGATGCCCGAGCCACCTCAGCTGGCCCCTCTCGATGTGGAGGAGCAGCGGATCTACTCTGAGCTCCTCCCGAGTGACAGAGCTTATCCAGACACCCTATCTCTAAGGGATCGCCCTGCCACCCTGCAGAGAAAGCTAATTTCGACCACCTGTATCCGGGATCTTGTCCTTTCGGTCATGACCCACAGCTCATGACCATAGGTGAGAGTAGGAACGTAGATTGACCGGTAAATCGAGAGCTTCGCCTTGCGGCTCAGCTCCTTCTTCACCATGACAGACCGGTACAGCAACCGCATTACTGCAGAAGCTGCACCGATCCGTCTGTCAATCTCCCGTTCCATCCTTGCCTCACTCGTGAACAAGACCCCCAGATATTTGAACTCCTCCACTTGAGGCAGGAACTCTCCACCTACCTGAAGTGAGCAAGCCACCCTTTTCCGACTGAGAACCATGGCCTCCGATTTGGAGGTGCTGATTCTCATCCCAGCCGCTTCACACTCGGCTGCAAACCGTCCCAGTGCATGCTGAAGGTCCTGGTCTGATGGGGCCAGCACGATGACATCATCCGCAAAGAGCAGAGATTAAATTGTGTGGTCCCCAAACCCGACGCCCTCCAGCCCCTGGCTGCGCCTAGAAATTCTGTCCATAAAAATTATGAACAGAACCGGCGACAAAGGGCAGCCCTGCCGGAGTCCAACATGCACTGGGAACAAGTCTGACTTACTGCCGGCAATGCGAACCAAGCTCCTGCTCCGGTCATACAGTAACCGGATAGCCCTTAACTCAAATCAGTCATTTAGTATAATTTAATTTAGTACTTTATATAACCTTTTTTTACAGCTTGACATCCATCACAAGAGTAACCTACTCAAAAAGGAAAGAGAATTAACTTAAAGGGTTTCAATCCCAGAAAATACACTTTTAAATGTTTATCTACCAGAAATTGAGTTCCCAGCATGTGTGCAGAAACACCCTGTAATTACACAAATCCATCTATTCTTCTTTTTGTAATCTCCTTTAAACCACAACAGTGACACAAAACAGGCTGTTGGCGATCCCCTATCAATCTGATGTCAAATTGTTTACGCCTGCCCATGACCGCTCACAGACTCCACCTTATGTGAATGTAGATCCACCTTCCACCAAAGACACGCTGTCAGCCATTTTCAGGCAAGAGCAGATGTAGCCACTACCCAGCAACAAAAATGTCTAAGAAACAAAAAATGTCTCCTATTGTTGGATATAAAATGGAACAAAAAAGGAGACCGGGAGGATATCTTTTGCGACTAGCAAAAACTGATCAAAATGTCAACACCCCCTTCACCACCAGATCCCCTGGCTAACCTGGTATAGCTTCTACAGCAGCAACTTCACCATTCACCCAGTCCCATGGCCGCTCCCTTCAAATACTCTGGCTCCGCGGAGGAATTACGCGGGTTCATTCTGCAATGCAGACTGTTATTTGAGATGCAACCCCGGCTCTTCCCCACTTCTCTTGACACCTTCCTGTTACATTTTCGGGAACTATTCAGGCAATCTACTAACTGCTGCAGCTAAAACGAGGTACCGCCTCTTTAGCAGAATATGCTATCAACTTCCGGACTCTAGCTGCTAATAGTGGTTGGAATGAACCGGCAGTCATCGCCTTATGTCGTCAGGGCCTTAACACCGACATACATGCATGCCCCTCGTAACCTTTGATGACTCCACAGGCTTGGAGAAACTCATCCAATACTCATGTATTGCTCAAAGAAGGACAGCATGCTCTCTCACCCAACCCGCTGCACATTCTCCACAACCCATCTTCTGGCCACACTACGACCCTCCAGACCCAGTTCCCATGCAAATTGACGAGAACGGTCCCGTATGATGTCAAACCGACTGTGCCTGTATTGCGGAAGCCCAGTTCATCTGATCGCCGAGTGCACCGTCCGACCTCCAGGTCCCGCGGTGAGTACGATCTGTTCTCCTACGGTATCCATCGAACTCTTGCTCCTTGCTGTCACAGTGATATCTCCTCTGCCTTCTGTTCCAGCACGGGCTTTTGTAGACTCCAGCTCATCTCTCACTCTCTGTTGAAGCAGTTGCAATTACCCCGTATAAGGGACTTACATTCCATTCAGATACAAAATATTTTGGGGAGACCGCTGGTTCGTGGTAGGATCTGTCTTCACTCTCCCGTAATCCAGAGGTGGGGGACTCGAGTCACATGACTTGACTCGAGTCTGACTCGAGTCACAATTTTCAGGACTTGCGACTTGCTTGATTGAAGTGTGAAAATGACTTGACTTTGACTTGAGAGCAAGTGACTTGAGACTTGACTTTAATTGGAAGACAATGACTTGAACTTTTAATAAAGTAAAGTAATGAAATTAGTTAAAATAATTATTGTGACTCAGCAGCACTACAGCGCCTGTGCCTTAAACGTCGCTCAACTCAAACCGCCGTTACAGTTCAAATAGAAAACATACATTCTCAGATTATATATTACTTATGAAACTTGCATATTGCGCGTCCACCGGAGAGATGACGATTATCATAATAACTTCATCACTGGGCTATATTAACATACATTTTATTAATATTCTGCCGAAATTAAAAAGATCCGTTCATTTTGATAAACAAGATTCAAGGTCGAAGTCAATACTAGATGCAAATTCCTTAGGCCTACTCTGCACTTTAATGGACAGCACAAGTATTACAGCATCATATATTTAAAACATATAATAGGCAGATTTTCAGTCACAATACTTAGTTTATAAGCTTCATAGCCAGTATAAATGCTTAAGTCATTCTGTCAGATACAAGTATTTCCATTTCTGTTTAGACCGTTTCAATTAAATTGAATTAGATTGTATTATACATTTCAAACTGGATTTCTTTTGTGTAAGCAACACTTTTATTTTCAGATATTAATGTTGCACAGATATGCATATCCTGCCTTAGGCCATCAGATGTATTGGGTAACTTAAATGACGCGAAATGGACGGCACCAAATGGACGCTGCGCGCCAGCGCCCCCAGATTTTTCCCAGGTCGCGCGGCAGTCCCGAAACGAAGGGGAAGTTGCCCGAACGCGATCCGCAGTGTCTCGGCGCGCCCACGCCGCCCGGGGACCACGTGAAAAATGCCCGAAAAGCGCCCCACGGAAACAAGGTTAGGGGCAATACGAGGTGAAGCAACCAGAGGGCGACTGCACGTACGCCTGTAACCTATTTCGCGCGCGTCGATTAGGTGGCGAGTGGGCAGTCAGAATGAAGCCTAAACGTCCCCTTGACGCCTAGGGCCCGGCTCCGCACCCGGCGTACACGAATCACCTACCCATCCCCCTTGCCACCTATTTTGGGCGGGGCATCCCAATGGACACGCCTCCGTCCACAAAACGCCTATGCATCCCCCTTGCAGCCTAAACGCATCGTAGGACCCATCCGACGCCCCGGACGCCCCCCGAAGCCCCAAAGAACCCGAGACGTGGCGTTCTCGTTGCCGGCCGCCGACTCCCGCTCCGTATCGGTGCCGACTGGCCATATTCGAGCCGATAGGCCCCGAGCGGCGGTGCGACGCACGCCCAAACACCCAAGAGCCCTTCGCTTTGAATTTCGAGTCATAAAAGGGAAATGTGTATCCAAATCTAGTTTTCTCACACCTGCGATTTATTCGAAAGCGGCCCCGACTTGTGCACAGGGCGAGAACCCAGTCCAGTGGTCTTGTCTACTTCGGCAATGAGCTATACAGCCTAAACCAGCTGCAGAGTGCCATAGAGACATGGTCCTTCGTGATGATGTACTTTAAAGCTCATCTTTGTGCTCCAGAAGCATAAAAACGTTGTGTCCATTATTTACCTATGGAGACCCTGTCAAATAAATTATGTGTGGCATGTACATTCCTAACTTATTTAATGGGGACCTCGTAGGTAAATAATGGACAATGCCTATATGTGTTATTATTCAATGAGTTATTCAGCTCAAAACAACTGTAAAGCACACAGGAGACACTGGGCTTCGTGGTGATGTGCTTTACAGCTCACAGTTGTGCCCCATAAGCCTATACAAGGTGTGTACATTTAAAACCTACGGGTAATGTGTCAAAAGTGTTATGAGTGGGATGCATTTGTCTTATTTGGCCATTACCTGTTAATTAAAGCATTGTAGAACCTTTATTAAGCTTAATATCGGTTTGTCCATTATTTACCTATGGAGACCCTGTCAAATAAGTTATCTGTGGCATGTACATTTGTAACTTATTTAATGGGGACCTCGTAGGTAAACCATGGACAATGCCTATACCTGTTTTACCAGTTAATTACAGTGTTATAAGATGTTTATTAAGCTTAATATCGGTTTGTCCATTATTTACCTATGGAGACCGAGTCAAATAAGTTATCTGTGGCATGTACATTTGTAACTTATTTAATGGGGACCTCGTAGGTACACCATGGACAATGCCTATATCTGTTTTACCTGTTAATTATAGTGTTATAAGACGTTTATGAAGCTTAATATCGGTTTGTCCATTATTTACCTATGGAGACCCTGTCAAATAAGTTATCTGTGGCATGTACATTTGTAACTTATTTAATGGGGACCTCGTAGGTAAACCATGGACAATGCCTATACCTGTTTTACCTGTTAATCACAGTGTTATAAGATGTTTATTAAGCTTAATATCGGTTTATCCATTATTTACCTATGGAGACCGAGTCAAATAAGTTATCTGTGGCATGTACATTTGTAACTTATTTAATGGGGACCTCGTAGGTACACCATGGACAATGCCTATATCTGTTTTACCTGTTAATTACAGTGTTATAAGACGTTTATGAAGCTTAATATCGGTTTGTCCATTATTTACCTATGGAGACCCTGTCAAATAAGTTGTCTGTGGCATGTACATTTGTAACTTATTTAATGGGGACCTCGTAGGTAAATTATGGACAATGCCTAGTTGTGTTAATATTCAATGACTTATTAAACTCAAACCAACTGTAAAGCACAAAAGATACACTGGGCTTCGTGGTGATGTGTTTTACAGCTCACAGTTGTGCCCCATAAGCCAAAACAAGGTGTGTACATTTCAAACTTACGGGTAATGTGTCAAAAGTGTTATGGGTGGGATGCATTTGACTTATTTGGCCACACCTGTTAATTACAGCGTTATAACACCTTTATTAAGCTTAATATCGGTTTGTCCATTATTTACCTATGGAGACCCTGTCAAATAAGTTATCTGTGGCATGTACATTTGTAACTTATTTAATGGGGACCTCGTAGGTAAACCATGGACAATGCCTATATCTGTTTTACCTGTTAATTACAGTGTTATAAGACGTTTATTAAGCTTAATATCGGTTTGTCCATTATTAACCTATGGAGACCCTGTCAAATAAGTTGTCTGTGGCATGTACATTTGTAACTTATTTAATGGGGACCTCGTAGGTAAATAATGGACAATGCCTAGTTGTGTTAATATTCAATGACTTATTAAACTCAAACCAACTGTAAAGCACAAAAGATACACTGGGCTTCGTGGTGATGTGTTTTACAGCTCACAGTTGTGCCCCATAAGCCTAAACAAGGTGTGTACATTTAAAACTTACGGGTAATGTTCCAAAAGTGTTATGGGTGGGATGCATTTGACTCATTTGGCCACACCTGTTAATTACAGTGTTATAAGATGTTTATTAAGCTTAATATCGGTTTGTCCATTATTTACCTATGGAGACCGAGTCAAATAAGTTATCTGTGGCATGTACATTTGTAACTTATTTAATGGGGACCTCGTAGGTACACCATGGACAATGCCTATATCTGTTTTACCTGTTAATTACAGTGTTATAAGACGTTTATGAAGCTTAATATCGGTTTGTCCATTATTTACCTATGGAGACCCTGTCAAATAAGTTATCTGTGGCATGTACATTTGTAACTTATTTAATGGGGACCTCGTAGGTAAACCATGGACAATGCCTATACCTGTTTTACCTGTTAATTACAGTGTTATAAGATGTTTATTAAGCTTAATATCGGTTTGTCCATTATTTACCTATGGAGACCGAGTCAAATAAGTTATCTGTGGCATGTACATTTGTAACTTATTTAATGGGGACCTCGTAGGTACACCATGGACAATGCCTATATCTGTTTTACCTGTTAATTACAGTGTTATAAGACGTTTATGAAGCTTAATATCGGTTTGTCCATTATTTACCTATGGAGACCCTGTCAAATAAGTTGTCTGTGGCATGTACATTTGTAACTTATTTAATGGGGACCTCGTAGGTAAATAATGGACAATGCCTAGTTGTGTTAATATTCAATGACTTATTAAACTCAAACCAACTGTAAAGCACAAAAGATACACTGGGCTTCGTGGTGATGTGTTTTACAGCTCACAGTTGTGCCCCATAAGCCTAAACAAGGTGTGTACATTTCAAACTTACGGGTAATGTGTCAAAAGTGTTATGGGTGGGATGCATTTGACTTATTTGGCCACACCTGTTAATTACAGCGTTATAACACCTTTATTAAGCTTAATATCGGTTTGTCCATTATTTACCTATGGAGACCCTGTCAAATAAGTTATCTGTGGCATGTACATTTGTAACTTATTTAATGGGGACCTCGTAGGTAAACCATGGACAATGCCTATATCTGTTTTACCTGTTAATTACAGTGTTATAAGACGTTTATTAAGCTTAATATCGGTTTGTCCATTATTAACCTATGGAGACCCTGTCAAATAAGTTGTCTGTGGCATGTACATTTGTAACTTATTTAATGGGGACCTCGTAGGTAAATAATGGACAATGCCTAGTTGTGTTAATATTCAATGACTTATTAAACTCAAACCAACTGTAAAGCACAAAAGATACACTGGGCTTCGTGGTGATGTGTTTTACAGCTCACAGTTGTGCCCCATAAGCCTAAACAAGGTGTGTACATTTCAAACTTACGGGTAATGTGTCAAAAGTGTTATGGGTGGGATGCATTTGACTTATTTGGCCACACCTGTTAATTACAGCGTTATAACACCTTTATTAAGCTTAATATCGGTTTGTCCATTATTTACCTATGGAGACCCTGTCAAATAAGTTATCTGTGGCATGTACATTTGTAACTTATTTAATGGGGACCTCGTAGGTAAACCATGGACAATGCCTATATCTGTTTTACCTGTTAATTACAGTGTTATAAGACGTTTATTAAGCTTAATATCGGTTTGTCCATTATTAACCTATGGAGACCCTGTCAAATAAGTTGTCTGTGGCATGTACATTTGTAACTTATTTAATGGGGACCTCGTAGGTAAATAATGGACAATGCCTAGTTGTGTTAATATTCAATGACTTATTAAACTCAAACCAACTGTAAAGCACACAGGAGACACTGGGCTTCGTAGTGATGTGCTTTACAGCTCACAGTTGTGCCCCATAAGCCTAAACAAGGTGTGTACATTTGAAACCTACGGGTAATGTGTCAAAAGTGTTATGAGAGGGATGCATTTGTCTTATTTGGCCATTACCTGTTAATTACAGCATTGTAGAACCTTTATTAAGCTTAATATCGGTTTGTCCATTATTTACCTATGGAGACCCTGTCAAATAAGTTATCTGTGGCATGTACATTTGTAACTTATTTAATGGGGACCTCGTAGGTAAACCATGGACAATGCCTATATCTGTTTTACCTGTTAATTACAGTGTTATAAGACGTTTATTAAGCTTAATATCGGTTTGTCCATTATTTACCTATGGAGACCCTGTCAAATAAGTTATCTGTGTCATGTACATTACTAACTTATTTAATGGGGACCACGTAGGTAAACCATGGACAATGCCTATGCATTTTTACCTGTTAATTACAGCGTTATAACAACTTTATTAAGCTTAATATCGGTTTGTCCATTATTTACCTATGGAGACCCTGTCAAATAAGTTGTCTGTGGCATGTACATTTGTAACTTATTTAATGGGGACCTCGTAGGTAAATAATGGACAATGCCTAGTTGTGTTAATATTCAATGACTTATTAAACTCAAACCAACTGTAAAGCACAAAAGATACACTGGGCTTCGTGGTGATGTGTTTTACAGCTCACAGTTGTGCCCCATAAGCCTAAACAAGGTGTGTACATTTCAAACTTACGGGTAATGTGTCAAAAGTGTTATGGGTGGGATGCATTTGACTTATTTGGCCACACCTGTTAATTACAGCGTTATAACACCTTTATTAAGCTTAATATCGGTTTGTCCATTATTTACCTATGGAGACCCTGTCAAATAAGTTATCTGTGGCATGTACATTTGTAACTTATTTAATGGGGACCTCGTAGGTAAACCATGGACAATGCCTATATCTGTTTTACCTGTTAATTACAGTGTTATAAGACGTTTATTAAGCTTAATATCGGTTTGTCCATCATTTACCTATGGAGACCCTGTCAAATAAGTTGTCTGTGGCATGTACATTTGTAACTTATTTAATGGGGACCTTGTAGGTAAATAATGGACAATGCCTAGTTGTGTTAATATTCAATGACTTATTAAACTCAAACCAACTGTAAAGCACACAGGAGACACTGGGCTTCGTGGTGATGTGCTTTACAGCTCACAGTTGTGCCCCATAAGCCTAAACAAGGTGTGTACATTTGAAACCTACGGGTAATGTGTCAAAAGTGTTATGAGAGGGATGCATTTGTCTTATTTGGCCATTACCTGTTAATTACAGCATTCTAGAACCTTTATTAAGCTTAATATCGGTTTGTCCATTATTTACCTATGGAGACCCTGTCAAATAAGTTATCTGTGGCATGTACATTTGTAACTTATTTAATGGGGACCTCGTAGGTAAACCATGGACAATGCCTATATCTGTTTTACCTGTTAATTACAGTGTTATAAGACGTTTATTAAGCTTAATATCGGTTTGTCCATTATTTACCTATGGAGACCCTGTCAAATAAGTTATCTGTGTCATGTACATTACTAACTTATTTAATGGGGACCACGTAGGTAAACCATGGACAATGCCTACGTGTTTTTACCTGTTAATTACAGCGTTATAACAACTTTATTAAGCTTAATATCGGTTTGTCCATTATTTACCTATGGAGACCCTGTCAAATAAGTTTTCTGTGGCATGTACATTTGTAACTTATTTAATGGGGACCTCGTAGGTAAATAATGGACAATGCCTAGTTGTGTTAATATTCAATGACTTATTAAACTCAAACCAACTGTAAAGCACAAAAGAGACACTGGGCTTCGTGGTGATGTGTTTTACAGCTCACAGTTGTGCCCCATAAGCCTAAACAAGGTGTGTACATTTCAAACTTACGGGTAATGTGTCAAAAGTGTTATGAGTGGGATGCATTTGACTTATTTGGCCACACCTGTTAATTACAGCGTTATAACACCTTTATTAAGCTTAATATCGGTTTGTCCATTATTTACCTATGGAGACCCTGTCAAATAAGTTATCTGTGGCATGTACATTTGTAACTTATTTAATGGGGACCTCGTAGGTAAACCATGGACAATGCCTATACCTGTTTTACCTGTTAATTACAGTGTTATAAGATGTTTATTAAGCTTAATATCGGTTTGTCCATTATTTACCTATGGAGACCGAGTCAAATAAGTTATCTGTGGCATGTACATTTGTAACTTATTTAATGGGGACCTCGTAGGTACACCATGGACAATGCCTATATCTGTTTTACCTGTTAATTACAGTGTTATAAGACGTTTATTAAGCTTAATATCGGTTTGTCCATTATTTACCTATGGAGACCCTGTCAAATAAGTTGTCTGTGGCATGTACATTTGTAACTTATTTAATGGGGACCTCGTAGGTAAATAATGGACAAAGTGTACATTCATAACATAGAAATGGTGTGTACATGAGACACCTACGGTGGCACCGTCAAATAAGTTATGACTGGGACTTCCTGTGACTCATCAAAACACCGGAAGTGACAGTCATAACTTATTTGACAGTGGCCTCGTAAGCTGTCATTGGACAATACTTTAAATGGCTTATTTTAAGATTTTTAACAAATTTCATATGACAATCTAACAGATATGCATTCTAGAAACAACCCATAAAGATATATTACACAATTCAGTCTGTTAAAATGCTTTTTTTGCATACAAGTGAACTTTTGATAGAATTATGTCTCTGCCCAGCTTTTTATTCTTATTTATGCTTTATTTTTGTGCAAATGATTTGGGGCTTCGAATGCTAGTCCTTCACATCATTAAGTAACACATATTCAAAGGCCTTACCCCTCGCAGTAGGGCAAATGCTCGAAATAAAATCACAAAAAAAATTCCCAAAGAATTAACGTCTCACATTGTCCCCAAAACGGGCAATATAGCACATAACGTTGCCGTACGCACTCGGTACGCTAGGAAACGAATGAGGGGGCTGTGACTAGACATAGAATTTGAATTGGGGTCATTTGAACCTCCAGGGTCAGTTCTTTGGTCATCGTACGATAGCCACCTATGAGCACACCAGAATAGGTTACGCGTGTCAGAGGCTCCCGTACGGCCCGCGCAGGCCCCAGGAGCCCGAAACCTAAAATAAAGTTGCGTCACATGGCCCTCGACAACATACTGAGAGGGCTAGGTCGGGACGCAGAGTTAAATATTTTTCCTTATTTTTCATACATGCCATTTCCTCTCGTTGATCTCTATGGGCTGTGGGCCTGAAAATGTTTCATTTTAAGACTTTTAACAACTTTCCTGTGACAATCTCACCGATATGCATTCTAGAAGCACATTATAAAGATATATTACACAATTCAGGCTGTTAAAATGCTTATTTTGCCTACAAGTGGACTTTTGACAGAATTATGCCTCTGCCCAGGTTTTTATTCATATTTATGCTTTAATTTTGTGCAAAAGCTTTGGGGCTTCGAATGCTAGTCATCCACATCATTAAGCAACACATATTCAAAGCCCATAGCCCTCACAGTAGGGCAAGTGCTCGAAAAAAAATCACAAAAAATATTCATAAATAATTAACTGGGTCATCGTACGATAGCCACCTATGAGCACACCAGAATAAGTTACGCGTGTCAGAGGCTTCCGTACGGCCCGCGCAGGCCCCAGGAGCCCGAAACCTAACATAAAGTTGCGGCACGAGGCCCTCGACGATATACCGAGGGGGCTAGGTCGTGACGCAAAGTTAAATATTTTTCCTTATTTTTCATGCATGCCATTTCCTCTCGTCGATCTCTATGGGCTGTGGGCCTGAAAAAAGTTCATTTTAAGACTTTTAACAACTTTCCTGTGACAATCTCACAGATGTGCATTCTAGAAGCACCCCATAAAGATATATTACACAATTCAGTCTCTTAAAATGCTTATTTTGCATACAAGTGGACTTTTGATAGAATTATTTCTCTGCCCAGCTTTTTATTCATATTTATGCTTTAATTTTGTGCAAAAGCTTTGGGGCTTCGAATGCTAGTCCTCCACATTATTAAGCAACACATATTCAAAGCCCATAGCCCTCACAGTAGGGCAAGTGCTCGAAAAAAAATCACAAAAAATATTCATAAATAATTAACTGGGTCATCGTACGATAGCCACCTATGAGCACACCAGAATAAGTTACGCGTGTCAGAGGCTCCCGTATGGCCCGCGCAGGCCCCAGGAGCCCGAAACCTAACATAAAGTTGCGGCACGTGGCCCTCGACGATATACCGAAGGGGCTAGGTCGTGACGCAAAGTTAAATATTTTTCCTTATTTTTCATGCATGCCATTTCCTCTCGTCGATCTCTATTTGCTGTGGGCCTGAAAAAAGTTCATTTTAAGACTTTTAACAACTTTCCTGTGACAATCTCACAGATGTGCATTCTAGAAGCACCCCAAAAAGATATATTACACAATTCAGGCTGTTAAAATGCTTATTTTGCATACAAGTGGACTTTTAATATAATTATATCTCTGCCCAGCTTTTTATGCATAATTATGCTTTAAATTTGTGCAAAAGATTTGGGGCTTCGAATACTAGTCCTTCACATCAGTAAGCAACACATATTCAAAGCCCATAGCCCTCACAGTAGTGAAAGAGCTCGAAAAAAAATCACAAAAAATATTCCCAAAAAATTAACGTCTCACATGGAACTCAAAACGAGCAATATAGCAATTAACGTGGCCGTACGCACTCCGTATGCTAGGAAATTAATGAGGGGACCAGGACTAGATATAGAATTTGAATTGGGGTCATTTGAACCTCCAGGGTCAGTTCTGGGGTCATCGTACGCAGTGGCGGTTTTAGGCACGGGCGAACAGGGCAGGCGCCCGGGGCGCCAAATTTTCACGACACGTGGGGGGCGGCAAAAGCACTTGAAAAAGAAAAATAATCTGCGCCGCTAAGCGGGTTTCTATTATCTTTAAGATGGACAGGTCACCTCTCCCAAATGGAGCGGACAAGGAGGGGGGGTCACTTAGTGGGCTATAGTCAGTCACACCTTGACTTCCTTCCACATAACACACATTTCATTCATAATATTAAAGCACTAACCTATAATTTGCATGTTTTTTACTGAATTGTGTGTGAAATGGCAAATAAAAAAAGGTAATCCAAAACGATCATGTGGAGGTGAAGTGGTTTAGTCTTGACTTCTGGTCGTGAGTGACAGTATTGGGGGGATGTGAAATGTGTTGATTGTCGAGTGCCAGATAAACACAGCGACAGCGATGGAGAGAAAAAGGTTTAAGCCGTCAGGTGCCCAATATAAGAACAAATAAAAGTAGAAGAGGAGAAAAGAGCAAAAGATAAAGGTATCAATCCGTTCTCTCTGTATGATTACGGTGACGTTATCCATGTCATCAATGAAGGGCTAATGTTAATGGGTGGTAACGTTAACTCTGACGTTTGTTAGCCTTCTTGCTATGATGCTTGCTATGCTTATACAACAATAATTCGGTTTTAACTCAACAAACACGAGATCTAATTTCACCATAAGATTGTGCTTTGCAACAAAACTGTAACAAGTAAAGTTATTATTTATTTCCATCATTTGGGTTAATGTTGGGCCCATGTAAGTAGCCAACGAAATTAACAAATGTGTAGGAAGTTTCAAAGACGAACATTTGCTAAAAGTCTGTTGCGTGACAAAGAATATAATTCGAGGCAGTAACCAAAGAGCTAATTGTTCCTCCCTTAGATTATATTAATATAGCGTCTAATGAGTCATGACAGACATTTGGCATGTAAGGGCATATTTATTTAAATTTGCAATTCATAAGAGTTATACTGTAGCCTACTGTCTTTTGATGTCAATTTCAATTGCAATTCAATTGCAAATTCGGGGGTACTTCTAAAGTATTTTGGAGAATCCTCTGCCACTGGTCAGCCATCAAAAAACATCAGCCTCCTTGAACTTATCACTTTTATGCATGATAAGGATCTATCAGAGATCTACTCCAACTTTTGGACTGCTCTCAGGATTGCATTTATGCTGCCAGTCGCTGTGGCTCAAGCTGAGAAAAGCTTTTCAAAAGTTGATCAAGTCGTACCTGAGGTCAGCCATGTCTCAGGAACGGCTCACTGGCCTTGCTATCATCAGTATCAATCACTCAATAGGGGGCAGAATTCGTATGATGACATTATTGATGATTTTGCATCAAGGAAGGCCAGAAAGGTCAGGTTTTAGTTTGTGTTTTCTGCACTAGTGTTATAATTAGATTTGCTTTTGTGTGATGAAGGATTTGTGCTATTTAGAATATTTATTCTATATTTTATTTGTATATTATTCTTAATATTTGATATTGTTGTTGTTCTCCGCTCGTGTTTCATCATGATTGTACATATGTTGCAACTTTTATGTACATAGAGTATAATTAAGTTCTGATAACGTATACTGATTTGTACAGAATTATGTTTTTTAAAATGTTCTGTTGAAGGATTTGTGCAATTGAAAAATATAAGGTTCGTGTTACACTTATATAGTTATGGTAAAACATGGCTGTTTTTTTTTTCTCGGATGGGTGGCAGTAGGTGGGGGGCACCCAGAGGGGATCTCGCCCGGGGAGTGATTCAATGTAGAACCGCCACTGATCGTACGATAGCCACCTATGAGGACAACAGAATAGGTTGTGCGTGTCAGAGGCTCCCGTACGGCCCGCGCAGGCCCCAGGAGTCCAACACTTAGCAGAAAGTTGCGTCTAGTAGCCCTCGACGACATACCTAAAGGGCTAGTTGGTGACATGCTATTAAATATTTTTTCTTCCTTTTCATACATCTCTCTTCCTCCCATTGTTCTCTATGGATAAGGGGTTAGGCTAAGGGATTGGCAAATAATTCCAGGAAGATATGGGTCTCGGGAAGTGTCTAGAGACAAGGAACTCGAGATCCCGATAGGGGAGCCCCTGGCGGTCAAACTTTTCGCATATCCAGGCCCTGTGACCTTTTGACCCCTGTATTCTTGAGCGTACATTAGTAGTCTATTTATAGGCTGTCGCTGTCTTTTCTGGCAAACAGAGTGGTCAAATAGGTCGGAGGGGCGCGGAACTCCAAGACCCGACCCGGGGGGCTGTGATGGGCCACATACGTGAAAATTAGGCCAATCGGACCATTCTGCGGCAGTGTCCATCATGAGCCTATGAAAATGAATGGGATAGGTTACGAGTGTCAGCGGCCCCCGTAGGGCCCAAGGGGTCTCTAGAGGCCCCCAAAGTTATGTTATGGTAGTCTATAGGCCCCTGTTTCACATACCAAAAGAGGGGCTTTCTAGAGCCAAAGCAAACATTTTTCAGTGTGATTCACATAAATCTCTCAATCAAGCCTCTTTGACTGAAAGACACAAAGAGGCTCTTTCATTGGCAAAATGAACCAGAGTGAGGTTGAATCTTTTTTTCACAAAAATGGCACCTAGAAGTGACCTAGAATGGCCACACTCGCTGTCAAGGTTCTTGGGACCCCCATCGTATACCTTGACGGACATCGAGGCCCTGTGACCTTTTGACCCCTGTATTCTTGAGCGTACATTAGTAGCCTATTTGTAGGCTGTCGGTGTCTTTTCTGGCAAACCGAGCGGTCAAATAGGTCGGAGGGCCGCGGAACTCCAAGACCCGACCCGGGGGCCTGTGACGGTCCACATACGTGAAAATTAGGCCAATCAGACCATTCTGCGGCAGTGTCCATCATGAGCCTATGAAAATGAATGGGATAGGTTACGAGTGTCAGCGGCCCCTGTAGGGCCCAAGGGGTCTCTAGAGGCCCCCAAAATTATGTTCTGGTAGTCTGTAGGCCCCTGTTTCACATACCAAAAGAGGGGCTTTCTAGAGCCAAAGCAAACATTTTTCAGTGTGATTCACATAAATCTCTCAATCAAGCTTCTTTGACTGAAAGACACAAAGAGGCTCTTTCATCGGCAAAATGAACCAGAGTGAGGTTGAATCGTTTTTCACAAAAATGGCACCTAGAAGTGACCTAGAATGACCACACTCGCTGTCAAGGTTCTTGGGACCCCCATCGTATACCTTGACGGACATCGAGGCCCTGTGACCTTTTGACCCCTGTATTCTTGAGCGTACATTAGTAGCCTATTTGTAGGCTGTCGGTGTCTTTTCTGGCAAACCGAGCGGTCAAATAGGTCGGAGGGCCGCGGAACTCCAAGACCCGACCCGGGGGCCTGTGACGGTCCACATACGTGAAAATTAGGCCAATCGGACCATTCTGCGGCAGTGTCCATCATGAGCCTATGAAAATGAATGAGATAGGTTGCGCGTGTAAGAGGCTACCGTACGGCCCACGCAGGCCCCAGGAGCTTGAAACCTAACAGAAAGTTGCGCCACGTGGCTCTCGACGACATACCCAGGGAGCTAGGTCGAGACGCGAAGTTACATCTTTTTCATTATTTTTCGTACATCTCGATAGCTCGCTTGGACCTCTGAGTGCCCGCGCACGCCTGGCGCGGTCGGCGTGCATATCCGACGACTTTTTGTCAGATACCCCACGAGGGCGCGTTTCGGCACTTTCGCGGTGTTGCGCCATCAATAGGCAGCAAGCAGCGTCAAACTGCCAACTCTAGGTGCGCAACGGACGAGAGGAAGACTGTGGTAGAGTTAGTTGGTTAGGGGACGCGAAAGGCACCTTTTGGACATAATGATGAAGATTAGGCAGTTAGGGGGATGTTTAGGCGTTTTGCGGCCAAGCGCCATCAATAGGCAGCAAGGGGTGTCAAACTACCAACCCTAGGTGCGCAATGGACGGTGAGGAAGACTGCTGTAGAGTTAGGCTGTTAGGGGACGCAAAAGGCACCTTTTGGACGCAGTGATGAAGATTAGGCAGTTAGGGGGATGTTTAGGCGTTTCGCGGCATAATGGTACATTTCGCAGTACTTTACCACCCCTTGTGGTGTCCGCACGATGCCTTAGACGGAAAATGGACCCTAAACTACGATAAGGGAAAAAGTGCCACTTGCCATCGCAAAGTGCGCTAATTGGGCGTCCAAATGAGGCATACGATCCCTTCGCACCCCTAGTCGTCCAATGGCAATCAATATGAATGGGGTTTTGTCCACCGTTTACCTAACTTCCCTTACATTTATATATAGCAATGTGAATAAGATACAAATGTATGTATATAAGTTCATCTTTTCTGTGCAAAAATAAACATTTATTGAAAAAATTAACCTCTGTTTATTTTAGTACTGACTTGACTTGACTTGACACTCATCAGGACTCGACTTGACTTGCTTAGGGTGAACCCTTGACTTGACTTGACTTGACTTGCTTGATTTGTCTAAACTGTGACTTGAGATTTGACTCGAGACTTGATGGTCTAGACTTGAGACTTGCTTGAACTTGACCATATGTGACTTGTTCCCATCCCTGCCATAATCACTCTTCGGATCTGTCCTGCTCATCATGAAGAGATCAGGTTTTTGGTTCTGGAGGGTTCGTCGGTGGACATTGTCCTTGGACACCCGTGGCTACAGACTCACCAACCCAGCATAAACTGGAAAACCTGAGAAAACCTGAACTGGAGTGAAGTCTGCAAGGACCACTGTGGGGTATCCCGGTAAACATTTAAACATTTAATAAATTAATATAACAGCCGGCGGCCCCTCACGGACGACCGCCGGCGAATAAAACATGAACATAAATATAAATACAAACATAACATAAGTTCGGGCCCGGTCCTCTCTCTCCGACGGTCCGGTCGCTCGTTCCTTTTATATGCTCCCATCTCCTACGTGATTCGAGGCCGGTGCGCGCACAGCTGGCGCTAATTTACAATTACTCACCGGACTCCAACCACGGTCTTGCCCCGCCTACTCTACTACAATCTCCAAACTTCCGCTGAACTCTACCTCGATCGAGGATTCCAGAAACGCAATTCCAAGTCACTTACCTCCTGAATACCGGGCGTTCCAGGACCTATTCTCCAAACATCTAGCGGCCAAACTTCCTCCTCACCGGCCATGCGACTGCTCCATAGAGCTGCTGCCTGGGGCCGTCATGCCCAAAGGACGCGTATACACCCTGTCCATCCCGGAGCAGAAGGCCATGGATGAGTACATCTCCGAGGCATTGGCGCAAAACTTCATCCGACCATCCACCTCTCCTGCCGCTTCCAGTTTCTTCTTTGTGGGAAAAAAGGACTGAGGTTTGCGACCGTGCATAGACTACCGGATCCTGAACTCCCACACTAAGAAGTTTACGTACCCCATCTTCGTAACGCCACCATCTTCTCTAAACTCGACCTCAGAAAAGCTTACAACCTCATCCAAATCAAATCTGGATACGAGTGGAAGACAGCCTTCATAAGACCCGATGGCCATTATGTGTAAACACCCACCTCCGCCGGGAGGTCCTGAGGGAAGAATGTTCGTCCCTCCTGAGTTCCGGGCTTCCCTCATGGACTCGGCACATTCTGTTCTGCGATCTGGGCACCCAGGCAGTCAGCGAACCCTCTCGCTGTTGGCCGCACGTTACTGGTGGCCGAAGATGCCTCGGGATATCTCCCAGTTCTTCAAGGGATGCTCGGTCTGTGCCATTTCCAAAACCCCCCGCCGATTACCTGCAGGAAAACTCATGTCCCTACCCACCCCCCAACGCCCCTGGTCTCACCTTGCCGTTGATTTCTTCACATACCTCCCTCTGTCCGATACGTTCACGTGCATTCTGGAAGCGGTGGACAGATTCTCTAAGGCATGCAGGCTAATCCCCTTACCCAAAGTCCCAACTGCCTTTCAGACAGCAGAGGCCTTATTCAATCACGTGTTCCGTAATTATAGGATCCCAGAGGACATTTTTTCGGACAGAGGGCCACGGTTTATTTCCCAAGTTTGGAAGGCATTCTTCAAACATCTACAAGTCACAGTTAGTCTCAGTTCTGGTTATGACCTCCAAGCCAATGGCCAGGCTGAGCGTAAGATCCAGGATATTGGGAGATACCTGAGGTCACATTGCCACAACCAACAACACAGCTCGCACCGTTACCTGGCCTGGGCCGAGTATGCACAAAATTCGCTCCGTCAGTCATCCACCGGTCTAACCCCGTTTCAGTGCATACTCGGCTACCAACCCCCTTTTCTCCCTTGGTCAGGGGACCCCTCCACCATGCCAGCTGTGGACCACTGGTTTCGGGAAAGCGAGAGAGTTTGGGATTCGGCCCACCAACATCTCTAACAAGGCATCCGCCGTCATAAGACTAATGCCGACACCCGTCGCTCACCAACTCCCCTTTACATAAGGTTTTGCTTTCCACCCACGACCTCCACCTTAAACAACCCTGCTAGAAGCTCATTCCCAAGTTCATCGGCCCCTTCCCAATTCTCCGACAAATCAACCCAGTCACCTTACGTCTTCAACTTCCTCCACACTACAGGATTCCCCCCTCGTTTCATGTATCCCTTTAAAACCCTTCACTAATCCTTCTCCCGTTCCTTCCACAGAAACTGGTATCGAGGTCGAGAACTCCCCTCCCCCACTCATTGATGCTGCCCAGCAGATCTACCGGGTCGACTCCATCCTGGATTCCAGGCGTCGAGGCGGTGATCTGGAGTATCTGGTGGATTGAGAAGGGTACGGTCCTGAGGAACAATCATGGGTTCATCGGGACGATATCCTTGATCTAGCACTTCTCAAAGACTTTCACGAGCAGAACCCCAATCGTCCAGCTCCTCGTTCCCGAGGTCGTCCTCGTCGCTTGGAAAGGTCCGCTGGAGTGGACCGTGGGGAGGGGGGTACTATAACACCCGCAAGACTGGCCTCGGCTACGCCCCCGGCACCAGCGTCTCGTCATGTATATCCTCACACTTTATCCCCAGACTTTTAGGTACACTACACTTCCCAGGACTCTGTGCACTCACTCATCTTCACTGATCAGTCACACCTGTATCCCATCAGTCACACCTGCACTCAATTACCTACATGGCATTTAACCTCCACTTGCACCACCAGTCTGTATCAGGTCTAGTTGTAGTCTAGCCTCTTGTACTTCTCTTGACCTCCTAGTTTATGTCTTACTCTCGTTCCCGTGGATGTTTTGTGTACTCTAGGTTAATATCTGTTTCCTGTGGATGTTTGCCATTGCCCCGTGTCTTAAGTAAATCAGCTTTACTTAACCCGGGTGTTGGATCGTGTTTGTCTTCAATGTATGTGGATTGTTACACCGGCCAGTCGCCTTCCGCCGAATGTTTCTCCGGCTACCTCAGTCGTGGTATATAATATTTTCATTTACGCAGTGGATAGTTACACTGAGTACAAATAGCCCACCCAGGGCAGCAATTATCTTTACACTAACTGAAAATAGCTGTTTTTTCTATAGATTAAGTAGAAATAGTAGTTAGTATGCTAGTGATACTTCGAAATAGTAGCAGATAACGTTACTATTTGCACCTCAGTATCGTTGTGCATTAAACATATGCAATATTAAAAGTGTAAATCATTATATTTATTAATATTAAATTTATAAAATGGTGGCAACTTGTTAAGATATTAGAGCCCTAAACCCTTTTTTATGATTAAAAAAGAGTTAAGTCTTAAATCCTTTATCATATGTAATGTGATAGAAAAAGGTGAAAGAGCGTATTCAGCAAGAGTTGGATTTGAACCACGGTCTCCTGTGCCACGCTATACAAACTGTGTCGTAATGACACTTTCGCTCCACGTCAGTACCCCCACTTCCCGTGGCAATGCCTGCTTCTGCTTTTATTTCAGCTCTGCAGACACGGATGATTATTAGAAAGCAAAAAATCATGTTGTTTGGTCATGCATGCTTCCAGCCTTATATTTATATACACACCAGGTGTGTTCACATTAATGTGAAGGTGAGGTGTGTGAGGTGTATTAGGTCAGTGGTTCCCAATCCTGGTCCTCGCGACCCCCTGCTCTGCATATTTTGTATGCTTCTCCTACCGCTTCGGAGGTTTGTTTAATACGCCCATAAGAGCCCTGCGAAGTAAACATCACTAGATATTCTGCCATAAATCCCGTTCGAAATGTGGATAATGTTGCGCAAATCTCAAAATTACGGTTAAATTACCCTTCAATCTTCCGTAGTAAGTTTTGTTCTTCGTGTTCTTAAATTAACGTCAGCCGATTTCATGTGTGCAGGGAGTAGAGAGCAATGAACACAGTTCAGGGAACACGTCAATCGGAACGCGGTTCATTCATTAAGCTCTCTTCTAATGAGCTAGAGATTTAAATCAGGTGTGTTAAACAAGAGAGATACACAAAATATGCAGAGCGGTGGGTCGCGAGGACCAGGATTGAGAACCGCTGTATTAGGTCAACAGGAAACCACCAGGAACTGAAAAAATTTGATTGATCATAACCAATTTATTCAAAGTAAATACACAATAATCAGAATCAGAAGAGCTTTAATGCCAAGTATGCTTGCACAAACAAGGAATTTTTTTGGAGTTGCTTCTAGTACAGACATTCAACAAATTGACAATACAAAATAATAAGATTTACAGTCCAAACAGATTCTAAAATGTGCTACTATTGTACAGAGAATGGAGGACAATAACATATAAGAGACATTTTTACAGGGTAGTATATACACTTTAACGTTATCTCATGACCATAAATAATGTGACAGAATTTAGAGCAGAGGTAGCATAGATCAAAACACAGTTAAGTGACCGAATCCTATGAGAAAAAGCCAAAGAACGATCATGAGGGATGTAGTGTATTTCGGGGAAAACTATGAGTTTGATCACAGTAAAAGACGTATAATTAATGATGATTAACTATACCTGTTTTATACACTTTATCGGATTCGGCAGACCTGATAATAGCGACAAACTAAATTCACTCGTCCAGCGAGTGATCCACAGATCGTATATCAAATCTAAGAAATATTATTTTCCTGGCCTTGGAAACATAACACTCTTACTGTATGTAGTACAGATCCGCTCCAGAAATTATAACGAAATCAAGCAGTTTAAGTGACGTTAATATGTGATAAAGAAACACAGCAGCAATTCGAGCGTGCAGACAAATGCAGGTTTATTGACCACACTAATGGGAAAACAAACCGACTAACTAAGAAATAACAAACAAACATGAAACGTAAAAGCAGTAAAGAAATGGGAGAAATAGACAAAGCAAAGATTGGCAGTATTACAAACAACTATTCACATCTGCAGGAACCATCGAGGACCGTCTCCTTAGTTAAAAGGGGTTACAGCTTAAACGCACCTATTTAGGAAATACTTGATACTTGCATTGGTTTCCTTTGAGTGTGCTTGGACAAGGTTTTGTGCCCGTGAAAAGTGTTCTCAAAGTCCTGATGGTTTCAAAGAAAGCGGGTGAGTCCGTCTACTTCTTTCTTAGAGCCGGGATTGGCTGACGATGTTAGCCGAAGTAATTCTGCCGAAAGGAAAAACTGTCTCTGAAGAGAGAGACAGGTCTCAGGAGGTGTTCTTGAACTGGAACGCGCGAACACACGGAAGAGCTGAGCATCGATAGCTCCGTTCACGGGTGTTTTAAAGCGTGGGGGGTTCCACGCCCCTCCACATCCAATGTGATGAGCTGATTTTGGAGCGAAGTCAAATTCCTTTGTTTCGCCAATTAGCTCATTTGCATTTATGATCACTTAGGAGTTTGGTGCTGTAAAACTCTTAGAATTACATAAAATGAGTATGGTAGGAAACACCTTACTGTGCTATACATCATCTTTCAAGGAATGAAAAGAGAAACATTTAGATATAAAACATGCCAGGATTATAAGTACATTGACCTGAAGTTTGTACAAGAATGAAAATATAAACAGAATACAACTAAACACACATGTTTTGAGGTTAAAGGCGAGGCCGAATAACATGGGGACAAACATACAATGTGGAGATATAGAGGTATATCCATTTAGAACGTTCTTTTGTGGATAAAGAGAAAAGATAGACAATTTCCAGAGGAGATGAAACCTGGGCCACATTCCTTTTAGAGCAAATGGTCCATCTTTGGAGAAGCACCCCATCTTCCCCGTTGGGACTTCTTTGAAGTCCAAGGGAGGTGTTAAAAACTATCCTGGCCAAATGATGGATGCTTAAGAGAGAACAGTTGGATCAGACTTGCTGGCACCGGTTAGACCCCTACAGAGAGGTCATAGTATTTTACGACGACAAATGGTCACCTTTAATCCGGCCAAGATCCTACAGGGAATACAGGGTTGTCTATTGAACAAACTCTACAAACAATATACTAAGTATATTGTAATAAATCTCATTAAAATCGAAGGAAGGAGGCGGGAACCGGCAAACATATAAACATTTAATAAAGTAATATAACAGCCGGCGGCCCCTCACGGACGACCGCCGGCGAACAAAACATAAATACAAAACACAAGAACATAAATATAAACTTAACATAAGTTCAGGCCCGGTCCTCTCTCTTCGACGGTCCGGTCGCTTGTTCCTTTTATATGCTCCCATCTCCTACGTGATTCGAGGCCGTTGTGCGCACAGCTGGCGCTAATTCATAATTACTCACCGGACTCGAACCACGGTCTCGCCCCGCCTACTCTACTACAATACTCTTACAGTTTTTCTCGGTCACTTTGGTGCATTTCGCAGATCAGAGATGAATTATTCACAACATATTGTTCATCCTCCACATCATCAAGTCAGTTGTGCACAACATAAAATAAAATTCTCATTGTTTTGGCCAAATAGCAAATGCTTTTGTACAGTCATGCAGATAATTATTTACAATTGTCTGCTGTTTCCTACATTTTCAGTTGCTTATGTCATTTTCATCTAAACACATTATACTGGTTTTCAGTTGAATAGTCTTACATCTAAAAACATTTAGGCATTAGTTAATTGCCTAAATTACATGCAAAATGTT
Organism: Triplophysa dalaica; assembly: GCF_015846415.1. Classification (NCBI taxonomy): domain Eukaryota; kingdom Metazoa; phylum Chordata; class Actinopteri; order Cypriniformes; family Nemacheilidae; genus Triplophysa; species Triplophysa dalaica. The sequence continues at coordinate 16,727,398 of NC_079553.1, forward strand.
TGACCTTTTTGTCACAATCTCATAAGCATGCTATCTATAGATTTCTTTAAGACTGATTAGATAATTTGCTCTTAAGTAAATCTTGATTTTCAATAATGAGGGGTAATGTGTGAAGTGTTAGATCAGCCAATCATCAAATAGTTCTCTAGTATAGCTCAGGGGTGCATCTCATTCAACTAGCAAGAATATTTAGACACAGTACAACACAATTGAAGAAGCACAAAAAATGCACAGGGTCAGCAGCCTGATCAGGGCCACTATTGTGGACCATGTTGTCAATCACAGCCTTTCAATGGCTGAGGCTGGTCGAAGATGCGAAAATACTGACACATATAACTGTGCACTCTTGTTATATTGACAACATGGCTAAACATTTTGACTGTCTTGTTCATTAACAATGATACAAGGACTTTCCATTTTGATGGGACTGACATGTTCACTGATCCAACAATTTAATTTTGAGAGATGACCTAAGGATTTTGAAAATGTTGCACACTTTTGCAGGAAATCCATAATGTTGTGCAGTTTGCAAGAATTGTTCTGATAAATGCACACAATATTTAACAAAATATAAAAATTATTTGAGAAATGTGCCAAAGCGACTTAGAAAAACTGTAATGATTTGAGCCAAATGCAAATGCTTTGTCATATGTGTGCAAACAGTAAGTACAATTCTCTGCAGTTTGAAAAACAGCTAATTGCATATGGCTTGTTGGTAAAATGGGTAAACACGCATGTATATTCCATAAATATCTGACATTGACATTGTTTGTAATGTCAGGTAAATTGGCAAATGACCTCTAATTGCAATACAAAATGAATCAATCAACCATTCAACCATTACTGTAACCAATCAAGTTTTGGAGCATATATGTGTAGATTGCCCACAGCACAATAACTACCATTTTTTGAGAATGGAGAACAACCCTAAACTGCACAAAAATCCTCATGGAAGAGCAATTGAAAGATGTGTAAGAATACATTCTGTTGGTGTTAGAGGAAGAGGTGGAATTAGAAGAATTCTAGAAGAGTCTCTGTTGAATGCCATGAATGCTGCATGTGAGGACATGACAGCTGATCGTTGCAGGGGATGGGTGTGGCATTCAAAGAGATTTTTTCCCTATGGAAACATCAGATGTGATGTTGATGAAAATCTTTGGCCTGACCAACAAGAGTGACAGGATGTGCACCAAGAATAATTTATTTCATGGATATTATTTTGTAGTTATTTTGTTTTATTTGTGTCTTTGTGGTAATATGAAATTTACAGTAATTGGACAAGCAAGATTTCACTTTACATGTAATACAGTCGTACACAAATAAACGTACTGTATAAATACAGATGTACTGTATAAATACAGATGTACAAAAATAAACGTACCGTATAAATACAGATGTTTATATGCTTTATTTCTATGTACGGTTTACTCTTCTCAACAAATATTAGATTTTATTTATAGAACCTTAATTTCAACGGTTGACTGTCATGGTGAGAATACAACTAAACATTTTGACCAGTCTTGCTCACACGATGACAAAAACACTTTTTATTTTGGTAGCACTGGCCAAATTACAGACACAATAAGTAGGTTTTGACAGAGATGGGAACAAGTCACATATGGTCAAGTCCAAGCAAGTCTCAAGTCTTAATAGATGTTATTTATTAGAATGAACTTACTCGTTGTATAAATACCATGCACTGTGCTGTGTTTTAACTTTTCTGTTTTTCCTGTTTGCCCCTGTAAAGCTGCTTTGAAACAATACACATTGTGAAAAGCGCTATATAAATAAACTTGAATTGAATTGACCATCAAGTCTTGAGTCAAATCTCAAGTCACAGTTTAGACAAATCAAGCAAGTCAAGTCAAGGGTTCACCCTAAGCAAGTCAAGTCGATTCCTGATAAGTTTCAAGTCAAGTCAGTACTAAAATAAACAGAGGTTAATTTTTTCGATACATGTTTATTTTTGCACAGAAAAGATGAACTTATATACATACATTTGTATCTCATTCACATTGCTATATATAAATTATATGCATATCTGTGCAACATTAATATCTGAAAATAAAAGTGTTGCTTACACAAAAGAAATCCAGTTTGAAATGTATAATACAATCTAATTCAATTTAATTGAAACGGTCTACACAGAAATGGAAATACTTGTATCCGACAGAATGACTTAAGCATTTATACTGGCTATGAAGCTTATAAATTAAGTATTGTGACTGAAAATCTGCCTATTATATGTTTTAAATATATGATGCTGTAATACTTGTGCTGTCCATTAAAGTGCACAGTAGGCCTAAGGAATTTGCATCTAGTTTATTGACTTCGACCTTGAATCTTGTTTATCAAAATGAACGGATCTTTTTAATTTCGGCAGAATATAAATAAAATGTATGTTAATATAGCCCAGTGATGAAGTTATTATGCTTAATCGTCATCTCTCCGGTGGATGCGCAATATGCACGTTTCATAAGTAATATATAATCTGAAAATGTATGTTTTCTATTTGAACTGGTTTCATTATTTTACAGCACAAAACGTTTTGTTGTTATTGTGAGTATTAAAAAAAGTAGACAGTTAACGGATTCGAAATATGAAATTATTCTCGTAACGTTTTTAAAGAGTTATTTAAGTGCAAGTGATCTCACCGGCGCGTCCATGTCAGCCGGTCATGCACTATATAAGCGAGCTGCTATTCAGCTTCCACTCGCAGTCCACACAAACACTTGAACATGCGCGCATTTAATATAGACATTTGCCTACATGTAACTGAGGATGTACAGAGAAGCCCTTATTTATTTTAAGATGATTTTAATGTTTTAAGAACATACAAATTTGGGCTACGCCGTTATAGCCAGATTCCCCAATTCATCTGATTATAGGACGAAATGTAGGCCTTCCAGTGATGATCGATGACCACATTTCTAATAATAAAAAAAAACAAGGCAAAATTATGACAAACAGAAACGATTAATTCATTATATTAGTAATCGTTTTATTACACTGACTATAAAGAAATTACTTTCTTACCTTTCCTTGTGGTTCTTGTTATGTTGGACGAAATTCGACGTTGTGGTTGTCGTGTCAGAAATCCTCGCGTTGCATACTCTGCATCTGGCAAATCTTTTTTTACTTTCACGGTCCAGTTCAAAGGCCTTATAGCCAAACGTGACTATCTGTGGAGCTCGACTGTTGTCCGCCATTGTAACGGCCACAACAGTTTCAAGCCGCCAGGCGCATAAGCAGCTTCCTCTCTATCGTAACTGCTCTACAGTAATTGGCCGTTACACCTTGTTTGGCGCGGTTTGAGTTGAGCAGCGTTAAAGGCACAGGCGCTGTAGTGCTGCAGAGTCACAATAATTATTTTAAATAGTTTCATTACTTTAATTTTTTTAAAGTTCAAGTCATTGTCGAGTCTTCCATTTAAAGTCAAGTCAAGTCTCAAGTCACTTGCTTTCAAGTCAAAGTCAAGTCATTTTCACACTTCAATCAAGCAAGTCGCAAGTCCTGAAAATTGTGACTCGAGTCAGACTCGAGTCAAGTCATGTGACTCGAGTCCCCCACCTCTGGGTTTTGAAGCATAAATCAAATGTTTTGGTGACTGACTTAACTACATTTTGCAGACATGCAATAAAGTTCTGAAGTTCCAGTAAACAGTTGCGACATTTGCAATCACAGTTTAGAGATTGTTGAGACTGTTTTGAGAAATTAGTTAAAGCAAATGAGAAAAACTGTAACGCAGCTATTCTATATATAGAATCGGATACTTGCGAGCTCTGTGCTGGACCAATATCCGTATGCGCGTGGATAGAAATCTTGAATGGTTTCCGAATGCAGTCCTGTTGAAACACTCAGTTTAGGTGTCCGAAGTTCCATGGCCTAATCGGAATCCCCAGAGTAGGATATCGGTTTGCGCATTCCCGGAAGTTATATCAGCAACATTCAACTCGTTGCTGAGATCGCCAAAACACCCGATGCTACGCACCCCACACGGCCGGGCGGAAGTGCTCGCCGGCGGCGTCGAGATCGTAAACAAAGAAGGGGAAAACGCGGAGGGCTAAGAGCTAGGCTAAAGCTAACACCACACCGGCTCTCTTTACCCAGCATTTTCCTTGCTAGCTGAAAGAATGTAAACTTCTTATGTCCCCTTGTCTAACAATATTCTACGGTTGCAGAGTCTAGTCGACGGAACACACAGAGTTTCAGGCCTGGAGACAAAGTTTGACACAGACACAAGTGCTTGTTCAATCAGAGTCCAATGTTTATTGTTTTCGGACTAATATTTATATGTTTGAAAAGGAGGTGTCATATAAAACCACCAAAACAGTGGAAAATCACCAGACTTTCTGTTTAGTCTTTCCTCCTGAACAATCAGATATGATTACATATTCAATATTACAATAACAGAACAATCGTCCATAGGCATCATTAGGAACCTTGATATGGAGAACAACAGATACTTATATCAACATAAGACAGCATGACATGATAGAACTTTCAACGAGGTTAAACAACAAGAATGAAAGGCACATCTAATATGAATAAAAGCTAATATTAATAGGAATGAATACGAATGAATACATATGATACATGAACTTTGTATTAAACACAGATGCAATATTTGTAGAGGACAGAAAAATCCAGATTCTCATTAGTGAACAAAATGGATGAGATTCGACTTCGCATCATCAACAATAAAAGACTTTTGAACTGCAATGTCATAATCTTCACGGAAACATGGCTACACAGCGGCATACCGGAGAACGCTATTGAGTTAGCGGGCTACAACACACACCGGGCGGATAGAACGGCAGAGGAATCCGGTAAGACAAGAGGAGGTGGATTGTGCATTTATGTCAATAAAGCTTGGTGCACGAACTCTGTTATTGTCGGGAGACACTGCTCGGCTAACCTTGAGTTTCTCATGGTTAAATGTAGACCGTTTTATCTGCCACGGGAATTCACTTCCACCATTATAACGGCAGCTTATATTCCACCGGATGCTAATGCCAAGCTTGCTATGAAAGAACTTCATGCAGCCATCAGTAAACAACAGACTGCTCACCCGGAGGCTGCATTTATTGTTGCGGGAGATTTTAATCACTCTAACTTAAAGACAGTGCTCCCTAAATTTCACCAGCATGTTTCCTGCCACACAAGAGGAAACAAAACTTTGGATCATGTCTATACAAACATGGCTGAAGCTTACACCGCGACCCCCCTCCCCCACCTGGGTCAATCTGATCACCTTTCTTTGTTCCTCAGCCCCTCTCATTAATCGTGTGAAGCCATCAGTGAAGACCATCAAGGTGTGGCCTGCGGGGGCAGACTTAACACTCCAGGAAAGGTTTCTACACACAAACTGGAGTATGTTTGCTTCTCAGGCCACCAGTGGCTCTCACACGGACATAGACACCTACACCTCCTCTGTATTGGACTACATCAATACCACCATTGATAGTGTCACAGATCAAAAGCAGATCACCATATACCCGAATCAGAAGCCAATTCAGCCAATACCTGAATTACCAATCAGGTAATATAAGTGTCTAAAGCCCATTTAATTGCCAAAGCCTCCTTCTCAATAGTGGAATACTTAGTTTCACGAGGAAACAGCTTCCTACTAATGTACTGTACTGGGTGTCGATCTTGTCCTTCACCCTGCAACAAGACAGCACCATGCCCAAAATCAGATGCATCAGTTTGAACCACAAAAGGAAGATCAAAATTAGGGCTTTGTAACACAGGGTCTTTACACACACAATCCTTTAAATCTTGGAACTCCTGCTCACACTCAGATGTCCACTTGACCTTCACAGGGTTGTTTTTCTTCGTTAAATCAGTCAGTGTTACAGATCTACTGGCAAAATTTGGGATAAATCTCCTATACCAGCCTGCTAATCCTAGAAAAGATCGAACACCTTTCTTTGTTGTTGGAGGCGCACATGACAAGATAGCTTGAACTTTATCCACTTGTGGTCTGATGTATCCTCCTCCGACTACGTAACCCAGATAAGAAACTTGTTGTTTAGCAATTTGGCACTTCCTTGCATTGACTACTAAACCTGAAGACTGAATTCTACCAAACACCTTTTCCAGGTGGATCAGATGTTCTTCCCATGAAGTACTGAAGATGACTATATCGTCAATATAAGCTGCTGAAAAACTGTCCAATCCCCTTAGCACCTGATCAATGAGGCGCTGAAACGATGCCGCTGCTCCGTGTAAACCAAAGGGCATATATTTAAAATGGTACATTCCAGAAGGTACCCGGAAAGCAGTCAACTCTTTAGCTGAATCCGCTAATGGCACTTGCCAGTAGCCTTTACATAAGTCAAGAGTTGTTAGATACTTTGTCTTGCCCAGCCGTTCAATGAGCTCGTCCACTCTTGGCATAGGATAGGGATCAAAGGCTGAAACTGCATTAAGCTTAGAAATGTCCACACAAAATCTAAGTGAGTCATCTTTCTTCGGTACCAGGACTACTGGACTACACCACTCGCTTTTTGACGGTTATATGATGTCCATTTCCAGCATCATTTCTACCTCTTCATTCAGAGCTGGGATCAAACGTGCCGGTACCCTGCAGTGTGTCTGTCTTATGGGTTCAAAAGCTCGTAGATGAATATTATGCTGAATGAGATCCGTTTTTCCAGGACTATCACAGAAAAGACCATCTGGAGCTCGCCCACAGAAATCTCGTTGCTGTTCCACCGTTAGGTGCTCTATGGCTGGGAAGGGCAGTGAATTTGGGATACCAGGAAAGTATTGTTCCCTCTATTCCTCCTCTTCTTCCACCTTTGTTGCCCACAGCTGCTCTGACCCCTCTTGTTTCTTGTCGTGCCAGGGTCTAAGGAGGTTGATATGATACACTTGATACTTCTTTCGACGATCTGGCATAAACACTTCATAGTTAACCGAGCTCAGTTTGCGTTTTACCTCATATGGTCCCTGCCATTTAGCTAACAAGCTACTGTGAGATGATGGGAGAAGTAATAGAACTTTCTGACCTAGAGTCAATGTCCTCTTTCTACTTGACTTGTCATACCACTGTTTTTGTTGTTGTTGAGCCTTTGTCATATTAACTTTTACCATTTCTGTTGTGAACTCCATCTTTTCTCTCATCTTGATCACATAAGACAGAATGTTTACCTGCTCGCTGGCATTGTCTGCTTCCCATGCTTCTTTCAAGATATCCAGGGGTCCACGCACTTGCCTCCCATAGAGTAACTCAAAAGGTGAGAATCCGGTAGATGTTTGTGGGACTTCACGATAGGCAAACAATAAGTAAGGTAGCCATTGGTCCCAGTCTGTGCCTGATTCGCATACAAACTTCCGCAACATTGACTTCAAAGTTTGGTTCAATCTTTCAACTAAACCGTCAGTCTGGGGATGGTATAGTGTGGTCTGAATACGATGTATATGCAACATAGAGTAAATCTGCTTCATTTGTCTAGATGTAAAATGACTTCCTTGATCCGTAATTATTTCTCTAGGAAACCCCACTCTTGAAAAGAGCTGCACAAGAGCATTCACCACTTGTCTCGTTTTTATGTTTCTAAGAGGAAAAGCTTCCGGGCATCTGGTAGCATAGTCTGAAACAACCAAGATATACCGGTTTCCCGATTTGCTCCTATCCAGTGGACCTACAATATCCATGGCAACGTGTTCAAAAGGAATGTCAATAATCGGTAGATTCACAAAGGGTGCTCTATCTCCTCTTCTACCTGGACGTACCAATTGACACTCTGAACAAGATTTACAGAAATCTATCACATCCGTATAGAGCCTGGGCCAATAAAACCTAGCAGCAATTTTCTCAAAGGTTTTTTTGCTGTCCCAAATGTCCTGCCCAAGGTATTGAATGACCTAGCTGTAAGATTTTCACTCTCATAGGCTCAGGGACCACCAATCTCTCTCCTTCCTGGCCTTGCAGGTACAGTCTATCATCCTTAATCACGAAATGATCTTTCTGTGAAATTGATGATATGGTACCCTTGAAGGGTTTTATATATTTTATCTGGGTTCTATATGTTTTATATCAATTACATTTTCTGTGTGTGTTTTTATATGATTATTACTGCTTACCTTATATAACATTACATTATTTTACTGTGTTGAGGAGGGCCTCAGAGTTAAGAGAGAATATTAGAGGGCAAAGAGGTATTTTCAACAGGATGTGGGGGTTGAGTATGTGTGGGCAGCATTCCATGCAGGGGAGAAGATAAGAGATGTGTGCTGCACATCCAAACACACATACCCTAATAGTGCGGGGTCCTACGTTTATGTGGAGGCAGGTGGGGGAAGTATTTTGTGTTGCAGATAGTAAAAGAAGAAGGACGTAGTCTATGAAAATATGAGATGAAGCCTCACTCCATTGGACACAAAGAAAGTAGCAGAGGTCAAGGCGCTCAGGGGTTGGCCACTGTCCGAAGCAAGCTTGAAGACACACCCACACATACACATATAAAATTGTTGTAAACCACTGAGGCGGGGCTGACTCTCTGTGTAGACTCTGAGGAGGCCCAGCGCGCTGTATTTCAGATTAATAAACTTCAACTTTTGTTCAACCGAAGTCCTTGAGTCCAATTTTTGGACACGCAGGACAGCTTATGTCCTTCAGATGGTGACGCCGACGTGATTGGCTAAAGGAGGACATTTCGGACAATCTTTAAAGGCTAAAAGGTGGAAAAACCGAGAAGGAACATCTTGTGTTCAACACAACGTCCGGACGAAAATGAGAGGTGAGCAGAGACCTGTTTTATCGAACATCTGCTGATTGACTACTCTAAATTGTTTGTGTTGAATTGCAAATATTCCTGATCATTTATTGATTTTTTGACAAATTTTTGTACAAGAGTGAAGTTTATTGGATTGAACATTTATAAATTTAAATTGGGTTCGAGTCCCTTGGTTTTATTAATAACCATAAATTTAATTTGGGTTCGAGTCCCTTGGTTTTATTAATAACCATAAATTTATTTTGGGTTCGAGTCCCTTGGTTTTATTAATAACCATAAAGTACCAATTTGGGTTGGAGTCCCTTGGTTTTATTAATAGCCATAAAGTACCAAATTGGGTTCGAGTCCCTTGGTTCTGGAAACCATAAATTTATAAAATTGTAAATTAATATTTTCTGTGATTTCTTTGGTACATTTTCTTCTATGTTTTAAATTGTGTATATATGAGCAAATTAAAATCCTGTTAGGAAACAGGTCACGTGGGGGGTATGAATGCATTGTAATATATTTTTTATGTTGTTGTATATTGTATTGTGACACAGAAAAAAAAACCCCAGGAGTAAGGGAGAGAGAGAAAATATCTCAGCCTTTGAGACTCTGTATATGTGTGTGTGCGTGTGTGTAAAAAAGAGAAAGGATGGCAGAATTTGATAGAGAGTGCGAGGAATATGGGTGTGTCTCGGTAACTGAACAGTGGGACCGTATGAAAGATATGCAGTTAGCACAAACCGAGGGTAAACATCATAAGAGGGAAAAGAAAATGATAGAAGAAAAATGGAGTCAGATATGTCTTGAAAATATGTGGGATAACCCACTAGCAGTGCCCTTGGCGCCCAAAGTCAGGGAAATGGAAAAGAAAGCCCACATGCGCGTTAAAGCACATGAGGCAGGAAAAGATAAAGTCCCATTTTTAAAACAAAGGCAATATGAGAAAATGGACAAAGAGCTCCGTGAGGAACTGAGACAGTGGACCAAATTAGCTCTCACAGCCTCTGCGCTAAGCAAGAAAAGGGAAGTGAACATGCCAGAGAAGAAAAAGCAAGTGAGAGAAAAAGGAAGTGAGCAGAAGCCAGCATCCAGTACACGCCCCACTCAGAGCAGCCTTTATCCCTCACTGGCCGGTCTTGGCCCTCCCCCTTACAGTATTGCCAAACAACAAGTGCAGGTCACGCTTAAAGACTCAGTGGAAGTTGATATACCAGACTTCGATGATGTAGTGCAGGACTTGAAAGCAATGACTGAAAGGGTGGCAGCAATGGAAAAAAGAGACAGACAGAGTAGAGATGTGGAGGAGGAAGAAGAAGGGTCAAATACGGGAAGCAAATCAAATCATGAGCACAATAAAGAACGAAGTTCAGAAGGAGGATCAGAAAAAGGGGATGGGGGTGTGGAAATTATCATTGAAGGGAGACTTAGACATGCAGCAGGCAATCCACCAGGGGACATTAATAGAGTGTTTAGAGATTTTCCCGACGAAGAGAATATCCCCATACCTCACTGCACCCGTTCACGGGGAGTGGTGTCTGAATGCAGTGGGCCAATGAGGCAATTAACAGGAGCCTATGGAGGTGAACAATACCCAGGGTCGCCAACGTTTGGGGGGGGTAAAGAGGGTACCGTGCGGATGATGCCTCTCCTTGCGAGCAGCCAGGGGGGTTTCAAGTACCAACCATACAGTCATAGTGACATGACTGCAGTCATGGCAAAATTGCCACCAATAACGTCAGGGGGAGGCCGCTGGTTAAACAAGTTAACTACCCTGAGCCATGGCACACTAATGGCATTGGGAGACGTGAGGTGCCTGTTGGGTCAAATCCTCACCCCGTCCCAAATGAGGGATTGGGAAAGAGACGCCGATACGGAGAATGTCGCACATGAGACACCCTTGACTGATGTGCTTACTCGTCTAGCACAGGCTCTGAGAGGTATGTTTCCCACCCCACCCACTGTGTACCAAAATATTAAGTTCCGCATAAAGCCAGGTGAAACTGGATCGAGTTATTATTTTAGATGCACTTCGGAGTGGGAACAGATGGTCGAAGAAAACGGCTTAAACAACCCAATTACTAAAGACATATTTAGAAACGCCGTAATGTCCGGGGCGCCCAATGGGGTGAAACAAGCGTTAGAAAACAACCCAGAGATGCCTGTGGCAACTGATTCAGTGTGGGAACGACACCTTATTTTCCATATAGACAAATTAGTGGATAAACAGTGTAGGGAGTCTGAGGAGGTGGAGACACTAAAAGCCCAGTTGCTTAAATTACAAATAGAGGCAGCTAAGGGAGGGAAGAAACCAAAGCAAATGGTGCAAGTCCCCCCTCAACCAAACACCAGTCAGCAAGGGCCTGTGGGAAACCAGACCCCTCCTGCCCCCTCGGTCATACCCCCATATTTTGGGTATGACCAAGGAGGAGCACCTCCACCATGGCAACAATATAGACAAAGGGGATGCTACCAAAACACAAGGGGTGGGTATAGAGGCAGAGGCCAAGATAGATCCCAACCACAAGGTCAATGGGGAGTGTGCCACGCATGTGGAAGTCCTGATCATTGGATTAGGGACTGTCCGACTCGCCAGGAACAGCAGGCCAGGGGACCAACTGCGAGGGGATGGGGTCCCTATAGGGGAGGTTCCAGAGGGCGTGGCTCTCACACCCCACAAAACACCCCGGGGCAACAGAACTTGGCTCCTCACAGCTTTCAGGCACCCATGCACCCTGAGTGCAACCCACAATGGGGCTCTGGGGGAGAAACAGGGGATTGTTGAAGGGGCCCACACAGAGAATCCACAAGAGGTCTGGGGGAGCCTCTTATGGAAATAGTGGTAAATGGCAGGCCACTAAAAGCACTAGTAGACACAGGTGCAACATACTCCACAGTCCAAAAGAGTCATATATCTGAGGCACAGATAAGTGACAAAACTGTTGGAGTCGTGGGTTTCTCTGGTGGGATAGAATACTGGCCTTTGACCACTCCTCTTACCACTACGGTGGCAAATCAGAGACTTGTACATGCGTTCCTATACTCCTCCAACGCACCAATACCCCTATTGGGACGAGATCTGTTGATAAAACTAAGGGCCAGCATTTTATGTTCTCCTAAAGGAGTGACGGTCACTTTCCCAGACGGCACTAGCATAGACTGTTCACAAAAACAAACCCTAGCATCACAACATGTACTGTTAGGAGGGCCTTTAGTAGAGAGGGCTGAAATTTACTGGATAGAGCTGGAAGACACACCAGCCTATACCAGTGTGGTGTCACTGTACACCAGAAATTTACCATGGATAAAAGATTTGGCAGTGTATCTTCCTCCCATTGACCCCTTACACTGTACCCTGTATTATGATAGAAATGGGAGTGACATAATTTACCAAGAAGCCTTCCAGGAAATGGAAGGGCACATGTGGAGAATGACAGGCGAAGGAATTTTTGTGGGAAAACAGGGAGTGACAGCGTTGATTGACCTAACGGAAAAACAGTTACAATGGTATCGAATGAGCCAAACTGCCACACCCCACATTTCGTTGGCACTGAGTCCTGGCCATGAAGCTAGGGAATTAGGGGGCATGACCAAAATTTTGAGGGAAGCTAGCGATTGGGCACTCTGTGACATTGCAGGAGTTCTGTATTCAAAAACAAATGAGGCATATTGGATTAATCAGAATACCGATGACTGTGGGACACTGACACAATGTCAGCTCTCCAGAACCCATGGTAGGGAACTGACTGATGGGGAGGGAGCAAAAGAGCTGATTGACAGACAACCAGCCTCCCTGTGGTCACAGGGCCCCACAGATGTAGGCCTGTGTGACATCACCCCCATCACTTTTAACATCAAGTCTGGGGAACCCCTTTGGATTCCCCAATATCGTAACAAACCTGAGGCTGATGAGGGTATTGCCCCCACAGTCCAGGGACTGTGTGACAAAGGTGTTCTTTCACCATGGCAATCTCCATGGAACACTCCTATTTTTCCGGTCCAGAAACCAGGAACAGACAAATATCGCTTGGTACATGACTTACGACGAATTAATGAGTTGGTAACAACTCCGACTCTCTCTGTTCCCAATCCGTACACAGCAATCTCGAGCCTAACTCCAGAACACCAATGGTTTACGTGCATTGATTTGGCAAATGCGTTTTTCTGTATTCCCATTGCAGAAGAGTGTAAATCATGTCTGGCATTTACCTATAGGGGAACACAGTTCTCATACAACAGACTACCACAGGGTTTTGTCTTATCACCGGGTATCTTCAATCAAGTATTGAGAGATAAGCTCCAAACCTGTCCTTTGCCCCCAACATGCGTGTTAATTATGTATGTTGATGACCTGTTGCTGGCAGCAACCTCTGCTGAGGACTGTCTGAAGGCCTCCGAAGCCATTATGGTGCAACTGAAAACGGCAGGGTTTAAGGTGAGCAAAGAAAAACTGCAATTATGTCGTCCATCAGTAACATTCATGGGCAGACTGATTACAGGGCAGGGAACAACCCTTTCCCACCACCACCGAGATGGCATCCTGTCACATCCCAAACCAACTTCTGTGAAGGACATGTTATCCTTCCTGGGATTAACCGGATTCAGCAGGAACTACATTCCTATGTATGTAGCTGTGACCACCCCACTGAGGGCCATGGTCAAAGAACAGGGGATGAGGAACTTAACAGCAGAGCTCATATGGACCCCAGAGGCAGAACGGTCATTTATTGAGCTTAAACAGAGCTTGTCCCACGCAGCACGTCTTTTCAGTGCAGATTACACACTACCTTTTTTCTTGGACGCGTCTGAAACTGGGCAAAGTGCCCATGGCGTGTTGTTCCAGAAATACGCAGGCACACGACAGGTGTTACTGTACATCAGCGTCTTGTTAGACCCCATTGAGCAAAGACAGCCGGCATGTGCACGATTTGCAGCCGGACTGGCGAAAGTAATCGAGAAATCATCACACTTAGTCATGGGCCACACCCTTACGGTTCTGACATCACATTCTGTCTTGGCTTTCATCAACTCAGCCTCATTTACCTTCTCCCCATTGAGACAGCGTAAATTGGCTCGGTGTCTAACAGCACCTAACATCTCATTTACACATGACGGTGTTAACATGGCAGACTTGTTCTCCGCTGGAGAACCACATGACTGTGTCCCTCTCACGGAACAGGCGTCCAGGGTCAGAAAAAATCTGACTGCCACCCCACTTACACCACCTGACAATGTCCTAACGTTGTTCACAGATGGGTGCTGTTTCCGTAAGGACAATGGCATGCTTACATCTGCCTACGCTGTTGTAGAAGCCTCTGGTGGTCAGTACATCACCAAATATGCAGAACTACTAGCAGGCAAACAGTCTGCTCAAAGAGCTGAGCTCATTGCTGTCACCAAGGCCTTAACTTATGCAGGTGACAGACGTGTCAACATATATACAGACTCTGCTTATGTTGTGGGCGCTGTTCACGTGGAACTTCCAGTCTGGCAACGTTGTGGGTTTGTCACTTCTTCTGGACGACCGATTCTTCATGAGAAGGAAGCCAAGGACCTGTTGGCAGCTCTCCTCGTTCCTGAGGCGGTGGCTGTCATCAAATGTCAAGGACATGACAAGGGGGACTCAGACATAGCTAAAGGCAATGAGGCAGCGGACCAGGCTGCCAAACAGGCTGCTGGGTACCTCCCGAAAATGCTGTTGCAAATGTCTGTGCAGGATTGCAACCTTTTGCCATCATTTACCAGACCAGCCTTAGTTGACGAGCACAAAAAATGTTCCCCAGAAGAAATTTCAGTCTGGAAAGAACATGGGGCTGTACAGGCCCCAGATGGCCTGTGGCAGGCACCGGATGGTCGCCCTGCCTTGCCACTTAACCTTACACCCTCAATCATGGCCCAAGCCCACACCTATGCTCATGTAGGTAGCAAACAAATGGCTAAAACCCTGCGGTATTGGTGGCATCCGTTTCTGACGGCCACAATCAGTAATTTCGTGCTGTCATGTACTGTATGTCAAGAGCATAACCTAAAACCATCATTGAAACAACTTCAGGGTAGTTTTACACGTCTCAAGGGGCCAGGGGAAGAAATTGTCATAGATTTCACTGATATGATAGAGAGGGTGCAGGGAAAGAGATATCTATTAGTGATTGTGGATAGATTCACTGGGTGGCCAGAAGCATACCCCACTGGCAAAGAAGACAGTACAGCAGTCATCAAGTGCCTAATCAATCATTACATACCACATCATGGCTTTCCTCGCAGAATCAGGTCAGATAACGGGTCTCACTTCAAGAATGAACATTTACACACAGTTGAAAAGTCTTTGGGGCTCGTACATGCATTTGGGGCCGTCTGGCACCCCCAATCACAAGGGAAAGTCGAACGTATGAACCTCACGCTTAAACTGAAATTGGCTAAAATCTGTGCACAGACCAAATTGACATGGCTCTCTGCCCTACCGATTGCATTGATGTCAATAAGATCGTCTGCAAACAGAATCACAGGGTTCACACCTTTTGAATTACTAACTGGTCGTTCATTTCCAGGTCCATCTACACCACTGACTGCTGATTCCTGTGGAATGGTGTCTCACTGTGTGTATTTTGACAAACTAACTGGTCTAATCAAACAATTTTCTGAGCAGGCTCCTGTCACATGTGATCCAGAACCATTTCCTGTTCCGTCACAGTATGTCCGCCTGAAGAAGTTTCGCAGGAAATGGAATGAGGCTCGGTGGTCTCCTCCCCTGAGAGTCATTGAGAGAACCAGTCACTGTGTGCGACTGGCTGGAAAAGGCGACACATGGTATCACCTGTCATCTTGTGTTAACTGTGATTCCCCCAACAGGTCGCTGTCTGACACTGCTGTGGACCTGAAGACTCAGGTCCAAGAGAGGGAGGATTCCAGTGATAGCACTCCATCTGCAGAGAGCAACCAACAAATCCTCCAAGTGAGGGAGGTACAGTTCAGAGAGGGAATTGACGACCTTCCACAGGACTGGACTCTGCAGATATGTCATAAAAAGGTGACCTTTTTTCAGGCCCACCAGGAGAGCAACTTGGCACATTGTATTAGCCAAGATTGTGAAGACAGTCCAAAAGCATTCAATGAACAGGTAAAGGCACATGTGAGACAACAAAACAAAGCAGTAGGCCAGTGTGCGGTTACACAGGGAGAAGACGGAAGAATCATCTTCCATTTAATAACCACAGTTAACAACACTGACTTCATAACATATGAGAATCTTGAAAAAAGCTTACTATGTATGAGGGACTGGTGTCTGACACATTGGGTAAAAAGTGTTTCCATACCGTGGTCAGAGTGGGGAAAAGACAGACTGCAATTTCGCAAAGTTTCACATATCATAACTGAGGTTTTTGCAGGAACAGATATGACAATAACTATATACATGTCGTAATCAAATTAATAAGTTCTTTTGAAGATTAGTTATAATCCTTACTTTCATTTTTAATTTTCATTTAAGTACTTTATCTAGATGTGTTAAAATTGGTATGAAATGTACGTAATTGATACAAGGTAATTTTTTGAACACGTATATCCGGTAGGAGGTTTTAAACTTTAATCCATCTTAAGAGTAGTTATTTTTGTTCAGTGTATAAATTGTGTGAAGTTACATGGTCAAAATGAGGTTGTGGGAAAATTGGCCATGCCTGGGAATCCTCACTGTCATCTCAATTGTGGTGGTAGGAACAATTTTTGGCATTGAGAAATTACAGGAAAATAACAAAGTAAAGAATACAACAAATGGAACAAGCGGTACAAGGGGGTTGATCACTAGGCACAAACGAGACGCAGGGGAATCCAAAGATGAGTGTTTAAGACAATATGGCGGTATTGAACTAAATTACGAAAAAGGCAGCACAACTTCATTCACATTTGACCTGTGTTCAGTCATAGCATGTGGTGGGCATAACTCATCATGGAGAGGATATGACATATACTTGTGTGGATTAGGGTGGCCTGGGAACCAAGCATGGTGTCCCACATGGAACCATGTATGGCAGTCCACGCAGCCAGGTTTCAAAGGAAGTACAGACAAAAAGACCACAGATGGAAAACTAAAGGTATCAGGTCATTTCACCATACAAAGAGATTTCAGTGCCAATAATAACCCTATCACTATGTCTATAACAGATCTTAAACAGGACCCATACAGTCAAAAACCCTCCGGGGTACCAGGGCAGTGTTGGCAAACTGATACCGCACATTTCTTTGTATTAATAGGGGTAGATGTAACAGGAAAAGATCCAATAGGACTGATAAAGATTAACATGATGGATAAACCATCACCTAATGTAACAACATCACGTAATGCATCTGTTACAACAATGAAAAACACACAGGCAGGTGTAGACTACACAAAATTGACCCCAGAAGACATTATAGAGAAAGCCACAGGGTATGGAGAAACCAACCTGTGGCTGGAATGGCTCATTAACACAGCTAAGGAACAAAAAATAGATGATTGCATGGCATGTGCAGGGGCAAGACCCACATTGCATATCACTCCAGCACCATTATACCCAAACGATACCTGGGGTTATCAATGTATGTTGTCATTGACTAAAGGTATGGATGTCAACTGTACCACATTAGCTTCTCTATTTCCACCAATAAATAATCTATCACGAATAGGACCATTCACACCCAGACAGGATAATTATACGTGCTTTAATATTACCTCTGCGAACGCAGCTAGGAATTATGGTCAAATTGAACAACATTGGTGTGCCACAGTTGTGGAGACTACCGATGGATCGGTCATAGGGTCATGGGCCAGAGCAGGATTGTATTACTATTGTGGGGATCGACGGCTGTTTGTGCGCATACCCCTGCGAACGGTAGGACTGTGTGCTATGATAAGGCTAGGAGCACCATTGACTATAATAGGTGAAAGAGTAGTAGAAGGCCCTAGCTCAGGAGCCTCTGCTATGACACGCCGCAGGCGAAGACATGTCTTGGCCAAACGAAGCGCCATAATTGACTTATCTCTAAACAGCCCCACTTATATAGATTCTATAGGAGTCCCAAGAGGAGTCCCTGATGAATATAAACTAGCAGACCAGATAGCCACAGGATTCGAAAACATACCTATTATAGCCGCACTTTTCCCTGTAACACCCAATAAAAATGTAGACAGAATAAATTATGTACACTATAACGTTATGAGATTGGCCAACCAAACCACAAAGGCGGTAGAAGGCCTAGCGGAACAATTGGCTCCCACATCACTTATGGCCATACAAAACAGGATGGCGTTAGACATGTTATTGGCAGAAAAGGGTGGAGTTTGCCACATGTTTGGAGAACAGTGTTGCACGTTTATCCCAAATAACACTGCACCAGATGGATCAGTTACCAAAGCACTAGAAGGCCTTAGAGTGCTGTCTATTGAAATGAAAGAAGCGTCTGGCATAGACAATCCTGTGAGCCAATGGCTAGAGAGGGCCTTAGGAAAATGGAAAGCTTTAATCATGTCCATTGTGGTGTCAATAGCCGTGTTTGTGGCTATTCTGGTCACATGTGGATGCTGCTGTGTCCCATGTATCAGATCACTATGTAATCGACTGATCGTCGCAGCTATAGAGAAAAAAGACCCCAACCCACCTCCATATGTAATGCCGTTATTAGCGGCAGACCACTATCATGATGACAGTGAGGAAGAGGACAGCCATGTGTATAAATGTGACATTTAATACGTCTTGTATAATCTTACTTCATTATTTTCATAGGTGTGACTTTTACTGTGTTTCATACATTTCACTTCATTTATTTGATAGACGTGTACTGCTATATGCTTATCCGTTGAAACTATGACACTATAATTATTGTGATGTACCCCGTATAATATAGAGGGTAACCATGTGGGATATGTGTGTGTGACCTCTTTCAGAGGTCAAGAGAGGGATTGAAGGGTTTTATATATTTTATCTGGGTTCTATATGTTTTATATCAATTACATTTTCTGTGTGTGTTTTTATATGATTATTACTGCTTACCTTATATAACATTACATTATTTTACTGTGTTGAGGAGGGCCTCAGAGTTAAGAGAGAATATTAGAGGGCAAAGAGGTATTTTCAACAGGATGTGGGGGTTGAGTATGTGTGGGCAGCATTCCATGCAGGGGAGAAGATAAGAGATGTGTGCTGCACATCCAAACACACATACCCTAATAGTGCGGGGTCCTACGTTTATGTGGAGGCAGGTGGGGGAAGTATTTTGTGTTGCAGATAGTAAAAGAAGAAGTACGTAGTCTATGAAAATATGAGATGAAGCCTCACTCCATTGGACACAAAGAAAGTAGCAGAGGTCAAGGCGCTCAGGGGTTGGCCACTGTCCGAAGCAAGCTTGAAGACACACCCACACATACACATATAAAATTGTTGTAAACCACTGAGGCGGGGCTGACTCTCTGTGTAGACTCTGAGGAGGCCCAGCGCGCTGTATTTCAGATTAATAAACTTCAACTTTTGTTCAACCGAAGTCCTTGAGTCCAATTTTTGGACACGCAGGACAGCTTATGTCCTTCACCCTCTCTATTGGCTTTATCACTCAAAGTTTGAGTGACTTGTCCTGTTTCTGCAATTCAACAATATCATGAGGAATATCCTCCATTTCACTTACTTGAGGTTTGTGTAACTTCTCAATCATTTTAGTTCCTTCCAACCTTTCCTGACGCCTCTGACGTCTTGATTTTCTGGGTTTGGAAATTACATCAAATGGTAAATCTTCAAAAGACTGTTTACTGACCATATCCTGCTTAGCCTGGGCTCTTGTAACCACTCTTGCGTCCGCTATATCTTTGTCATTTTGCAACAGATCTACCAGCACTGGAACATCCCTCCCTAAAATCACTGGATAGGGTGACTGCTCCAGAACCCCAACTGATAGATGGTAAGCCTGTCCTTCAATTTCAATTACCAAATCGGTCTTAGGATATTCCCTTTCGTCACCATGAATACAACGAACTCTCAATTTACCCTGTACACATGTATTTGGCACATCCAAGCATTCTCTTCTTACTAAAGTCTGGCTTGAACCTGAATCAACCAATGCTTTAAAGACATTGTTTCCAATCTTCACCTCAATGATGGTATCCGTGTTCAACTCTGCCTCCTTTAGCGCCTTTAACGGTCTTGATCCTCATCACTAGTCCAAGGCAACATTCTTGGCGTGGAAAAACTGGTCGGTGCCCCACCTTGTGCTCCTCTCAAATAATCCTGTGTATTTGGCGTTGTAAGCACATTATCCGTGCTCTGAACACTTGATTGCGTTATAGGAAGAGGACTCCCTGAAGTAGCTAATGGTTGCAAGGATGGACCTGGTACTCCGTCCGTTAACAGTCTTTGCTGTCTGTCGTGATGTACCTCAGCTTGAAGAAGTGAAAACTGGTGCTGTAATGTTCGCCACTTATGCTCCTGACGTTGACCCTCCATCTCTAGTCGCTCCTCTCTCTGTTGTTGCTTTTGTAGAAATGATTGTAGTATATCCTTCATAGAGCCTTGAAGCTCTTTAGACACATCCCCATCCATGTCTATGTGTATGGTTTGCTCTGCAGCAGATGCCCCAACCTTGGTTCTAACCACCGTTGTATCACTTTTCAATGAATCTTGCTTCTTAGCTGGCATTTTTAGTACAATAGTCCTTCAATGTCTTCAGCTTGCCTGCAGACGAAACCTTTCTTACTAACCTACTTTACTATCTCCATTTGTTATTGTCTCCATATTGCCTGGGACCACCGCTGCCACCATGTGTCAGATAGTATGACTTTGACCTTAAAAGTGTAATGGAGAATGGAGACAACCACAAACAAACTGAGAGGTAAGTTAACTAAAGGTATTTATTCGTTGCTGGTTTTCATAAAGAATGGTCTAAACAAATAATAAAAATAACAAAATGAATGTTGAACAAACAAATATTAGTTGAACCATGAAAGAAAAAGAAAAACTGCGATGAGCAGCAAACCTCACTGACACTAATCAATGTCCTCCAAGTCGTGATTTGACTCTGCCAGTCTTGTAGCAGACCTAGCCTCTCGCATGGGTTTCCTCTGCACCATACCATGCCTGTTTAAAACACCTAGGCTTCCCGCCAAATCTGAGATGGATTAAACCATTCTAGGGGATGAGTTTCTCCCATCATACACCCTCTTGCTGTAACCAATGGTATGGTCCAACATAAGGTAGGTTCCAGTTAAGCACGCTCTCCTGATGACATAATTTAACAGTCACGGTGTAAGTGGCCACTAGAAGTCGCTAGAGGTAATTCATTCGCAGTCATTCTATTCAGGTGACGGGGTTTTGCGACTGTGAACCCAGGAACCTGTATAGCGGATCAATAATTCACTTTCCGAATTTTCTCTCCTATCGAAAGCTCAGTGATGCATGTAAGTTTAAAATGTTGTGTAATCTTGGTGCTATTCACTGTAAGGATGGTTGTTAAGTTGCCTAGTTTTATGTTCGCATTTTGTGTGCAGTTTATTCCAATGACTTTCACGCTAGTGGCTAACTCAGGAAGCAGCCAGTTTAAAGTTTGCACCCCTTGGTGAGCGGAGCGAGGTGTGTATTTTATTTTGTTTGTTTGTTTTGTTCCCATGTTTAAAAGACGGAAAACCTTATTGATGTATATGTAGACTGTTTCTGTAAATTATCATACCGTGTATTTGTATCAGGAACGTGTTAGCAGAGCACTGATCGTTTGTGTTACTTTACATATCCTTAAGATCATTTCAATGGGCATTGCATATTGTATTATGCATGATGATGCACTGTAAAGTTTGAGGATTTACCTGTAATATTGTGTTATGTCAAAGACTTGATTGTTAATCAGCATATGTGTGTTGTTTTCTAGTTTTCACGGTGCTTATGCTGGTTACAAAGTAATAAAACCGACAACACCCGTTAGAGACTCTCTGCTTCATACACAAGAAAGCCAAGGGCTGCTACACACGGCATCACAGACACTAAGTAATAAGTTCTAGAAAGGGAATCTATTCAAGTGCTTACTGGTTATTTGTTACATTTTCTATTGGCAGAATAAAATTGTTACACTTAAATAAAAAAATGTGAAGTTACACTTCGGCTTTGTTGGTTTAGTGCAGTACCTAAAGTAAATAAAATTACATAATTTTAACTACTTTTTGATCATAGCAAACAAAATAAAAAAAGATAATCTTAGAATAGAAGATATGCTTTCTTTTGCATCAAATAAATGATCAATAGTTAAGTATGTGGTCTTGTAGTCATGATTTTCTTCTGGCTCTATCTTGACTGTCTAAATTGGACTTGATCTTGACTTGGACTCAAAGTTCTCAGGACTTGGACTTGACTTGGACTCGAACCTCTTTGGATTCTGTCTTGACTTGGACTCGAAGCTCTCTGGACTTGGACTTGTCTTGAACTCGACAACAGTGGACACCACTACAGCCCTAACTAGATGTCTGGAACAGGCGTTGATGCTCGACTGGCTTTTGATTCGGTATGTTTCTTGCCAAGTGAAACTTAGCATGGCCTACTTTTAGTATATGCCGCTGCGATTTTTAGAATAATCAGGATAGCTGTCACTTGTGGTGTGATGTTTGGGGCCCCAGCATGAAGTGTTTTAGTGGGACAGGCTTTCCCACGTTGTCCACAAAACACTTGTCTGAGCGTGCCGTTCCTTACTATTGTGTCGTCGACCAAATGGCTTTGTCTGCGTGGGATTTGCAGTGTGGAGGCGTTGGCTGTTAAAAACATCTCAGGTTGGTGGCAGGTCTCTATGATTACCTTCTGTGTTCTGATGTGAATGGAACATCGCAGGATGGTAAAGCAGGCATGTGGTGAAGCGCAGGTGCCATTTGGTGTGTACATGGCAACGTCTTAAGCGGGCAGTTCTTTTTAACAGTTCACAAACCTTGTAGCTGATGTTCTGTGTAGCTCCTCTCCTCACCTTACCTAAACCCTGACAGAATCATATGAGAAAAAGCCAAGGAACCATCACGGGACTACATGGTTATTTATTGAACTAACTCTACAAACAATAAGGCCTGGACACATACTGACAAAACACACAATACGTTAACATGAAACACAAACACACTAGGAAGAGCGGAGAGAGAGTGAGAGAGGGCATGGCCGCGAGGCAGGTAAAACATGTCTGAAAACCCAAAAAAATCATCTTTAACAAATAGGCACGAACTCAATGCAGCTATTCTATACATAGAATCGGAAACTTGTGAGCTCTGTGCTGGATCAATATCCATGGGCACGTGGATAGAAATCTTGAATGGTTTCAGAATGCAGTCCTGTTGAAACGCTGAGTTTAGGTGACCGAAGTTCCATGGCCTAATTGGACTCCCCAGAGGGGAGCCGCAAGACCGGGTGTTTGTTTGATTGTCCTCAATGTTATCTTTTATCTTTTAAATGTGTACCTGCCCTGCCCCCAGATGGCCTGCAGGCCGATCCCAAGAATGCGATAAGTGGGCCAGAGAAAGTTCCTTTGTTTCTCATGTCGCCTCATTGGCATACCTCTGACAGTATGGTTAATTTGCACCTTATAACTAAGCTTAGTTATGGATAGTATGATGCATGCTATAGAATTATAACATAGCTCATCAGATAGGGAATTAAAAGAGGAGGAGTTACATAGTTAACATACTGGACCTCATTTATGAAACGAGCGTACGATAGAAAACTTGGACGTATGGCTGTTTCCACGCAAAACTTGGCATTTATCAAAATGGAAGTGAGCGGTTGCTATGATCAAATCTCACAACAGGTCTCAGTTCGTGTACGCAAGTTTTGAGAAAGGCCGAATTTCCATGTATGCAATCCCTTTTGATAACTGATAAGGAATAATGACAAATAGAAAGAAAGAGATTTTTCGTTTAGTATGACAATGTAAAAATAGACTCCAATGCGATTTCTTATTTTCATTACATTAATAAAATAATTATTTTCTAGTCTAATTATATGATTATTTAATTGCTTGAAATTACAAGGTTGACTGGTGCTTTTGTGTACAAAACTTTAATGAAATTGTAGGCTACTTAAATAATTTACGATGATTAAGATGAACAGTTCAAAGTAGCATAATTCATTAAAAAAATGACTCAACTCAACTCAACTCAACTTTATTTATATAGCGCTTTTTACAATTTTCATTGTTACAAAGCAGCTGTACATGAGACACATTTAATACAAGTATGAATTCTAAAGCAGCCCCCCCGGCCAGGCAGATAGTGCAAAACAATATGCAAACGGTGGTGAGGAACCCAAAACTCCCATCGAGAAAAAAAACCTCAGGGGAACCCAGGCCCAACCAGGGGATTCCAGTTCCCCTCTGGCAAAAGCTGCTGCCTCTGCACAAGCTCAACAGTGCTTGCACAACAAGGCTTAGTAAAAATATAAAAATTAAGGATTAAAGATTATCATTAACAATCTAATAGCATTTGAAATGTTGTAGGAAAAACAAAGTTGTCGCGTCCTTTATCCAGCTCTATCCTCTTAGCACTTGTCAGGTCACCGCTTTCCATTCTCAGCTCTGCCATCAGGTCTGGGCATGAACTGCATCCTGCGGTAACCTTGGAACAAAGAGACAAGACTGGCTGAGAGTAGAGTACTGTTCTGCACTCTTTGATGCAACAAGTGCATCATTTGTTGTTGGATGTGTTCCTGGTTCCGGTTGATCTAGATAATGCAGCCTAAATCCTCTGAGGATTAATATTATGGAGGTGTAGTGTATGCAAGATTAAAAAGATGAGTCTTTAGTCTAGATTTAAACTGACAGAGTGTGTCTGCCTCCCGGACCGTGCAGGGAAGAATATTCCAAAGTTTAGGCGCTAGATAAGAAAACGATCTACCACCTGCACTTGATTTTGAAATTCTAGGTATTACCAACTGACAGGACCCCTTAGAGCGTAATGTACGTGGAGGTCTGTAATACAATAGAAGTTCATTCAAATACTGCGGCGCTAGACCATGTAGGGCTTTATAGGTAATAAGCAAGATCTTAAAGTTAATGCGATGCTTTATAGGTAACCAGTGCAAGGTTGACAGAACCGGGGTTATATGCTCATACTTTTTTGTACGTGTAAGAACTCGAGCTGCCGCGTTTTGAACCAGTTGCAGTTTTTGTAATAGGCCCGCAGGGCAACCACCTAGAAGTGCATTACAGTAATCTAGTCTTGATGTCATGAATGCATGAATTAATTTCTCTGCATCTGAAAGTGACAGTATATGACGTAATTTAGATATATTCTTAAGATGGAAAAATGCAATTTTACAGGTGTTTGCGACATGGCTTTCAAATGAGAGAGTACTGTCGAATACAACGCCAAGATTCTTAGCTGATGACGAGGATTTTATGGAGCATCCGTCAATCGTTAAGCAGTATTCTTGGTTGTTACGCATAGCAGTTTTCGGTCCAGTAAGTAACACTTCTGTTTTGTCCGAGTTTAGTAGTAAAAAATTGTTACTCATCCACATTTTTAAGTCAACTATGCAATCCTTTATTCGATGAAACTGCTGGGTTTCATGAGGCATCGAGGAAATATAAAGTTGAGTATCATCAGCATAACAGTGAAAGCTAATTCCGTGTCGCTTTATTATATCTCCTAGAGGTAGCATGTATAATGCGAAGAGCAGGGGTCCCAAGACTGAGCCCTGTGGTACACCGTACTGGACTTGTGATTTGCGGGACACCTCATTGTTTATTGCTACAAATTGAAAACGGTCGGATAAATAAGACTTAAACCATTTCAATGCTATTCCGTTAATGCCAACGTAATTTTCGAGTCTATGTAGAAGTATGCTGTGGTCAATGGTGTCAAATGCAGCACTGAGGTCTAGCAGCACCAATAACGAAATACAGCCACGGTCAGACGCTAAAAGCAGATCATTTGTAACTCTGATCAAAGCAGTCTCTGTACTGTGACATGCTCGAAATCCAGACTGGAATTCATCATTAATGTCATTCCTTTGGAGGAAGGAGCATAATTGAGTTGAAACTACTTTTTCCAGAACTTTAGATATAAAAGGTAAATTCGATATAGGCCTGTAATTCCCTAGTTCTTTAGGGTCGAGTTTGGGTTTTTTTAAAAGAGGCCTTATAACAGCCACCTTAAATGCTTTAGGCACATGTCCTAATGTCAGAGATGAGTTAATAATACTAAGAAGAGGATCTATAATTTCTGGGAGCATTTCTTTCAGTAGTTTTGTAGGTATAGGGTCTAGCATGCATGTTGATGATTTAGATGATCTAATGATTTTAGACAGTTCATCGTGATCTACTGTAGAAAATAATTGCAATTTCTCCTTAGGGGTGCTGTAGTTAGTTTGTTCAGCGGATTTCACTACAGGTTGCATTGTTATAATTTTTTCTCTTATATCTTGGATTTTACTCGTGAAGTAGTTCATAAATTCATCACTGTTATGCTGATAATCAGAATCTGACGTCGATGACAACTTATTTTTTGTTAATTTAGCCACGGTGTTAAATAAGAACCTAGGGTTGTGATGGTTTTCCTCTATTAGTGTTGAAAAGTAGGCGGATCTAGACGTTTTTATTGCATTCCTGTAATTTCGAGTACTATCCTTCCATGCTATACGAAATACCTCTAAATTCGTTTTCTTAAAGTTGCGCTCCATTTTACGGGATGCCTTTTTTAGAGTCTGAGTGTGTTCATTATACCACGGTGTTGGGCTGCTATTTTTAATTTTCTTTAAACGCAGAGGAGCAACTGTGTCTAATATTTCCGAGAAAGTAGAGTTAAAATTTTCAATAGTAGTGTCAAAATCGTCAACGTTATTACTCATGCTAGATATTTTAGACAATTCAGGCAGATTATCGAGAAACGCATCTTTGGTAGTTGAAGTGATCGTTCTACCATATTTGTAACAAGGAGTTTGATTTGCAGCCGTAGGCCAGTGAAGCAAACATAATATCAGATAATGATCCGAAATATCTTCACTCTGCTGAACGATTTTAACATCGTCCACATTTATACCATAAGAAAGTATTAAATCTAAAGTATGATTATGAAGGTGAGTGGGTCCTGACACATGTTGACTAACGCCCATGGAGTTAAGAGTGTCTTTGAAAGCCAGTCCCAAGGCATCTGTATCATTGTCTACATGGATATTAAAGTCACCGACGACAAGGACTCTATCTGCGGCCAGTACTAGTTCTGATAAGAACCCACCAAAATCTTTAATAAAATCTGTGTATTTAAAATGACAATAGGCCTAATCAGTATATTTACATGCAATGTGTTAGTTTACCTTTTTGCAAGATCTTTGTTTGACAAATACGCATTCTAATAAAAACAGACTGATTAAATTTAGTTTTTTGTGCAATCTTCTCTTAGAAATTGAAAGACGCACACTTGGTCTTATGGTGGTTTTTCTATTATAGTATTGAGTTTTCTTACATAAAATGATACATTTAGTTAGTTATAGGTTTCATGTATTCTTAGGAAACAAGATTGGGCCTCGTGTATAAGTATGAGCTCATGAACACCTGCATGAACAACAAGCATCTTATCTTAGCTGCACGTACACCACAAATAAGTTTTAATAAGGAAGTTTGGTTTGTCTCATAGAGTCAAGGACGCTGGTATCTCTTAACAGTGAGCTCATTTTAACAAAGCTAAGAGTATGAGTCTGAGAACTTGAACATCTGCACACGCACCATATATCTTTTAACAGTAAGACGTACACCCCACACACTTTTGTAGGGAAGTCTAATTAAATCGCATTCAACCAAGGATACTGGGTAGCTCTTTATCGCTAAACCATGAGCTCATCTTTGATAGAAACATGGTTAAATCATGTATCGTCCGAAACCCCCAGGAAAGTGTCAAGATAAAGAGGCACTTGTTTTTGAGAGGCTCACGCAACCATTAAATCTAAATATGGTAGGACGGAACTATGAGCGCAGAGGGACGGGCTAATGAAAAAGTGATGTCATATGAAACCTGATTGGAAGAAGACGATGTCATGCACACATGATTGGTTTAAACTGTGATAACAACTTGAAAACAATGTATAAAAGATGGAGTCAGATATGTATTCGTTTGATCCCTTCAGATGAACTCTGAATATCCCACTTTGTTTGTCCGGGCAAATAAAGTTTAAACTCTTGGCACCTGGAACCCTTGTCTCTGAGATTTCTTTCTGCGATGGAAGGCCGATTCGCCACAACATATTTGGTGACCCCGAGACGTGATCCAGGTTAGAGGGGAGGAGGCTGACGGCTGTGACGGGTGAACCAGACAAGCTGATCGCACAAAAAAGGGCCCTAAAAAAGGTGAGCATATTTGCTTTATAGTATAAGTTTTGTGCGGTCAGCTAAAGGTAAACTCTGAATGTCGTTGGTCCTCTTAAAGCCTCTCCTAAATTGAACAAAATTTAATGTTAGAAATTGCACTAGTTTGCCAAGTCTTAAGGGTATCCAGATCTCAAGAAATGTGTGGGTGATTGTGTGTATGAAAAAGTGTATGTGTGTATGACAGATTGTATATAGGTGAGGAGCCAGTGGAGCAGACGGAGAGTAAATCTTACTTTGGGAAGTAAGTCGCACAGTGGGTGTGTCGCGTTGGGACGCGGGAGTAAATCTTACTTTGGGAAGTGAGTCGCACAGTGGGTGTGTCGCGTTGGGACGCGGGAGTAAATCTTACTTTGGGAAGTGAGTCGCACAGTGGGTGTGTCGCGTTGGGACGCGGGAGTAAATCTTACTTTGGGAAGTGAGTCGCACAGTGGGTGTGTCGCGTTGGGACGCGGGAGTAAATCTTACTTTGGGAAGTGAGTCGCACAGTGGGTGTGTCGCGTTGGGACGCGGGAGTAAATCTTACTTTGGGAAGTGAGTCGCACAGTGGGTGTGTCGCGTTGGGACGCGGGAGTAAATCTTACTTTGGGAAGTGAGTCGCACAGTGGGTGTGTCGCGTTGGGACGCGGGAGTAAATCTTACTTTGAAAAGTGAGTCACACAGTGGGTGTGTCGCGTAGGGACGCGGGGTCCTGTCAGGTAACGGGACGTAAAGTATATACATATAATGTGTGTGAGCAAATTAAAATCCTGTTAGGAAACAGGTCACGTGGGGGGTATGAATGCACTGTGATATGTTTTTATGTTGTTGTATATTGTATTGTGACGATAGAAAAACTCAGGAGTGAGGGACAGAGAGAAAAAACTTCAGCCTGTGAGACTCTGTGTGTGTGTGTGTGCCTGTGTGTGTGTGTGTGTGTGTGTGAAGAAGAGGTTGTGAGTGTGTGTGCAAGAGTGGGAGGCTAGGAGGCCCCGCAAGTGTGTGCGTATGAAAAAGTGAATGAGAGAGAGAGTGCATATGTGTGAATGGGAAAAAGGACATGGAACAAATAAAAATTGCAGTATAATGTTTGTCCAGTAAAATGTATGAGAAGAAGGAGTGTTAGGTTTTTGATGTTTAAAGAGGCATGCGTTTCGAGACTAGGTGCAAGTTTTTGCTGTGTGTCTGTGTCAAAGTTTCATGTGGTAATAAAAGTATTTGAAAAAAAAAAAGATGAATGCAAAATAATGTGTCTATTAGGGTTTAATAGAAAAACAGTTTGAGCACATGAGAGAAGCAAGAGTGTGTGTAGAAGATAAAGAGGTAATTTATGGAGTCAGATAAAGATTTGAAGGATATAGTGTATGTGTGAGTTTGGCTCACTGTGAGCGCATGAGACTTAATGGCAGCCGAAGAATAGAGCTCCTTTGATTAAAGCACGAAGAACATTGTCAAATGAAAAAATAGAAGATATATTTTGTAGCTTACAAATATGTTTTAAAAATTGTGAGATACTTGGTATAAAGCCGGTAGAATATACCCAAAAATAAATAAATAAATAAATAATTAAAATCTCAGACCATAAGGCCTGAGTGTGTGTGTGCTGGAACCTTTGAGGAGTGATTTATTAGACAGCAGAAGGGCCTCTGGAGTGTGTGAGTATTCTGCGTGCTGTGAGCGTATGAGACCAGAGTGCTGCTGTGAAAAGAACTGTTTTACATTGAGTGAAAAGTGAAAAGCATTGCTGGATTGTGAATTCTTGTTATGTTCTATTGATGTTTTAAAGACGTATGGCTGGAATTGAACTGCTAGATGGGGAAAGTTTACAATCATATTTTGAGAGAGTAAGAGTAGCCAGAATATTGACTGAGACAAAGGGAGTTAGTGATCACTTCTGGAGAGAACCATTTTATAGGGACTTAGCAGGCATCAAGAAGCCACTGACAGAGGAAAAGAAAAATTATTTCTTGGACGAATTAGTAGAAGTTCAGAATTTGAAACAAATTGAACAGGAGTGGCCATATGTGAATTGGAGAGGTATAGTAGGCAAGTGTTGTAAAGTAGGGATATTGAGAAACTACTTAGAAGGAGTTTGCTTCCATAGAATTAATAGATTCGGCAATCTGGACACCGCGTTACAGCGTGTCTCATTGATCATAAAAATCCCAATCCACAACCTGGTAGAACCCTATTTATTGCAGGGAGTAAGACAAGGTTATCCACGAGGTGGAGGGAGAAGCTACAGACTAATCAATCACCCAGTAATACAGGTTTATGCAGAAACAAGATACGTAAAATGGGAAAGTAAGATATTGTTTACAACAAACGAGCAGAGAGAAATAGAGCCACTGCAGTTTCAGGCCGTTACACTGAAGAGGCTGATCGTGCAGATAACACCAGAAAACCTAGGGCCATAAGTCGCAATAAAACAAACAGGTGCCCTACTAAAACAGAATAAGTGAAGACAATAAATTAAGAATGGCCTCCACTCCCGTAGAGATACTAGGAACAAGATATCCTGTGAACAGAGAACTTATTGGAGAAATTTCTAAGAAATGGGCAGAAAGAACAAAAAAAATTAAGAACTTCATGGCCAGAAAGTGGCACGTTTGATATGACAATATGTGAAGAAATGGAAGGGTTGATAAGAAATCATAAACCTAGGGACAAAAGCACCAAGAGAGAAGTTAAGAGAAAAAGGGAACAAGATGTACTAAATTTGTTTAAGAAGGAAGGAATTAATTTCCTAAAAAAACATGAAGAAGACAAGGGAGCTCCTGAAAGAGGATGAGGAAAAAGTCAGTGAAAAATTGAGGAAGGCTATGAGTCCACCACCATATGAATTATCCAGGAGCAAGCTGCCATTGATTGTGGAAGATAATGAGTTGAATAATCAAATGCCTTTACTCAAAGGAGAATTGAAGTTTACAGGAGAGCTGGACCTCCAAGGCAGAGAAAGAGAGGAGTCGAGGGATGATGAACTTCTAAGAGACACATTCGCTGAGAATAGGCAGGAGTACTCTTCCATCACGCCAGAATACCACCAGAGAGGGAAAGCAGAGTGGAATGCTACACCCGTCTATAAATCAATTTATGCTGGGGTATCTGCAGAGCTAGAGGAGGCTAGAAGACAGAGATATGAACAAACAGCTCGAGAGCCGGACAAAACATCCACAGCACAGAAAAGAAAAAACATAAGATAAAGCAAGGTGCCAGATGTCATGTCGGAGGCGGGGTCCATGGAAGATGACGCAACTCTGCCCAGTCTGGAGAATAGACATATCTCAAGTAACATTGACGAAACGTCATGACCGCATAGAAGAAAAGATATACCAGATAACAACAGCAGAGGGAGATATCTGGTGACCGAACAACAGGAAGAAGCAAGAATATTTAAAGATTGCCCAAGGAGAGAATACAAATGGATGTCTGGAAACATCTGTTTAGAAGTCATTGGTAAGAAACAGCCACAGCCAGCCTGGCTCAGAGAAGGGGGGAGACTGAGAGGATCAAAATCAGCAACCTTCGCTACAAACAACCCATTCAAAGAGATCTTGAGAAAAAATAAACAGCCACATTATGTGCCTTGGGCCACACTGGACTTGGATGGATTGATCACTCGATTACCTGATCTAAATGAGGGAGCTGGACGATGGATAGGGGTCCTGGAAGAAGAGACGATTGGGATACTACTAGCTTAGGGAAACATTAAAGCTTTGCTAGCTAAATGACAAGGTGCATCTAAAATAAATGAAATGCTGAAGGACTTTAGATTGAATCGAGCAATTGACTCCTCAGAATAAGACGCAGAGCTCTTTGATAAACATAGACAGGATATGTGGCAAGCCCTAAGAAGAGAATACCCAACCCGCATAGATCAAAAAGCACTGAAGGGAGATCAGATGATAGATAAAGAGAATCAAGTCACCTATGTGCAACGACAATTAAACAAGAGCTGGAGAAAAACCCTGAAGAAGACCAGGTTATGGCAGCAATATTAATAGATGACATTGTTGACCCCCTGCCAGTAAAAGCAAAACTGGAAGACGTAGTAGGACTGAACTTTAAACCACATAAAGAATTTTTAGAATATGTGGTACACAGTTTTACAACACCGGAAGAGCGAGATGCAGCTGAACTAAAGAAAAAGAGAGTTGCAGAGGGATCCAGTACTAAGCAAATCTAGATTATTAGAAACCTTTTCATTTATATTTGGCCAACAGGAAAGAAGGTTCACATTTATTATCATAAAATTATAATACAATTAATGAATAATGCTTAATATGATTAATATTAAGTCGGAAATGAATTATGGGCTTCACTAGTGATAATGATCTTTGAATTAGTTGATCTAGTTGTGTGATCTTTGAAGTATAACTACTATATATTAGGATAAAATTAGATATTTAAAGATTACCTGAAATAATAATGGGTTGGATTTGAACACAAACATAGGCAAAGGAAGAGAACATTTTGTTTTTATTTTTATAAATAATCTCCACAGCCCATATTTAGTAATCATAATGGTCTAAATAATAATCAAACACTTATTATGTAAACGTATCTAAGAGGTGCGCTTTCTAAATCTCTATTTAATGAACCATCATATGTAAACCAACAAATTTAAAAACTAGACACTGTATTGAACAGGGAGACTAATGTCATTATGTTATTTAAGAGGCTCTTATGAAGGACATTTTTTGGAACGGTTGCATGACCAATTGCTCCTGAGTCAGCTTTACTAACAATCGGCTTCTCAACTGTCAAGTGGACACCACCAAACTGAAACATCCTGTTGGGAGCTGAAGGAGTATGAAAGACAGTAACCGACTGAAATTAATGATGAAAGTAAATGGTGAGTCCACTTGATCTAATTTATTATGTGATAAAGGTATTGATAAATATTGGGACGTCATGTTTCACGTCAGGACTTTTTTATCAAATTTTTAATAGAAAATATTTTTCTGACCTGATCTCTATGCTTTCATAGATCTAGGATTTTATTTTTAACAATAGATTCTGTAATTAATCAAAAGTTGCAGATTTTTAGGGAGCTGTCAGCTGAGCTCTGTGAGAAATTTACTACATTTTTGTTGAAAAAGTGAGTGCTATCAATTATTGTTTGGCCTCACAGCTCCAAGACCTGATGTCTTTGAATTGACTGTCCAGTCAGGCAAAAGTGTCCAACTGTTGATTAAATCATCTTTGGGCAGCTGTCAGTCTTATTTGTTGAGAGTGTTTAATATAGTGGTTTACAATAGACTGGGTCACTAAAGTTTAGCGCCGTTTGACTTTAAACAATAAATATTTTTTTATTTTAAATAGTTTTATACACTGCGTCGATAACAGTGACAGCAATGAAGAACAATGTCTATTGCGGTCCACAGAAAGATCAGTTTTCATAGAAAAGAATATGCAATTACCCAATATGAGCACATTTATGGTTTAGATATAGCATACTGAAATCATAATAAATGATATAAACAAAAGAAATTGAGAACATTTTTAAGTGACTTACTTTAGTTAGTTTTAAATTGATATCATGTTCCTGATATATATTTTATATTGCCCTAAACAGCAGAACTAATCACTAACGTTTAGACAGAGGCAATATCTTTAGATCAATTGGAAAAATGCATGTAAAATATGTATATAATAAATGAATATGAAACAATCGGTTGTCATAACATTAAACTATACTTAGCTATCCTTATAAAGTTAACAACTAATGTTTAAGTGAGAAGGCAAAACCAATCATATTGACGACAAATTGCAGAAAATGAAACTTAACCATTTGTGTACCATATGCGACTGTAAAAGATTGTTAATTTCAATTAAATGATTTCTGGATAAATAACTGTTGAACAAAATAAGTAATAAGTAAATCTAATGAGGCACAGATGGGCATGTTCCCAGGAAATTGTGTAACGATTTGGCATCTTAATACAGAAATGTTTGCTGAAAAACGAACAGCAAGATATTTGAATAACAGGTTTGCCTCAGCCACAATAACTGACCATTTAAAAATAATAGGTATGTAAAATTGTGAGAATCAAACATTAGCATATCAAATAATTTTACCGTATGAAAAGCAGGGTGTGCCCAGAGCAGATTATTTTTGAATATGTAGGGATAAGAATTTAAGGCCAAAAATGCTTGGCACCAACAAGTAAAATGGCCTGACAAAATAGACAAGGACTGAATTGACTTTTAGCAGAAAAAAGAGGCGTATGCATAATATTTGGAGAGGACTGTTGTAAATAAATTTCAAACAATATTGCCCCTTATGGGTCGTTCACAATAGCTATGGAAAAATTGAGAAACTTAAGAAATGAAATAACAGCCAATGATGGCTAAGACAAAGAAATCGGAACATGGCTGGACTCGTTCTTTGGATCATGAACTTCATGGCCAATAAAGATAGGAGTTTTTTGCAGCAATAGGATTTACTATATTTTCTGTAATATTTTGCTGTCTTTTACCAGTTATAAGAGCTATGGTGGTGACAGATACAGATAAACAGATGATGTTGAGAACGGAATTAAGTGCATAATACAACACTGAAGAAAATATGTTGAATATGTTAGCTGTTATAAGCAAATATGAGGAACACGATGAGAAAGACAAGTGAATTACAAATTTGTTTTTGGACAGCAAGGGAGAAGAGCTTAGAATTGTATAATCATGCGTGGGAATAGTTTTAGATATTACCTTAGACATTGTTAGGCAGGCAGTTAGATTGATTTTTGTTTTACTTTTTATTATTTTGACATCAACACGTCTCAATGTTTGATGTTTCAGTTAATCATTAGTGCTCTATAATCAAACACTATTATGAGAGTGCACTTGGTGAACATGTGTGAATTTTATTTTGTTTTGTTTGATTTTGTTTATTGTTTTTGCATCTAAAACATATAGCATGTAATTTCCATTTATTATTTTATTGATATAATCAAAACTGTTATGTGAGTGCACCGGGTGCACATATGTGTATTTGTCATTGTATCTTCCCGAATTATGAGAAGTTGCCAAACAAGTGAGCAGCAGAACCTGATCTAAATAGCAGCAAGGGGTGGCGCCAGTGAGTGTTATATCTGAAGACAGCATCGTCCAGACGGTTTTCATCTGGGCCAGTTTGAGTGGGTCCCAGGGCATGTATAAGGCAATGTAACGCGAAGGACCCAAGCATCTTGACAAGTCTTCCCGACCACATCG
The DNA here is from genome assembly GCF_015846415.1 of Triplophysa dalaica. Classification (NCBI taxonomy): domain Eukaryota; kingdom Metazoa; phylum Chordata; class Actinopteri; order Cypriniformes; family Nemacheilidae; genus Triplophysa; species Triplophysa dalaica. Next base: position 16,762,653 of record NC_079553.1, read on the forward strand.
AATGACTTTTCCGACAACAGAAAATGGCTTCTATCTTAGAGAGAACCAGATTTACTGACACGACTAGCAAACAACTGGTCAATGTAACCCTGAACTGAATTACATTGAACTGCATCAAATGACACTGTGAAGCTTGATGAAACGAATGACACCGGAAAGAACTTTGACAAACTGAGTGACACTACACTTCTGTTCTGAGCAAAGGATCAACAATTCGAAGGAAACGATAGATCAACGATGGATTAAGCGCTACCTTTGACACATTGATGGACCACCCTGGTCCTCCACATCCTCATGAAATGAACATGTGGTGGAGACTGACGAATCGAACGGCAAGAATCTACTGGAACTAGTCTACAAGATGTCATCACTTGGTAAGAACCATGTGACAAAAGTGTTCACATGTCTATGAGGAGACGAAAACCAACCGCAATACCAGAGAGGCATGTCTGAGATGTCTGAGAAAAGAGCAAGAACAGGAGCGATGGGCAGAAAAATAATATAGATGTTCTGGACGAAAGCGGCACTGGAATCATTGAAGACAACTACTGGCTGTGTGGGTACTGATTGTACTTATACAGAGGAACTGGACAGGACTGTGTTCCCTAATAAAGTTAAATGGTGGAGTTATCATCATACCACATGAGATAATGACTTGACAAAAGAAGACACGAAGAGGACTGTTTGATTTTCCTGGTAGCTCTGTGCCAAAGAATCATCACATCTGGACTGTGGAGGAGAAAGTCTCAGCTGATTTTAGTCCAATGTTAGGAGACAGCTCTTTAATGAATGAAGTTGAGATCACCAGATTTGAGTTCACGTCATATATGAACACAACAAAATTTTAATGAAAGCCATCAAAGAGGAGCTACGTGGAATACGACGGACAGTTTTGCAAAATCGCCTGATCTTGGACCAGTTCAGAGCAGCAAAAGGAGGACTTTGTGCAGTAATTGGAGAAACCTGTGGCACCTATATTCCAGAGAACAAGGAACATCTCATCGGCAAGGAAGGAAGATCATCTCTTTAATGATTGAGACTTTCACCAAAACTGAGGTTGACTGAGAAGAATTGAATTGGGACTGGATGACAAGTGTGTTTAATAACATGAAAAATTTGATGTTGATTGAGGCTTGCTTTATTGCATGCATTATATTGACGCTATGCATTAAGTTATTTCAACGAACAGCTGCAGCCACTGTTCCCAGTCAGATGATTGTTTATGTTGTATCACAACATTGCATGAATAAGGATCACTAATAAGTTACTATTGACTAAAAACGGGCAAGAAAAAATTGATGTATATTACAGGGTTAAAAACAGAAATACTGATGTTATTAAGTATTTACAGAAGGGTGGAAGGATTTTTATTTATATTTTATTGCATGCTCATAACATAAGTATTATTTGAACCTAGATATCATTTCAACTTACGTAGTATATTATCTTAAGTATTTTATCATTCACTGAATGTACACAAAATTTTATTATTTTATTTGAGCACTATTGATTTTTATTTTAGATGTTACAATTTATATTAGTCTATAATTTCCTTTTTACAGATAACATTTAGTTGGAGTGTGAGGCTTGTCAGCCTCAAAGGGGGGATTATATGGTGGTTTTTCTATTATAGTATTGAGTTTTCTTACATAAAATGATACATTTAGTTAGTTATAGGTTTCATGTATTCTTAGGAAACAAGATTGGGCCTCGTGTATAAGTATGAGCTCATGAACACCTGCATGAACAACAAGCATCTTATCTTAGCTGCACGTACACCACAAATAAGTTTTAATAAGGAAGTTTGGTTTGTCTCATAGAGTCAAGGACGCTGGTATCTCTTAACAGTGAGCTCATTTTAACAAAGCTAAGAGTATGAGTCTGAGAACTTGAACATCTGCACACGCACCATATATCTTTTAACAGTAAGACGTACACCCCACACACTTTTGTAGGGAAGTCTAATTAAATCGCATTCAACCAAGGATACTGGGTAGCTCTTTATCGCTAAACCATGAGCTCATCTTTGATAGAAACATGGTTAAATCATGTATCGTCCGAAACCCCCAGGAAAGTGTCAAGATAAAGAGGCACTTGTTTTTGAGAGGCACACGCAACCATTCAATCTAAATATGGTAGGACGGAACTATGAGCGCAGAGGGACGGGCTAATGAAAAAGTGATGTCATATGAAACCTGATTGGAAGAAGACGATGTCATGCACACATGATTGGTTTAAACTGTGATAACAACTTGAAAACAATGTATAAAAGATGGAGTCAGATATGTATTCGTTGGATCCCTTCAGATGAACTCTGAATATCCCACTTTGTTTGTCCGGGCAAATAAAGTTTAAACTCTTGGCACCTGGAACCCTTGTCTCTGAGATTTCTTTCTGCGATGGAAGGCCGATTCGCCACAACAGTCTAAGCTCGTAGGCTCCAGGCCGGTTTGTGGGGGCAGAAGACCGCTGTTTTGGTTTTTGGTATAGATTTTTTTAAGCCTACATAAAACAGCGTTTGCTTCATTTAAACATCCTGAAATGCAAGATTTGCAGTATTAGATCCCGTTTAGAAACATGCATCCATATCCTCCATTTCTCTTCACCTAAATGAATGAAAGTTGTATAAAAAACACTTACTTACACATTTAATATACATTTGATTGCGTCGCAAAAATGATCGGTATTTTACACACATTTAATGTTACTCAAACACAGTTCTTTAAGACTGAAGTCAGATTAATTTTGTTAAAATTTAGATGCATTTTACAACAAAAGTAATTTAAAGCAACAACAATACTTTCAGTGTATAATTGAAAAAACCTGCTTCTCATTGTGGTAATTGGCGAGGAGACGCTTTAAAAATGGGAAACGGACCACGATAGAAGCCTCGAGAGGTTGCGTCCAGGAGTATATGAAGGAATCGTGCTCGACAAAGAGTTGTATAAAGTGATGTAAAATGTGTATATGGGAAGTTGTTAACCCGGAAGTGATTGTAATAAAAAGAATCTTACGTTTCCCAGCCACGCCGACCCCGCCTCCTTTCTTCCTTACAAGGGAACGATGTTACAGATATTTACATGTGTTTTTAGAAAAGGATAGTTTTGTGTAGTTTTGTCAGAGAAGTTTCTCTGGATAAACTACAGGTCTTAATTTCCTGGTGAGACAAAACAGAGAGACTTCTGACATCTTCTTTGCTTGCTTTGAAGCTTAGAAGTCAAAACGGAGTGGGGGGTTTCATGGCTTTTCTCTTATTGGTCCAGGCACTACATATAAATAAAATGTACATATAAAAAGGCACTATAGTGATACATTGTAGGAGTATAGTGAAAGTGAAATATTGCTCTGAAGGAGCAGTTCTCTATTTAGGAGGGACATTGCCTAGGGGAAGAAGCTGCTTCTGTGTCTGGAAGTCCTTGTGTTTGATGCTCTGAAGCGCCGGCCAGAGGGCAAAATTAAAAAAGTTTGTATGTGTCCTGAATTGTGGGTAAACGAGCACCAATAATCTTCTCAGCACTATGAACTGTCCGTTGTAGTCTTCATAGGTCTGATTTGGTGGCCGTGCCATACCAAACAGTATTTGAAGTGCACAGAGCAGATTTGAGGTGATGTCTTTCAAGTGGGCAAGTACAAGTCTCTCAAAGGACTTCATGAACACAGCTGTTAAAGCAACAGGCCTGTTGTCATTAAGTCCAGAGATTTGACATTTCTTCTGTACAGGGATGATGGTGGAGCGTTTGAAGAATGAAGGGACTTCACACTGTTCCAAAGATCAGTTAAATATATTAGTGAATGTGTGCAAAAGCTAGTGGTGGAAATAGTACTGGAAATGTTTGCTTAAGTACAAGTACTGTTACATTGCTGAATTTGTACTCAATTACAAGTAAAAGTACTGGTGTTAAAAAAGTAATTGAGTAAAAGTAAAAATGACTCTTCTCAAAAACTACTCAGAGTACTAGTTACATTTTAGGTGGTGTTATTTAATGAATTAAGAATAGTTGTTAATGATCACATTTGGAGATAAGTCAAGAAGGTGTTGAGGCACAGCAAGAAGATGACCATCAGTCAAGAGGTAAAAGAAAATGACTCTTACAAAGAACGGTAGAGAAATGCAAGTTGCAAAAATTAAATCACTTCAACAAAGGCTTATATTTACACTAAATGGAAAACATGTGTCAAAGCGGACGCCATCACAACCAAAAGAGAGTCTATCTGATGACCTACTCAATGATATCATAGGTGATAGGGTTGGTCTTTCTGTAGATGTCCAGCATGTTTATGATGTGATACACTAAATTTAAAATGCAAACACATCGAAGAGTGGATTTGTTGGTAGCGATTGAAAGGAGTGTGTAGTGGAGTAGGCGAGACCTTATAAAATCAGCTTGCTGTGATGTGCATTGCCGTCTGACAATGAGACGCGTGAAGGATCCAGAAGGTCCGATGAAGTGGAAAAATGAACAAACCGGTTGGGTCAAAATAACCCAACCCAGCTGTTCAGTGGTGAAAGAACCCCTACAATCCATTTGACCCAGCATGAGCAACCCAACTGTGTGTTTCCAGTACCTCAAACAACCCAAAATTATGACCCAGCACAATTAACCCAAAAATGTGTTTTAACTATGGATTTTTAAGGTCCTACTTTGGTTTTTGGGTGTCCAACAAGTTTATGTACAGAGAAGGTATAAAAACACTATCTTTTGTCACTATCTTTTCGTCATAATCGAATTTCCCTCCTTTAGCCAGTTTGTCAAGTCTTTGACCAGAGAGGTGAAAATTGCCTGAAATCCTGTTACATACTTACATTTAGTCAGTAAGCAGACACCATATTATCCAAAGCGAAATACAAAGAGTAAGGAGGAGCAATAAGCGATATGTCATACAGGTGCAACAATACAATAGGTGCCAATACAAAGTTACTTGCTTTCCTGTAGCTCAGTGGTAAGAGCATTGCGTTAACAACGCAAGGTTGTGGGTTCGATCCCAGGGGATTTGCAAATACCTGTGTAAAATGTATAGGATAAAGCAATGTACTTCGCTTTGGCATCTGTTAAATGTAAATGTTCTAGTTTCAACAAAAACTAGACCACTACCTGAGGAGAGAAAGAGAGAGGGTTATTTTTTTTTTCATTTGTCTGTCAAGTATTCACACAAGAGATGGGATTTAAGTAGTTTTTTTAATGTTGTGAGAGACGTGGTTGACTGGAACAAGTTGGAAGAATGTTCCACAAGGAAGGAGTTATGATGGAGAATGAGTGGAAAAGCAATTTATTCCCCTTATGAGAAGGTATGCAAAACATATGCAAAAACAACCAAGTCATATACCTGTATAAACAAGGAAAATGTGAAAAAACACAGAAGACAGACATACCCACATACAAACGCTCCACACACACAATATGCAAACATAGTTACACACATCGACATAGACACACACACACGGATGGACACACAGACAAGCATGTGCACGCACACACACACACACACACATTTTACGATGAAGCTGAGAGACAAACAGGTCAAATACTAAACGGACTATACAATTCTATATGCAGAATTAATTATGTAAAACTTCTGAATTCTAAAGCAGCCCCTCCAGCCAGGCAAATAGTGCAAAACAGTAAGCAGACGTTGGCGAGGAACCCAAAACTCCAATCGAGAAAAAAAAAACAGGCCCAAGCAGGGGATTCCAGCAGTTCTCCTCTGGCAAAAGCTGCTGCCTCTGCACAAGCTCGACAGTGCTTGCACGACAAGGCTAAATAAAAAATGAATAAACTTAATAATAAGGTAATTTATTGATTTAAGATTATCATTATTAACCTGATAACATTCTAGATTTTGTAGTGAAGTCATGTCAAGTCGCCACGTCCTCTATACTCTAGCATGAACTGCATCCTGCGGTAACCTTGGAACAATGAGTCAAGACTGGTTGAGAGTAGAGTACTGTTCTACACTCTTTGATACAACAGGTACATCAGTTGTTGTTGGAAGTGTTCCTGGTTCCGGTTGATCTAACTCAGTGGTTCTCAACTCCAGTCCTCAGGCCCCCCCTGACAGAATACTTTGGATGTCTCCCTATTGAACACCTGAACAAGTTAATGAGATAATGAAGTGATGATTGAGTCATTAATGATGAACAGGTGATGTAATTAAACACAATCACTAGAATAAAAAACATAATAGTGTTGAGCTTTCATTAAGTGTGGCTCTTACCCTTGATTTATTATGTTACATTTTTTGCTAGCTGAAATAGTTTGTTTCTGAAGCATATTTATAAGAGCCTGACAAAAGACAAAATTATTTCGTCCTGGTGTTGGTAATAGCTGTGCAAATGTTGGTTGATTTTTGGTGTGTCATGATATTTGTCAGACTTAAATCCCCCTAATTTGTATCTGTCTTATAACTTATAATTTAAGAAGGTTTCATTCCAACAATTTTGTCTTTTGTATGGCTATTCAGAAACACACTATAACAGCTGATATAAAAAATAAATCAAGGGTAAGAGCCCCACTAAAGGAAACATTATTATGGTTTTTGAACTTACTTATGATGTTTTCTTCAGCGATTAACATCACCTGTTCATCATTATTGATCAATCATCACTTCATTATCTCATTAACTTGCTCAGGTGTTCAATAGGGAGACATCCAAAGTATTCTGTCACGGGGGGCCTGAGGACTGGAGTTGAGAACCATGCAGCCTAGACAAAAAGATGAATAAAAAGATGCGTCTTTAGTTTAGATTTTAACTGACAGAGTGTGTCTGCCTCCCAGACAGTGCAGTGAAGACTATTCCAAAGTTTAGGTGCTAGATAGGAAAAGGATCTAACACCTGCACTTGATTTAGAAATTCTAGGTATTACCAACTGACAGGATGCCTGAGAGTGTAATGCACATGGAGGACTGTAATGCAATAGAAGTTTGCTCAAATACCGCAGAGCTAAACCATGTAGGGCTTTATAGGTAATAAGCAAGATCTTAAAGTTAATGCAATGCTTTATAGGTAACCAGTGCAAGGTTGACAGAATCGGGCTAATATGCCCATACTTTTTGTATGTGTAAGAACTCGAGCTGCTGCGTTTTGGACCAGTTAGAGCTTTTGTAATAAGCCAGCAGGGCAACCACCTAACAGTGCATTACAGTAATCTAGTCTTGATGTCATGAATGCATGAATTAACTTCTTTGCATCTGACAGTGACAGCATATGACGAAGTTTAAATATATTCTTAAAATGGAATCACGCAATTTTACATGTCTTGGCGACAGGGGTGCCGCCAGAAATTCTGGGCCCTATGGAAACCAAAATTTCTAGGCCCCCTACAAATAGGAAAATAAAAAGGGGGTCTGCTCTTCTGGGCCCTAAATCAACCTGGGCCCTTAGAATCGTTCTAACCTTCCACCTCTTTACGGCGCCCATGCTTGGCGACATGGCTCTAAATGACAGATTACTATCAAATAGAACGACAAGATTCTTAGCTGACGATGAGGGTTTTATGGAGCATCCATCAATAGTTAAGAAGTATTCTTGGTTGCTACGTACGGCGGTTTGTATGTATTGGATGTACAATGCGAAAAGCAGAGGCCCTAAGACTGAGCCCTGTGGTACACGGTACTGGAATTGCGATTTGCGTTACACCTCATTGCTTATTGCTGCAAATTGAAAACGGTCGGATAAATAAGACTTCAATGCTATTCCATTAATGCCGACGTAATGTTCGAGTCCATGTATGAGTGTGCTGTCGTCAATGTTGTCAAATACAGCACTAAGGTCTAGCAGCACTGTGGTGAGGAAGGCGTGATGAGAGCCGTGAGGGGGGCTGGTGGCGTGATTGATAGTTGGAATCAGCAAAGCGCACACCGCTCCCGCATATCTCACGGAGGAAATCGGGAGCATAGGTGGACGAAAAACGGGACTGCTGACGAAGGAGGACCGGGCCCGGACATGTTTTAGGTTTGTATTTATGTTCTTGTGGCCGGCAGTCGATCATGAGGTGGCTGAAGGCATTTTACTTCCGTGTTTTTGTTTATTTTATTAAAACTTTATTTAAATGTTCGCCGGTTCCCGTCTCCTTCCTTCCTTTTATTAAACCGTATTACAAGCACCAATAACGAAATACAAACTCTTTCATCCTTAGTAACTCTGATCAAAGCAGTCTCTATACTGTGACATGCTCTAAATCCGGACTGGAATTCTTCATTAATGTCATTCCTTTGGAGGAAGGAGCATTATTGAGTTGAATCTACTTTTTCCAGAACTTTAGATATGAACGGTAGATTCGATATAGGCCTGTAATTCCCTTGTTCCCTAGGGTCGAGTAGGTTTTTTTTGACAAGGGGCCTTATAACAGCCACCTCATATGCTTTCGGCGCATGTCCTAATGTCAGAGATGAGTTAATAATACTGAGAAGAGGATCTATAATTTCCGTGAGCATTTCTTTCAGTAGTTTTGTTGGTATAGGGTCTAGCACGCATTCATTGTGATCTACATTGTGATCTACGGTAGAAAATAATTGCAATTTCTCCTTAGGGTCTGCAGTTAGTTTGTTCAGTGGGTTTAACTTCTGGTTGCATTGTTATAATTTTTTCTCTAATTTCTTGGATTTTACTTGAGAAGTTGTTCATACATTTATAACTGTTATGCTGATATCCAGAATCTGAAGTCGCTGACAATTTATTTTTTGTTAATAGGTGTGGTTAGGAAGATGTGACGAGAGCCGTGAGGCGTGATTGATAGTTTGAATCAGCTGTTCGCACGCCGGTCCTGCGTCTCACAGAGGAGATTGGGAGCATAAGAGGACGAGCGACGGGACTGTTGACGAGAGAGGACCAGGCCTGGATTTTAGTTGTGGTTTGTTTTATTCCGTGGTTCGTCCGTTAGGGTCTGCCGGCTGTCTTTCCAATGTAATAAAATTCACTATAAAGGAAGGAAGGAGGCGGGAACCAGCGAACATTCAAATAAAGTTTTAATCAAAATAATTACAAAGTGAAAAGACAGCCAACAGACCCTCACGGACGACTGCCAACGGAAAAAAAAAACGTAATGAAGATCGTTGAAGCCACCCTCATTCCCTCATGGAGAGATGTGTGCGGTAGGGGTGATCCTGAAATATCGATACTTCCGATGCTTAGGTTGTATCGAAAAGGATTGATCAAGAAAACAAGAAAACATCGATACAATGTGTTTTTACTACAGATTTTATTTATTTACTAATGTAGCTAATTATTGTATAATATAGAAGAACTACTTATTTCCCATACACCTAGTTTTGCACACGTTGCTCCTCCCTGGCTTGCTGTGTTTCGTAGTCCGCCATCACGTGACTCAGCAGCGCCCAGTGCAAGCACGCAGACTATGGCAAGCCATTTTGTCATTAAACCCTTGAGGTTTACTAGTGTCTATTTTTAGGCTTCTAGTACTTATTGTTTTGTTACTAGTAACTATTCTATTAGATACTAGTACCTAAATATTAGATACTAGTGCTTATTTATTAGATACTAGTGCTTATTTATTAGATACTAGTACTTATTCATTAGATACTAGTACTTAATCATTAGATACTAGTACCTTAAATTAGATACTAGTACTTAATCATTAGATACTAGTACCTACAATTAGATACTAGTGCTTATTTATTAGATACTAGTACTTATTCAATAGATACTTAGTACTTAATCATTAGGTACTAGTACTTATTCATTACATACTAGTAACTTTTTAAATCAAAGATATCCTGAACATAATAGATACTAGTTTAAGCTTATGCTCAGTATGCAAATTATATGTTGAATATTAATAAGACAACGTAATATGTAAGGGAGATCGGGCCGGAGAGTAAGAAAGAAGATGCAAAATGGAGGTTCTCGAGCAAATACAGAGAAAATGCAGCTTTATTGAAAGAACATTTCAACATGGTCACTTCGGCAGCCCACAGTTGAGACCCATTAATTCGTGTTTAGTGAATTTGAGAAGAATCGAGGACATGCTTTCCGGTGAGACAATGGACAATCTTATAAGTAGCCTGACGGATCTCAGAGCTGTTATTAGACAGTATGTGGAGGTCAGGGAAGAAGCTTACACAGTCCCTCGAATTCGATCAGGTACGTAGGCCTACGAGCCGTGTTTTATTAATTTATTTCACATGCACAGTCAAACGTGTGTTCTTTTGGATTTTTACCCCTTCCAAGGAAACAAAGTCTGCAGTCGACATTACATTAGATTTAACTTCTGTTTAACGTTACAGCTATTAAACGAGCCCCGTGCAAATTCCGGCTTTTTTTGCCCTGTATTTGTTTAACGTTCCACTCAATACGTAAACGTCATGTTATCACAGAAGAAATAGAATGTAGTGTAAACTTGTTTAACAAACCCCAATTATAAGCTTATTCTGAAATGGTTATGAAATCTGAACGATAAAACACGTCTGTCATTAAACTGATTAATCAAATAATATATTATTAACTTTAACGAGCTGAAATATTCTAGCATTTACAAATAGATGGGGCTGGTCAATAGAGGGCGCAGGGGTGCCATCCCACCGAACTATCCAGAGATAATAATTGATTATTGCGCATGATTTGATTTTACAATATTTTTGTTAGAATAACTGCACTCTACAAATGTGTATATTAATAGGTCGGCGGGGGAGACCTAAAATCACGGTGTCAAGACAACAGCTGGAATTCCTAATGACTCAGGGCTTCACCATTAAACGCATGGCTCGGCTTTTGGGATGTTCTGCATCATTTCTATATAAGCGGACAAAAGCTCTGGGGATGCCAATCAGGAATTCCACATCAAGTTCTTTGACAGATGAGGAGTTAGAACAGCACATTCAACGACTCCACAATCTGTATCCTACATCAGGCAGTGAGGTACCGTACTACTAACCTTTTAACCTTTTTCATCTTTACGTTTAATAATATTTTTAGTTTAATCATATAATGTTCAAAGAAATAACAAATTTGTTTTGTTTGAATAATGACATAAGTCGATTTGTAGACCAAGCTTTTAGGTGATTGGTAGGTTTAGTAGGCCTAATTAGCTTACTTTACTTAATTAAACTGAATGATGACAACAGGTATCAGACCCTAACAGTATTCCTGTAGCTCACTTTGTAGAGCACTTTGTGGGTCATGGGAATTTAACCCAGGGAACAGGTATATTGATAAAAAAAATACTTGCCTTGATTGCCATTTACGTCACTTAGAATAAAAGCATCAACCAAATGCATACATGTAAATGTTCAAGCACAATACTTCAGATTCTTGTAGTAATCAAGCATATCATAACAGATTATGAGAGCATTGCTGCAAGCAGAGGGATTGCTGGTAACTCATCAGAGAGTTAGACTGACATTGGCTAACATTGACCCAGCAGCTGCTGCACGTCGATGGAGTTCTGCTGTGGCCAGAAGAACCTACTATGTGCCATATACAAACAGTCTGTGGCATATGGATGGAAATATGCGTTTTATAAGGTGTTCAGCATGTTGTGATGTGACTGACCTTAATAATTTAGTGAACATTGTTTTTCATTAAATGTTCATAAGATTTTCTTAAAGCAGGCCTATTTGGCTGAAGCTTTCAACTTCTAATGAAATAAAAATAGCCTTTAATGTTACATTATTAAAAAACAGGCACCTATGTTACAAAATAACAAATTTTACTCCGCAACACATAAACAAACCATTATAATTACCCAAATCTCACTGGTAATTTTGGTATTTGTTAATCTTTTTTAGCAGTTTAATGGTCACCTAAAGAATATTTAATCAAAAAGGTTGATGTTTGGCCATATATTTTTTGCCAATGTCAAATGAGATTGTATCAACACATGGCACCCCTTGAATAGTTTACATTTACTTTTTGAATTGTTTGGTATTACACTAAAAATCTAGTTCTATTTATGAATTTTCTGGTTTTGTTTTTTAGATGGGGCTTGGTGATTCATGAAGCTATAGATGGATACTCTCGCCTGATAACATACCTGAATTGTAATGCCAACAACAGAGCAGCCACTGTGTTTACACAGTTTTTAAAAGCAACATGCGTTTATGGACTTCCATCTAGAGTGCGATCAGATCATGGAGGAGAGAACACACAAGTGGCATTGTTCATGAATGTTGTTCATGGTGTAGAGCATAGAAGCCACATCACAGGGGAATCTGTGCACAACCAGAGAATCGAGCGCCTTTGGAGAGACGTTTTCTTGCATGTTTTACATAGTTTCTACAACGAATTTTACAGCCTTGAGGACAATGGCACACTTGATGCTGCAAATGATATACACAAGCTTTCCCTTCATCTTGTGTATTTACCAGAAATACAGAGTAGACTGAGCAGGTTTCGTGAGGCCTAGAATCACCACTGCCTAAGAACAGAACAAAATCAACACCATTTCAGATATGGACTGATGGCATGCTTACCAACATGTGGGTAGACAGCACATCTATCAACAATGTATTTGGAGATGATCCATTCAGGGAACACAATTTGGAGGCACTTTTGGCTCAGCATGGAATTCATGACTTCCCAGCTGATTTGGGAAATGAGTTCCATGCCGTTTATGTCCAGCAACCCAGTGTTGAGCTTAGCCAGGAACAACAACAAGATGTTTTGAGAGCCATAGAGGGCATTGCAGACTTGAAAGTAAAATAACAAATGTGCTGCAACGAAATCTCTAACTGTATGACAAGTTTGTGAATGTTGGAGTGTGCCTCTCCATTTGCCTGAAGTTTGTTTCATGTCTTTATCTTCTTTTTAAAATCAATGCAGAACCATTAAATCACTTTTTTCAATGAAACAGAATACAAAATTACATTAACTACTAAGAAATGGTCAGCTCCCTTAAAAGCATTAAAATTCCTTTTATTTGTGTAAATGTAACATTTGAATTTATTAAACTTGACGTACTGTAACATTTGTCTTTCTGGTCCCTTGTATTACGAACAGGTTTCTGGTACCTTTTATTAAGAACATGTTTAAAGTGATAGACTAAAACAAAACAAACTTTCAAAAAATGTGACCAAGGGGATCTTCCGGTATGGCGCTGAAGCAGATGGCTGCTTGAAAGAGTTCCCCCTAATCGGTCGACTTAAATCCCTTCGGAAAATATATCTGGAAAATTAAAATTAGACTGAGTTTGACAATGGAAGGGGAGAAACAAAAAAAGAGTAAGAATAAGTCAGGTTCGAAACGCGAAAAAGGAGAGAAAAACGAAAACACTGAGAGTGAAGACGGAGGCAAAAAAACCAGCATGGAGGTGAAAGCTAGCGAATTAGCAGCTAATTCCGATTTAAAAGCCTTCAGAGACGAGATTAGAGCATTCAGAGTTGATTTAAAGTCCGATATGGATGAATTTCGTCAAGCACTACGGGAAGATATGCGGAGGGAATTGAATGAGTTCAGAGAAGAGATTTATCAGAAAGTTAAGGACTTTTCGGGGGATCTGCAAGCTACCACAGCCAGGCTAACTGAACTAGAACAACGCACAGCCGACGCGGAGGAGTGGAACGGAGCTTCGAGCGAAGCTCTCGTAGGTGTAATGGATAAAACCAGTGAGATGCAAGCTAAGCTAATCGACTTGGAGGCTCGCTCGAGGCGAACAATCTCCGCATATACGGGATCCCGGAGGGCTCGGAGGGCAGTGACCCACTGGAGTTTGTGAAACGCATCATAAACGCGGAGCTGGGACTACCGCTAACGGATACACTCGGTATACAACGCTGCCATCCAGCGCTTGCTCCAAAGCCTCCCCGCAACGCACCACCCAGATCGCTGGTTCTCTGCTTCTTAGAGCACAGAGTAAAGGAACAGGTGCTGTCCACAGCATGGAGAAAAAAGGAGGTGCGAGTTGAGGACAAGAGGATTTATTTTGACCATGACTACCCCTCTGAGATCTTAAAGAAAAGGAAGACATACGCGGGGATACTGAGGGTACTCAAGTCCAAGGGGATTTGTTTCCAAACGCCGTACCCGGCTAAATTAAGAGTATTCTTCGAGAACGGTGCCCAAAGCTACGAGAGTGCAGCCGAGGCGGCCAAGGACTTGAGTATAAGAGGACTTCCGATGGAAAATGTTAGAGTACTGGACTCGTCAGCCAAAGAACAACTGAACACAACAACTCGGAAGGCGGTAGGACCAGAGCGAAACCGCACCAAAGTAGACAAGGATTGGATAAGGAAAAAACTAAAGAGCTTCCAATGGAGTCAGTCCAGACCCTAGTGACTGAGAAGGATAATCAGAATGCTTGTGTCCCCTGACGAGATTGAGGGGTAAGTTAGTAAAGACTTTTAAAGGGAAAATACGCTTTAAAATTGACTGATAACACCCACACAGACTTTGGGATTTGATATAACTGGGGAAATTGGACACTTACTAGGGGGACTGAAGTTAAAATGAGTCAAAGCGTATAACTAAGGGGAAAAATATTTATACTCCAATCCGGGACAAAGCTTGGATTACCGGGTTACTCTCAATAGTTAATGTTTGGTGTTATATATAAATGTTAAATAAACCTATCACTATTTTTCGAACCTGTTTAAGTTAAAAGTCGAAACTGATTGAACTGGGACAGTTGGGAAACAACAACAGTGCTCTATACACCTGAGAGTGCTTTTGACGGCACTGTAGAGAGGCCCTCGACGGACGCGAGGATTTCCTCTCCATTGGATGGTTGCAGGTCAAACCATGGACATGGAAGTCAACTGTCTTTTGTTACGTTTTTTATTTTTGTTGCTAAAAATGTATGTAAATTGTTAATTATGTTAAGCAGGTTGTCATGGGAAAAGGCTCAAATAATCACGTGGTACGAAACTAAGGCATGCATAAACAGGAATATACAGTAGTAACGCTTAATGTCAATGGTTTGCACAGTCCAATTAAGAGAAGCAAGATCATCGCTAAAATGAAAAGGGAAAGAATACAAATAATTTATTGGCAAGAGACTCATTTGCCCTCATCAGAACATGAGAAACTGAAGAAAATGGGTTTTCAAAATACATATTATTCATCTCACAAATCCGGGCGTAGAAGAGGAGTGGCCATTTTGATTTCTAATAGTGTAAATTTCGAATTTATCTGAAACTAAAGATAAAGAAGGCAGGTACATTCTAGTAAGAGGCAGATTAGACGGCGAGGAAGTCACATTGCTCAATGTATACGGGGTATAAGCAATAAGGGGTTTTTCAAGAAAATATTTTATTTAATAGCAACAGAATCACATGGAACACTTATATGTGGTGGAGACTTAAATGTCCAGCTCCAGCCAAGGGTAGATACAACAAACCCCTCTAAATCAAAGAGCCCATATGCTAAAATGATTCATAAATTACTAAAAGAAATGGATTTATGTGATGTATGGAGAGACCAACACCCAACGGATAGGCAATTTTCCTTTTACTCAGCCGCACACAATATGCATTCAAGAATTGATTATATATTTATGGAAAACTCAGACAGACACAAAATCAAGAATTGCTACATGGGGATTAGAGATGTGTCTGACCATGCAGGGGTATATCTTATTATACGTCTCGGAAATCGAAAGAAAGACACGATCTGGAAACTCAATACAAGTATATTAAACGACAAAACGATCCAGAAACAGATACAGAACGAATTTGAGTTGTATTTTCAAGAAAACGATAACGGTGAAGTGACGCCAAGCACTCTGTGGGATGCTGCTAAGGCAGTACTCCGGGGTAGAATTATTGCCATCTCGTCCGCACGTAAAAAAGAAAAACAGAAAAGGCTTTTAAACATACAAGAAGAAATGAGAAATCTGGAGACAGAATATGCTAAACACAAAAACTTACAAACATTGGCCGAACTAAACAAACTGAAACAAGAGCTGAATGGGATATACGATGACGAAATAGAAAGACAACTCAAATTTGCTAAACAAAAATACTATGAGACGGGACCTAAAGCAACTAAATTATTAGCGTGGCGGATACGGAAACAGCGGATAAAAAATACAGTAAATAGAATTAAGAATCCGAGGACACAGAAAACAGGCAGTGAATTAAACGATATTCAGGAATCCTTTGAGTTATTCTACAAAAACCTATACACTCAACCAACTAGGCCAGATACCCCAATCCTAAAAAACTTCCTAGAATCATTAGATTTACCCTCAATAGGAGAAAAACAAAATGATGCACTAACGGCGGAAATTACGGAGGAACAATTAAATAAGGCAATATCAAAGTTGAAAGCCAACAAAGCACCGGGTGCAGACGGATTTCCGTCTGAATTCTACAAAACGTTCCGTGCACAAATAACACCCAATTTACTACATTGCTTTAATTACATATTAAGAGGAGGGGTAGCCCCACAGTCCTGGAAAGAAGCAATTATTTCGGTTATCCCAAAGGAAGGGAAAGATAGGGAGGAATGTGGTTCATATAGACCAATATCCGTCCTAAATGTGGACTACAAATTATTTGCCTCTATTTTATCTAATAGACTGGAGGGTATTATTCCAGAGATGATAGATCTGGACCAAACCGGATTTATATTGGAGAGACAGACACAGGATAATCTAAGGAGAACGGTGCAAATATTGAGTCATATCACAAAAGAAAATACAAGTACGGTGTTATTGAGTCTAGACGCTGAGAAAGCTTTCGACTCCGTGGGATGGGTCTATTTGTATCAGGTACTAACTAGATTCGGCTTTAACAGCAAATTTATTAATTGTGTTAAAACATTGTATTCCTCACCAACAGCCAGAATAAAAATTAACGGACACCTATCTAAAACAATCACCCTAGAAAGGGGAACACGTCAGGGATGCCCACTAAGCCCCTCTCTGTTCGCATTATTTATTGAACCATTGGCACAAGCAATAAGAGAGGACTCTGAGATAAAAGGAATTATAATTAAAGGAGACGAACACAAGATATGTATGTACGCAGACGATGTTCTGCTATTCCTGACGAGCCCTAATTCTAGCCTTCCGAAACTGATGTCTCTCTTAAAAACATACAATATATACTCAGGATACAAGATAAATATACATAAGACACAAGCACTAGTTTATAACTTTAAGCCTAATTTAAACATGAGGCAACAATGTAAATTCAAGTGGAATTCTTCTTCGTTAAAATATCTAGGAATAACTTTAACAAAAGACATATCAAAACTCTATGAACACAACTATGGACCTATCTGCAAAGAGATTAAATCTGACATAACTAACTGGAATTTGCTTCCACTAGATATGAGCAATCGCATAGAAATAATTAAAATGAATGTGTTGCCACGGTTACTCTATCTTTTCCAATCCTTGCCGTTGGACATACCACAAAGACAATTTAACGAATGGGATGCGATGATCTCAAGGTTTATCTGGAATGGCCGAAGGCCAAGAATTAGATTTAAGACACTGCAACTGGCAAAGGAGAAAGGAGGGCTGGCCCTACCGTGCATACAAGGTTATTTTTTTGCTGCACAACTAAAACCCCTGATATGCTGGTGTATGCCAAGCTATGAGTCTAGGTGGAAAACGCTGGAAATCTCTCAGATGGCCACTCCTCAGCAATCACTGCTTGGGAATAGAAACCTAGCGGAAAGGAACTACGGAAACATGAGTGTGTGGACTGTGTTTTCAGTCAAGCTATGGTTTAGGGTCTTGAGGAAATTAAAAATAGAAAGTCAGGCAGGGCCACTGAAGTGGATAGCATATGACCCAGATTTCGAACCCTCGAAATTGGATGCAAGGTTTAAATACTGGGCACAGAGGGGAATTACTTCGTATTGCTCGATCACCTCGAAGGGAAAGTTACTGAGCTACCAAACACTGTCGGAGACATATAGTCTGGAACAGCAAGATTTTTATAGATACTTACAAGTTAGGGATTACTTTAATAAGAAACTTAAGAGTACAGAAGTAGAGGAAGATAATATAATCACAGCAAAAGGCGAACCATTTCCATATCTTCTGGGAGTGTCCAAGAATACAAACTTACTGGAGGGAAGTAGCAGCAGAAATTGGAAAAATATTAGGAGAGGAGCTGGCTTTCTCATTTGTTACGCTGTACCTTGGAAAAACACATGAAATCATACTGGATAGTGATAAATATCTGTTAAAGATACTCTTAGCAAGTGGCCGGAAAGCCATAACCCGAAAATGGTTCCAGAGAGACCCTCCAACAAAGGATCAATGGAGAGCAATTGTGGACGACATATATAATATGGAGAGGCTTACATTTATGGTGAGATACAAAATGGACAAATGCATTGAACATTGGGTGAAATGGATTATGTATACAAGCCTTTGAAGAACAAAGTGATAATATACTGTTAAATATACAAGGAAAAAAGTACTATTTTGACTCTGTATTGCCCATGATGACCTGTTGTTTGTTGTTTCTTGTTCTCAAAATGTATAAAAAAATAAAAAAAATAAAAAAAAAATGTGACCAAGTATAGCCTTATTTCTATACCACATAAAAAAATAAAAAATAATAATGAAGCTCTAGTGTTTGAAGCCAAAAAGGTACTTTTCAATAGAAGAACAGTAGTGAATCTTAGATCAGTTGTATCCCACTCCTGACCAAATCCTTGTGTGTTGCATATGGCAAACTCCATATTCGACTTAAAAGTGGCATAGTCCTTGTGCAAGGGGAGACACAAGCAGTTCACGCATGTGTTTGCAGTTGGAAACTTCTCTCTCACTGAAGCAGACAAAGGTAAGTTATCTACAGCGTGTAAGAACTCAATGGATGGCTGTGGCTTTAATCCAATTGCAGGCAGAACATTACATCCAGTTGCAAACATAAGGATTTTGTCCAGTGAGCAGATAGAGCTGCCTTCTGAAAAATAAGAGAAGAATGTGAAAAGGCTGAGTACTAAGATATGTAGGAGTTTTATTTATGTGTGTGTTAATGGTCTATGCCTTTTTTTATGTGCACTAACTGTTCCAATTACCCAAGAAACCACAAATACCAATCGGTCCGATTACTTGCCTTCTGCATCCAGAAGATAGTCCCTCCAAAAGGCTACTGTAAGGTTTTCTACTGCCCGCCTGTTACTTCCAGCATTGGAGTAACGAATTTCAAATAATTCATCCAGGCTGTCTGCAGTAAGTGGCTTTTGAGGGCTGCAAAAAAGGGGTCTGAAGGCATCTTTATGTTTAACAACAACATCCAACAATCCTAGAGTCTTCAGGCCCTCCTTGAATCTTCAGGAAAAATAAGAAAAATGGGATGCTGGAGTTAGTTGTTAAATCAGAAACTAATCCTAAACAGGGTAATCACAACATGGAGAAGAGGAGACAACCTGACTCAACAAATGTACTCATTTTCAAGAGACAGGATCACTAGTTGAAAAAGTTAAAAAAAAAGGACAACAGGCTAAATTTGAATTGGCATAAAACCCACTCCATTGTTAATCCTTACAAGTAAAATAGTATGGCATTCAGACCTATGCCATACTATCCAAATATGTCAAAAATATTATGAAATATCATCATTATTAATGAGTTTAATGGTCTACGATTTAAGTATTAAGTATAAAAGTATTCTTGAGAGCCGAGTAATCATACATCATACTTACCGTTCAAGCGGACCGTGGAGTCTGTTCACAACTTGGAACAAGAGGATGTCTTGCAAAAGCAGATCTTTGTCTTGCAGGCACTTTACAGCTCGAAGGCAGCCTGCATTTGCTAGGTATTCACTCATACCCTCTGTTGCCTGATAAAACTCCTCCATGGATGCAGCATGTGAAATCTGCAGAATTATAAGCATTTTTAAACCCGTTATGTATATTGTGAAATGAAAGTAAAAACATTTTTGAATACGACAATGTACAGTTATTTAATTTAGAAAAAATACGTTTGTGAATTTAGCTGTCAAGTCAAAGTCATTCACATCTTCGATGGTGGGTGACACATTGCCATTGGTGAGGCACTCAAATAAGGTGGGTGAAATAAAATCCTGGCGATGGTCCCCCATGAACCATGCTGACAGCAATTGCTGTTCCAATAAAGTAGTATCGATCTTCTCTCACAGCTAAGGTGAAAAAATTGACAATAATTATATGGTTGTGAAGGATGACACACCAGATTCAGTATCAGTCAAAACTGTCTTAAACATTCTTCCACCCAAACTGAAAATCCTAGTTATATGGTGACTTGCCTACTGACTCAAGAGCAAGGTTTTTCCGTCCATCTGGGCCTGCAAACATTGAAGATTTCTCAATCTCCTCTGTAAGCAAGGTGAGGAACTCTCTCCTTGGGCCTCCCAAATCAACAGCTTCCTCAAAATTTCCACATTCATCAGAGAATTTGACAGAAATTCTCTTGAAGGGATTGTAGGACTTCCAACTAAACGCTCTGAGTGCACCATCCAGCACATTTTTCCTATTTATATTAAATCTGCAACTTGAATTGTAGTTTATTTCTTTCCCAAGTTCCAAAAGTATATTTTCTGTAGAACATTCCAAGTTCCTAACAATGCCATAAGGTATACAAAAAAAAGTATTAACAAACAATTGAAACAAACAAAAAATTGTAAGTGCACACAAATTAGTTTAAAGCAACAATTTCAAGCACAATATAAACTACTTACACAACTTCAGAAGCATCTAGAAGTTCATCTGGCTCCAGAATCTCATTGTCTGGCATTATCTCAATCTCATTGTCTGGCATTATGTCAATGTAGTTGGAGTATGTTGCTGATCCAGGATCTAGTACTTGTAAGTCACCTACAACCTGAATGTGATCGGAGTACATATCTTCCAGAGAAGGTACTTCAAGGTCATCACTAACTTCAGATTGATCTGACGTTCGCGAAACAACTAGATGTTGCTGTTGAAAAATGTCCTTTGAGAAAATAACACAAAACAAGCATAAATTATTACAAGTAAAAATCTGTCATATATCCAATTTTGGTAATACGTTATATGTCATAAATTAAAAGGATTTAAACACAATGGTAGTGTAAGTGGACCCTTAAATTATGTGTGGCTTTAGATCATCCTGTAATAGTTAGAAACACTTATGGGAATTTATTCACCTGCACATCCTGGATGTCCATCCATCGAACATGAATGTTCATGGGGAAATTAAAGTAGTGAATAAGAAGAGTTCCAGAAACTGTGTTGATAATAGATACAAAGGGTGTAGCTGCCCTAATGTAGAAATATTCACTGGCTAAAGGATGTGAGCCAATGAAGTCAAACACAACCTGAAAAACAGAAAATAATTTTACTGACCACACAGTCCAAGTGTATTTGCTTTGAGGTAGGTTTTGGCACATATTCACATTTGGTTAATCGGTTTGGTTGCACTATTTGTTCTGAAGTCTAAATGTTGCAAGCAGGTTGCAAGCTCGAAGTGATGTAACTTCAAAGCAATTTCAATACATAGCTAAAAGCACTTAAAAATCTTAAAATTGTTTCCACGATTTGACCAATAGTTGGCGCTGTTGCGTGAACAAAACAAATGCAAGCCAATGGGGACCAACGGTTTTCTGTTTACCAACATTCTTCAAAATATCTTACTATTTGTTCTGCAGTAGAACGTAAAAAAGGTTCGAAATGACAGGAAGGTTAGTAAATAATGACAGAATTTTCATTTTTAAGGTGAACTATTCCTTTCGCATTTTGTTTAATTATAGGGCTATACCCATAAATCCAAAAAAACTCTTCATATATATTAGCTATGGCGGTTTCATCAAAAACAGAGTGCGATTGAACAAAAATGTATGTGAAAGTGTTGGTCGGGAAAGAGGGACTTGTTTGGAGCCTTCAAATTTGCCAAGGTAACATTTTAGACTGTTCTATGTAAAAAATTGGATGACATTTTATACATAGACACAACGGTAGAAGAAGAAAACTACCAGTTTGTCGTTAAGGGTCAAGCCCTGCATATGACATTGTCTTAATTATTCAACATCTTTTACCTGTATTTGTTCTGATGTTAGGAACTTTCTAATTTCTACTGTCCCATCTGGGAAAGTAAATTTTAGAGGTATGCCATCAGCAGGTTCCTCAGTCCTCCTGCTTTGTCTTTCTTCTATTCTCTGAGACAGAAATATATGACACTGCCTTTGAAAACCAGGCTGAAGTCTCAAAATGTCATTATGCGATAACGACCATCAGTTTTATTGGAAGCATTAATGTCACTATGATTTCATTATTTTACACACTCTTACTCAGTTAATATAAAATATATCAAGATAACAGTTTCATATTCACACAATTTATTTAGAAAACAGTAAAACACAAAGAAAATTCGCAAACTGGGTCACATACTATATTTTTCGTAGGTAACCCAATGTAATAGGCAGAAGACTTCTAAAGACTGATTTTCTGAGAAAATGTAAGAAAAAACAGACAATGCACCTTTAAGCGTCGTTCTTCAAATTCTTCAAATTCCTGTCTTCGCCGATCCTGTCAATATGTGAAATCATCAGTATACAAGTATCAAGAATATTTTGGGTCACATTGGCATAAACATATACAATGCTAAAAAAAGAATTACTTTTCCCTGATCAGCTCTTAATGATTCATTATATTCTATGTCTTGTTGCCTCCTTAAAGCCCTCCATTCCTATAAAGACATTTTCATGACGTCATTAATTTTTATATAATGTATTGGTAACAACATTTAAGAAATAAGGATAAAAGCATTGCAGTCCTAAAAAAGACAGCAAAGTTACCAATGACCTAGCAATAAAACAAAATCACATTATAATCTCAATTCATGAATTCAACTGAATATTTCTTAAGAATAGAATCACCTCTAAATCACTTGCTGTTACAGGAAGCATCTCCTGTAGACTGCTTGCAGGATCTGTTGCAGTAATGTTTGGAGGTTGACTCTGAGGCACGTTGCTTGTCTGTAAATTGCATCACCATGATTTGTTAAAATATTTCAGAAAACATGGATAACATAATTGCAGTGCTAAGAACAAGTGTTACAACAATGCATATCAAAGACCGTTAAGTCCTACAAGTAGAGCTCAATTGGGAGATAATTGCGCTAGCAATACAAAGGGTTGTGGGTGCAAACCCAGGGGACACACATAATGATAAAAGACGATTATAGGCTAAATACACAGTAAGCTGCTTTGGACAAAAGTGTCCGCTAAATACAATAATGTAAATGCAAAGTTACCATAGCAATAAACAACATCAGATTAGAATCTCAATTCATGTGATCAACTGAATAACTCTTAAGAATAGAATCACCTCTAAATCACTTGCTGTTACAGGAAGCATCTCCTGTAGACTGCTTTCTGGATCTGTTGCAGTAATGTTTGGAGGTTGACTATTAGGCACGTTGCTTGTCTGTAATTGCATCACCATGATTTGATAAAATATTTCAGAAAACATGGATAAAATCATAAAATCAGTAGCTACCAAAGCAATAAACATTATGTTCTGTACCTGGCTCACTTCAGCACGCGGGAGAACATAAAGCGTGCTTTTCCCGACAACCTTCTTCAGATCTCTCACAGAGTTTGCTTGGACCTTCTTGATTTTTTTACCCTTGTCAACTTTAGCCAACTCAAAGCCCACAAGATTCAAACTAACCATAGGGAAGCTCTGAAAAACAAAACGGTTTAGATCTGCCAGGTTCCAGTTTAAGTCTATAGTTGACAGCATGCCATCTGCTACCTCTTTTGCTGGAACTCCTTGAAAAATATATTGTAAATAAAAAAGTTTATAGAGAACAATTCTTTTCAAAACTTAAAGTGTAAGCGCTGACTTAAATTTTTTTACAATTATGCATTGTAAACAACATTGTAAAAATTTTTATAATACAATGAATTACTCCATTGCTTAGGAGTACATGACAAACCTAATCCATTATTCGTGAGAGCATTCCGGTCAAACAAGGATGGAAGGCTCTGAATGTCTGGTCCTGGGAGAAGAAAAAGGCCCACTTGCCAGGATGAACGTCCTCTTCTTGTGGATGCGCCTAATCAAAAGATGTATTGTGAATGTTGTTGTTCAGAATCATTCTCCTGTTGGGTTCTTATCAATACATCAACTTATTATTCCTGGTTTTGTTTAAAGAAAAGGACATATCATCATATCATAGTCTCCACTGAGAGTAAGTAGTTGCATTAAGGAAAGGGCTCAAAATTGACCTTGCAAGTTGGACAATTCCAAATTTAGCTGTTTTGTCGCCTGCAAATGTCAGCAATGGAAGAGAACGTTTACAAAAACCTTTACATTTTTATTGCATTTGATCCCTTCCAAATCGTACCCATTGATCTATATAAATGACTGGATTGCTCATAGATCGTAACGGAAAGGCAACGGAAGTGTTTGAGCAGCCATGTTGGTATGCCCAAAAACCGAAGCTTTTTCTATGCGGTTTGGCCATTCGTCCACACGAACGCAGTACCCGGTCACTGAAACTGAACTTTGGGGAAGATTTTTAGGAACTCCATTTTTAGTGTTGTCGTGTAGACGGTGAAAGCAGAGATTTGGGGTATGATGTTGGAATGCGTGCAGCTATATCCTTTGTTTGACGTCAGATTCCAGTCTTCTGATTAGCCAACATGGTTTTATGGTTAGGGTTATATCGCCAGCTGCTGGTTTGGCATGCTTTTGACAGCGCTTAAAAGCGTGTTTTTGTGTGGATGCGGTCCAGAGGCAGTGTTTTTTAATGGATGGCAGTGTAGCAAATGTTGCAAAAACTCACTTAAGGCATTATCATGTATTTAATATATTGGACGATGGCTTGCAGGTTTCAGCAGTTATGAGAAAACTTGGACTGTACTAACTAAAACTGCATGTATGCATATGATGCTGATGCAGTTTTATTAAAAAGAGAGACATGAGGAATCTATAAATAATATATTGTATATTTGTTGTATATTTTAATGAAAATTAAATGTTTCAATAAATACATTTGAAATGTAATGATCATGTTCAATGCATTTTAATGTAAAATAAACAAATAAATAAATATAAAGGTAGGTTACGTTATTTAAATACAGTATTTATACTGTATATAAGAGTATCCCTGCACAGTTCCAGACATCATCCGTAATATAAGTGCACTTCTTTTTTTTTGAGAATTTTCAATGTGAATGCACTAGTATTTTTACAACAAAATGGTGTAGAATGTTGCATATGTGCGCGATTTTGGACGCACCTTGTGCCTGTGCATCAGACGTTTAGTAAACGGCCCGTGGGCATGACGTCCTGTCTGAGGCTGGGACTCTCTTCTCTCGAGACTTGGCCGTAGTTTCGGCGCCAATTCTGACAAAATTTCTAACCCGCATATGCGCTTCTTCAAGTCGCCGCAAAAAGTGCAACACACTTAGTTCAAATGTAATATCTAAATTAAGTAACATTAAAAGTATTGACATTAAGACATTAATGTTACAAATTATTTACTAACACAAAAAAATGTTAAGTACATTAAAGGAACGCAGCACGAGTCCACGAAAACTAAATTCCACAAAAACGCACCCTTTGAGACCTATAATTCCTGCGCAGGCTTTGGTTGGGAAATTACTGGGATTGCGCTGTCTAACGTTAAGCCCATAGCACATTGAGTCCGAAATTTGCGTCCGAAATTCCCGCACATTAAAAACTAAATACGACCTCACGTTGTGTCATTTACATTTACACACTGCCTATGATATTTTCGTCCGTCATAAAAAAATATGACCGGGTTCGATTTTCTGCTTTTTCCGCATCCGTCAAGCATTTTGAGTGGCCTTTTATAACAATTCGGAGACACCGTACAAACGAGAGCCAATTACGAAAAACGCATACAAAATTTCGGCCTGTATGTGCAAAACATAATGTTACTCTCAATTTTGTCAGCGAATATTTTTATATGCCCTACGTTTTTTGAATAATACATCACATTTTAATGACAAGGTCATCCCCAATGCTTACTAAGTGTAATGTATGTATATCCACTGAAAATTACTAACCTTGAACCTGATTCAAGGTTACTAACCTTGAACCTGATTCTGAACTTTGATCAGAGTTACAAATGATCTGCTTTTAGCGTCTGACCATGGCTGTATTTCGTTATTGGTGCTGCTAGACCTCAGTGCCGCATTTGACACCATTGACCACAGCATACTTCTACATAGACTCGAAAATTACGTCGGCATTAACGGAATAGCATTGAAATGGTTTAAGTCTTATTTATCCGACTGTTTTCAATTTGTAGCAATAAACAATGAGGTGTCCCGCAAATCACAAGTCCAGTACGGCGTACCACAGGGCTCAGTCTTGGGACCTCTGCTCTTCGCATTATACATGCTACCTCTAGGAGATATAATAAAGCGACACGGAATTAGCTTTCACTGTTATGCTGATGATAATCAACTTTATATTTCCTCGATGCCTCATGAAACCCAGCAGTTTCATCGAATAAAGGATTGCATAGTTGACTTAAAAATGTGGATGAGTAACAATTTTTTACTACTAAACTCGGACAAAACAGAAGTGTTACTTACTGGACCGAAAACTGCTATGCGTAACAACCAAGAATACTGCTTAACGATTGACGGATGCACTATAAAATCCTCGTCATCAGCTAAGAATCTTGGCGTTGTATTCGACAGTACTCTGTCATTTGAAAGCCATGTCGCCAACACCTGTAAAATTGCATTTTTCCATTTTAAGAATATATCTAAATTACGTCATATGCTGTCACTGTCAGATGCAGAGAAATTAATTCATGCATTCATGAAATCAAGACTAGATTACTGTAATGCACTTCTAGGTGGTTGCCCTGCGGGCCTATTACAAAAACTGCAACTGGTTCAAAACGCGGCAGCTCGAGTTCTTACACGTACAAAAAAGTATGAGCATATAACCCCGGTTCTGTCAACCTTGCACTGGTTACCTATAAAGCATCGCATTAACTTTAAGATCTTGCTTATTACCTATAAAGCCCTAAATGGTCTAGCGCCGCAGTATTTGAATGAACTTCTATTGTATTACAGACCTCCACGTACATTACGCTCTCAGGGGTCCTGTCAGTTGGTAATACCTAGAATTTCAAAATCAAGTGCAGGTGGTAGATCCTTTTCTTATCTAGCGCCTAAACTTTGGAATATTCTTCCCTGCACGGTCCGGTAGGCAGACACACTCTGTCAGTTCAAATCTAGACTAAAGACTCATTTTTTTAATCTTGCATAGACTACGCCTCCATAATATTAATCCTCAGAGGATTTAGGCTGCATTATTTAGATCAACCGGAACCAGGAACACATCCAACAACAAATTATGTACTTGTTGCATCAAAGAGTGCAGAACAGTACTCTACTCTCAGCCAGTCTTGTCTCTTTGTTCCAAGGTTACCGCAGGATGCAGTTCATGCCCAGACCTGATGGCAGAGAGCTAAGAGGATAGAGCTGGATAAAGGACGCGACAACTTTGTTTTTCCAACAACATTTCAAATGCTATTAGATTGTTAATGATAATCTTAAATCCTTAATTTTTATATTTTTATTAAGCCTTGTTGTGCAAGCACTGTTGAGCTTGTGCAGAGGCAGCAGCTTTTGCCAGAGGGGAACTGGAATCCCCTGGTTGGGCCTGGGTTCCCTGAGGTTTTTTTTCTCGATGGGACTTTTGGGTTCCTCACCACCGTTTGCATATTGTTTTGCACTATCTGCCTGGCTGGGGGGGTTCTTTAGAATTCATACTTGTATTAAATGTGTCTCATGTACAGCTGCTTTGTAACAATGAAAATTGTAAAAAGCGCTATATAAATAAAGTTGAGTTGATTTCTACGTCTCCTGAAGAGCAATCTGGTCTGGGTCAAAATGTTGGATGCTCCATTAGCTGATGTGGAAGCCATTAATTCGTGTCTTGCACGCTGAAGGGCATTAAACACTCTATCAAAAACGGCTACTACAGGTTGCTCATGCTCAGTTTGTAATAAATTGGAGCCGGCTTGTTGTTGCGTGTCATCCATAACAACTATTCGATATCATTACGTTGCAGTAGTATGCTTATAAAAAAGTGCGGCAATGCGACGTCACTACACTAGGGGCTGGGCATATAAAATGGGAACATGACGTTGGCAACGAAATGGATTCTGGGACTTTAGGACAGCAGTAGAGTAGGGAATTATAGTGGAGTTTGCTGTTTAAATGTTTATTATACCATTAAAACACAACAGAAAGTAGAACGTTTGCTGTGATATGAACTAAAATATCTGCTCTCATCTCATGACCGGAGTGTAAAACGGATCTGAAAAGATCTTTCCATCTTAGAAACAACTTCATGGTGGAAGTGAAACTTGGATGAAAATAAAAACTTGACCAAACGCGCCTTATCATATTCGTATTTATTATTACAGATTCATTATTTCTGATCCGATAGCCCTATGTAAGTGCTCACACCATAATGTGTGAAAATACCTTTATGTCGTTTGTAGCTCGTTGTGGTCACTCCGTGGGAGCACAAGGATTTAAAATATTAGTCAATTTATTCCAAGTGATAACAGGAAGACAGTTTTGGAGGGTGCAGCGCATCTTACTCTATAATCACGGACACAATACAATATGACATGCATAAAAGTTGTAAATATATTACAAAAAAATTAGGACATAAAGATGTATATGAAGCGTTCATTTGCAAAAACAGATAACTCGATTAACATAATTAAATTGAATGTCCATTGGACAATGCACAATAAAAACATGATTAATGAAGATTAATAAATACTTGGTTATCCACTTTTGCAGATCATCTATTTATAATAAACCGTGATATTGTCACAAAAAAACACAACATGAACAAAACAAAAGCGCTTTCTGTCCACAATAAGTGAAAACGGAGACCAATAGGAAACATAACATTATCTATTTGAACAGGTTCTACAAATGATAAACTATTATATTTAGAGCTGTGTACTTGCAATCATGCAAAGGTGCACACTACAACACGTGTAAGTATGTGGTTATATGTGTGTGCGTGAGTGAAGATAAGTTACACATTGTTACCTTCGAACCCATCAGTATGGACGAAGGTAACACACTGGATTTTTGTGTTACTCTGGTTTTTATTTTTAAACTGACCATGACCTTGTTAATATGTAACTGCAAACACCTTATGTATTTTATCTTTGAAAAAAAATATTAAATTACATTTGATTTTAAATTTCAGTTTGATCAAACGTTTAAAAAAAAACGATAGTACAAACTTGAATTGTTTTGAATATTTTATGATTGGTTATGTCAATGCATTTTATAAAAAGTTTTTATACTTTGAACAATATGAAAATTAAATTAATTTAAATCAGCATAATCTAATTACATTAGCAAAGGAATGAAAGTAAGTGTTACTTTTATCCCGACAGGAACTCCAGACATTTAAACCCGATTTACTTTTATAATGAAAAACTCTGACAAGACAGACTTCAGGATGTGTTACAGGACTGAATCACCTGTAGATTGATCATTACTGTGACACATGAAACATGAAGCATTTAGCAGGTTCGAGCAGTTTAAGGCATCTATGAGGTCTTGCTGTCGTTGACCAGAACCACATTGTATGTCAGTACTCCAAATGCAAAAAAATGCCATGGTTAATCACTGATACTTAAGACAGACAACATATGCATACATACATACACACATATAATAATCATTGCAGTGCAGCAGACTGCAACACCCTAGAGTGGACAGTGAATACAGCTGAGAAAATCTTCCGTGCCCCCTCCCCTTTATTATAGATATATTTATCTACAAATTTTGCTACGGGCGTGACTTGGCACCTGTCAATTGATAATTCACCAAGCCACCAGGAAAACTAACCAACCTCGGTCCTCTACGATGTTCTACTGCAGAGATTTAGGTCTTGCTATAAACGATGGCTAAAATAATCTGTTTGGCTATGAGAGATGGCATTGCAACTTCCAACTGATAATACGCAAGCAACAAGTGAAACGAACCAGCTCTCATGTCCCTAAAGTGTTTGATGGAGAGATGAAGGTCTACCTAGATGGTTGCTAATGTAATCTGCTTGGTTTCTAGGCAGTGGATTTGCAGCTGCCAATTAATGATTCCCCGACTCATGAGTGAATCAAACCAAACACCATATCTCTATGATGTTGTGATGCATAGACATAGGTCTTGCTAAACGGTTGCAAAGGTATGCTGTTTGGTTGTTAGGCAGTGGCCTGGCAATTGTAAATTGATGATAGACCAAAGGCTTCTTGCCGGTATGAATCATAAACCACACCCTATGGCTCAATGATGTACGGATTTGAAAATATCCCTGTTTGACACATCCACAACGGATGACACTCTCCCACACCAATTAAAATGACAATAATGGTCAGTTATGTTAATTACAGACTATGCATGCTTACAGTAATATGCATAAAAAGGGTGTAAACTGATAATACCTAAGGGACTATAGTGCAATAAACCAATCCTCATGCCTCAAACATAACATTTTGTTTAATTTTTTACTTCTCATATAATAATTAATTCTCTGCATAACGTTTCCATATGTTTCTTTCTTTTATTTTCTCTTATCTGGTGTGCATAGTGTTTTTGTGTCATTATGCATGTTATCTCTCGAGCAGTGCTCTGTGCATATCTGTGTGTCTTTGTTTTATGCATGTGTTGTGTGCCTGTGTTTTGTCCGCTGTGTGAGTGTGAGCATGTGTGTGTGTGTTTAGCTGTGCAGCTTGACTTCTTCAAGTGTGTTGGAGACATTGCCACAGGTCTTCTGGAATAAGTCTGTCTCTCATTTTTTTCTATTTAATGTAATAATAAACAGACTAGATGAGGACAAGACCACATCTCTGTGTGGAGCATATCTATTGTTGTCAAACTCTGAGTACATTCAAAAATCTCGCTGGATTATCAGAAATAATGACAAAGGGAATGCTTGGAAATGTAAACTTTAATTTCCTAGAGACAAAATTCACCAAAATATAAATAACTGGCTTAAAACATTTTGTAGGGGTGAAAAAACTAAAACGTGCCTAGGACTTTTGCACAGTACTGTACATATGCATGTATAATACACACCAGAAAGCAAGGCCCTACAGTTGACCATATATTTTGTGATAATATTCAGATAATTTGTGTCCCTTTCCACTTTATCCTGGACATGTTTATTGTTCCTTCATCAAAGCTACATTCATTGTGATCTGGTGAGTCTGAAGGCCATTGAAGTGCAGTAAGCTCCTTGTCATATTCAGAAAACCAGTCTGAGATCATTTGAGCTTTCTGACGTGGTCCATTATCCTGCAAAAAAAGGCATTAAAATGCATGATATTTCACCCTTTTTGACTGTTAAAAAATGTTAAAAGTAGTTAAAAGTTGACTGTTAAAAGTAGCTTCACTGCATAATTGCTAGATAATATTTCGTAACATGGATGAGGTTAAATTGATATTTTTAAGTAACTTAACTTACAGTTTCACTGTTTGAGAAGAGACCTCTTAGCAACAATCAGGGCAGTGCAATTTCAAAGATTGGTGGGAAACTTTGGCTATTTCTAATTATTCTGGGAGCTATCCCACCATCAAAGTGTCTATGGCAGGGGTTCTCAAACTGGGGTGCAGGGAACCCTGGTGGTCTGCAATCCATAGCCATTGGGTCCGTAATATTATCTATAAATGAAAAAAATGTGGTTGATTATTGTAACACCCATTTTAATGGTAAGTCTTAAGAAAAAAGGATATGTATAAATGCTGCAATGAAACCATGTGAAGGTGGTATTTAACATGATTCAATGTAAAATGTGTTTTAATTTTTCACTATTACACGGGTCTGAAGTATTAAGGTTGGGAAATACAAAATAAATAGTTTAATCCTATCTAAGGGTGCAACTGTTATATTTTTCAAGGGGTCCTTGAAAAATAATCTCCCATGTAAGGGGTCCCTGGCTCCAAAGTGTTTGAGAACTCCTATGGACCTTACAACACTGGGATTACTTGACTATCCAACATAAAAAGTAGACTACTGATATAGAAAAATATCTTCATTTTGTGCGTGTAGCAGTCTCTGATATAATCTACAGACATGATTCACATTCATATACTTTAATTACACCAAAAAGACCTCCAGGAGAAGCAGCAGTGTAGTCCCAGAGTACAGAGGGATTATTTTTGGCAGCCTGTAAAAGAGAAAGACATTGAAAAACCGCAGTTAGGACTCTTTCCTTTAACCAGAAAGTGCTTCAGCATTCTGACATATGCATCAAATGCTGTAGAGCGGTACATTTTGTTTAACCAGTTTAAGGACCATTCCCATTTTGGTAAGGACGAGATATGCAGTTAATTTGCCCATCTACAAAACCTTCACCACGTTAGAAAAATATGAAAACTCCTGAACTACCAACTGAGCATTGAGCTGCTCAGCATCTTTCCCTGCGATTGTGAACTACCTGCAATTACTGGGTTTGTTTGCTTTTGGACCTAAATGATAAAATGCTGAATACAAACGATTCCCTTGTTTTGGAAAATGTATTTTGTATTACAGTAGGACATATTAGATTAGATTCAACTTTATTGTCATTACACATATACAAGTACAGTGTAACGAAATGTAGTTTAGGTCTAACCAGAAGTGCAATTAGCAAGTGCAGGATATAGTGTGAATAATTACAGAATACAATGTTAGGAAAATTCTTTACATTGGGCATGTACTATGAAAATACTTTACAGAAGGAATGTTCTATGACAGTAGGTATGTACTATGAACAATATAAACAGAAGGCTATATACTGTGAACATTAATGTACAGGTGGTTATGAACAGATAGCAATTTAGACTATACAATAGTACAAGTGACTTAAGTGTGCATTAATTATAGACATTAGCTATTAAAGTTACAGTGCAATAGATGAGTTACTGTGGTTATTGAAGTTACAGTGCAGTAGATGAGTTAATGCAGTTATTAAGGTTACAGTGCAGTAGATGAGGTAATGCAGTTATGAAAGTTACAGTGCAGTAGATGAGGTAATGCAGTTATACATTTACAGTGCAGTAGATTAGTTAGTGCAGTTATTGAAGTTACAGTGCAGTAGATGAGTTAATGCAGTTATTAAGGTTACAGTGCAGTAGATGAGGTAATGCAGTTATTGAAGTTACAGTGCAGTAGATGAGGTAATGCAGTTATTGAAGTTACAGTGCAATAGATGAGTTAATGCGGTTATTGAAGTTACAGTGCAGTAGAGAAGTTGGTGCAGTTATTGAAGTTACAGTGCAGTAGATGAGGTAATGCAGTTATGAAAGTTACAGTGCAGTAGATGAGGTAATGCAGTTATGAAAGTTACAGTGCAGTAGATGAGGTAATGCAGTTATGAGAGTAGTCCATTAGTGCAAATGAGCATTCAGTATAATATTCCTGGTGTGCAAGTGAGCAGTATAGAGTGAAGTTGATGCTATGTGTGTGTAAACAGTCCGGTAGAGCAGATACATGAATTACTGGTGTGTACAGTTCAGTCATGCATGGCAGCCCTGTAGTGCAATGTAAACAATGCAATAGCAGCATTAAAGTTATAGTTATGAGGGGTAGTGGAATCAGTGGGGGGCAGAGTTCAATAATGAAACAGTTCTGGGAAAAAAGCAAACAATCACTTAATTTGAGGTGTTTTTTTCAGAAAACAAGACATCATTTCTTATTATATTTCATGTGGCTAGTAAATGTATCTTGATTTAAGATTTTTTTGATATTTGAACTGACAACAGGACAAAACTACTAAGTTAGAAAAGCAATTTTTGCAGTGTATATTCTGTGCTTTGTCCCATGTAGGTTATTATTGACAAATATATTTGTGTGTGTTCTTTTATAGCACTCGGTCATCTTAAGCTTTGTTAAAATGTGGTGTTTAAATGAAGCTTGCACTTACTACAATGATGGTAATAATTTAATGAATAAGCTTCAAGTGAATTTGAGAGAGAGTGTGTGTGTGTGTGTCAGTGTGAGAGATTGTGAGTATGTGCGTCTGCAAAAGTGTGTGCGTCTGCGAGTGTGTGCATCTGCGGGTGTCTGTCTGCAGTTTAGTGTAGAGAACAAGTTCTGACATTAAAACAAATCCTGTCAAATTTTCTGATTTGTATTGTTCTTTATTTTTTATAAATTATTTATTGTTCTGACAGCTCAGGTGGCACTTTATTTAAAAATAAGTCTATATATTTGGCAGATGTAAAACATACATGTGTATGTTTTTTGTGTTAGTCCATTTTTATTTTATTATTATTATAACAGCTCAGGGATGTTCAAGGAGCAACATGTTTG
Source organism: Triplophysa dalaica (assembly GCF_015846415.1). Taxonomy (NCBI): domain Eukaryota; kingdom Metazoa; phylum Chordata; class Actinopteri; order Cypriniformes; family Nemacheilidae; genus Triplophysa; species Triplophysa dalaica. The sequence goes on from NC_079553.1 coordinate 16,796,856, forward strand.
TGCAGTTTCTAAAGATTTAAGTTCTGTTTTTGAATAAAGGGTTGGAAATGAATGCTTTTCTTGGTTTATGTTTTTATCAGATTCATCGATTAATCGAAAAAATAATTTATAGATTAATCGATTATTAAAATAATCGTTAGTTGCAGCCCTAGTCCCCAGGAACTTAAAACTGCAAACACGTTCAACAGCCATCCTATTAATGTGGATGGGGTCGTGTGTGCCTCCTTTCGCCTTCCTGAAGTCCACGATGATCTCCTTTGTCTTGGAGGTGTTAAGTGGCAGGCTGTTGTTTGAGCACCATGGGCCCAGGTGCCGGTCCTCCTCCCTGTAATTCAATTCAATTCAACAAGAGAAATATGACCATCAGACCATCCCAGCTCAGACCACTACATCCCCAACCAAGAGCAAAGACTGACTATTTGTCTTATTAATGCTGAAGTTACAATATTTGGTATTAAATGCTAAACTTAAATCACATGTCAGCAGTTTGACTGCAGCTATGACACGTCAGAGGGGATCTGGCCCTCCCCGTTGAGCCTGGTTTCTCCCGAGGTTTTTTTCTCCATTAATCAATCATTGGAGTTTGGGTTCCTCGCCACAGCAGGGCAGTGTTGGCCTGCTCACCGGGAGACTGCATTCATTCATCTATTTATTTATTTAGAAATTAGATATTATTTATTAGAATAAAACACCATTTGTATACTCGTTGTATAAACACCATGCACTGTGCTGTGTTCTAACTTATCTGTTTTTCCTGTTTGCCCCTGTAAAGCTGCTTTGAAACAATACACATTGTGAAAAGCGCTATATAAATAAACTTGAATTGAATTGAATAATTAGATTGCAGTCTTTGATTGAAAAATATTGCCACCTTTGAAATGTGAGATGAACTGAGCAGCTTCAGTGTGCCTTATTTACAGTTGAACTGCAAAGTAACAAATCCCTGTTTTTAACTCAACTCAACTTTATTTATATAGCGCTTTTTTACAATTTTCATTGTTACAAAGCAGCTGTACATGAGACACATTTAATACAAGTATGAATTCTAAAGCAGCCCCCCCGGCCAGGCAGATAGTGCAAAACAATATGCAAACGGTGGTGAGGAACCCAAAACTCCCATCGAGAAAAAAAACCCTCAACAGTGCTTGCACAACAAGGCTTAATAAAAATATAAAAATTAAGGATTTAAGATTATCATTAACAATCTAATATCATTTGAAATGTTGTAGGAAAAACAAAGTTGTCGCGTCCTTTATCCAGCTCTATCCTCTTAGCTCTTGTCAGGTCACCGCTTCCCATTCTCAGCTCTGCCATCAGGTCTGGGCATGAACTGCATCCTTCGGTAACCTTGGAACAAAGAGACAAGACTGGCTGAGAGTAGAGTACTGTTCTGCACTCTTTGATGCAACAAGTACATCATTTGTTGTTGGACGTGTTCCTGGTTCCGGTTGATCTAAATATTGCAGCCTAAATCCTCTCAGGATTAATATTATGGAGGTGTAGTGTATGCAAGATTAAAAAGATGACTCTTTAGTCTAGATTTAAACTAACAGAGTGTGTCTGCCTCCCGGACCGTGCAGGGAAGAATATTCCAAAGTTTAGGCGCTAGATAAGAAAAGGATCTACCACCTGCACTTGATTTTGAAATTCTAGGTATTACCAACTGACAGGACCCCTTAGAGCGTAATGTACGTGGAGGTCTGTAATACAATAGAAGTTCATTCAAATACTGCAGCGCTAGACCATGTAGGGCTTTATAGGTAATAAGCAAGATCTTAAAGTTAATGCGATGCTTTATAGGTAACCAGTGCAAGGTTGACAGAACCGGGTTATATGCTCATACTTTTTTGTATGTGTAAGAACTCGAGCTGCCGCGTTTTGAACCAGTTGCAGTTTTTGTAATAGGCCCGCAGGGCAACCACCTAGAAGTGCATTACAGTAATCTAGTCTTGATGTCATGAATGCATGAATTAATTTCTCTGCATCTGACAGTGACAGCATATGACGTAATTTAGATATATTCTTAAAATGGAAAAATGCAATTTTACAGGTGTTGGCGACATGGCTTTCAAATGACAGAGTACTGTCGAATACAACGCCAAGATTCTTAGCTGATGACGAGGATTTTATGGAGCATCCGTCAATCGTTAAGCAGGTTGTTACGCATAGCAGTTTTCGGTCCAGTAAGTAACACTTCTGTTTTGTCCGAGTTTAGTAGTAAAAAATTGTTACTCATCCACATTTTTAAGTCAACTATGCAATCCTTTATTCGATGAAACTGCTGGGTTTCATGAGGCATCGAGGAAATATAAAGTTGTGTATCATCAGCATAACAGTGAAAGCTAATTCCGTGTCGCTTTTTTTATTTTAGTATCAAAAACGCCACTGCCCTAGCACCAGTCAACTGCTGTAGTTCAATCAGCTCACCTTAAGTGTGGTCTTTGCCTCCACAGCACGCCAAGTCTATCTCGGCTCAGCCTGAGACAGTTTGTATTGCCTTTTCCATCTCATCCTCGGTAAAGTGTGTCAGGGCACCATTACTAAGAACTGACATCAATAATGTATGTGGAACATGGGTATATAAACAATACAAAGATTTCAACCTTTTACTTTCCATTCTAAAAATAAAACACCATCACACTCCCTTTAACAACCACTACCACCTTCCATTTCCAAACCCTTTACTGTTTTACAAGCGCAGTCAAATTATTATTTTTGGCTAGACCACACAGTTATAAACAAGTGCTAATCATGTGTGGCATACCTTTCTAAAAGTATAAGATTGTTGCTAAACATACCGGGAACCTGTATGAAACAGAGAGACAAGAAAAAGCATACTTACTGATTATAATCACACTTCCATCCAACACTGATACTCAACAAAATTACTGATAAAGACAAAAACTGAAGAAAAATGATTTATTATTACGTATTTTAATGCCTTACCTCAGCTAACGTAGTCTGCTAATGGCATGCTAATGCGCACGCAGTAGTGATGGGAAGTTCGGATCATTTTACTGACTCGGACCTTTGAGTCTCGTTCAGCAAAATGAACGAATCTTTTTTCGAGTCATATCGTTAATTTTAGCAAAATATAATTCAAATATTACAGGTTACTTTCCAAACACATCTACTACTTATGCAAACGTTTATTACATTACAAACAATACACAACGTTAATGTTATAAGAAACAGAAAAGATAAATTAATTGTTAACATGGGTCTTAAGTCTATGATTAGCTCACCTCATCTGACAACAAGTCTTCGGGTCTGACGCGTTCGTTCATCACGTGACAGCCCCGTACGCATAAGCAATGCAGTCAGAGCCGGAAAGAGAATTGATTAGTTCACCTTGTCGCTACCCGATCCGTCCCGGAAACACGATTTGTTCCGCGCATGCGCGAAAGTGCGTCTACTTCCGGTAATTCCCATTTTCACGACAGTCGACTCGATGCGTTCTAATTGGCGCCACTTCCTGTTATTGTTACGAGTTTCAAATGTGTAACTGGAGTAACAAATGATTTCTTTTATAGCTTGGGGTTCACTTATCTCAGCTCTGGAAAACAGAATCACAGAATTAGTGAGTGAAAAAGCGAACCGCCATCTTCGTCTCCGAATCTCTGTCTCTGTCTCTTTATTACAAATTTCAATTTTACAAAACAATAAAACATTTCCCAAGTGTAATCATGTTTCAGTATACATTTGTTAATTTCAATTTAAACATTACAGGTTTTCTATACTCTCCACAGATCAGTGAGCAACATCTTTCATACTCACATTCACAGAAAATAATTGTGTCTTTACAAAAATCAACATCACTCTTTTGTTAAAGTGCAATAATATCAAAAGGATAAATCATGTCTTATACTTAGATATATTTGTTTTCTTTTCTTTTTTTACCTCAGGAATCCACCATAATACTAATGTAATCATGAATCATAAACCCTCTTTGGCTGTAAATGAATTACAATAATGACTTTAAAGTCAACACATGAATCACCATACACGTAGGGAAAACTGTTTAACTTACTATACCTTTTTTTAAACCCAGGACAGTCACCAAACTGCTTCCGTATAACATTAGGAAATAACTCCCCTTTTAGTTTTAAACAACATACCCCCATTAACATCTTATCTTAACATTAAGTGGCATATATAGTCTGTCAGGATACCTTAAAAACCCGAAACAAATCGTTATTAGAGTGAGAGGACACCAGCACACAGATTCACACATACGGTCACCATATACACGCCTCTTATTCGGCCGCTAGCGTAATTGTTGACAAAATGTGCTTCCCGCGATTATAGCCTAACGTGGCTTTTTAACTCAGCTTCACACGTCAAAAGTTCCATCACCAACTCATCACAGTTTCAATACGCGACATCCACTTCAGGAGGAAACTCAACCTTACAATTTTTACAGAATACTAACCTGGAAAACAGAATCACAGAATTAGTGAGTGAAAAAGCGAACCGCCATCTTCGTCTCCGAATCTCTGTCTGAGAGAAGAGGAAGGCGTCCGTCATCTAGGTAACGTGGTGTAACGATACCTACTCTTTGGTTCCGCTTTGTTTGGTTCCCCCCCCAAACTAATATTGTTTTCATAAATAAAAGTTTCAATTATACTAAAACGCTGATGGTTACTGTGTTCTCACGTAAGGGTGCATCACATTATCTTAGATGTTTTACGACAGTCTGTTAGTGGCGATGTTGGAGAGTACAAAAATGGTTGACCGCGCTATGGATTCGTTTGTGTTTTATGAACGACTTCAGAAATTTCTCTTAAAAGGAGAGATTCCTGACTGTCCTTCAGAGCGTCGTTAGGTTGACTGAGTGGGTGGGTGGGGTTTGGGTGGTTGTTTGGAATAACCAAATGTGTAAATAAATGTAATAAATACATAAATAACTTTTTCTGTGTGTTTCTTAAATGCAGACATTTGTTAAAATATTAGAAAAGTAAGGGCAATGCCCTGTTCCTTAATCAGCAATTTAAGTAAATGAATAGATGTTTGATTGTGTGACTGAGAGAGGCTGGGTGGGAGGTTGAGATTTAGTGAATGACTAAAGAAAATAAGGAACAAATGTAAAAATAAATTGGATGAATTCTGAAAATCCTACTTGTCAAGGGCAACCATGTAAGGATTTCAATAATCTAATTAGGTTATCAATTTGTGCCACAATTTGTGCCACATATAATTTTTTGCCAAAAAAAGGTTTTAAGAGAATCACTAATAAACATATTCATTTTAAGTTTATAGTTTTTCTATAAATAAAGAAGTATTTTTATATATAAAAATCAGTTTCTCACTCCTGACATATAATATTTTGTCATATTGTATTTTCTTGGAATCAAAAAATATAATAAAAAGAAACATAAAGATTATTAGAAAAAAAACTACTTTTCACTCACTTTTTTATTAAAACTGCCGTAAATTGTTTCGAACAGAAGTAGACGGAGTTTCACGCATGAGCGGAACAAATCGTGTTTGCCGTAAATTATTTCGGCCGGAAGTAGACGCACTTTCGCGCATGCGCGGAACAAATCGTGTTTCCAGGACTGATCGGGTAGCGACACACCTCTCGAGTCTTCGGGTTTGAGTCGTTCCTTCATCACGTGACAGCCCCGTACGCATAAGCAATGCAGTCAGAGCCGGAAAGAGAATTGATTAGTTCATCTCTCGAGTCTTCGGGTTTGAGTCGTTCCTTCATCACGTGCACGCAGCCATCCACTGTGACAGCATAAACAAAATGAGCACACGCTATTTATCTGCCAATCATTCCAACATTCCACACTGAAAAACACGAGAGCTAATGTTAGTTCAAGTCAGCTATAAAATATTGTAAAAAAATGGTAACTTAATTAGTGCTCAAATTCTGGTAACGCATAAAACGTAAACAGTCATTTGAAAAATAGCTAAGTTCCGTGACCGTTGGCAAGTTACATTTACATTTATGCATTTGGCAGACGCTTTTATCCAAAGCGACTTGCATTGCATTGTCCTATACATTTGTTTCTAAGCATGTGCAATCCCCTGGGATCGAACTAGTTAGTTAGTTAGTTTAGTGCCACAGTCTAATTTATCTATGCTGTAGTACAGCGGGTGCTTAACCATCAACATTATAGAGTCAAATAATTAACAAAATATGTTTTTTTCTAATTTACATCGGCTGAAAGTTTACCTGAAAACATCCGCCTCGCCTCTCTGCTGGGTTGCAAAAAGATGAATGTGCATGCGCAAATAGATAAGGGAGGCATCGGCTTGCCGCAATGAGGCGACATAAAGCCGATGTAAGGGAGAGCTGGGTAGAGCACTAAGTGGATAAATTATCCGCCTATGCCTGGCCGATATTAATTCGCGTTGTTTGGAAGGGGGCCCGACGTTTGCTATCTGGGTGTCGTCCCCGCTCTCCTCCATGAAAAGGGCTAAATCCACCGTTAGGCTACATCAAATATTAGTGCCCGCGTGCAAGATCTCAAATTTAACTTTACCATCTAACAAAGTTAAACTTATCACTATATTTCACATCAAAAACAATAAATAGTGATACTAAACACATCCTTATTTGTGTTTTTGTGCTAACCGATTAGCCAGACAAGCTAACATACAATGCCATCGTCATTTTGCATAGTATTAGTATGTTAACTCTGATTGGATGACAGATGGGTAATCATGTTTATGCAATAATGTGTTTTAATCAAGATATCTTTTTTTTTTATTATTGCTTCGAGCAAAATGCATAATACAACTACCATAACATAGTACAAAGAATGGTAACTTTTAGTATATTGCATTACATTCACGATATAAATGTTCACCATAAATATCTATTAACATCGAGACATTTCAGTGTACCATAAAATGAAAAAAAATACGAAAAAATATAATAATGAAAAATAAAAATAGAGGAAAGAAACGAGGATTATAACCAATCCAGCTTTGCTTTTTTTACGTATATTGCGTTCCTGACAGAGTCAATAAATCATAGTATTACTTTTCCTTGAGGAGTACATTCAATATTTTGAGAGTTTTAATTAATTACTTTCTTACTTTTATTCATTTTACAAAGGGTTACAAACATTTTCACTAACAGTTCACTACAAAAAACAGTAATATTAGGGCTAGAGCATGTAACTTTACATTTGTGTATGTATTTTTTTCCTAGCAAGCATACATTTTTAATAGCATTGTCTATTTCAATAGAACCAGTGTCTGAGTATAAACATAGGACCATTTCTTCTTTAATGTCAATCAGCTTATTGAAAGAATTAAAAACCAAAAGGGAAATCTCTATCCAAAATGATCTGGTAATTTTACATCTAAAGAACAAATGGATAATTGATTCATCTTCATCACCACAGAGAGAACATTCTGGTTGAATATCCATAAACTTAGACAAAAATAACTTGCATGGATAAATTTTATGGAGAATTTTAATATGAATTTCGGTAGCTTTGTTTGGAATCATAAAATTATTGTTTGTAGACCAAATATTGTGCGAAATTAATGAAGGATACATCTGTTTCCAAAACACTGTAGTTCTCGGGGCACTACTATTTATACCGATTATTGTTTTTCTAATATGCCAGTTATTACATTTTTTTCCAAGTAGGTCTACTCCACCTATCATTAGACGAGGCATTTCATCCCTTAACCTTGAATATTGAAATGATGATTTGACGAGGTGTAAAAGTTTAGGAGATATCCCCTTGATTACCCTTTGATATTCCATTCTTGTGATATTGACTTGGTTATATTCAATACATTTTTCATAGCTTATTCGGTTTACATTTTGTTCTATAAATTGGGACATGAAAATAACATTCTTTTCAAAACATTTTTTGTTAAAGATAGTCCTATTTTTATATAACACATATTGATTATTCCACGCAATGCATTTATGGGGTGAAAAGTTGTGCTTGAAGGCCAATTTCCATGACTCCAGTGCCTGCTTGTGAAAATTTGCTAACTTGACTGGTAATTTACCACATGCAAAATTACAGGTCAACAAAAACTTTAGCCCCCCACATCTATCAAATAACAGATTTGGTATAAAGAACCAAGGAGCATTTCTTCCTAGAATACAATATTTAATCCTGTTAATTTTGAAGACCTGGATGATCGTTTTGAAATCAATAGCATTTAATCCTCCTTCAGCATAACTCCTAATAATTGTCTTTCTTCTGATGTACTCAGTTTTGTTTTTCCAAATAAATTTGAATAGAATCGAGTCGATTGAAGATATTGTTTTTGAGTCCACGTACAAAGATAAGGCCGGGTAAACCAATCTGGAAATTCCTTCAGCCTTTGACAACAAAGTCCTTCCTTGTATAGTTAAGTCCCTTTGAAGCCATCCATTGAAGGTAGTCCTTGCTTTTTTTAACTTAAAAGTAAAATTGTCGTTCATTCTGTCCTTTGCAGATTTATTAATTGTAATTCAAGATATTTTACAGATTGTTTGACCTTAATTCCCTTGATATTGGTTTTGTTGGATTCATGAACAAATAATATTTCACTTTTGTCTGTGTTAATAATGAGACCAGAAGCTTTTGAAAAGATCTCTAAACCTTCCAGAACTTTCAACACCTGTCTGTCATCTTTAAGAAAAATACAAGTGTCATCTGCAAGATGAGAAATCAAAATGGAATTGTCACCAATTTTTATGCCTTCAGCATTGATACAGTTGACCATATAAAGATTTAATAATTCTGCTGCAATCAAAAATAAAAAAGGTGAAATAGGGCAATCCTGTCGAATACCTCTGCTAAGATTGAAACGTTTAGATGTACCTTCCGCTAATGATACACTACTATTGATATCTTTGTATATAGTTTTTACCATCTTTTTAAATTTGAGTCCAAAACCAAATTTATCTACAGCAATGTTTATGAAATCATGTTCTATTGAATCGAAGGCCTTATAAAAATCTATGAAAAAAATAAGGGCCTCTTTGTCAATGAGATCAGAATAATCCAATATGTCTAACACAAGTCGTATGTTATTTGCTATGTGTCTTCCCTTCATAAATCCAGATTGGGTAGTAGAGATAATTCCTTCAAACTATGGTTTTAATCTATTTGCAAATAAAGATGTTAGCAATTTATAATCTGAATTTAATAAAGTTATGGGACGCCAGTTTTCAATGTGATGAGCATCTTTATTTGGTTAAGGCAATAGAGTTATGAGACCTTGTTTCATGGACTCCACTAATTCACTAGAATTTAGGCATTCTTCGAAAACTAATAGTAACATTTCTCTAATATCCTTCCAAAACATTCTGTAAAATTCAAATGGTAGTCCATCAGGCCCAGGACTTTTATTTAAGGGAGTCTTGGACAAAATATTATCTAACTCTTCTAATTCTAGGGGGCTTTCACAATCGTTAGATTGCTGTAAGGACACTTTAGGTATGAATTGATCAACTTTTTGATAAAACATTTCAATCCATGTAGTATTATCCGATGAAGTATAAAGCTTTTGATAGAAAGATGAAACGTATGAATTAATAGATTTACTGTCAGAGGTTAGAGTGTTATTTATATACAAAGTTTGTATTTTTTTTAACTGTCCTCGTTGTTTTTCCAAATTGAAAAAGAAATTTGATTTTTTTTCTCCTTGTTCAAGCCATCTAGCTCTGGATCTTATAAAAGCACCTTTTGCTTTTTCTATGTATAACTTATCCAGAGTCTCTTTTAGTGTATGTAAAGTTTTAATTTCACTCTCATTTAGTTGTGCTTCCTTAAGGAGGGTGTTTATTTTTTCTTTTGAGTTTGTATTTTCTTTTTAGCGTCTTCTTTCCCATATTTAATTGAGAAATGCCTACATTAATTTTTTAATAATTCCCATTTTAAGGATATTGATATATCTTTCATATCTTTGTATTTCTGTATGATATTTTTTTACGCCTTGATATATAAATTATGTTCTAGAAAGGAACAGTTCAGTTTCCAATAGCCAGAGTTTACCCTTTTTGTGTTTTTATCGTTAGAAAGTAATAAAGAGATACCAGAATGGTCTGTTAAAGGGGTTGGAGAAATTTCACAAGTACTTATAAATTGAGGAAGACAATCTGAAACTAACCAGAGGTCTATTGTTGATTTACTAGACATATCATTTTTAAACCATGTAAATGAATCTATAGTATCAGGGAAAAGAAATCTAAAAAGATCCATTAGCGAGAGACTATCACAAAAATCATTTATAATGGGGTTGATAGTAGGGCCAGTAGTCCTTGATGGAAATCTATCAGTATTATTGTTAGGGGCCTCATTGAAATCACCGCCAGTAATCAAGTAAGCCGAAGGGTATTTATCTTTTAACTTCAATATCTTACAAGAAAGTTCTTGTAGCAAGACATTATTTGCAGCTTGGGTTCGGGGTAGTTCAGGTGGATACCAGGAAGGTGCACCTTTAAAGTTTCTAATCAATTGTGAAATCTTAGGAAACTAAAGTATGTAAAAATAATGAGACCCAGAGATAGCTGTTTGTTTAGCAGAAAATATAGGGTAATACCCTGGTTTATTTAACCCACCGAATTTGCAAAAAAGAATATAAAAGCTTTCCCCAAATCAAAATATCAAACAATATACAAAATAAATAACAAAGAAGTTCCCCTCCCTTATCTATTTACTAACAATTGAGAATACACAGAGAACTTTACATTAAACAAAAACGTCGCCACGTGTACTGAAACAAACCCTAGCAAATGCAGTGGTGGGCCCACTCACACATACGCATTCACACACGTTTCAGTTCACTCACGGTACTGCTTTCAACGGAGAAAAAAAAACACGGTGCAGGCCTGTGTTGGTCTTGCAAAACATTGAGTTCGCTGAACAAAATTTGCAACACATTGAGAGCGTGGAAATACTTGGTCCGGATGATCAAGGGCAGTGTGATTCATCGACAGGTCCGCCAGCGTAACCTCACTGCGGATAGCTATCGCGGCTACCTTCGATCACGCGTCCGGTCCTTTTCTCCCGCTCCGTCAGATGGGTCTCCGGCTTCGTTTCTCACTCAGTCGCTCAATAACACAGAGCCCGCGATCCTCTTTTCTGAACACCCCGCTCAGTTTCCTCCGCTTTACTCCTCTTTCTAGCGTTATCTATCTCTCAAACGCACCAGCACCATTGCTTCACACCTGTCCCCGCCAGAAGAAAAAGAAGACCAAAACCACGCTCTCCCCGCACTCACTTCCAATCACGAGTATCCGTTGTCCTACAGACATCCACACACTTATCTACACAGTATTAATACCCAAATTAACAATTAAATAGTAACATGAAATAAAATCACAAATATTGATCTCCTTTTAATTACGTAAAATGAATAGAATATTTCCCTCTCTAGAAATCAATGTCTCCAATTATTTATTTAAATTAAATAAACGTTTAATTTTTTTATAGTCCGGTGACTCATTTTTTAGTTAGAGATTAATCATAATCTACCGCGTTTTCATTACACTATAAAACCCAAGTTTACCACTGGGCTACACTAGTAGTTGTTTTTAAATACTGGATTTGAATTCAATGTCTACTAGTACCTATTTAATAGGCACTAGTAGTTATTCATTAAGTACTAGTACTTATATATTAGACACTAGTGTCTTTTACGGTTGTTACTAGTAACATTTCTTATCTTACTGGTCACAATTGTTTTTTTACCTGTCATATGTAATGACTAGTCAAAAAGGTCATTGTAGAGTTCAATCGCAAGTCTTACTAGTAAAATAAAATATCTTACTAGTCACTATTGACAAAAGTACTAGTATCTCGTGAATAGGTACTAGTCTAAATCTAATAAGTACTAGTAGCTGATAAACTTGTATACGTTTCTGATAAATAAGTACTAGTATCTAATGAATAAGTACTAGTAAAAATAGAATAAATACTAGTATATATTTATTAGGTACTAGTATCCAATGAATAAGTCCTAGTATCTAAAAAATAAGCATTGGTATCCGTTTGGCAGGCTCTAGTATCTTGAAAATAAGTACTAGTACCTAATAAATAAGTATCAGTACTTTAAGAATAAATACTAGTACCTAATAAATAGGTACTAGTGACTATTGGAAGACACACTAGTCAGAACTGAATAGTTGATATCTAAATGACAGATCTCCATAGAAATCAATGGCAAAAATCTGAAATGTGTTACTAGTAACAATAGAATAATTACTAGTCACTGATGCAATAAGTACTAGTATCAAATAAATAAGGACTAGTATCTATTTAATAAGTACTTGTAACTAATGATTAAATACTAGTATGTAATGAATAAGTACTAGTATCTAATGATTGAGTACTAGTATATATTGAATAAGTACTAGTATTTAATAAATAAGCACTAGTATCTAATTTTAGGTACTAGTATGTAATGAATAAGTACTAGTATCTAATTATTAAGTACTAGTATCCATTGAATAAGTACTAGTATCTAATAAATAAGCACTAGTATCTAATTTTTAGGTACTAGTATCTAATGAATAAGTACAAGTATCTAATGGAATAGTTACTAGTGACTAAACAATAAGTACTAGTAGCCTAAAAATAGACACTAGTAAACCTCAAGGGTTAAATGACAAAATGGCTTGCCATACGCAGACGCTGCTGCAGCCAGCGAAAAGAAGCGGAGCATCGTGTGGAGATTTTTCAAATCTGTGAATAAAAACAATGTGAACTGCGATGTATGGCAGTGGGCCTTTGGGGGTAAGAAGCCAAAGATTAAAAGTACATTATTATTTAAACACTTTTTTTATTATTTTGTTTCTCAAACAATTGTGTGCACTTTGTTTATAAATTCACTTAAAAACGTGTAATGAAAGGGAAACATGTTAATTTGTTATATAATTGTGTCTAAACATAACACTGAACAAAAACGGAAAAGCAGTTTTAAAAGCTGTGTTCTTCAGTAATAATTTTGTGCACAGGGAGAAATTGTTTTGTTATTAGATTAGATTAGATTCAACTTTATTCTCATTACACATATACAAGTACAGTGTAACAAAATGTAGTTTACAGTTGTGTTCAAAATTATTCAACCCCCAATGTTGTAAATGGTTTTAGGGAATTTAGTGTACATTTGTAATTGTATTCAGAATGAAATCCTACAAAGACTTCTTAAAGAACCATATGCAACTAAAATGACATCAATTAGTTTTGTAATACAGTAGTAAATGTTTCTTTTGTGAATTCTTCATTGACATAATTATTCAACCCCTTAAAGACTACCACTCTGAAGAACAGAGGTTCAATGAAGTGTTTTCAATCAGGTATTGAAAACACCTGTGGATATCAGGGAGCAGCAATAAAGCCTAATAAGCACCAATTAGGCAGCTTTAAAATGACTGTGATACTCAGCTCCTTCTAGACATTTACTGGTGTGGTTACAAACATGGTGAGGTCAAGAGAATGGTCCAGGAAGACAAGAGAACAGGTGATTACTCTTCACAGGAAGGGCAATGGCTATAAGAAGATTGCAAAGATGTTAAACATACCAAGAGACACCATAGGAAGCATCATTCGCAAATTCAAGGCAAAGGGCACTGTTGAAACGCTACCTGGTCGTGGCAGAAAGAAGATGCTGACTTCGACTGCTGTGCGCTACCTGAAGCGTAGAGTGGAGAAAAGTCCCCGTGTTACTGCTGAGGAACTGAGAAAAGATTTGTCAGATGTGGGTACTGAAGTTTCTGCTCAGACAATACGGCGCACCCTGCGTAATGAAGGCCTCCATGCCAGAACTCCCAGGCGCACCCCCTTGCTGTCCCCAAAGAAGAATAAGAAGAGTCGACTGCAGTATGCCAAAAGTCATGTGGACAAACCACAGAAGTTTTGGGATAGTGTTCTGTGGACCGATGAAACAAAATTAGAACTGTTTGGGCCCATGGATCAACGCTATGTTTGGAGGAGGAAGAAAAGAACACCTTGCCTACTGTGAAGCATGGCGGGGGGTCAATCATGCTTTGGGGCTGTTTTGCTTCTGCAGGTACTGGGAAGCTTCAGCGTGTGCAAGGTACCATGAATTCTCTTCAGTACCAGGAGATATTGGATGACAATGTGATGCAGTCCGTCACAAACCTGAGGCTTGGAAGACGTTGGACCTTTCAACAGGACAATGATCCCAAGCATACCTCCAAGTCCACTAGAGCATGGTTGCAGATTAAAGGCTGGAACATTTTGAAGTGGCCATCGCAGTCACCAGACTTAAATCCGATTGAGAACCTCTGGTGGGACTTAAAGAAAGCAGTTGCAGTGCGCAAGGCTAAGAATGTGACTGAACTGGAGGCTTTTGCCCATGAAGAATGGGTGAAGATACCCGTAGATCGCTGCAAGACACTTGTGTCAAGCTATGCTTCACGTTTAAAAGCTGTTATAACTGTAAAAGGATGTTGTACTAAGATTGAATGTCACTTGGGAGTTGAATAAAACTGATAATGATGTGAGCTCAGAAAAGACATTTGTGGTTATTTCATTATAAATGTTATGTTATATTTGTCTGACCTATGTTGTACCCCTGAAAAGGGGAAGATGATTAAATGACAGAAAACTCGCAATCGCTGTTTCTCCACTGCAAGCTTTATGTAGAATTTTCGTAATAATGGACATTAAACAGTTCTTTTTTTTAAATCAACCTTATTGACATCTTTCTCAACATACATTCAACAATTTTTACAGTACACATTTAAATAAATGAGTACACTTCTTTATAATAAGCTATTTGAAAACCATACTCTATAACAAGTATACAAAAAAATACAATAAAGCATTTAAGATTTAAACATTATGCATTTACAGTTACCTGAGAATCAACTCTTTTACATATTTCTCTTTTTAGTTATAAATGAGTATTAACTATATGACAAATCAATCATAAGCACGTAAATTCACTATTTCAGCATCTTAAATTCTCAATTCACCTTTCATACTGTATACATGCACCTTTGTTACCAAATCAACACTTAATAAACAAGATTACACCTTAAATACACAGATCTCTGAAATATTGAACATACTCGAGCTTCGCACCACATTATATAGGCCTAACGCCATGACCCACATGCTTAAAATGGAGTCCTAAGCTCGCGCATTACTAAACTAACAATTTCAGCATTTCTAACACACAATCAATAATATACGCGCGTCTGCATACTCTTTAACTTTATTATAACATCATTTCAAAGTATTGACTGATTATTATACTTCATACCTGAAAAGGGGAAGATGATTAAATGACAGAAAACACGCAATCGCTGTTTCTCCACTGCAAGCTTTATGTAGAATGGAGAAATCTCGCGAGCTCTCCCCCTAGTGTTCACGCAGACCAGCACAATCGATCCAGAACAATCGATCGTCCAACATATCGTGCCAATTAACTGATCACGGATAAACTCAGAATAACCATTAACAACATATTTATATTTAAATACTTTTCTACATATTCAAAATAGCAAATATATATTTAATATATAATATAACTATATATTTCAGTGTACACAGACTTATGCGTTTTTAAAATACACATGTTCCTTTTCAATCTGTCACACCTACACATGCCTCTTTGATTTAATTGTAAGCAGGATGACTGAATGATCATAATCAATGTCAAACCGACTAAAACAATCAATTTCAGAGGGGGTTGAATAATTTTGAACACAACAGTAAGTTGGTCAAACAGAGTTTAAATCAATAGATTCTGCAGTTTTGTTTTACTAGCACTTTTCAGATCAGAATCTCTTCTTTCTATGGCCATCCTCAGCAACGCTGGAATCATTAAAGAGGTATGTGGATCAGACTGAGCTTGACTGGGGAGATTAGTGCTTTCTGAAGGGTGCTCTCTATGGAGAAAAAAATAAATAGAGAATTGGCCATCAAAAATAGAATAAAAATAAATTTAGCAAATTAACAGTTAGCAAAACACTTGTACACAATGTAACAGAGTGGACACAATGCTGTGTGTTGATGGGGTACCACTCTGATTACCTCCTCATTGGTGGGCTTTTAAGTATTTCCAACTGGGCCAAAAACAGAGTCTGCTTGTGAATCACTGGAAAAAGGCTTCCAGACATCCTCTCTGAAATAACAGCAAACTTGAACAAAAGTCCAACTCATAAAGTCTGTCATAGTCTAAAGAGAAAGATAAAATAAAGGTGAATGTTAGCCTATAACATTATCTGCTATTATGCACATGAAAACCTGAATTACTCATATCTGCTAGAACATTAGTATAGCATAATTTGAACTGAACAGCTACTGTAATTCAGTTAAATGAACACAAGGCCATTAAAATCTTAAATCCAATTCATTAACACTTAAACAACAGTATTGCTTACAGTAAATATAGATACAAAAAATATACACGTCATTAAGAAACCAATGATATTTCGTTACACTTCACTGTTTGTAAAGCAAAAATATCCATAAACGTAACTTATCTCTGTTACGTTAACTGAACCCTGTTTTTTTAGTCTCGAGGTTAACGTAAACGTTATGTGTCTCGAGCTTTGTCGGTTGGATAAAATGCGCTTCAGTTCTTTTGTTAAAAACTAGCAATTGCAGCTGGTTCGACTTTGTTGGTGTTTTTTAAACGTCCATGGGATGGTATTCGCATATTAAAGAAAACTCAATCTGCAATTTAGCGTTTCCTTACACGGTTAAGGGCTGATTGGAATGTGTTTGCTACAAGATGTGGTATATGTGTGTGTGTGTAGCCTTGTGTACAAATGATTGGGGAAAGCAGATAATGCAGATTGGTGCCTCTAGGAATGTGAGTGCAGACAATAAATTAAAGGGTCAAAGACCAAAGGTGGAACAAAGAAGTGCATGCACACACATATCATTATCTGAGTACTTAGCTATGCAGAATTTGGGTATTGTGGGGTGTCATATGATGTTTGCAGACAAAGGAGAACGAAGCTGATTGAATCAAGAGAGGGAGGTACCGCCTAACCATGTTGTTAGAATGACACACTGGGTTGGTTCTTTGTCGAGACGACACAGCGCGCGCTGTTTCTGATCAATAAACTTCAACATTTGTTAGAGTTATTTGAGCTGCCTTTCTCTTCAATTCTTGACCACGCAGGACAGAAAAGTCCATCAGTTTATAATTACACAATACATTTTGTAAAGAGTTTATTTCTGTGGCACTGTTACTCACCTCGATAAATATTTGCTACTTTTCCGTATGAATCCTGGGGCCCGTTCTTCGTACGTCGCTTATTACATCCGAGATCAAATGACACATCCGAGATGATATCATCGTGCTAATCATGATCCGGCTAATTGGGTTCTTCGAACACACCTGCTGTTTATGATTAGTATCGCTGGATTGAGTTATCTGAGATAATTGCGCGTTCATGCGCTTGTTTAAAAGGGGATATGTATCGATAGTAGAAACAATGATCAGCAACGCTGCTATTGGCTGCTCACATGGCAAAAGAGCGCGCTCAGTTTTTCAACGCAGCAGAGCAAGAATTATTACTGGAAGGGTTTGCTATGCTTACAGTAATAATTTGAAAAAATAATTAAAACGCCAGTGGAGAGGGCTGGCAAAAAGTAGCAGACAAATTAAATGCGTAACTGTTCCATGTTATGGTTATATCACTTACAATTACAGTATATAGTCTTATTTTAATAATTTCATATATATTTCAATTTTCGTAAATAATTTGTTGCTGCGTTAAATTATGTCTATAATCCAAATTGCTTGTACAGTCATTTCGACAAATAAATATTGAGTTAATTTCTTTGACTTGTGAAGGTGAAAGCTGTATAACTAATGTAATTTTTTTTGCAATTTGATATTGATCATATTTTCTCCTTGTGTATTGTAATGCCATTGAGTTCTCCTCTTTTGTGTAGTTTTACATAATAAACCAACACTTTTATCTGTTCCCAAGAAAGTGGTGTCTGAAATATGTGCAGTAAGTGGACATTTATAACTTTACATCAAAAGGAAAGAAAGTGCAACACTTTGTAAAACCCATTTTTCTTTTGCACAGGACAGTGAAGAAACCCTCTCAGATGACTGTCCTTTGGAGGAATTACTTGTAAGTGCACAAATAACTTTATTTAATTTATAGGTGTGGACACATTATTTCTGACTGCAATATAGGAGGAGGAAACGCCTACAGACAGGCCTACAGCACAAAAATATACAGAGGTCGGCAGTCTACTTTTCCTTTTTCTGTTGCATGAGGCTTGTTGAGTTTTTTTTTTTTTTTAATGGCACAGGGGGATATCCGTACCCTATATAAACAGAATCTTCAACATAAAATTGAGTATTTTGCTCTTAAAAAAACAAAAATTAAGGGGAGAAATTGAACTTGACACCTTAAAGAAGAAAAAACTGGCACTAGAGATTGAGTTGCTTCAAAAGAAACTTCAGAGTAATTGCTTAAACCCTATTTTTCACAAAGAGCACTATTGCTGCCCTTGGATAACTATATATCTTATTGCAGGCAAAAGATGACCATCACTGGCTTTTCTTGAGAAACAATCATTGAAATAAAACTCCATGAACTAAGCATGTTGTCTTCTATTATTCATTTAATGAAAGTTTATGTGTAAAAAAAAGAATTCATAAAATCGTGTTCCACAATACTGTCCTGTGCAGCTCTGCCACTATTGGTCCAAGTGCACTGGCTGGAGGTCATCATCAGGCTGCACCTCCACCACAGGGGTCCTCTCCAGGTGCAACCCTCAGACCCTTAAGACACTGAAATCTTCCTTTAGTTGGCCAAAGGTCATTTCAATGCGTGGCCTTGTCCTGGCTAGAGCTGCATTGTAACGGGTTTGTGGTCCAGGGAATGGTGTCATGAAGTACTGCCTGCCTGAAGGCATAGCCCCTGTCGCCAAACAGGATCCCATCGTCAGCACCTGGGAAAATGCAGTTTTGATAGGCTCAGAATAAAATTATGTAATACAGTGAGTTTTAAATAATTTTTCCTTACCACGTTCAAATAATGTGCATAAATGTGACTCTCTGAAAATCTTGGAGTCACCCACAGAACCAGGCCATGTGGCTTCCACATTTGTGATGTGGAACATGGAGTCGCACACCATCTAAAATATTTGAAATCAGTCTGCATACTTTTTGATTACGTTACTTTTATTTATTTATTGCTTATCTGGAATAAGAATAATTGTTATAGTAATTTACTTGCACATTTACACTGTGAAATCCCTTTCTGTTCAAAAAATCCCCTTCATTTGGGCCAGGTGGGGCCTTGATGGGGACCTGTGTGCAGTCTATGGCACAAATAACATTAGGGAAGCCTGAGGAACAAATACTGTAAATCCTAGGCTACTTTTTGGCATGATCATGATTCCATGATCTTCATTAACAATTATAATGTACCTACAATGGCAAAAAAAATCTGCTTCACAGCCTGTGGTCTTAAGTGGCATGGAAATACCACAAAGCCCCCTAAAAACTGTTTGAGTGACAGATAAACTTTGCGAGTGGCACGACATACAGCATTTTTACCCAGGTATTCTGCATCTCCAATAGTGTAAAGGAAAGTGCCACTCGCAAAGAAAACCCCGACTGCGACGAGTCGAACATTTAACGTGTGGCTCCAACAAGTTGATAATGTATATTACACCCTCCAGAGAAAAACGATATCTCTCAATCAGTAGATTATCGCGCTGCGCTAAAGGATCCTGTCGATCTCGCAAAAAGCGATTAATTCGAAAAGCTCTTTGAATTATTCTGGTACCTTCAGCAACGCATTCCTGACGTAAAAACGGACAAGACATGTCTGCGAAAGACTTCCCATATCACCTCCGCTTATAAAGCCGTGATCTAATCCTGTTTACATGAAGTAAGCCTGCTCCCGAGCAGGTTCAAGCTTACGGACCTGTTGCTATGACAGCAAGTCCAGGATGAGCTTCGAAGAACCAAACAATCCAAGATCATGCCAAATCGTCAACAATCAAATCCAGCTAACCGAGTTAGCGACGTACGAAGAACGGGCCCCTGGTCCAATGACGAAGTTTTCTCCTCAGGAAGCTTTAAACTCGCGCTTGCATGGTGCGTGCACATGATTGGCGAACTGTTGCTAGGTTACGTGACGTGCTCTGGTCAAAGGTAGTTCTGAGCAGGTCCAGCTCAGGTTTTAAGCGATTTAAGTGCTTGTTCATGGTGGAATTTTATCCATCCATCCATCCATTTTCTACCGCTTATCCGAACTACCTCGGGTCACGGGGAGCCTGCGCCTATCTCAGGAGTCATCGGGCATCAAGGCAGGATACACCCTGGATGGAGTGCCAACCCATCGCAGGGCACACACACTCACTCATTCACTCACGTACTCACACCCTACGGACAATTTTTCCAGAGATGCCAATCAACCTACCATGCATGTCTTTGGACCAGGGGAGGAAACCGGAGTACCCGGAGGAAACCCCCGAGGCACGGGGAGAACATGCAAACTCCACACACACAAGTCGGAAGCGGGAATCGAACCCCCAACCCTGGAGGTGTGAGGCGAACGTGCTAACCACTAAGCCACCGTGCCCCCCTGTGGAACTTTATAATATATGTAAATAAGATTAAAACGGGTACGGTCAATACCTTTTCTATATGAAAATTGAAATTGAACTGTATACGGAAAAAATCATTTAAAACAATGATGTGATAAAGTGGTAAACACTTCCAACTCAGTTTTGTGGGCATAACAAGACTATAGTTATTGAGAATATTGACAATGCTTTTGATAATTTATCTGACTATTGCCTATTTATAATTTGTTATATTTTGCTATTCACCCAGTATGTGACACACTAAAGACATTGGAAATTAGTAGTCTACTTGAATGCAGTTTCCCAAAGGAAGGCCAGGGCATTGAGATCATAGTAAATGATTAAAAATGTCATTACATAAGCTTAAATCACAAAACATTAATATATAATATTTCACCAAATAACACAAAGCAAAGTTAACACATGAGAAAAAGGCAATAGCCTTTAAATTGAGTTTGTGATATAATTTCGGGTGACTTCGCACACCCATATGAAGTCTCTTATCCTTCCACATAATTTAATCTATGACTAACAGCTCTCACAACCCAGAATTATCTTGTTGTTTTTAATCCTTTCCCCAACTAAAGAGACTTAGAGAGAGTTGAGATCCTAAATAACTATATAGCCTACTGAGGGCTTAATGGGTTCCTTTTAATGCAGTGGTGCTATATAGCACCTTAACAACCCCAAAGAACCAATGAAGAACCGCTGAAGAACCATACAGGTGCTTAACTGGTTCTTTATACAGTAGCGGTGCTATATAGCACCTCAATCATCCCAAAGAACCGGTGAAGAACCAGTGAAGAACCATTTTTTTTCTGTGTGTATCTGGCATATGTCAGAGATATGAGATATGTCAGACATCTTCCTTAACAATGTTCAAAGCGGATCTACAGACGATGAAACGATCTTAAGCAGACGTCTCCGCGAGGTACGTGTGCTATCTGGGTTTGCTCTAGATCCTGTTTGGGGAAGTAACATTACTTATGGCCATGAGATAACGTAAAGTTTATAATATCATTAATGCATTCGCTGGACGAATGCATACAAACATAGATATACTTGATTTAACCAATCAGACACCGCAAAATATGTATATTTAATAACGATTATTATACTTATTTTCCTTTGAGCTAAACTAATTCCTTAACTGAAATTGATTTTTTTTTTGATTTCACAACAATAGAAATCAAAAGGAACACAATGCAATCTACATATAAATCCACAACTGCTCCAGACTGTACACATGATATCACAAGTAAAGGCAAAGAACAAAAACAAATACATGCAGTAAAATCTAAATAATATAAAAGTATTACTATATAACCTTCATGACTCTCCTCCCAACGCATCACTCTACTTAAATCTTAAGTGTCTAATACCCTCTGGACCCCCTTTTATAAGAATCAACTTATTATTATCCACATTACAAAAAAGAAGTATGTCACTCTTCCAAAACAAAATCACCCTTAAAAATAATCACTCGTAAACTGGTCGGGAGATGTTCTAACACTGGCCTCCATATCCAGTCAAAGATGGTGTTGTTTCCCCTAATCACAGCAGTTAGCCTTTCCATAGGCAGGATTCTAAAGATCTCACCATACCAAAGTGAAAGAGATGGAGATTTAGGAGTGATCCACATAATCAAAAGTAGCAAAAGTTTATCACATAGCAAAAAACCATTAGCATCCAAAGCAATATCTTTCGGGGGCAAGCCTACCAGGAAATACCTGGGTCCTTATTAAATGGTATGTAAAAATTAAACCCAACTGGCGTGCTATGAGGTCCCAGAACATTGAAATGGCTGGACAGTGCCAAAAACAGTGCATAAAGGTGCCTATTTCCCTCTGGCATTTGTAACACAGTGAGGAATGTTGTTTATCCAACTTATTAAGTATGTGCGGGGTAATAAATAGCCTAAGGAGAATTTTGAAATAAGGTGTTGCGTCCGCTACAGACGCAACAGGACCTGCTCCAATTCGCAACCCCTTGGCGACTCATCTTGAAGTTTAACAGCGGCATCAACAAAATGTCGAATCTGAAGGTAGCCCCAAAAATGTTTGCGTCCAAACTTAAACTTTTCCTGTAATTGGCCGAAAGTCATAAAAGAAGTGTCATAATATAAATCACTAATCGTCTTAATCCCCACTGCATGCCATTTGTGAAATATAGATTTTTTTACCCCGGGGAGAAAGTCTCTATTGTGAATTAAAGGTGTCAGAGTTGAAAGAATGCCTCTTCACCCTGCAAAAGCCATCATGTCCTGCCACATTTTCACTGTGTTAAATAAGATAGGGTTGTTTCTTATATTGGGCATAGACTTAAGACCCTTATGATTCGTAAGCAGATTTAGTAAAGAAAAAGGCAGTGCAGCCCACTCATCCACACAAGTTGCAGGGTCAAGATGAGAATGCAGCCATATGCAAATTGTACGGGTATGGCAGGCCCAGTTGTAATACTTCAAATTAGGTAATGCCTGCCCTCCCCTATCTACCGGTTACTGTAGGATTTTCATCCTTACCCTAGGCCTTTTCCCCCTCCAAATAAACTTTGAGAAAGTTCTTTTCAAACCAGTTATACTTTTAATGGGAAATCTAAGTGGCCACATTTGCATAGGGTATAAGATTCTAGGAAGGATGTTCATTCATTGAAACAGGTTTTAAAGTCTCAAAAGAGAAACTGCAATGGGTAAAAATTAAGGTGACCTATTTGGGACATGTGCTTACGCAGGGTCTTAGAGCAATATCCACAGACAGGGTCCAGCTGATCAGAAATGTTAAGTCCCCATTAACAGTTCAGCAGCTACAAAGCCTCCTGGGACTAATTAACTATTGTAGACAGTGGATACCTGACTGCGCAATTCATGATATGCACCTGACGGGTTTGATAGATCACAAAACTCCGCCAAACACACCACTGACGTGGACTGCGGAAGCAGATGAACATTTCAATGCCTTGAAAGCAGCTATCACAACCGCACCAGCATTGGACCTGCCGGACACCACCAAGCCTTTTCACTTGCACGCTAGGGAGACAGTGGGTGCAGCCTTAGGGGTCCTTTTGCAACAGCATGGCTCGACATATAGGCCAGTAGCATATCTGTCTAAAAAGTTAGATAACATAGTCACAGGTATGCCAGCTTGTCTTCGTGCTGTGGCTGCAGCGGCTCTGATTGTGCAGATGGCTGAGAAAACTGTTCTGTCTTCTCTCGAGGGTGGGGCAGCCAAGGGCTATGACGAGATCCCCCAGGTGGAGCGTGCGGTTGCGGTGCACCTATGCCCGCAGACGGCTGCCACCTGGAGGAATAGACCTCGCCTTCCGTCCAAAGCCTGTAAGACTTCGGCATCCCTGGTGGCGAAGGCTTACAGTGCTGCGGGCCAGGCTGCCTCCTCTCTCCACGCCATGGCCATCCTGCAGGTCCATCAGGCTAAGGCGTTGAGAGAGTTCCACGAGGGCAAGGCCGACCCGGGTGTTATGCAGGAACTCCGTGCCGCCACTGACCTCGCTCTACAGGCGACTAAGGTGACGACACAGGCCCTGGGTCGGACGATGTCCACACTAGTGGTCCAGGAGAGACACCTCTGGCTCAACCTTGCGAGGATGAGTGACCTGTGAGGATGAGAGGCAGGGACACCTCCAAACTTCGGGCAGAGGTCTCCACCCTTCTGGCGAAACAGGAAATCGAGTCTGTCCCTGAAGCCAAGATGTTCAGCGGGTTTTACAGCCCGTACTTCATCGTTCCCAAAAAAGACGGAGGGTTGCGCCCCATCCTAGATCTGCGTACCCTGGACAAGCACCTTCACAAGTTGCCATTCAGGATGCTCACGCAGAGGCGCATCCTGACCTCTATCAGGTGTCAGGATTGGTTCGTGGCAATCGACCTGAAGGACACTTACTTTCATGTCTCGATCCTCCCTCGACACCGGCCGTTCCTACGGTTCGGGTTCGAGGGGTTGGCATATCAGTACAGAGTCCTCCCTTTCGGTCTGTCCCTGCGGGTACTAAACTATATCAACGACTGGCTTATCTTAGCACACTCGTAAGATCTGTTGTGTACACAGAGGGACCGGATGTTCCGGCATCTAGATCGATTGGGATTTCAGGTCAACCGAGAAAAGAGAACACTCCCCAGTGCAGAGCATCCTCTTTCTCGGTATGGAACTAAAGGGAAGAGGATCAAAAAGTATTACTGTTTGCGCCATACTGGCCCAACCGCACTTGGTTCTCGGAGCTAATGCTCTTGACAACAACTCCCCCCTGGCCCATTCCCCTGACAGATGACCTGCTCTCTCAGGGGATGGGCACGTTCTGGCATCCCAGGCCAGAGCTCTGGAACCTCCATGTCTGGTCTCTGGACGGGACGAGGAGATCCTGAGCAGGTTACACCCCTCTGTGGCTGAAACCATTGCACAGACCAGGGCCCCATCCACTAGGCGGTTATACGCCTACAAATGGCGCCTCTTCTAGTCCTGGTGTCTCGCACAACGAGAAGACCCACGGAGATGCTCGATCGGGATCGTGTTGTCCTTCCTGCAACAGAGATTAGAGACTAACATCACCCCTTCCACACTGAAAGTATATGTAGCCGCAATTGCCTCTCATCACGACTCAGTGGATGGAAAATCTCTCTTCCCGTAACCAAGTGGTGAATTTGCAGGCGATCCCCATCGGGGAGGAAGACCCAACCCGATCTGTGTTGTGTCCAGTACTCTACTTGGACCGCACGCAGAGCTTCAGGAGCTCTG
Source organism: Triplophysa dalaica (assembly GCF_015846415.1). Taxonomy (NCBI): domain Eukaryota; kingdom Metazoa; phylum Chordata; class Actinopteri; order Cypriniformes; family Nemacheilidae; genus Triplophysa; species Triplophysa dalaica. Next base: position 16,822,120 of record NC_079553.1, read on the forward strand.
ATCAGCTCTTTGTCTGTGTTGGAGGACAGCAGAAGGGGAAGGCTGTCTCCAAGCAGAGATTAGCGCACTGGATCGTGGATGCCGTCACGACGGCATACCGGTAACAGAATCTCCCATGTCCATTGGCGGTTACAGCTCACTCCACACGGGGTATAGCCACCTCATGGGCACTGGGCAGAGGCGCGTCTCTAGCAAACATTTGTAGAGCTGCGGGTTGGGCTACGCCCAACACCTTCACAAGGTTTTACAACCTCCGCGTAAACCCGGTGTCAGCCCACGTCCAGCATGGCGACATGTAGGACTGGCATTTGGGAGGTCGTATGCCTGCAAAAGCACCTTCCCACCCTCCAAGATGTCCGATCATTATGATATCTACCTTTTTTCTTACCCAAACACATGGCTTAGAAACTGGTACCCCACCAACCTTCCTTCTTACCCAAACACTGGTTAAGAACAGGCATTCCATCCATCACTAAACAAGCACCCCCTGGGGGTTGGCTGGGCAGAGCAGCCTTACCCCTTAGGCTGGGATATCATATGACCTATCACAGATAGCTCTAACCGGACCTAGTGCCACCAGACGTCTGTAACACCCCCTCCGTGGGCTGTTCCGTCTGATGTATCCTCATGAGAATGGTTCCCACTCCTGGTAACCCATGAACTTCCCCAGGTGGACCTCCACCTCGCGTTCCATGGGTTCTCCTCCAAGGACGAGACCATACCTACATCCACCATATTCCTCCCCGCGGGTAGGAGGTGGCCTCTGCTGCGCTTCTATGATTAAGAGTTGCGCTTACCCGGTGTTAACCCGAGCCCGACGGCCTCTCGCAAGTAGAGAGCAAAGGCCCCGTCCGTGAAAGGTTATCGGTCAGGCCTGTACCCATCTTTCTCCAGGAAAGCTCTGGAAGCCCCCGACCACTACACTGGAAGGTTACAGTTTTGCAAAGGTTCGAGCTGACATGCCCAGGCCTGTTACCATCGCTTCGCTAGAGATTGTGATGCGATACAGCGTTGTGGCGTTTTCCATAGGCAACCCCATCTGTCGTTCTCGACACAACGTTGAGAGACCGACAGAAAGGGAACGTCTTGGTTACGTATGTAACCTCAGTTTCCTGATGGAGGGAACGAGACATTGTGTCCCTTATGCCACAAACACGTATCGTATTCTGCTGCAGTCGTGAGAGGCTCCCTGGCTCTTCAGAACAAGAGGTAAATGAATGCTGCACGCTGGCTTCGTTTTATACCGGACATCCGGGGCGGAGACCGGCATGCAAATTTCATTCGCCAAATTTCATTGGCCTTTTCTATAGTAGTCAGAGTTGATTGGTTCTCAAGGGCGAACCCCATCTGTCGTTCTCGACACAACGTCTCGTTCCCTCCATCAGGGAACTGAGGTTACATACGTAACCAAGACGTTCTCTTGGGTCGAGTTTGGGTTTTTTGACAAGGGGCTGACAGCCACCTTAAATGCTTTAGGCACATGTTAACATCGTTAATTTTTAACATCGTTAAAAATTCTTTCTCAAATATCTTGGTTCATAAATTCATCACTGTTATGCTGATAATCAGAATCTGAAGTTGCTGATGACTTATTTTTGTTAATTTAGCCACGGTGTTAAATAAAAACCTAGGGTTGTGATGGTTTTCTTCTATTAGTGATGAAAAGTAGGCAGATCTATACGTTTTTATGGCATTCCTGTATTTTCGAGTACTATCCTTCCATGCTATACGAAATACCTCTAAATTAGTTTTCTTAAAGTTCCGCTTCATTTTACGGGACGCTTTCTTTATAGCCTGAGTGTGTTCATTATACCATGGTGTTGGGCAGCCATTTTTTATCTTTTTTAAACGCAGAAGAGCAACTGTGTCTGATGTTTCAGAGAAGGTAGAGTTAAAATTTTCAATAGTAATGTCAAGATCGTCAACGTTTTTACTCATGCTAGATATTTGAGACAATTCAGGCAGATTGTCGAGAATCGCATCTTTGGTAGTTGAAGTAATCGTTCTACCGTATTTGTAACAAGGAGTTTGATTTGCAGCCGTGGGCCAGTGAAGCAAATCTAATATCAGATAATGATCCGAAATGTCTTTACTCTGCTGAACGATTTTAACATCGTCCACATTTATACCATAAAATAGTATTAAATCTAAAGTATGATTACGAAGGTGAGTGGGTCCTGACACATGTTGACTAACGCCCATGGAGTTAAGAGTGTCTTTGAAAGCCATTCCCAAGGCATCTGTATCATTATCTACAGGGATGTTAAAGTCACTAACGACAAGGACTCTATCTGCGGCCAGTGCTAGTTCTGATAAGAACCCACCAAATTCTTTGATAAAGTCTATGTGGTGCACTGAGGCCTAAATACAATAGCTAGAATAAATTAAAAAAAATGTTTTGTTCTTAGTATTAGGTGTTGATACGTGAAGTACCGTGACTTCAAAAGAATTGTATTTAAAATTAGACTTCTGAGACGTGATAAAATAATTATTGTGAAGTGCAGCGACACCTCCCCCTCTACCTTTTAGACGAGGCTCGTGTTTATAGTAATAATCTTGGGGAACGGATTCATTTAGAGTAATATAATCATCTGGCTTTAGCCATGTTTCTGTCAAACAGAGCATGTCTATTTTATGATTGGTTATCATATCGTTAACAAAAAGTGCTTTATTTGAGAGAGATCTAATATTAAGCAATCCGAGTCGTAACAATTCATTATCTGTATTTTGTTCATGTTTGATTTGTTTAACGTCTATTAAATTACTTTCAAGAGGTTTACGCATTATCTTATGTTTGCTAATCCGGGGGACCGACACAGTCTCTATTTTATGTTCTTTGTCAGAAGGGATTATTACATGTTGTATATTTTGTGTATTCTGTAACGTGAGACGGCAAGCAGACAGTTGGTTAAGCCATTCTGTCTCCTTCCTGACCTGGGCCCCAGGTAGTCAGCCTAAAGCCTAAAGTATTATTAAGACTGTGTGCCAAATTTCTAGAGAGGAGGGAAACCCCATCCCAGGAGGGATGGAGACCATCTCGATTCAACAGGTCAGGTCTGCCCTCAAAACTCTTCCAGTTATGTATAAAATCTATATTATTCTGCAGGCACCACTCAGACAACCAGCCATTTAGTGATGATAATCTGCTATATATCTCATCACCACGGAAAGCAGTGAGGGGGCCAGAGAATATTACAGTGTCTGACATCGTGCTTGCGAGCTAACACACCTCTTTAATATTATCTTTAGTTATCTCCGATTGACGGAGTCTAACATCATTTGTGCCGACAAGAATAACAATCTTACTGAATTTACGATTAGCCTTAGCCAGCACATTTAAATTTGACTTGATGTCAGGCCCTCTGGCTCCCGGTAAACATTTGACTATGGTGGCTGGTGCCTCTCTGTTAACGTCAGGACAATAGAATCACCGATCACTAGGGCACTTTCAGCAGGTTTCTCAGTCGGTGCGTCACTGAGTGGGGCAAACCTGTTCGAGACTTTAATTGGAACGGTTGAGTGATGTTTTGTCTTGCGATTATGCCGTCTCACGGTAACAAAGTTTCCGATTTTCAACCAGAATAGAGCTGTGTGCACTAACATTGCTCGCATCCAAAGTGTTTTCTACGGTCCTAACAGTCTTACTATCCTCAAATAAAGATTGGATGCAAGACTCTAATTCTAAGACCTTCTCCGTCAGCCTAACTACTTCCCTGCATTTATCGCATGTAAAACCCTCGCCGCTGACAGAGAAGGCTAAGCCAAACATATGACATGAGGTGCAAGTAACAACAATAGGAATAGAAGCCATGACTCACCGGGTATGAAGTGCAATCCTAACTTACCAAGGTTGCTTGATGAGTCTTAGTAAATACGCTTAAAAAGAGAAACGGTTAGCACACAAGACAAATGGGGGAGATGATATTTCACAGTGTAAACAGAAGGCAAGCTAACACGCTAATACTATGCTAGCAGCGTTACGTTTTAATTAATATAGGTTTAGAATATAAAGCTATTAATAATTCGTCAACGACAGTGATAGGTAACGATAATAAAATACACTAATATTAAGACCAAGAACAAATGTGAGGTGAAGAAAGTGTCAGAGGATACAAACTAGCCGCCGGCAGCGATGCAATCAGGAACCGGAAACCCAATCAGGAACCGGAAGTTGTTACACTTCACTGTACATTCACTTGCTTTGGCCACCCAAAGCAAGAAGATAGAAGGCCCATTGAGCCAACAGTGCTGACTCCGTAATCACCCCTGAGTGCACCAAGGGCCCAATTCTTATTGAGAATTCTTCTCAGAGGCGGAAAGAGAATAAAGAGAATAATTAGCGTAGCTGCTGTTCATTAACTATGCATTAAGTGAAAGCTTGGCTGAAAAGATGTGTCTGTAATCTAGATTTAAATTGGGAGAGTGTGTCTGACCCTCGAATAGTATCAGGAAGGCTATTCCAGAGTTTAGGTGCTACATATGAGAAAGCTCGTCCCCCTTTCGTGGATTTTGTTATTCTAGGTGTTGTCAAAAGTCCTAAGTTTTGAGATCTTAGAGAGCGTGATGGGTTGTAACGTGATAAAAGCTCGGTTAAGTAAGTAGGTGCTAAACCGTTCAGGGCTTTGTAAGTAATTAAAAGAATTTTAAAATCAATACGATACTTAATGGGTAGCCAGTGAAGCGATGATAAAACTGGGGTTATGTGATCGTATTTTATTGTCCTAGTAATTCCCACGCAAGCAACTTCGATTTGACTTGTTTCTTTCTTCGTTGTTGTTAGAAGGTGATAGTTCTGGTTGTCTTCGTAACAGTTATGAACATCACTGTACTTTCATGTAATTTCATATTGACCTTGAATCAGTTTTATATCATTTAAAATGTCATATACAAATAACACTAGTTCATAATAAGTTATGACAAATAAGCATGGATGACATGAGCTCCACTGACTTTACTGTTACGGTCTCTGTTGCTGGTTGTGTAATTGCAGGACCACTCTCTTGTACATGCCACTCTTCATTACAAACAATTTTCATTAAACATAGGCAGTATGAATGTACTAGTATTACATTATTAGTATTTTATCTAGGAAGTTTAGCCTCCAATCTAAGAATGTTTTGCTTTCACACTTTGATTTAGAACTAGAGGGATTACTTTAAATTGGGTCTCTTATTTTTTATATTTTTGGCATTTGATTGTGTAATAACTTTACCTAATATTGACAGGGGGCATAATATTGCTTTCTCTACTGTATATTAAACAATTTAAAGCCAAAAACTGTTTGTTTTTGTTGATTGTCAAGAAAATATAAAATACTGTAAGGATTTATTTTTCTCACAATTTCTTTTTAAGAGACGAGGAATCAGTTTACTGAGTTCTGGAGTCAGACGGAGGGTTTGCATTGCACTTGGAAAACAACTACCTGAAATTTCAAAAGACTCAGAACCAACTAAAGCCCACAAAGTTTACACATTTTGCATCACCAATGAAGCAGCAATGATGGTTGATGTAAGCACTTTAAGTGTTTTGGAGCTGAGGAAGCCAACACCTGTATTAACATCTATTCTTCAAACTAGTAAGTCCATCAGGGTCATAGTATTGACAGGGACAGTAGAGATGCCCAGACCTCTTGCTGCAGTTTTCTGTATAGGATTTTAGCTGCCCAACAGTTTTTGGCCTTGTTGGTCAATCTTTGTTTCATAATTCTTTAAAATATACAGTATTGGTTCAAATTTGCAAACGCTTATGTTTTTTCACCTATGAATTATGTTGTGACTAAAAGCATCTAAAATAAATCAACACTACCTCCTATTTTAGCATCTTCAGTGTGGCCACCCTTTGATTAAAATCTATGTGTATATGTATATAAATAGAATTTTTGTTTTCTAATGAAATTGACATGTTGGCACAATTATAATTTTAACTGGAAAAGTTATTTTTAAACATTTTGTAAGATTTTTAAAACTGGTACTGTATATTGAAAGTTCTGATTGTTAAAAGACTGTTCTGAGAACTGTTTTTCATTTTGAAGTACCCAAGAGTTTTTTGTCTCTGTCCCATATTTTTTTATATCTTGCTGGCATCAAAATTAAAATCCTATGTACTGTAGAGTTGTGGTCAGAAGAGTACACACCCCTTGCAGAGAAAATGTTGAAAATGTATTAAAAGTTCGTTTTTGAATTATTACTGCCCTGTTATTTCACGTAACGGACATTTTCATAAAGTTTTTTACACATAATTATCTACATTTATAAGTAAGCCAGTTCAAGACTTAACATACCTGCACGACTGGTTCTTAATATTGTACGACATTACATGAACCATCAGTGAATTTTTTTAATGTCTTGTAATAGTTGTTTATCTAACTGTTTTCTGAAGGATTTTTCTGAAAGACCTGTGGACAGTTTAATGGTGTAACTCCTTCACAATCTTTGCTTTTTCAGCATCTTCTGCATTATTGACCATTTTGCATGAGTGACTGAATGATGAGATTCATCTTTTTATTCTAAGGAGAATTGAGAGACTCAATTACACAACTGTTACAAAATATTCAAACATTCCATAATACTCTAGAAGTCTGTTAATGCTTGGATGATTCGATTTTTATTTGAATTACTTCTCAGGGTTTCTTACATTTTCTCACTTGAAGTTAGAATTGTATTTGATAATACTTCAATTTTAATTAAACCAACTTAATTGAATTTGAACTTTGATCAAAACAATCAGATTGTACTTTTAAGGTGTGTAGGATTAACTCTCAATGGCCTAATTTGTGTATCTCAGTTATTCATTAAATGTTTTAACTGACTTTACTTTACTATGACTCCATAGCGCCCCCTACATACGGGATCCCTCATAGACCTTAGTGTGGAGCCAGTTCTCCCCCGCACCAGAAAGGAGAAACCCTCCTTCCCTATCCTAACCTCCCTCTCTCTTGACTTACGTGATTTTGTTTTTCTTCATCCTATCAGAGACTGAACCTGTCTGAAAGCACCCAGACCGCATCTCCGCAGACGGCTGACTACCCAGAACCAGTCGAGACACACACACGGCCATCAACTGATAGACAACAATAGAATTGTGCTCAAGTGCGGGAACTTCTGCTTTCCAGCCAGCCAACTCGTCTGAAATGCATTGCCAGGTCACAAATGTAAGGAATGACATCTCAGCTGGTCGTGACTCAGTCTCAAGGTCGAACCAGCCGACGACTCAAACGTTTCCTGCCCTTACATGCCAAAGGCACATCACCAAGTGACATGATGATAAGAGGCACCCTACAGGAACTATGGGCAGAATTCTCTGCTTTACACTGTTCACACGCTCTCCACAACAACATCAGCATCAGACATTTCCTCTTCTGCCAAGTGCGCACAGTTTCCATTGGACTCATGCCTGTCAACCATGGTAGTGGCCCAGGACACCTATGCCTTGAACTTGAAATGGATAACCAATGCTGAACCTGCTACTTCCTGGTTCTCGCCAATCTCACAGCCCCATGGGGGCCCTCTCAAGTGCGAGAACTTTCTACTAGATTTTCAACAGCCCAGAGCTTTGCACTCTGGTGAATAAATGAGACTGTAGCACCTGCATTCACCAAAACGGGTCACCGTTCAGCTCAACACACAGTGTGACCAAGCCTTTAACCATACATATTCAATGGAATACATGGCCCACTCTGGAAGTCACACCCCCTTTTACTGAATAAGTCATCTTTTTGCAGCGTGCATACTGTACAAGTGAGTACATTTACCAAATATTTTGAACAATGTCTTTATGAAGAGAATGACATTGGATTACCACTCCAAGGAGATGGACCACGCCCTGCACCTGCCATCAACTGCCAGTGCTAGAGCTTCTCTTCACAAAAGACAACGATGCAGAACTAATGTCAACTACATGGCCCCACTCACAGAACCACATGACATTACATCCCAAGCTAGCTGCATCCTGGGGTCACAGAACACCACCTACAAGGTCTGTGAACTGTTAAAAAGAACTGTCCACTCATGTAAATCATGACGGTGCCATGTATACACCAAATGACACCTGCGCTTCACCACATGCCTGATTTACCCTTGCTGAATGGAGATCCATCTGAAACCTGGACTTGCCAAACACTGCCTTAACACTGGTCTACACTGACAGCGGGACCAGAACGTAAGGGAGGTAGCCAAGCACCAGCAGAACACAGCTCTTACCACAGCCTGAGGTCAGACGGCACCACCACAACATCCCCAGGGCCAGCTAAGAGACTCCAATCTTGTCACGCCCTACACCGCTCACCAGTACTTCAATGAAAGACACTGGAGCGTGACACCTGCTTTTGCCCAGCAATCACTGCAGAAAATGTGACGGCCAGAGAGTATGTTCCACCCGGCAAGATTCACAAGAGGAACGTGATGTGAGTGACAAGATTGTGTATCATAACTTTACCCAGCTACGTGTGATTTTGGGGTGGGTTAGCGAGACAATGCCACTCGCCATGACACCGCACTCCAGGAATTTGCATGGAAGCCGATCATTCCATCCCACCTGCTGTTTCATCCAGGACTGCTGTGCATCTCCGGGGAGACAGGAAACACTCGAACCAACCTGTTGCAAGAACCAGCAAACAGGTGCAGGGCTGTTCTCCCATGACGTCCAAGCAGGATGGAAAAAATGAAAGGTGCCTAAGTTGAGACAATGCCCGACCACTTGGGAACATTCTCTGCCAGTATGTCAAGATGCTGGGAACAAATAGGAACCTCCATTCATCCTGCCATCATGATCCAACTATCCAACGTCAGCTGAAGTTTACATTCGCACTTCACCTTCCGTAAGGGGGGAGATGTAGGGACTGCATCATTGAGAGGAAATCCATAAACTCCCCCACTCCCCCATGTTTTTGTCCTGGTTTCTTGATTATCCATCAAAAGACCTTAGCAAAACCTGGTTCCAGAGGTCTGGTTGTAGGTTTTGTTATCTCACTGAGAGTCTTGATAACTCTTTGGTTACCCTGTGGGATATTTATGACTCCTAAGGTTCAAAGCATTGGAGAAGCTAACCAGAGAAACTTCTCTGACAATAGGAACTTATGTGTTTAAACTGTCCTTTCCTATAAATGTATCTAAATATCTGGTTATATATTGGCGCTCATGCCATTTTAAATAGTCTGTAACTGTTAGATATACAAGTTTAATTCAGGCGTGGTTTGTATTCGTACATCCGAAATAATCATTACTTCATGCAATTCAAACCTGTCCATTCTATATATCTAAATGTTCCTCTTTCAATTCCTTATTGTTGATACATATTGTGTGACCATAGAACACATTACAATCATTATGTTATAATTTGGACTGGTATCTTGTAAAGTTACTTACAAGTCATAAGATGCAAATTGGCCATTGAGTGGACAAAGAATCTCTTCCCCCACTCAACTTTGATTGGCCGACTCAAACTCTGAGGGCATGCCCTTTATGAAGTTAAATGTCGACCGTGACACAGTTTTTGCTTCTCTTCTCTTTTGCTCTCTTCCTGAATCAGTCAATTTTTTTCGTTGGACCTTTCCTCTCACCTCCCCCTAACTGGAGAAGGAACAATAGACTCTGCTGCCACGCACAGCTCAACGAGCTACACGGCCAGTCACGAGGGCCGAGGCTTGCAACTTTAAACAAGGCATGCAACTTTCAGCAGGACCGCAACTTTCAGCAGAACCACAACTTTCAATTCAATTCAAGTTTATTTATATAGCGCTTTTCACAATGTGTATTGTTTCAAAGCAGCTTTACAGGGGCAAACAGGAAAAACAGAAAAGTTAAAACACAGCACAGTGCATGGTATTTATACAACGAGTAAGTTCATTCTAATAAATAACATCTAATTTCTAAATAAATAAATGAATGAATGCAGTCTCCCGGTGAGCAGGCCAACACTGCCCTGCTGTGGCGAGGAACCCAAACTCCAATGATTGATTAATGGAGAAAAAAACCTCGGGAGAAACCAGGCTCAACCGGGAGGGCCAGATCCCCTCTGACGTGTCATAGCTGCACTCAGACTGGTGACATGTGATTTTAGTTTAGCATTTAATACCAAATATTGTAACTTCAGCATTAATAAGACAAATAGTCCGTCTTTGCTCTTGGTTGGGGATGTAGTGGTCTGAGCTGAGATGGTCCGATGGTCATATTTCTCTTGGCAGCTGGTGGAATTGCCTTAGATGGAGCTGGGATGGTCAGTCAGTCTGCAGCTGTATCTGGTGTAATCTCAAATTGGGGATGGGCATCTGTCGATCGTCTGGACATGTTGGAACTTCTTACGACCTCGGGATGGGCATCTGTCGGTCGTCTGGACATGGTGGAACTTCTTCCTACCTCGGGATGGGCATCCCGAGGCAGAGGCGGAAAGAGAATAAAGAGAATAATTAGCGTAGCTGCTGTTCATTAACTATGCATTAAGTGAAAGCTTGGCTGAAAAGATGTGTCTTTAATCTAGATTTAAATTGGGAGAGTGTGTCTGACCCTCGAATAGTATCAGGAAGGCTATTCCAGAGTTTAGGTGCTACGTATGAGAAAGCTCGTCCACCTTTGGTGGATTTTGTTATTCTAGGTATTGTCAAAAGTCCTAAGTTTTGAGATCTCAGCGAGCGTGATGGGTTGTAACGTGATAAAAGCTCGGTTAAGTAAGTAGGTGCTAAACCGTTCAGGGCTTTGTAAGTAATTAAAATAATTTTAAAATCAATGCGATACTTAATGGGTAGCCAGTGAAGCGATGATAAAACTGGGGTTATGTGATCGTATTTTCTTGACCTAGTAAGAACTCTGGCAGCTGCATTCTGAACTAACTGTAGTTTGTTTATCGATGATACAGGACAACCACTAAGTAGAGCATTACAATAGTCAAGCCGTGAGGTCACAAATGCATGAATAAGCTTTTCTGCGTCTGCAACACATAAACTATTTCGTAATTTGGCAACATTTCTAAGGTGGAAGAAGGCTGTTTTTGTGATATTTGAGATGTGATTTTTAAATGACAGGTTGCCGTCTAATATAACGCCTAGGTCTTTAACTGTATTTGTTGGAGTAACAGTGCAGCTTTCAATTTGCAGGCTGTAATCGGAGATATTCGGTTTACTTAATTTTGGTGCTATAAGTAATATTTCTGTTTTGCTAGAGTTTAAAAGGAGGAAATTACTAGTCATCCAATGTTTTATGTCCTCGATGCACTCTGCCAGTTTGGATAGCTTAAAGGAATCATCTGGTCTTGATGAGATATATAGCTGAGTATCATCTGCATAACAGTGGAAGCTAATTCCATGTTTTCTAATAATGTTGCCGAGGGGCAGCATGTATATGGAGAAAAGCAAGGGTCCTAAAACCGATCCCTGTGGTAATCCATAATTGACTTGCGTAAGATTTGACGATTTCCCATTTAAATGGACGTATTGATATCGGTCTGTTAAGTAAGATCTGAACCATTGCAGTGCCTGTCCCTGAATACCGATATAATGGTGTAAACGATCTAGTAGTATTTTATGGTCTACAGTATCGAAAGCAGCACTAAGGTCAAGCAGGACTAAGAGTGAGATGTTTCCTTTATCTGAAGCAATAAGAAGGTCATTTGTAATTCTAACGAGCGCAGTTTCAGTGCTGTGATGCGGTCTAAAGCCAGACTGAAACTTTTCGTGCATGTCATTATTTTGTAGGAAGGTACACAGTTGAGTTGACACTACTTTTTCTAGTATTTTAGACAAGTACGGGAGATTTGAAATCGGTCTATAGCTTCCAAGTTCATTTGGGTCTAAATTTGGTTTTTTGATAAGAGGCTTAATTACAGCCAGTTTAAAGGGTCCTGGGACATGTCCTAGATTAATAGACGAGTTGATTATGTTACAAATGGGCTCAATTACAGCAGGTAGTAACTCTTTTAATAAAGTAGTCGGAATGGGGTCTAATAAGCATGTCGTCGGTTTGGATGTTGCAATAATTTTAATTAAATCTTCCTGATTTATAGGAGAAAAACACTCTAGCTTTTCTTTTTGGGTGACGGTTGAAACTAATTCTTCCGACAAACTTGGAGGTTTGGTTTTAGCTATGTTGTCTCGTATTATTTCGATTTTCTCTGTAAAAAATTTCATGAATTCATTGCTACCAAGGTGCGGCGGAATACCCAGGTCAGGTGGAGTCTGTTTGTTTGTTAATTTAGCAATTGTACTAAATAAAAACCTTGGATTGTTTTTGTTATTTTCTATGAGGTTACGGAAGTGCTCGGCTTTTGCTGCTTTTAGTGCCTTTTTGTAACAGCTTGCACTCTCTTTCCATGCAATTTTAAAGACCTCTAATTGGGTTTGTTTCCATTTTCGCTCCAGTTTACGCGTTTCTCTTTTTAGGGCGCGAGTGGTGTTATCATACCATGGTGCTATGTTCTTTTCATTTATCCTTTTTGACTTCATAGGTGCGACCGCTTCTAATGTATTAGAGAAAATAGTGCCCATGTTGCTGGTCATGTCATCGAGCAATTTTATATTCGTTGGAAAGGTTATTAGAGAAGTCAGATCTGGCAAGTTCTTTACGAAACTATCTTTAGTAGTTGAGGTGATTGTTCTACCTTGTCGATAACGAGATATACAACTGATTTCTGCAGTGCGCAGTGTACATATTATAAGATGGTGATCGGAAACATCGTCGCTTTGAGGTATAATATCGATATTGGTTAGATCGGCTCCGTGAGATATAATCAAGTCTAGGGTATGATTAAGGCGATGAGTAGGTCTATTGATGTATTGTGTTACACCACAAGAGTCTAGTAGTTCTTTAAACGCCACAGCTAATGGATCGTTAGCACTGTCTACGTGGATATTAAAATCTCCAACAATCAGTACTTTATCGACGTTAACCAATAGATCCGATAAGAAGTCTGCGAACTCTATCAGAAAATTAGTGTAAGGCCCAGGGGGTCTATACACAGTAACCAATGTAAGAGAGACCAATGATTTTTTACTTTTGTTTGGAACTGTTATGTTCAACGCAAGCATTTCAAATGATTTAAATGTATGCATTGTTCTCCGAGTAACGGTAAGAAAGTCTCTAAAGATTGTTGCGACACCACCACCTCGACCAACCGGACGTGGCTCATGAATATAACCGTAGCTTGGAGGAGTAGACTCATTTAGACCAAAATAATCATTTGGCTTAAGCCAGGTTTCAGTGAGGCAAAGTATATCAAAACTGTTGTCTGTGATCATTTCATTTACAATAACTGCTTTTGGATTTAGTGATCTAATATTAAGTAGCCCAAACTTTAGGCGTTGGTTTTGCTCATTAAATATATTGTCTTTTGGTTTAATCATGATAAGATTTTTTCTCTGACTTTTAAATAAATTATTATTTGGTTGTATTATTCGGGGGACAGACACAGTCTCTATGCATTTGAAAGCAGTAACATTCTTAACAGTTGGGTGAGAAGAACACAGACTGTAGTTAAAATTTGTACTTACTAGTCAAATGGTGCGTAGCGTCTTTGAGATGTTGTCAGACAGAATTTCCGCTCCAATGCTGCTGGGGTGCAGCCCGTCGGGGCGGAAAAGCCTAGGTCGCTCCCAGAACAGATCAAAATTATTTACAAAGAGCAGCTTCTGTTCAATACACCATGACATTAACCAATTATTAAGCATAAATAGTCTACTGAACTTTTCGTTCCCTCGTCGGTAAGTTGGAAGCGGCCCTGATACGATGATCCTCGCCGTGGGCGATGCGTTGCGAACAGTATCGACCAGACTCCTGAAGTCCCTCTTCAGGATCTCCGACTGCCGCATTCTCACATCATTCACCCCCGCGTGCAGAACTACGGCTCCTACTCTTGCATCCTCCTTCAGAATCGCAGTTACCTGTGCAGACACATCGAGAACACGGGCGCCAGGAAAACAGTGAGTGCGCACCTTACCTGCATTGAAGGAGGCGCGTACGTTCCGGACGATTGAGTCTCCGATGACCACAGCGTTGGATTTCGTCTCGCAGAGGGCGGCAAAGCGATTTCTCGTAGAAATCTCGAAGACCGGTCGCGGCGGTGGGGGAGAGGTCATCGCTCCGGTCCTGGATTTCGCCTTCCGCCGTGTGTGTGCAGGTGCAGGAGTGAAGTTCATTTCGGCTCGTCGTGATCTTGAAGCCTGGGCTCTGTGCATAGAAACACACGGAGTAGAAGTGATAGGAGTATTACAATCACGTCGAACACTTACCGCAGCTTTGCGAGCGTCAGCCCGGGATGTTTCCATCGCCGTTTTACGTTCTCGCAGACGTGTTTGCCTCTCGAGTAGATCGTGGATCTGCTTCTCCAATACTTCCAGTTCTGACTGAAGTGCGAAGAAAGATTCATCATCTGCACTCAAAGGTAACGTTAAACACATATCTGAATCATCAGCCATTAGTGGTGTCATAATGAGAACAGTGAGTTAAGCAGTAAAGGCAATATTCAGAAACTAAAGGCTGGGAATGCTAACAGCCTGAGTGCTAATAGCGAATGATCGTATAAAACAAATCTATCTGTGCGTTATATGACGATATTTGGTATGGGATACACTTAAGGATAGGTTTAACCCTCTGTGAGTTATCAATTTACAATATAAATATTAAGAAATAACAGGAATAAACGATATATTTAGAAAAAGTTTGACGGAGCTCTGTCTCAAACCACGCTCTCTCAGCGAACAGGAAGAGGACCCGAACTTTAAACAGGACCGCATTCTGAAATCCTCTGAACATTTCCATCACTCCAATCGCATACGAGTACTTCCAGCACAGAGCTTTGCAAGTATTCTGTTTCCATAGAATAGCTGCATTAAATCTGTGCCTCTTTTTTAAAGATGATTTTAATGAACCAATGAAGAACCGCTGAAGAACCATACAGGTGCTTAACTGGTTCTTTATACAGTAGCGGTGCTATATAGCACCTCAATCATCCCAAAGAACCGGTGAAGAACCAGTGAAGAACCATTTTTTTTCTGTGTGTATCTGGCAGAGATATGTCAGACATCTTCTTTAACAATGTTCAAAGCCGATCTACAGACCATGAAACGATCTTAAGCAGACGTCTCCGCGAGGTACGTGTGCTATCTGGGTTTGCTCTAGATCCTGTTTGGTAAAGTAACGTTACTTATGGCCATGAGATAACGTAAAGTTTATACTATCATTAATGCATTTGCTGCACGAATGCATACAAATATTGTTATTATTGATATTACCAATCAGACACCATAAAATATGTATATTTAATTACTATTGTTATACTTATTTTCCTTTGAGCTAAACTAATTCCTTAACTGAAATTGATGTTTTAAATAACTCATGGATGTGATCTTGAAAGATCTGGTGGAGAATCATATTTGGTGAGCTAAACTCATCTTTATTTTAACATACAGCTAAAATACTGTACATACTGTATTTAATACAATGAAAGTGTGGCAGGACATGATGGCTTTTGCAGGGAGAAGAGGCATTCTTCTGACACCTTTAAATCACAATAGAGACTCGAAAACCTGTGTAGAAACCCGTGATACAAAATTCAATATTTCAAAGATGGCATACAGTGGGGATTAAGACGATTAGTGATTTATATTGTGACGATTCCTTTATGACTTTCGGGCAATTTCAGGAATTTTGGGGCCACCTTCAGATTCAACATTTTGTTGATGCCGCTGTTAAACTTCAGGATGAGGTGCCAAGGGGTTGCGAGTTGGAGCAGTTCCTGTTGCGTCTGCAGGGGACACAACACCTTATTTCAAAATTGTACTCTTTTCTGTATTCGATGTGTCCGGATAGCATCGATCAAATCAGGCACATTTGGGAGAAAGAGCTCCGTAACAAATATACTGATGATGATGTTGAATCCATCAGATGGCAGTTGAATCCATCAGAAAAACTTTTTTTTTTCTTTTAACAGATTGGCGGAGACTCAATACAAAATTCTGCTTAGGCTATTTATTACCATACTTAATAAGATGGATTAACAACATTCTCCATTGTACAGAGGGATGCCAGAGGGAAATTGGCACCTTTATGCATTGTTTTTGGCATTGTCCAGCCATTTCAAGGTTCAGGGATCTCATTCCACGCCAGATGGGTTTAATTTTTGAGATACCATTTAAAAAGGACCCTGGGTATTTCCTAGTAGGCTTGCCCCCAAAAGACATTACTTGGATGCTAATGGGTTTTTGCTGTGTGATGAGCTTTTGCTCCTAGCTGGGAAATGTATTTTGATTATGTGGATCAATCCTAAATCTCCATCTCTTTCACTTTGGTATCGTGAGATCTTAGAATCCTGCCTATGGAAAGGCTAACTCTTGTGATTAGGGGAAACAACACCATCTGTGACCGGATATGGAGGCCAGTGTTAGAACATCTACCGACCAGTTATCAAGTGATTATTTTTAAGGGTGATTTTTTTGGAAAGAGTGACATTCTTTTTTGTATTGTGGATCATAACAAGCCAGAAGGGGCGGGGCTTATGGCTATATAAGCAGACACATCGCCGTAGTGTCTTCAGGTTAATTCGACTGAAGCGACAACCATATGCAGCTTGTAAGCACGGCAAGGAACGCAGTACTCGTTCCCGTATCTCAGGGAACAGAGGTTACGTAAGTAACCGAGTACGTTCCCTTTCGATACTTCACTCGTACTGCGTAGCAGGACGCTATGGGGAACCAATACAATCCCGCCGTTCTACAAGTGGAACGAAAAACAACAAAATTCCAGAGCTGTGGCTCGAGAATAGGTATGAGGCAGGGAAACCTGCCAAATCCGGTTAATCGTCCCAAGGGAATGCTAGGTGCCGGTGTGGTTGAGGGCAACCATGGCCAAGCGTTCTAGTCTTAGGCAGAAAGGACCCGGGCGTGTGAGGCTGGAAGGTCCAGACTGTAGAATCTGGTAAATGTGGAAGGCGAAGCCCAGCAGGCTGCCGCACAAATATCCGCTATGGATATTTGTGATATGCCCTCGACCCGTAGGGCAAGGGGTTGAATGCATTGGGGAGATATGCCGCCTATTGGGGGCTTGACTCCCGTGGAGAGTGGAAGATTGCTCTTTTTCTGGCAATGTTTGTGTTTTATTAAAGTATCCACTAGAACAGCGGTGGGTTGTGCGGGAATGAGAACAGACCCAGCATTTGCAACAACATAGGTAAACACATTTTTGCCGGCACCCGGGACAGAACGGGGTGCTTGGGCACATACCAGAGCTTTCTTTAGAGAAGGTCCAGCAACAGCGAGACACGGTAACTTCCTCTTCCTCACATAGGTCTCAGGATGGTGCGAAACCCTCTAATGCTGGTCCGAAGAGGCCGGTGGCGGAAATCGGAGCATCGAGGAAGGGGACCTTGTCAGCCTCCTTGACTCTGTGTGTCAGCCATAGATGACGCTCGAGTACCACGGTGCTGGCCATGGATCTGCCTATCGCCTGGGCCATGACCTTGGTGGCGTATAGAGCAAGGTCCGTTGCGCCCCGCAGCTCTTTGAAGGGCGTGATGTCAGTGCCAGACTCGTCCATCCCCTGGAGAAGTTTGGCCTGGTATACCTGGAGCACTGCCATGGAATGCAGTGCTGAAGCTGCTTGGCCGGCAGACGAAAAAGCGCGTCCAGGAAGGGCCGATGTGTTTCTGCACGGCTTGGAGGGATGAGCTGCTTTCGCCTTTCAACCGATGGCCGAAGGCGGACACAGATGTGCGGCCACCGACTCATCCAGGGGAGGCAGCTTCTCATAGCCTTTTTCCTCTGCGCCGTCAACCTAGGTGAGAGCGGAGGAGGATGAGGGTCGTAGGCGGGCCGAGTAGGGAGTGCGCCATAACCTGGTGAGTTTGTTGTGAACTTCCGGGAAGAACGGTGACGTCCGCTGACGAGGGGCTGAGTGGCGCCCCGGCAGGAACCATTCGTCCAAACGGCTGCGAGTGGGCTCCTCCGGAGAGGATCACTCCAAGCCCAGCTCTTCCACAGCCTTAGTGAGGACCCGAAAAAGCTCGCAGTCCACACCTGCCGCGGGTTCGCTGTGCACTACAGACGGCAGGGGGGCGGGGTCGAAAGCCGAGCCCGACAGCTCCTCCCCGTCTGAAGCCGCTAACGACATAGCGTCGTCTTCCTCGAATTCGCTTACGCCAAACGAGACCGTGTCACCGGTGGATGCCGATGGACGCTGGTCAGGCTGGAGGAAGCAAACCGGCGAAATATCTCTCCGTGGAGAAAGCGAGGCACGCCGAACGGACGTGAGCTCGCTCTTTCCCGAGCGCTTAGTTCCTCTACCCCGCTGCTTCGTCTCCGCTGGGGATTGAAGCGGGAGGGATCGAGGAGCGGAATCGCTCTCTGAAAAGAAAGCTATACTCGAGCGCAGAGAGGAGAGACTCATGCTCTCACAGTGAGGGCATTCCGTCTCTCTGAGTGCGTCTTGAGCGTGGGAAACTCCCAAGCATGAGACGCACTCGCCGTGACCGTCAGCGGCGTGGAGGTGGACCCCACACGAGTGACAGGTATGGCGCGGCATTTGCAACAACGCCGCAGGAAATTTGCTCGGAAATTTTGTCTTTTAGAGTTCTTTGCCGGATAGCGGCAGGGAAAAGGATACAGCGCTGCTGAAACTAGCGGAATCGCTGAGCAGAGAGGTCCAATCCGCTGCAAGGCTCTTTCGACGGCGAAGCTATCAGTCCGGGTAGCGAGGTAGAAGTCGTCGCTGAAGGAGAAGAGATCTGAAGACACTACGGCGATGTGTCTGCTTATATAGACATAAGCCCCGCCCCTTCTGGGGCCTTCATCGTCATAGGTCCGTGCAGCTTCGCTTCCATTGGCGCAAAGTTTTACTTTGCACGCACCAATGGCCGTGCAGTATTCACTGCGTTATTGAAAAGCTTCAGTCATCGGAGAAAAAGGAGTTTTCCCCATAGCGTCCTGCTACGCAGTACGAGTGAAGTATCGAAAGGGAACCAGTCTTAAGTAGCACGGGAACATTTTGAGGAAAAGACAAAAATACAGTCTATGGGTCAAAATGATAGATCTTTCTTTTATGCCAAAAAACCTTAGAATACTAAAAAAAGATCATTTTCCATAAAGATATTTAGGAAAATTCCTACCTAAATCAGTAAAAACTTCATTTTTGCGAGTGGATGGCCTGCTACAGCATCTCTGATTATGAACTTCAAGGGCGATTATCTCAGTATTTTGGTTTTTTTGCTCCCTCAGATTCCAGAGCTTTAAACTGTTGTATCTCCACAAAATATTGTCTTATCCTGACAACCTTTACATCGTTAGCAAGCTTAACTACTCAGCTTTCAGATTATGTACAAATCTCAATTTCGAAAAAATGACCCATAAGACTGGTTTTGTTGTCCAGGGTCACATATATTAATAATTTTATATCATTTTTATTTCCTCTGTCTTCTTTTTATTTTATTTTATTATTAATATTTTGAATTATATATTATTTTGATTTTGTTTTATGTATTTATTTTTGTTCTTCGCATTTACTTGAGATGTCATCTGTACAGTCTGGTCAGTTGTGGATTTATATGTGTATTGCCTTTTGTTCCTTAATGGGTTCAAGTTCATGTTTTTCCAATTGCTCTATTTGTATTTTTGTGATGTTTCAATTGTTGTAAGATCCCCAAAAAAATGCAGTTTTCAGTTCAAAGCCCTTGTTTCTCACTCTCCCAGCACTCAGAATGAGCATTAAAGAAAACTGACTCTGATCCTTTATTTAACGCATTTTTTCATTATGCACACAGACAGTTTTTCACAAAATGCAGTTTTTAAGTGGTGAGCTCATGCTTCTCACTCTACAGGCACTCAGAATGAGCATTTAAGAAAACTGACTCTGATCCTTTAATTAACGCATTTTTTTTAATATACACACAGCCAGTTTTACACAACATGCAGTTTTCAGTTCAAAGCCCTTGTTTCTCACTCTCCCAGCACTCCGAATGAGCGCTTCAGAAAACTAACTCTGATCATTTGCTGAGCACACTTTTTCATTATGCACACAGCCAGTTTTACACATAATGCAGTTTTTAAGTGGAGAGCCCATGTTTATAACTCTCCATGCACTCAGAATGAGCATTAAAGAATACTGAATCTGATCCTTTATTTAACGCACTTTTTTAATATGCACACAGCCAGTTTTACACAAAATGCAGTTTTCAGTTCAAAGTCCATGTTTCTTATTCTCCCAGAAATTGGAATGAGAAAGTAAGAAAACTGATTCTGATCCTTTGCTAATCGTACTTTTTTATTATGCACACAGCCAGTTTTACACATAATGCAGTTTTTAAGTGGAGAGCCCATGTTTCTCACTCTCCCAGCTCTCAGAATGAGCGCTTAAGAAAACAAACTCTGATCCAGTGCTGAGCACACTTTTTCATTATGCACACAGCCAGTTTAACACATAATGCAGTTTTTAAGTGGAGAGCCCATGTTTCTCACTCTCCCTGCTCTCAGAATGAGCATTTAAGAAAACTGACTCTTATCCTTTATTTAACGCACTTTTTTAATATGCACACAGCCAGTTTTACACAACATGCAGTTTTCAGTTCAAAGCCCTTGTTTCCCACTCTCCCAGCACTGAGAATGAGCGCTTAAGAAAACTAACTCTGATCATTTGCTGAGCACACTTTTTCATTATGCACACAGCCAGTTTTACACAAAATGCAGTTTCTAAGTGGAGAGCCCATGTTTCTCACTCTTCCAAAACTCAGAATGAGCGTTTAAGAAAACTGACGATGATCCTTTGCTAAAAGCACTTTTTCATTATGCACACAGCCAGTTTTACACAAAATGCAGTTTTCAGTTCAAAGCCCTTGTTTCTTACTCTCACTGCACTCAGAATGAGCAGTTAGGAAAACTGACTGTGATCCTTTGCTAAACGCACTTTTTCATTATGTCCCCAGACTGTTTTAAGCAGAATGCAGTTCTTAAGTGGAGAGCCCATTTTTCTCACTCTCCCAGCACTCAGAATGAGCGTTTAAGAAAACTGACTCTGATCCTTTATTTAACACACTTGTTTAATATGCACATAATTAGTTTACATAAAATGCAGTTTTTAAGTGGAGAGCCCATGTTTCTCACTCTCCCAGCACTCAGAATGAGCATTTAAGAAAACTCACTCTGATCCTTTATTTAACGCACTTTTTTAATATGCACACAGCCAGTTTGACACAACATGCAGTTTTCAGTTCAAAGCCCATGTTTCTCACCCTCCCAGCACTCAGAATGAGCATTTAAGAAAACTGACTATGATCCTTTGCTAAAAGCACTTTTTCATTATAAACATTGCCAGTTTTACACAAAATGCAGTTTTCAGTTCAAAGCGCTTGTTTCCCACTCTCCCAGCACTCAGAAGGAGCGCTTAAGAAAACTAACTCTGATCATTTGCTGAGCACACTTTTTCATTATGCACACAGCCAATTTTTCACAAAATGCAGTTTTCAGTTCAAAGCCCTATTGTTTCTCACTCTCCCAGCACTCACAATGAGCATTCAAGAAAACTGACTCTTATCCTTTATTTAACGCACATTTTTAATATGCACACAGCCAGTTTTTCACAAAATGCAGTTTTCCGTTGAGAGCCCATCTTTCTCACTCTCCCAGCTCTCAGAATGAGCATTTAAGAAAACTGAATCTGATCCTTTGCTAAAAGCACTTTTTCATTATGCACACAGCCAGTTTTACACATAATGCAGATTTTAAGTGGAGAGCCCATGTTTCTCACTCTCCCAGCACTCAGAATGAGCATTTAAGAAAACTGACTCTGATCCTTTATTTAACGCACTTTTTTAATGTGCACATAGCCAGTTTTACACAAAATGCAGTTTTCAGTTCAAAGCCCTTGTTTCTCACTCTCCCAGCACTCACAATGAGCATTTAAGAAAACTGACTCTTATCCTTTATTTAACGCACATTTTTAATATGCACACAGCCAGTTTTACACAACATGCAGTTTTAAGTTGAGAGCCCATGTTTCTCACTCTCCCAGCACTCAGAATGAACATTCAAGAAAACTGACTCTGATCCTTTGCTAAAAGCACTTTTTCATTATAAACATTGCCAGTCTTACACAAAATGCAGTTTTCAGTTCAAAGCCCTTGTTTCTCACTCTCCCAGCACTCAGAATGAGCATTTAGAAAAACTGGCTCTGATCCTTTGCTAAACACACTTTTTCATTATGTCCCCATCCTGTTTTAAGCAGAATGCAGTTTTTAAGTGGAGAGCCCATATTTCTCACTCTCCCAGCACTGAGAATGAGCATTTAAGAAAACTGACTCTGATCCTTTTCTAAAAGCACTTTTTCATTAGGCACACAGCCAGTTTTACACAAAACGCAGTTTTTAAGTGGAAAGCCCATGTTTCTCACTCTCCCAGCACTCAGAATGAGCATTTAAGAAAACTGACTCTGATCATTTGCTGAGCACACTTTTTCATTATGCACACAGCCAATTTTACACAAAATGCAGTTTTCAGTTCAAAGCCCTATTGTTTCTCACTCTCCCAGCACTCACAATGAGCATTCAAAAAAACTGTCTCTGATCCTTTGCTAAAATAACTTTTTCATTATGCACATAGCCGGTTTTTCACAAAATGCAGTTTTAAGTTGAGAGCCCATGTTTCTCACTCTCCCAGCACTCAGAATGAGCATTTAAGAAAACTGACTCTGATCCTTTGCTAAAAGCATTTTTTGGTAACACTTTTTAATAACTGCACGCTATGAATCATTAGTTAAGCATCAGTACATAGTTAATTAATCATTTATGAAGCATTGGCCCCACATTAATAGACATTAGTAAGCAGTTTATAAATACAGCTATAAATGCTTTGTTCTTGATTTATAAGCATGTATATAATATGCTTAATAATCAAATTTTCATACTTTATTAAGGATGAATTCATCATCTCTAAATTAAGGATTACATTACTTACAAACCAGTTAGTTAGGAGTTGTCAGTGGTTCATGAGATCATTTAGAAAGTGTAAGTAAATGATTAATAAACTCTTTGAATGCACATTTATGCATCTTATTATTCTGACATATAGTAACAGTTACTTAATTTGATAATAAATGCTTTTTTAACACACATTCCTGCTGTAATTCATGATTAATTAAGGTAGTTATAAAACATTTACTAGTTGTCATTAACTATTTTTGTGAGCTCATCTAAAGTGAGGACTATGTATGCCTTGTAGAGCATTTACAAATGAGAGTTAAAGGCTCAGTTATCTTCTAAACAGAAATAGGAAAAACACAACACCGAGGGATAAAGAACATATAAATATTTATTTTAAGATGCAAAAGAAATTAAACTGTACAACTGTACATATTAATGAATATAAAACGATTTAATAAAAATAAAAAAATAAACATCTGCAAAATTAAAATTGTACAACCGAACATATAAATTAACATTAAATTAATTGATATAAAATGAAAAATAAACTTCTGAAAAAAATTAATTCCTGCACACCTCCAGAAAAAATATAACTGTGAAGTGATATGCAACTCTCATTTGTAAATGCTTTACAAGGCATACACAGTCCTCACTTTAGATGAGCTCACAAAAAATAGTTATCTAACAACTAGTAAATGTTTTATAACTACCTTAATTAATCATGAATTACAGCAGGAATGTGTGTTAAAAAAGCATTTATTATCAAATTAAGTAACTGTTACTATATGTCAGAATAATAAGATGTGCATTCAAAGAGTTTATTAATCATTTACTTACACTTTCTAAATGATCTCATGAACCACTGACAACTCCTAACTAACTGGTTTGTAAGTAATGTAATCCTTAATTTAGAAATGATGAATTTATCCTTAACAAAGTATGAAAATTTGATTATTAAGCATATTATATACATGCTTATAAATCAAGAACAAAGCATTTATAGCTGTATTTATAAACTGCTTACTAATGTCTATTAATGAGGGGGCAATGCTTCATAAATGATTAATTAACTGTGTACTGATGCTTAACTAATTATTCATAGCGTGCAGTTATTATAAAGTGTTACCCACTTTTTCATTATGCACACAGCCAGTTTTACACATAATGCAGATTTTAAGTGGAGAGCCCATGTTTCTCACTCTCCCAGCACTCAGAATGAGCATTTAAGAAAACTGACTCTGATCCTTTATTTAACGCACTTTTTTAATGTGCACATAGCCAGTTTTACACAAAATGCAGTTTTCAGTTCAAAGCCCTTGTTTCTCACTCTCCCAGCACTCACAATGAGCATTTAAGAAAACTGACTCTGATCCTTTATTTAACACACTTGTTTAATATGCACATAATTAGTTTACATAAAATGCAGTTTTTAAGTGGAGAGCCCATGTTTCTCACTCTCCCAGCACTCAGAATGAGCATTTAAGAAAACTCACTCTGATCCTTTATTTAACGCACTTTTTTAATATGCACACAGCCAGTTTGACACAACATGCAGTTTTCAGTTCAAAGCCCATGTTTCTCACCCTCCCAGCACTCAGAATGAGCATTTAAGAAAACTGACTCTGATCCTTTGCTAAAAGCACTTTTTCATTATAAACATTGCCAGTTTTACACAAAATGCAGTTTTCAGTTCAAAGCGCTTGTTTCCCACTCTCCCAGCACTCAGAATGAGCGCTTAAGAAAACTAACTCTGATCATTTGCTGAGCACACTTTTTCATTATGCACACAGCCAATTTTTCACAAAATGCAGTTTTCAGTTCAAAGCCCTATTGTTTCGCACTCTCCCAGCACTCACAATGAGCATTCAAGAAAACTGACTCTTATCCTTTATTTAACGCACATTTTTAATATGCACACAGCCAGTTTTTCACAAAATGCAGTTTTCCGTTGAGAGCCCATCTTTCTCACTCTCCCAGCTCTCAGAATGAGCATTTAAGAAAACTGAATCTGATCCTTTGCTAAAAGCACTTTTTCATTATGCACACAGCCAGTTTTACACATAATGCAGATTTTAAGTGGAGAGCCCATGTTTCTCACTCTCCCAGCACTCAGAATGAGCATTTAAGAAAACTGACTCTGATCCTTTATTTAACGCACTTTTTTAATGTGCACATAGCCAGTTTTACACAAAATGCAGTTTTCAGTTCAAAGCCCTTGTTTCTCACTTTCCCAGCACTCACAATGAGCATTTAAGAAAACTGACTCTTATCCTTTATTTAACGCACATTTTTAATATGCACACAGCCAGTTTTACACAACATGCAGTTTTAAGTTGAGAGCCCATGTTTCTCACTCTCCCAGCACTCAGAATGAACATTCAAGAAAACTGACTCTGATCCTTTGCTAAAAGCACTTTTTCATTATAAACATTGCCAGTCTTACACAAAATGCAGTTTTCAGTTCAAAGCCCTTGTTTCTCACTCTCCCAGCACTCTTAATGAGCATTTAAGAAAACTGACTCTGATCATTTGCTGAGCACACTTTTTCATTATGCACACAGCCAGTTTTACACAAAACGCAGTTTTTAAGTGGAAAGCCCATGTTTCTCACTCTCCCAGCACTCAGAATGAGCATTTAAGAAAACTGACTCTGATCATTTGCTGAGCACACTTTTTCATTATGCACACAGCCGGTTTTTCACAAAATGCAGTTTTAAGTTGAGAGCCCATGTTTCTCACTCTCCCAGCACTCAGAATGAGCATTTAAGAAAACTGTCTCTGATCCTTTGCTAAAATAACTTTTTCATTATGCACATAGCCGGTTTTTCACAAAATGCAGTTTTAAGTTGAGAGCCCATGTTTCTCACTCTCCCAGCACTCAGAATGAGCATTTAAGAAAACTGACTCTGATCCTTTGCTAAAAGCATTTTTTGGTAACACTTTTTAATAACTGCACGCTATGAATCATTAGTTAAGCATCAGTACATAGTTAATTAATCATTTATGAAGCATTGGCCCCACATTAATAGACATTAGTAAGCAGTTTATAAATACAGCTATAAATGCTTTGTTCTTGATTTATAAGCATGTATATAATATGCTTAATAATCAAATTTTCATACTTTATTAAGGATGAATTCATCATCTCTAAATTAAGGATTACATTACTTACAAACCAGTTAGTTAGGAGTTGTCAGTGGTTCATGAGATAATTTAGAAAGTGTAAGTAAATGATTAATAAACTCTTTGAATGCACATTTATGCATCTTATTATTCTGACATATAGTAACAGTTACTTAATTTGATAATAAATGCTTTTTTAACACACATTCCTGCTGTAATTCATGATTAATTAAGGTAGTTATAAAACATTTACTAGTTGTCATTAACTATTTTTGTGAGCTCATCTAAAGTGAGGACTATGTATGCCTTGTAGAGCATTTACAAATGAGAGTTAAAGGCTCAGTTATCTTCTAAACAGAAATAGGAAAAACACAACACCGAGGGATAAAGAACATATAAATATTTATTTTAAGATGCAAAAGAAATTAAACTGTACAACTGTACATATTAATGAATATAAAACGATTTAATAAAAATAAAAAAATAAACCTCTGCAAAATTAAAATTGTACAACCGAACATATAAATTAACATTAAATTAATTGATATAAAATGAAAAATAAACTTCTGAAAAAAATTAATTCCTGCACACCTCCAGAAAAAATATAACTGTGAAGTGATATGCAACTCTCATTTGTAAATGCTTTACAAGGCATACACAGTCCTCACTTTAGATGAGCTCACAAAAAATAGTTATCTAACAACTAGTCAATGTTTTATAACTACCTTAATTAATCATGAATTACAGCAGGAATGTGTGTTAAAAAAGCATTTATTATCAAATTAAGTAACTGTTACTATATGTCAGAATAATAAGATGTGCATTCAAAGAGTTTATTAATCATTTACTTACACTTTCTAAATGATCTCATGAACCACTGACAACTCCTAACTAACTGGTTTGTAAGTAATGTAATCCTTAATTTAGAAATGATGAATTTATCCTTAACAAAGTATGAAAATTTGATTATTAAGCATATTATATACATGCTTATAAATCAAGAACAAAGCATTTATAGCTGTATTTATAAACTGCTTACTAATGTCTATTAATGAGGGGGCAATGCTTCATAAATGATTAATTAACTGTGTACTGATGCTTAACTAATTATTCATAGCGTGCAGTTATTATAAAGTGTTACCCACTTTTTCATTATGCACACAGCCAGTTTTACACATAATGCAGTTTTTAAGTGGAGAGCCCATGTTTCTCACTCTCCCAGCACTAAGAATGAGAAATTTAAGAAAACTGATTCTGATCCTTTATTTAACACACTTTTTTAATATAAACATTGCCAGTTTTACAAAAAATGCAGTTTTCAGTTCAAAGCCCTATTGTTTCTCACTCTGCCAGCACTCACAATGAGCATTCAAGAAAACTGACTCTGCTTCTTTGCTAAAATAACTTTTTCATTATGCACACAGCCAGTTTTTCACAAAATGCAGTTTTCAGTCCAAAGCCATTGTTTCTCACTCTCCCAGCTCTCAGAATGAGCATTTAAGAAAACTGACTCTGATCCTTTGCTAAAAGCACTTTTCCATTATGCACACAGCCAGTTTTACACATAATGCAGTTTTTAAGTGGAGAGCCCATGTTTCTCACTCTCCCAGACGCACTTAACGCACTTTTTTAATGTGCACACAGCCAGTTTCTTTTTAATGTGCACACAGCCAGTTTCTCACTCTCCCAGACGCTCTTAACGCACTTTTTTAATGTGCACACAGCCAGTTTTACACAAAATGCAATTTTCAGTTCAAAGCCCTTGTTTCTCACTCTCCCAGCACTCACAATTAGCATTTAAGAAAACTGACTCTTATCCTTTATTTAACGCACTTTTTTAATATGCACACAGCCAGTTTTACACAACATGCAGTTTTCAGTTCAAAGCCCTTGTTTCCCACTCTCCCAGCACTCAGAATGAGCATTCAAGAAAACTGACTCTGATCCTTTGCTAAAAGCACTTTTTAATTATGCAAACAGCCAGTTTTACACAAAATGCAGCTTTCAGTTCAAAGCCCTTTTGTTTTTCACTCTCCCAGAACTCAGAATGAGCATTCAAGAAAACTGACTCTTATCCTTTTCTAAAAGCACTTTTTCATTATAAACATTGCCAGTTTTACACAAAATGCAGTTTTCAGTTCAAAGCCCTTGTTTCTCACTCTCCCAGCACTCAGAATGAGCGTTTAAAGAAACAAACTCTGATCCATTGATGAGCACACTTTTTCATTATGTCCCCAGCCTATTTAAGTATAATGCAGTTTTTCGTTGAGAGCCCATCTTTCTCACTCTCCCAGCACTCAGAATGAGCATTTAAGAAAACTGACTCTGATCCTTTATTTAACGCACTTTTTTAATGTGCACACAGCCAGTTTTACACATAATGCAGTTTTCAGTCCAAAGCCCTTGTTTCTCACTCTCCCAGCTCTCAGAATGAGCATTTAAGAAAACTGACTCTGATCCTTTGCTAAAAGCACTTTTTCATTATGCACACAGCCAGTTTTACACATAATGCAGTTTTTAAGTGGAGAGCCCATGTTTCTCACTCTCCCAGCACTCAGAATGAGCATTTAAGAAAACTGACTCTGATCCTTTATTTAACGCACTTTTTTAATGTGCACATAGCCAGTTTTACACAAAATGCAGTTTTCAGTTCAAAGCCCTTGTTTCCCACTCTCCCAGCACTCAGAATGAGCGTTTAAAGAAACAAACTCTGATCCTTTGCTAAAAGCACTTTTTCATTATGCACACAGCCAGTTTTACACATAATGCAGTTTTTAAGTGGAGAGCCCATGTTTCTCACTCTCCCAGCACTCAGAATGAGCATTTAAGAAAACTGACTCTGATCCTTTATTTAACGCACTTTTTTAATGTGCACATAGCCAGTTTTACACAAAATGCAGTTTTCAGTTCAAAGCCCTTGTTTCCCACTCTCCCAGCACTCAGAATGAGCGTTTAAAGAAACAAACTCTGATCCATTGCAGAGCACACTTTTTCTTTATGCACACAGCCAGTTTTACACAAAATGTAGATTTTAAGTGGAGAGCCCATGTTTCTCACTCTCCCAGCACTCAGAATGAGCATTCAAGAAAACTGACTCTGATCCTTTGCTAAAATAACTTTTTCATTATGCACACAGCCAGTTTTTCACAAAATGCATTTTTAAGATTAGAGCCCATGTTTCTCACTCTCCCAGCACTTCGAATGAGCATTTAAGAAAACTGACTCTGATCCTGTGCTAAAAGCACTTTTTCATTATGCACACAGCCAGTTTTACACATAATGCAGTTTTTAAGTGGAGAGCCCATGTTTCTCACTCTCTCAGCACTCAGAATGAGCATTTAAGAAAACTGACTCTGATCCTTTGCTAAAAGCACTTTTTCATTATGCACACAGCCAGTTTTACACATAATGCAGTATTTAAGTGGAGAGCCCATGTTTCTCACTCTCCCAGCACTCAGACTGAGCATTTAAGAAAACTGACTCTGATCCTTTATTTAACACACTTTTTTAATATCCACACAGCCAGTTTGACACATCATGCAGTTTTCAGTTCAAAGCCCTTTTGTTTCTCACTCTCCCAGCACTCAGAATGAACATTCAAGAAAACTGACTCTAATCCTTTGCTAAAAGAGCTTTTTCATTATGCACACAGCCAGTTTTTCACAAAATGCAGTTTTCCGTTGAGAGCCCATCTTTGTCACTCTCCCACCACTCAGAATGAGCGTTGAAGAAAAGTGACTCTGATCCTTTGCTAAAAGCACTTTTTCATTATAAACATTGCCAGTTTTACACAAAATGCAGTTTTCAGTTCAAAGCCCTTGTTTCTCACTCTCCTAGCACTCAGAATGAGCGTTTCAGAAAACTGACTCTTATCCTTTATTTAACACACTTTTTTAATATGCACACAGCCATTTTTACACAGAATGCAGTTTTCAGTTTAAAGCCCTTGTTTCTTACTCTCCCAGCACTCAGGATGAGCGTTTAAGAAAACTGTCTCTGATCCTTTGCTAAACACACTTTTTCATTATGTCCCCATCTCGTTTTAAGCAGAATGCAGTTTTTAAGTGGAGAGCCCCTGTTTCTCACTCTCCCAGCACTCAGAATGAGCGTTTAAGAAAACAAACTCTGATCCATTGCTGAGCACACTTTTTCATTATGCACACAGCCAGTTTAACACAAAATGCAGTTTTTAAGTGGAGAGCCCATATTTCTCACTCTCCCAGGACTCAGAATGAGCGTTTAAGAAAACTGACTCTGATCCTTTGCTAAAAGCACTTTTTCATTATAAACATTGCCAGTTTTGCACATAATGCAGTTTTCAGTCCAAAGCCCTTGTTTCTCACTCTCCCAGCTCTCAGAATGAGCATTTAAGAAAACTGACTCTGATCCTTTGCTAAAAGCACTTTTTCATTATACACAGACAGTTTTACACATAATGCAGTTTTTAAGTGGAGAGCCCATGTTTCTCACTCTCCCAGCACTCAGAATGAGCATTTCAGAAAACTCACTCTGATCCTTTATTTAACGCACTTTTTTAATATGCACACAGCCAGTTTGACACAACATGCAGTTTTCAGTTCAAAGCCCATGTTTCTCACCCTCCCAGCACTCAGAATGAGCATTTAAGAAAACTGACTCTGATCCTTTGCTAAAAGCACTTTTTCATTATAAACATTGCCAGTTTTACACAAAATGCAGTTTTCAGTTCAAAGCGCTTGTTTCCCACTCTCCCAGCACTCAGAATGAGCGCTTAAGAAAACTAACTCTGATCATTTGCTGAGCACACTTTTTCATTATGCACACAGCCAATTTTTCACAAAATGCAGTTTTCAGTTCAAAGCCCTATTGTTTCTCACTCTCCCAGCACTCACAATGAGCATTCAAGAAAACTGACTCTTATCCTTTATTTAACGCACATTTTTAATATGCACACAGCCAGTTTTTCACAAAATGCAGTTTTCCGTTGAGAGCCCATCTTTCTCACTCTCCCAGCTCTCAGAATGAGCATTTAAGAAAACTGAATCTGATCCTTTGCTAAAAGCACTTTTTCATTATGCACACAGCCAGTTTTACACATAATGCAGTTTTTAAGTGGAGAGCCCATGTTTCTCACTCTCCCAGCACTCAGAATGAGCATTTAAGAAAACTGACTCTGATCCTTTATTTAACGCACTTTTTTAATGTGCACATAGCCAGTTTTACACAAAATGCAGTTTTCAGTTCAAAGCCCTTGTTTCTCACTCTCCCAGCACTCACAATGAGCATTTAAGAAAACTGACTCTTATCCTTTATTTAACGCACATTTTTAATATGCACACAGCCAGTTTTACACAACATGCAGTTTTAAGTTGAGAGCCCATGTTTCTCACTCTCCCAGCACTCAGAATGAACATTCAAGAAAACTGACTCTGATCCTTTGCTAAAAGCACTTTTTCATTATAAACATTGCCAGTCTTACACAAAATGCAGTTTTCAGTTCAAAGCCCTTGTTTCTCACTCTCCCAGCACTCAGAATGAGTATTTAGAAAAACTGGCTCTGATCCTTTGCTAAACAC
Source organism: Triplophysa dalaica (assembly GCF_015846415.1). Classification (NCBI taxonomy): domain Eukaryota; kingdom Metazoa; phylum Chordata; class Actinopteri; order Cypriniformes; family Nemacheilidae; genus Triplophysa; species Triplophysa dalaica. The sequence continues at coordinate 16,853,679 of NC_079553.1, forward strand.
ACTTTTTCATTATGTCCCCATCCTGTTTTAAGCAGAATGCAGTTTTTAAATGGAGAGCCCATATTTCTCACTCTCCCAGCACTCAGAATGAGCATTTAAGAAAACTGACTCTGATCCTTTTCTAAAAGCACTTTTTCATTAGGCACACAGCCAGTTTTACACAAAACGCAGTTTTTAAGTGGAAAGCCCATGTTTCTCACTCTCCCAGCACTCAGAATGAGCATTTAAGAAAACTGACTCTGATCATTTGCTGAGCACACTTTTTCATTATGCACACAGCCAATTTTACACAAAATGCAGTTTTCAGTTCAAAGCCCTATTGTTTCTCACTCTCCCAGCACTCACAATGAGCATTCAAGAACACTGTCTCTGATCCTTTGCTAAAAGAACTTTTTCATTATGCACATAGCCGGTTTTTCACAAAATGCAGTTTTAAGTTGAGAGCCCATGTTTCTCACTCTCCCAGCACTCAGAATGAGCATTTAAGAAAACTGACTCTGATCCTTTGCTAAAAGCATTTTTTGGTAACACTTTTTAATAACTGCACGCTATGAATCATTAGTTAAGCATCAGTACATAGTTAATTAATCATTTATGAAGCATTGGCCCCACATTAATAGACATTAGTAAGCAGTTTATAAATACAGCTATAAATGCTTTGTTCTTGATTTATAAGCATGTATATAATATGCTTAATAATCAAATTTTCATACTTTATTAAGGATGAATTCATCATCTCTAAATTAAGGATTACATTACTTACAAACCAGTTAGTTAGGAGTTGTCAGTGGTTCATGAGATCATTTAGAAAGTGTAAGTAAATGATTAATAAACTCTTTGAATGCACATTTATGCATCTTATTATTCTGACATATAGTAACAGTTACTTAATTTGATAATAAATGCTTTTTTAACACTCATTCCTGCTGTAATTCATGATTAATTAAGGTAGTTATAAAACATTTACTAGTTGTCATTAACTATTTTTGTGAGCTCATCTAAAGTGAGGACTATGTATGCCTTGTAGAGCATTTACAAATGAGAGTTAAAGGCTCAGTTATCTTCTAAACAGAAATAGGAAAAACACAACACCGAGGGATAAAGAACATATAAATATTTATTTTAAGATGCAAAAGAAATTAAACTGTACAACTGTACATATTAATGAATATAAAACGATTTAATAAAAATAAAAAAATAAACCTCTGCAAAATTAAAATTGTACAACCAAACATATAAATTAACATTAAATTAATTGATATAAAATGAAAAATAAACTTCTGAAAAAAATTAATTCCTGCACACCTCCAGATAAAATATAACTGTGAAGTGATATGCAACTCTCATTTGTAAATGCTTTACAAGGCATACACAGTCCTCACTTTAGATGAGCTCACAAAAAATAGTTATCTAACAACTAGTAAATGTTTTATAACTACCTTAATTAATCATGAATTACAGCAGGAATGTGTGTTAAAAAAGCATTTATTATCAAATTAAGTAACTGTTACTATATGTCAGAATAATAAGATGTGCATTCAAAGAGTTTATTAATCATTTACTTACACTTTCTAAATGATCTCATGAACCACTGACAACTCCTAACTAACTGGTTTGTAAGTAATGTAATCCTTAATTTAGAAATGATGAATTTATCCTTAACAAAGTATGAAAATTTGATTATTAAGCATATTATATACATGCTTATAAATCAAGAACAAAGCATTTATAGCTGTATTTATAAACTGCTTACTAATGTCTATTAATGAGGGGGCAATGCTTCATAAATGATTAATTAACTGTGTACTGATGCTTAACTAATTATTCATAGCGTGCAGTTATTATAAAGTGTTACCCACTTTTTCATTATGCACACAGCCAGTTTTACACATAATGCAGTTTTTAAGTGGAGAGCCCATGTTTCTCACTCTCCCAGCACTCAGAATGAGCAATTTAAGAAAACTGATTCTGATCCTTTATTTAACACACTTTTTTAATATAAACATTGCCAGTTTTACAAAAAATGCAGTTTTCAGTTCAAAGCCCTATTGTTTCTCACTCTGCCAGCACTCACAATGAGCATTCAAGAAAACTGACTCTGATCCTTTGCTAAAATAACTTTTTCATTATGCAAACAGCCAGTTTTTCACAAAATGCAGTTTTAAGTTGAGAGCCCATGTTTCTCACTCTCCCAGCACTCAGAATGAGCATTTAAGAAAACTGACTCTGCTTCTTTGCTAAAAGCACTTTTTCATTATGCACACAGCCAGTTTTTCACAAAATGCAGTTTTCAGTCCAAAGCCATTGTTTCTCACTCTCCCAGCTCTCAGAATGAGCATTTAAGAAAACTGACTCTGATCCTTTGCTAAAAGCACTTTTCCATTATGCACACAGCCAGTTTTACACATAATGCAGTTTTTAAGTGGAGAGCCCATGTTTCTCACTCTCCCAGACGCACTTAACGCACTTTTTTAATGTGCACACAGCCAGTTTCTTTTTAATGTGCACACAGCCAGTTTCTCACTCTCCCAGACGCTCTTAACGCACTTTTTTAATGTGCACACAGCCAGTTTTACACAAAATGCAATTTTCAGTTCAAAGCCCTTGTTTCTCACTCTCCCAGCACTCACAATTAGCATTTAAGAAAACTGACTCTTATCCTTTATTTAACGCACTTTTTTAATATGCACACAGCCAGTTTTACACAACATGCAGTTTTCAGTTCAAAGCCCTTGTTTCCCACTCTCCCAGCACTCAGAATGAGCATTCAAGAAAACTGACTCTGATCCTTTGCTAAAAGCACTTTTTAATTATGCAAACAGCCAGTTTTACACAAAATGCAGCTTTCAGTTCAAAGCCCTTTTGTTTTTCACTCTCCCAGAACTCAGAATGAGCATTCAAGAAAACTGACTCTTATCCTTTTCTAAAAGCACTTTTTCATTATAAACATTGCCAGTTTTACACAAAATGCAGTTTTCAGTTCAAAGCCCTTGTTTCTCACTCTCCCAGCACTCAGAATGAGCGTTTAAAGAAACAAACTCTGATCCATTGCTGAGCACACTTTTTCATTATGTCCCCAGCCTATTTAAGTATAATGCAGTTTTTCGTTGAGAGCCCATCTTTCTCACTCTCCCAGCACTCAGAATGAGCATTTAAGAAAACTGACTCTGATCCTTTATTTAACGCACTTTTTTAATGTGCACACAGCCAGTTTTACACATAATGCAGTTTTCAGTCCAAAGCCCTTGTTTCTCACTCTCCCAGCTCTCAGAATGAGCATTTAAGAAAACTGACTCTGATCCTTTGCTAAAAGCACTTTTTCATTATGCACACAGCCAGTTTTACACATAATGCAGTTTTTAAGTGGAGAGCCCATGTTTCTCACTCTCCCAGCACTCAGAATGAGCATTTAAGAAAACTGACTCTGATCCTTTATTTAACGCACTTTTTTAATGTGCACATAGCCAGTTTTACACAAAATGCAGTTTTCAGTACAAAGCCCTTGTTTCCCACTCTCCCAGCACTCAGAATGAGCTTTTAAAGAAACAAACTCTGATCCATTGCAGAGCACACTTTTTCTTTATGCACACAGCCAGTTTTACACAAAATGTAGATTTTAAGTGGAGAGCCCATGTTTCTCACTCTCCCAGCACTCAGAATGAGCATTCAAGAAAACTGACTCTGATCCTTTGCTAAAATAACTTTTTCATTATGCACACAGCCAGTTTTTCACAAAATGCATTTTTAAGATTAGAGCCCATGTTTCTCACTCTCCCAGCACTTCGAATGAGCATTTAAGAAAACTGACTCTGATCCTTTGCTAAAAGCACTTTTTCATTATGCACACAGCCAGTTTTACACATAATGCAGTTTTTAAGTGGAGAGCCCATGTTTCTCACTCTCTCAGCACTCAGAATGAGCATTTAAGAAAACTGACTCTGATCCTTTGCTAAAAGCACTTTTTCATTATGCACACAGCCAGTTTTACACATAATGCAGTATTTAAGTGGAGAGCCCATATTTCTCACTCTCCCAGCACTCAGACTGAGCATTTAAGAAAACTGACTCTGATCCTTTATTTAACACACTTTTTTAATATCCACACAGCCAGTTTGACACATCATGCAGTTTTCAGTTCAAAGCCCTTTTGTTTCTCACTCTCCCAGCACTCAGAATGAACATTCAAGAAAACTGACTCTAATCCTTTGCTAAAAGAGCTTTTTCATTATGCACACAGCCAGTTTTTCACAAAATGCAGTTTTCCGTTGAGAGCCCATCTTTGTCACTCTCCCACCACTCAGAATGAGCGTTGAAGAAAAGTGACTCTGATCCTTTGCTAAAAGCACTTTTTCATTATAAACATTGCCAGTTTTACACAAAATGCAGTTTTCAGTTCAAAGCCCTTGTTTCTCACTCTCCCAGCACTCAGAATGAGCGTTTCAGAAAACTGACTCTTATCCTTTATTTAACACACTTTTTTAATATGCACACAGCCATTTTTACACAGAATGCAGTTTTCAGTTTAAAGCCCTTGTTTCTTACTCTCCCAGCACTCAGGATGAGCGTTTAAGAAAACTGTCTCTGATCCTTTGCTAAACACACTTTTTCATTATGTCCCCATCTCGTTTTAAGCAGAATGCAGTTTTTAAGTGGAGAGCCCCTGTTTCTCACTCTCCCAGCACTCAGAATGAGCGTTTAAGAAAACAAACTCTGATCCATTGCTGAGCACACTTTTTCATTATGCACACAGCCAGTTTAACACAAAATGCAGTTTTTAAGTGGAGAGCCCATATTTCTCACTCTCCCAGGACTCAGAATGAGCGTTTAAGAAAACTGACTCTGATCCTTTGCTAAAAGCACTTTTTCATTATAAACATTGCCAGTTTTACACATAATGCAGTTTTCAGTCCAAAGCCCTTGTTTCTCACTCTCCCAGCTCTCAGAATGAGCATTTAAGAAAACTGACTCTGATCCTTTGCTAAAAGCACTTTTTCATTATACACAGACAGTTTTACACATAATGCAGTTTTTAAGTGGAGAGCCCATGTTTCTCACTCTCCCAGCTCTCAGAATGAGCATTTAAGAAAACTGACTCTGATCCTTTGCTAAAAGCACTTTTTCATTATAAACATTGCCAGTTTTACACAAAATGCAGTTTTCAGTTCAAAGCCCTTGTTTCTCACTCTACCAGCACTCAGAATGAGCATTTAGAAAAACTGGCTCTGATCCTTTGCTAAACACACTTTTTCATTATGTCCCCATCCTGTTTTAAGCAGAATGCAGTTTTTAAGTGGAGAGCCCATATTTCTCACTCTCCCAGCACTCAGAATGAGCGTTTAAGAAAACTGACTCTGATCCTTTTCTAAAAGCACTTTTTCATTAGGCACACAGCAAGTTTTACAGAAAATGCAGTTTTTAAGTGGAAAGCCCATGTTTCTCACTCTCCCAGCACTCAGAATGAGCATTTAAGAAAACTGACTCTGATCCTTTGCTAAAAGCACTTTTTTAATATGCACACAGCCAGTTTTACACATAATGCAGTTTTTAAGTGGAGAGCCCATGTTTCTCACTCTCCTAGCACTCAGAATGAGCATTTAAGAAAACTGACTCTGATCCTTTATTTAACACACTTTTTTAATATGCACACAGCCAGTTTGACACAACATGCAGTTTTCAGTTTAAAGCCCTTTTGTTTCTCACTCTCCCAGCACTCAGAATGAACATTCAAGAAAACTGACTCTGATCCTTTGCTAAAAGAGCTTTTTCATTATGCACACAGCCAGTTTTTCACAAAATGCAGTTTTCCGTTGAGAGCCCATCTTTCTCACTCTCCCACCACTCAGAATGAGCGTTGAAGAAAAGTGACTCTGATCCTTTATTTAACACACTTTTTTAATATGCACACAGCCAGTTTTACACAGAATGCAGTTTTCAGTTTAAAGCCCTTGTTTCTTACTCTCCCAGCACTCAGGATGAGCGTTTAAGAAAACTGTCTCTGATCCTTTGCCAAACACACTTTTTCATTATGTCCCCATCTTGTTTAAAGCAGAATGCAGTTTTTAAGTGGAGAGCCCCTGTTTCTCACTCTCCCAGCACTCAGAATGAGCGTTTAAGAAAACTGACTCTGATCCTTTGCTAAAAGCACTTTTTCATTATGCACACAGCCAGTTTAACACAAAATGCAGTTTTTAAGTGGAGAGCCCATATTTCTCACTCTCCCAGCACTCAGAATGAGCGTTTAAGAAAACTGACTCTGATCCTTTGCTAAAAGCACTTTTTCATTATAAACATTGCCAGTTTTACACAAAATGCAGTTTTCAGTTCAAAGCCCTTGTTTCTCACTCTACCAGCACTCAGAATGAGCATTTAAGAAAACTGACTCTGATCCTTTGCTAAAAGCACTTTTTTAATATGCACACAGCCAGTTTTACACAACATGCAGTTTTCAGTTCAAAGCCCTTTTGTTTCTCACTCTCCCAGCACTCAGAATGAACATTCAAGAAAACTGACTCTGATCCTTTGCTAAACACACTTTTTCAGTATGTCCCCATCCTGTTTTAAGCAGAATGCAGTTTTTAAGTGGAGAGCCCATATTTCTCACTCTCCCAGCACTCAGAATGAGCGTTTAAGAAAACTGACTCTGATCCTTTTCTAAAAGCACTTTTTCATTAGGCACACAGCAAGTTTTACAAAAAATGCAGTTTTTAAGTGGAAAGCCCATGTTGCTCACTCTCCCAGCACTCAGAATGAGCATTTAAGAAAACTGACTCTGATCCTTTGCTAAAAGCACTTTTTTAATATGCACACAGCCAGTTTTACACAACATGCAGTTTTCAGTTCAAAGCCCTTTTGTTTCTCACTCTCCCAGCACTCAGAATGAACATTCAAGAAAACTGACTCTGATCCTTTGCTAAAAGAGCTTTTTCATTATGCACACAGCCAGTTTTTCACAAAATGCAGTTTTCCGTTGAGAGCCCATCTTTCTCACTCTCCCACCACTCAGAATGAGCGTTTAAGAAAAGTGACTCTGATCCTTTTCTAAAAGCACATTTTCATTATGCACACAGCCAGTTTTACACATAATGCAGTTTTCAGTCCAAAGCCCTTGTTTCTCACTCTCCCAGCTCTCAGAATGAGCATTTAAGAAAACTGACTCTGATCCTTTGCTAAAAGCACTTTTTCATTATACACAGACAGTTTTACACATAATGCAGTTTTCAGTTCAAAGCCTTTGTTTCTCACTCTCCCAGCACTCACAATGAACATTTAAGAAAACTGACTCTGATCCTTTATTTAACGCACTTTTTTAATATGCACACAGCCAGTTTTACACAGAATGCAGTTTTCAGTTTAAAGCCCTTGTTTCTTACACTCCCAGCACTTAGGATGAGCGTTTAAGAAAACTGTCTCTGATCCTTTGCTAAACACACTTTTTCATTATGTCCCCATCCTGTTTTAAGCAGAATGCAGTTTTTAAGAGGAGAGCCCATGCTTCTCACTCTCCCAGCACTCAGAATGAGCGTTTAAGAAAACAAACTCTGATCCATTGCTGAGCACACTTTTTCATTATGCACACAGCCAGTTTAACACAAAATGCAGTTTTTAAGTGGAGAGCCCATATTTCTCACTCTCCCAGGACTCAGAATGAGCGTTTAAGAAAACTGACTCTGATCCTTTGCTAAAAGCACTTTTTCATTATAAACATTGCCAGTTTTACACAAAATGCAGTTTTCAGTTCAAAGCCCTTGTTTCTCACTCTACCAGCACTCAGAATGAGCATTTAGAAAAACTGGCTCTGATCCTTTGCTAAACACACTTTTTCATTATGTCCCCATCCTGTTTTAAGCAGAATGCAGTTTTTAAGTGGAGAGCCCATATTTCTCACTCTCCCAGCACTCAGAATGAGCGTTTAAGAAAACTGACTCTGATCCTTTTCTAAAAGCACTTTTTCATTAGGCACACGGCAAGTTTTACACAAAATGCAGTTTTTAAGTGGAAAGCCCATGTTTCTCACTCTCCCAGCACTCAGAATGAACATTCAAGAAAACTGACTCTGATCCTTTGCTAAAAGAGCTTTTTCATTATGCACACAGCCAGTTTTTCACAAAATGCAGTTTTCCGTTGAGAGCCCATCTTTCTCACTCTCCCACCACTCAGAATGAGCGTTTAAGAAAAGTGACTCTGATCCTTTTCTAAAAGCACATTTTCATTATGCACACAGCCAGTTTTACACATAATGCAGTTTTCAGTCCAAAGCCCTTGTTTCTCACTCTCCCAGCTCTCAGAATGAGCATTTAAGAAAACTGACTCTGATCCTTTGCTAAAAGCACTTTTTCATTATACACAGACAGTTTTACACATAATGCAGTTTTTAAGTGGAGAGCCCATGTTTCTCACTCTCCCAGCTCTCAGAATGAGCATTTAAGAAAACTGACTCTGATCCTTTGCTAAAAGCACTTTTTCATTATAAACATTGCCAGTTCAACACAAAATGCAGTTTTCAGTTCAAAGCCTTTGTTTCTCACTCTCCCAGCACTCACAATGAACATTTAAGAAAACTGACTCTGATCCTTTGCTAAACACACTTTTTCATTATGTCCCCATCCTGTTTTAAGCAGAATGCAGTTTTTAAGTGGAGAGCCCATATTTCTCACTCTCCCAGCACTCAGAATGAGCGTTTAAGAAAACTGACTCTGATCCTTTTCTAAAAGCACTTTTTCATTAGGCACACAGCAAGTTTTACACAAAATGCAGTTTTTAAGTGGAAAGCCCATGTTTCTCACTCTCCCAGCACTCAGAATGAGCATTTAAGAAAACTGACTCTGATCCTTTGCTAAAAGCACTTTTTCATTATGCACACAGACAGTTTTTCACAAAATGCAGTTTTATGTTGAGAGCCCATGTTCCTCACTCTCCCAGCACTCAGAATGAGCATTTAAGAAAACTGACTCTGATCCTTTGCTAAAAGCACTTTTTTAATATGCACACAGCCAGTTCTACACATAATGCAGTTTTTAAGTGGAGAGCCCATGTTTCTCACTCTCCTAGCACTCAGAATGAGCATTTAAGAAAACTGACTCTGATCCTTTATTTAACACACTTTTTTAATATGCACACAGCCAGTTTGACACAACATGCAGTTTTCAGTTCAAAGCCCTTTTGTTTCTCACTCTCCCAGCACTCAGAATGAACATTCAAGAAAACTGACTCTGATCCTTTGCTAAAAGAGCTTTTTCATTATGCACACAGCCAGTTTTTCACAAAATGCAGTTTTCCGTTGAGAGCCCATCTTTCTCACTCTCCCACCACTCAGAATGAGCGTTTAAGAAAAGTGACTCTGATCCTTTTCTAAAAGCACATTTTCATTATGCACACAGCCAGTTTTACACATAATGCAGTTTTCAGTCCAAAGCCCTTGTTTCTCACTCTCCCAGCTCTCAGAATGAGCATTTAAGAAAACTGACTCTGATCCTTTGCTAAAAGCACTTTTTCATTATAAACATTGCCAGTTTTACACAAAATGCAGTTTTCAGTTCAAAGCCCTTGTTTCTCACTCTACCAGCACTCAGAATGAGCATTTAGAAAAACTGGCTCTGATCCTTTGCTAAACACACTTTTTCATTATGTCCCCATCCTGTTTTAAGCAGAATGCAGTTTTTAAGTGGAGAGCCCATATTTCTCACTCTCCCAGCACTCAGAATGAGCGTTTAAGAAAACTGACTCTGATCCTTTTCTAAAAGCACTTTTTCATTAGGCACACAGCAAGTTTTACAGAAAATGCAGTTTTTAAGTGGAAAGCCCATGTTTCTCACTCTCCCAGCACTCAGAATGAGCATTTAAGAAAACTGACTCTGATCCTTTGCTAAAAGCACTTTTTTAATATGCACACAGCCAGTTTTACACATAATGCAGTTTTTAAGTGGAGAGCCCATGTTTCTCACTCTCCTAGCACTCAGAATGAGCATTTAAGAAAACTGACTCTGATCCTTTATTTAACACACTTTTTTAATATGCACACAGCCAGTTTGACACAACATGCAGTTTTCAGTTTAAAGCCCTTTTGTTTCTCACTCTCCCAGCACTCAGAATGAACATTCAAGAAAACTGACTCTGATCCTTTGCTAAAAGAGCTTTTTCATTATGCACACAGCCAGTTTTTCACAAAATGCAGTTTTCCGTTGAGAGCCCATCTTTCTCACTCTCCCACCACTCAGAATGAGCGTTTAAGAAAACTGACTCTGATCCTTTGCTAAAAGCAATTTTTCATTATAAACATTGCCAGTTTTACACAAAATGCAGTTTTCAGTTCAAAGCCCTTGTCTCTCACTCTCCCAGCACTCAGGATGAGTGTTTAAGAAAACTGTCTCTGATCCTTTGCTAAACACACTTTTTCATTATGTCCCCATCCTGTTTTAAGCAGAATGCAGTTTTTAAGTGGAGAGCCCATGTTTCTCACTCTCCCAGCACTCAGAATGAGCGTTTAAGAAAACAAACTCTGATCCATTGCTGAGCACACTTTTTCATTATGTACACAACCAGTTTTACACAAAATGCAGTTTTTAAGTGGAGAGCCCATATTTCTCACTCTCCCAGCACTCAGAATGAGCGTTTAAGAAAACTGACTCTGAACCTTTGCTAAACAAACTTTTTCATTATGTCCCCATCCTGTTTTAAGCAGAATGCAGTTTTTAAGTGGAGTGCCCATATTTCTCACTCTCCCAGCACTCAGAATGAGCGTTTAAGAAAACTGACTCTGATCCTTTTCTAAAAGCACTTTTTCATTAGGCACACAGCCAGTTTTACACAAAATGCAGTTTTTAAGTGGAAAGCCCATGTTTCTCACTCTCCCAGCACTCAGAATGAGCATATAAGAAAACTGACACTGATCCTTTGCTAAAAGCACTTTTTCATTATGCACACAGCCAGTTTTTCACAAAATGCAGTTTTCAGTTCAAAGCCCTTTTGTTTCTCACTCTCCCAGCACTCAGAATGAGCGTTTAAGAAAACTGACTCTTATCCTTTGCTAAAAGCACTTTTTCATTATGCACACAGCCAGTTTTACACAACATGCAGTTTTCAGTTCAAAGCCCTTGTTTCCCACTCTCCCAGCACTCAGAATGAGCGTTTAAAGAAACAAACTCTGATCCATTGCTGAGCACACTTTTTCTTTATGCACACAGCCAGTTTTACACAAAATGCAGTTTTTAAGTGGAGAGCCCATGTTTCTCACTCTCCCAGCACTCAGAATGAGCATTCAAGAAAACTGACTCTGATCCTTTGCTAAAATAACTTTTTCATTATGCACACAGCCAGTTTTTCACGAAATGCATTTTTAAGATTAGAGCCCATGTTTCTCACTCTCCCAGCACTTCGAATGAGCATTTAAGAAAACTGACTCTGATCCTTTGCTAAAAGCACTTTTTCATTATGCACACAGCCAGTTTTACACATAATGCAGTTTTTAAGTGGAGAGCCCATGTTTCTCTCTCTCCCAGCACTCAGAATGAGCATTTAAGAAAACTGACTCTGATCCTTTGCTAAAAGCACTTTTTCATTATGCACACAGCCAGTTTTACACATAATGCAGTTTTTAAGTGGAGAGCCCATGTTTCTCACTCTCCCAGCACTCAGAATGAGCATTTGAGAAAACTGACTCTGATCCTTTATTTAACACACTTTTTTAATATGCACACAGCCAGTTTGACACATCATGCAGTTTTCAGTTCAAAGCCCTTTTGTTTCTCATTCTCCCAGCACTCAGAATGAACATTCAAGAAAACTGACTCTAATCCTTTGCTAAAAGAGCTTTTTCATTATGCACACAGCCAGTTTTTCACAAAATGCGGTTTTCCGTTGAGAGCCCATCTTTGTCACTCTCCCACCACTCAGAATGAGCGTTGAAGAAAAGTGACTCTGATCCTTTATTTAACACACTTTTTTAATATGCACACAGCCAGTTTTACACAGAATGCAGTTTTCAGTTTAAAGCCCTTGTTTCTTACTCTCCCAGCACTCAGGATGAGCGTTTAAGAAAACTGTCTCTGATCCTTTGCCAAACACACTTTTTCATTATGTCCCCATCTTGTTTAAAGCAGAATGCAGTTTTTAAGTGGAGAGCCCCTGTTTCTCACTCTCCCAGCACTCAGAATGAGCGTTTAAGAAAACTGACTCTGATCCTTTGCTAAAAGCACTTTTTCATTATGCACACAGCCAGTTTAACACAAAATGCAGTTTTTAAGTGGAGAGCCCATATTTCTCACTCTCCCAGCACTCAGAATGAGCGTTTAAGAAAACTGACTCTGATCCTTTGCTAAAAGCACTTTTTCATTATAAACATTGCCAGTTTTACACAAAATGCAGTTTTCAGTTCAAAGCCCTTGTTTCTCACTCTACCAGCACTCAGAATGAGCATTTAAGAAAACTGACTCTGATCCTTTGCTAAAAGCACTTTTTTAATATGCACACAGCCAGTTTTACACAACATGCAGTTTTCAGTTCAAAGCCCTTTTGTTTCTCACTCTCCCAGCACTCAGAATGAACATTCAAGAAAACTGACTCTGATCCTTTGCTAAACACACTTTTTCAGTATGTCCCCATCCTGTTTTAAGCAGAATGCAGTTTTTAAGTGGAGAGCCCATATTTCTCACTCTCCCAGCACTCAGAATGAGCGTTTAAGAAAACTGACTCTGATCCTTTTCTAAAAGCACTTTTTCATTAGGCACACAGCAAGTTTTACAAAAAATGCAGTTTTTAAGTGGAAAGCCCATGTTGCTCACTCTCCCAGCACTCAGAATGAGCATTTAAGAAAACTGACTCTGATCCTTTGCTAAAAGCACTTTTTTAATATGCACACAGCCAGTTTTACACAACATGCAGTTTTCAGTTCAAAGCCCTTTTGTTTCTCACTCTCCCAGCACTCAGAATGAACATTCAAGAAAACTGACTCTGATCCTTTGCTAAAAGAGCTTTTTCATTATGCACACAGCCAGTTTTTCACAAAATGCAGTTTTCCGTTGAGAGCCCATCTTTCTCACTCTCCCACCACTCAGAATGAGCGTTTAAGAAAAGTGACTCTGATCCTTTTCTAAAAGCACATTTTCATTATGCACACAGCCAGTTTTACACATAATGCAGTTTTCAGTCCAAAGCCCTTGTTTCTCACTCTCCCAGCTCTCAGAATGAGCATTAAAGAAAACTGACTCTGATCCTTTGCTAAAAGCACTTTTTCATTATACACAGACAGTTTTACACATAATGCAGTTTTCAGTTCAAAGCCTTTGTTTCTCACTCTCCCAGCACTCACAATGAACATTTAAGAAAACTGACTCTGATCCTTTATTTAACGCACTTTTTTAATATGCACACAGCCAGTTTTACACAGAATGCAGTTTTCAGTTTAAAGCCCTTGTTTCTTACACTCCCAGCACTTAGGATGAGCGTTTAAGAAAACTGTCTCTGATCCTTTGCTAAACACACTTTTTCATTATGTCCCCATCCTGTTTTAAGCAGAATGCAGTTTTTAAGAGGAGAGCCCATGCTTCTCACTCTCCCAGCACTCAGAATGAGCGTTTAAGAAAACAAACTCTGATCCATTGCTGAGCACACTTTTTCATTATGCACACAGCCAGTTTAACACAAAATGCAGTTTTTAAGTGGAGAGCCCATATTTCTCACTCTCCCAGGACTCAGAATGAGCGTTTAAGAAAACTGACTCTGATCCTTTGCTAAAAGCACTTTTTCATTATAAACATTGCCAGTTTTACACAAAATGCAGTTTTCAGTTCAAAGCCCTTGTTTCTCACTCTACCAGCACTCAGAATGAGCATTTAGAAAAACTGGCTCTGATCCTTTGCTAAACACACTTTTTCATTATGTCCCCATCCTGTTTTAAGCAGAATGCAGTTTTTAAGTGGAGAGCCCATATTTCTCACTCTCCCAGCACTCAGAATGAGCGTTTAAGAAAACTGACTCTGATCCTTTTCTAAAAGCACTTTTTCATTAGGCACACGGCAAGTTTTACACAAAATGCAGTTTTTAAGTGGAAAGCCCATGTTTCTCACTCTCCCAGCACTCAGAATGAACATTCAAGAAAACTGACTCTGATCCTTTGCTAAAAGAGCTTTTTCATTATGCACACAGCCAGTTTTTCACAAAATGCAGTTTTCCGTTGAGAGCCCATCTTTCTCACTCTCCCACCACTCAGAATGAGCGTTTAAGAAAAGTGACTCTGATCCTTTGCTAAAAGCACTTTTTCATTATACACAGACAGTTTTACACATAATGCAGTTTTCAGTCCAAAGCCCTTGTTTCTCACTCTCCCAGCTCTCAGAATGAGCATTTAAGAAAACTGACTCTGATCCTTTGCTAAAAGCACTTTTTCATTATACACAGACAGTTTTACACATAATGCAGTTTTTAAGTGGAGAGCCCATGTTTCTCACTCTCCCAGCTCTCAGAATGAGCATTTAAGAAAACTGACTCTGATCCTTTGCTAAAAGCACTTTTTCATTATAAACATTGCCAGTTCAACACAAAATGCAGTTTTCAGTTCAAAGCCTTTGTTTCTCACTCTCCCAGCACTCACAATGAACATTTAAGAAAACTGACTCTGATCCTTTGCTAAACACACTTTTTCATTATGTCCCCATCCTGTTTTAAGCAGAATGCAGTTTTTAAGTGGAGAGCCCATATTTCTCACTCTCCCAGCACTCAGAATGAGCGTTTAAGAAAACTGACTCTGATCCTTTTCTAAAAGCACTTTTTCATTAGGCACACAGCAAGTTTTACACAAAATGCAGTTTTTAAGTGGAAAGCCCATGTTTCTCACTCTCCCAGCACTCAGAATGAGCATTTAAGAAAACTGACTCTGATCCTTTGCTAAAAGCACTTTTTCATTATGCACACAGACAGTTTTTCACAAAATGCAGTTTTATGTTGAGAGCCCATGTTCCTCACTCTCCCAGCACTCAGAATGAGCATTTAAGAAAACTGACTCTGATCCTTTGCTAAAAGCACTTTTTTAATATGCACACAGCCAGTTCTACACATAATGCAGTTTTTAAGTGGAGAGCCCATGTTTCTCACTCTCCTAGCACTCAGAATGAGCATTTAAGAAAACTGACTCTGATCCTTTATTTAACACACTTTTTTAATATGCACACAGCCAGTTTGACACAACATGCAGTTTTCAGTTCAAAGCCCTTTTGTTTCTCACTCTCCCAGCACTCAGAATGAACATTCAAGAAAACTGACTCTGATCCTTTGCTAAAAGAGCTTTTTCATTATGCACACAGCCAGTTTTTCACAAAATGCAGTTTTCCGTTGAGAGCCCATCTTTCTCACTCTCCCACCACTCAGAATGAGCGTTTAAGAAAAGTGACTCTGATCCTTTTCTAAAAGCACATTTTCATTATGCACACAGCCAGTTTTACACATAATGCAGTTTTCAGTCCAAAGCCCTTGTTTCTCACTCTCCCAGCTCT
This sequence comes from Triplophysa dalaica, assembly GCF_015846415.1. Taxonomy (NCBI): domain Eukaryota; kingdom Metazoa; phylum Chordata; class Actinopteri; order Cypriniformes; family Nemacheilidae; genus Triplophysa; species Triplophysa dalaica. Next base: position 16,869,161 of record NC_079553.1, read on the forward strand.
CAGAATGAGCATTTAAGAAAACTGACTCTGATCCTTTGCTAAAAGCACTTTTTCATTATACACAGACAGTTTTACACATAATGCAGTTTTTAAGTGGAGAGCCCATGTTTCTCACTCTCCCAGCTCTCAGAATGAGCATTTAAGAAAACTGACTCTGATCCTTTGCTAAAAGCACTTTTTCATTATAAACATTGCCAGTTCAACACAAAATGCAGTTTTCAGTTCAAAGCCTTTGTCTCTCACTCTCCCAGCACTCACAATGAACATTTAAGAAAACTGACTCTGATCCTTTATTTAACACACTTTTTTAATATGCACACAGCCAGTTTTACACAGAATGCAGTTTTCAGTTTAAAGCCCTTGTTTCTTACTCTCCCAGCACTTAGGATGAGCGTTTAAGAAAACTGTCTCTGATCCTTTGCTAAACACACTTTTTCATTATGTCCCCATCCTGTTTTAAGCAGAATGCAGTTTTTAAGTGGAGAGCCCATGTTTCTCACTCTCCCAGCACTCAGAATGAGCGTTTAAGAAAACAAACTCTTATCCATTGCTGAGCACACTTTTTCATTATGCACACAGGCCAGTTTTACACAAAATGCAGTTTTTCAGTGGAGAGCCCATATTTCTCACTCTCCCAGCACTCAGAATGAGCGTTTAAGAAAACTGACTCTGATTGATCCTTTTGCTAAAAGCAATTTTTCATTATAAACATTGCCAGTTTTACACAAAATGCAGTTTTCAGTTCAAAGCCCTTGTTTCTCACTCTACCAGCACTCAGAATGAGCATTTAGAAAAACTGGCTCTGATCCTTTGCTAAACACACTTTTTCATTATGTCCCCATCCTGTTTTAAGCAGAATGCAGTTTTTAAGTGGAGAGCCCATATTTCTCACTCTCCCAGCACTCAGAATGAGCGTTTAAGAAAACTGACTCTGATCCTTTTCTAAAAGCACTTTTTCATTAGGCACACAGCCAGTTTTACACAAAATGCAGTTTTTAAGTGGAAAGCCCATGTTTCTCACTCTCCCAGCACTCAGAATGAGCATTTAAGAAAACTGACTCTGATCCTTTGCTAAAAGCACTTTTTCATTATGCACACAGCCAGTTTTACACATAATGCAGTTTTTAAGTGGAGAGCCCATGTTTCTCACTCTCCTAGCACTCAGAATGAGCATTTAAGAAAACTGACTCTGATCCTTTATTTAACACACTTTTTTAATATGCACACAGCCAGTTTGACACAACATGCAGTTTTCAGTTCAAAGCCTTTTTGTTTCTCACTCTCCCAGCACTCAGAATGAGCGTTTAAAGAAACAAACTCTGATCCATTGCTGAGCACACTTTTTCATTATGTCCCCACACTGTAAGCCCGGATAAGTTGAGTTTACTCAAAAAAATGAAGGAAACCTGTTGCCCTAAAAAATTTGAGTAATGATTACTTAAAAACTTGAGTGAAGTCTACTTAAAATAGTCATTAGAACAGCTTATATGTTTAAGACAAATCTACTCAATGTTTTAATTTCTTCTAATTTCTCCGTTCAATTGTTCCACTTATCTTTTTAATTGCATTAAATTATATACAAAAGCAATCAAACAACAAAAATATGTTTCTTTTTCTTTTATTGAAAATTGCCCTCAAGTTTTAAACGTGTAACCTTGAGCCTTAATAAAATGCTTAAAATGTGTGTAAAATGTGTAGACTATTCCCTTAATAACACGAAAGCTTGGTCTAACATTTTCACTTAAGCACATGACATACAATATTTTCTATAGAAATATAACATATGTATAGCATGTTTTCTTGCCATTGTGTGGCTTAGTTATGTTATTACCATCAGGCAACTACACTGTTATGTTCTCAGCTTATGAGAAAGAACAATAGATCTATTGATCACAATAGAAATGAAAATTTGGATAACTAAACTTGGTAAGAACAATACCAGCATTAACATTAAACAGCATTGTTTACATTAAACAAAGAAAGTGAAAATTTTCCCTGAATAAAATCTAGTGTGCCGTGCAGTATTTAAATCGCTAGGTTTTGGGTCCTGCTTTTAGTCTCCACAAAAAAAATGCATGGCACCAAATATTTACTAGTAAAAAAAGATTTTATCTATTGAACAAAATCGGACCATGGCCTTTTTGCCAAAAGTACAGTAAGAAATAAGAGGGAAAAAATGCATAAAAAAAAGAATATAAATGTCATTCAGATGGTTTGTGGAGAAAAACCTTTTAACCGGTAAGCTGATTTTTCAGGGATTGAATTTTGGGTGCAAGCTCAACCTTGCCAAGGTTAAGAAATACCTGCTGGATGAAACAAAAAGTGTTTTTCATAGTCTTTGGATAGTCCAAGTGTAGGGCATAAATGAGTCCAAATAGAAGACCGAAGGCCTGAGGCAAGTTGTCCGGTTCCATCACTGAATTCCCTTCCAAGATGATACACACTCTGGAAGGGTTTAGCTGTGGACTTTCTGCATCAACGCAGAGGATTCCTACTGGAATTTGGTGGTACGAGTCCTCATCATTGATGTCCTAAAAAGATAGAAACAGATTCACAAGGTCATCCCAGTTAAATAATTTTCAGTACCAAGTCATGCATTAAAAAAAGGACAAATGTTCTCCTTAGCTGCCAAGCCATGTTTATGGCAGTTTTGCAACCAGTACTTGTAATGTATAAATACAATTTTGGTGTCACTGTCCTTCAAACTCAAACTACATATGCATTATTAAAGTAATGTACCTGCAACATTTAAAAACTTACAGAGCAGGTCTTAAAGAAAGCAGAAGGGTCATCCCCTAAAATGACTGGCAGTCCACGAAGGCAAAGGGACCGAACATCTGTTGGATCAGTAGTCTGGAAGATATGGCAGATCTTTTACACAACAGTTTGGCTATGATACAGACCAAAATATTAAATTAAGAGATTTAAGCATGGAGAAGAGAAAATTAAAAAAAGAAGTAAGGAGAAGGAGTGCACAGACAAGTTACCAATACAAAGAAGAAATGAGAAGAAACGGGTGAAATGACAACAGGAAAGAGAAGTGGTAGATTGATGTAGACAAATAAACCGTCTGCCAAATGACTAAATTTAAACCCACCTTTGTTTGACGTAGAAGCTCAGCCAAAAGCTGACTGGCAAGGCCTTTCTTCTTCCTGAAGATGTCCATTAGACTTGGACAGAAACGGTCAAGAGCATCAAAGAAGCTCTCTCTGAGATTTTTCCCAACAACTCTGTACAACCACAGCACACGTGTCTAATTCGAAGGGGTTAAACAGGACAGTGTCAGTCGCAAGCCAGTGACATACGTTTACCCACGAACTTACATCTGAAAAGACATAGATCTGTTTAAAGTATGTTTGCTACGCTCGCAAACAACCTCTCGATGAAACAGCTAGAAAATAGACGCACTAAAAAGCGTCGTCTCACGGGAGTTCAGACTTTCCGTGTCGAACTCGCAGGGTTAAACGAGACCGTAAAAATATTTGCATGTGAAAATATCACAACTTGTCTGACGCCTGTTTTCAGTGCTTTGAAAACGGCTCTTATCAAAATCAGAGAACAATAAACGTAGCACAAAATAAAGGCAACGGAAACGCCAAACATATCACGTTAAACACGTGTGATCGTGTCCACCCCACCGCACGAGAGGCAACGTTAATCTTGCAAGATGACAAGCGAATAACTCTTAATTTGTTAAAATAATGTGTTTTTATTTCTCAAAATCACCACTTTGATAAGATTTAAGAGGTAAATACAGATGAACAGACTATGCCTGTCATTTCATGTGTTCAAGCGGGACCGGTGCACGAGTAACGTGCTAAAAACGAGACATACTCAATATATGATGTTTTTAAACACGCATAACAACCTCTTGGTAGAAATATATATGAAAAAATGTATTTCTTACCAACAACTCGCATTTACTGCGACCACAAGAAAATGGCGCCGTCGAAACCTTTGCAACTGCTATCAGCGAGGGGGTGGGGTAGGGGGCGTCGTTAGTCGAAAACTTTTATTATTGAACCCATTACACTTAAAGTTTTCAACACATTCGACACTGTCTGCAGAGGTAGTAGAATATACTTACATTTTTACAGTACTACACTAAATCTTAAATAATTTAAGTGTGTTGCAATTAAACTGTTTAACTAGAAGTTATATCAGGGCTTACAGTGCAGCCTATTTAAGTATAATGCAGTTTTTCGTTGAGACCCCATCTTTCTCACTCTCCCAGCACTCAGAATGAGCATTTAAGAAAACTGACTCTGATCCTTTATTTAACGCACTTTTTTAATGTGCACACAGCCAGTTTTACACATAATGCAGTTTTCAGTCCAAAGCCCTTGTTTCTCACTCTCCCAGCTCTCAGAATGAGCATTTAAGAAAACTGACTCTGATCCTTTGCTAAAAGCACTTTTTCATTATGCACACAGCCAGTTGTACACATAATGCAGTTTTTAAGTGGAGAGCCCATGTTTCTCACTCTCCCAGCACTCAGAATGAGCATTTAAGAAAACTGACTCTGATCCTTTATTTAACGCACTTTTTTAATGTGCACATAGCCAGTTTTACACAAAATGCAGTTTTCAGTTCAAAGCCCTTGTTTCCCACTCTCCCAGCACTCAGAATGAGCGTTTAAAGAAACAAACTCTGATCCTTTGCTAAAAGCACTTTTTCATTATGCACACAGCCAGTTTTACACATAATGCAGTTTTTAAGTGGAGAGCCCATGTTTCTCACTCTCCCAGCACTCAGAATGAGCATTTAAGAAAACTGACTCTGATCCTTTATTTAACGCACTTTTTTAATGTGCACATAGCCAGTTTTACACAAAATGCAGTTTTCAGTTCAAAGCCCTTGTTTCCCACTCTCCCAGCACTCAGAATGAGCGTTTAAAGAAACAAACTCTGATCCATTGCAGAGCACACTTTTTCTTTATGCACACAGCCAGTTTTACACAAAATGTAGATTTTAAGTGGAGAGCCCATGTTTCTCACTCTCCCAGCACTCAGAATGAGCATTCAAGAAAACTGACTCTGATCCTTTGCTAAAATAACTTTTTCATTATGCACACAGCCAGTTTTTCACAAAATCCATTTTTAAGATTAGAGCCCATGTTTCTCACTCTCCCAGCACTTCGAATGAGCATTTAAGAAAACTGACTCTGATCCTGTGCTAAAAGCACTTTTTCATTATGCACACAGCCAGTTTTACACATAATGCAGTTTTTAAGTGGAGAGCCCATGTTTCTCACTCTCTCAGCACTCAGAATGAGCATTTAAGAAAACTGACTCTGATCCTTTGCTAAAAGCACTTTTTCATTATGCACACAGCCAGTTTTACACATAATGCAGTATTTAAGTGGAGAGCCCATGTTTCTCACTCTCCCAGCACTCAGACTGAGCATTTAAGAAAACTGACTCTGATCCTTTATTTAACACACTTTTTTAATATCCACACAGCCAGTTTGACACATCATGCAGTTTTCAGTTCAAAGCCCTTTTGTTTCTCACTCTCCCAGCACTCAGAAAGAACATTCAAGAAAACTGACTCTAATCCTTTGCTAAAAGAGCTTTTTCATTATGCACACAGCCAGTTTTTCACAAAATGCAGTTTTCCGTTGAGAGCCCATCTTTGTCACTCTCCCACCACTCAGAATGAGCGTTGAAGAAAAGTGACTCTGATCCTTTGCTAAAAGCACTTTTTCATTATAAACATTGCCAGTTTTACACAAAATGCAGTTTTCAGTTCAAAGCCCTTGTTTCTCACTCTCCCAGCACTCAGAATGAGCGTTTCAGAAAACTGACTCTTATCCTTTATTTAACACACTTTTTTAATATGCACACAGCCATTTTTACACAGAATGCAGTTTTCAGTTTAAAGCCCTTGTTTCTTACTCTCCCAGCACTCAGGATGAGCGTTTAAGAAAACTGTCTCTGATCCTTTGCTAAACACTTTTTCATTATGCACACAGCCAGTTTAACACAAAATGCAGTTTTTAAGTGGAGAGCCCATATTTCTCACTCTCCCAGGACTCAGAATGAGCGTTTAAGAAAACTGACTCTGATCCTTTGCTAAAAGCACTTTTTCATTATAAACATTGCCAGTTTTACACATAATGCAGTTTTCAGTCCAAAGCCCTTGTTTCTCACTCTCCCAGCTCTCAGAATGAGCATTTAAGAAAACTGACTCTGATCCTTTGCTAAAAGCACTTTTTCATTATACACAGACAGTTTTACACATAATGCAGTTTTTAAGTGGAGAGCCCATGTTTCTCACTCTCCCAGCACTCAGAATGAGCATTTCAGAAAACTCACTCTGATCCTTTATTTAACGCACTTTTTTAATATGCACACAGCCAGTTTGACACAACATGCAGTTTTCAGTTCAAAGCCCATGTTTCTCACCCTCCCAGCACTCAGAATGAGCATTTAAGAAAACTGACTCTGATCCTTTGCTAAAAGCACTTTTTCATTATAAACATTGCCAGTTTTACACAAAATGCAGTTTTCAGTTCAAAGCGCTTGTTTCCCACTCTCCCAGCACTCAGAATGAGCGCTTAAGAAAACTAACTCTGATCATTTGCTGAGCACACTTTTTCATTATGCACACAGCCAATTTTTCACAAAATGCAGTTTTCAGTTCAAAGCCCTATTGTTTCTCACTCTCCCAGCACTCACAATGAGCATTCAAGAAAACTGACTCTTATCCTTTATTTAACGCACATTTTTAATATGCACACAGCCAGTTTTTCACAAAATGCAGTTTTCCGTTGAGAGCCCATCTTTCTCACTCTCCCAGCTCTCAGAATGAGCATTTAAGAAAACTGAATCTGATCCTTTGCTAAAAGCACTTTTTCATTATGCACACAGCCAGTTTTACACATAATGCAGTTTTTAAGTGGAGAGCCCATGTTTCTCACTCTCCCAGCACTCAGAATGAGCATTTAAGAAAACTGACTCTGATCCTTTATTTAACGCACTTTTTTAATGTGCACATAGCCAGTTTTACACAAAATGCAGTTTTCAGTTCAAAGCCCTTGTTTCTCACTCTCCCAGCACTCAGAATGAGCGTTTAAGAAAAGTGACTCTGATCCATTGCTAAAAGCACATTTTCATTATTCACACAGCCAGTTTTACACATAATGCAGTTTTCAGTCCAAAGCCCTTGTTTCTCACTCTCCCAGCACTCAGAATGAACATTCAAGAAAACTGACTCTGATCCTTTACTAAAAGCACTTTTTCATTATAAACATTGCCAGTCTTACACAAAATGCAGTTTTCAGTTCAAAGCCCTTGTTTCTCACTCTCCCAGCACTCAGAATGAGCATTTAGAAAAACTGGCTCTGATCCTTTGCTAAACACACTTTTTCATTATGTCCCCATCCTGTTTTAAGCAGAATGCAGTTTTTAAGTGGAGAGCCCATATTTCTCACTCTCCCAGCACTCAGAATGAGCATTTAAGAAAACTGACTCTGATCCTTTTCTAAAAGCACTTTTTCATTAGGCACACAGCAAGTTTTACAGAAAATGCAGTTTTTAAGTGGAAAGCCCATGTTTCTCACTCTCCCAGCACTCAGAATGAGCATTTAAGAAAACTGACTCTGATCCTTTGCTAAAAGCACTTTTTTAATATGCACACAGCCAGTTTTACACATAATGCAGTTTTTAAGTGGAGAGCCCATGTTTCTCACTCTCCTAGCACTCAGAATGAGCATTTAAGAAAACTGACTCTGATCCTTTATTTAACACACTTTTTTAATATGCACACAGCCAGTTTGACACAACATGCAGTTTTCAGTTTAAAGCCCTTTTGTTTCTCACTCTCCCAGCACTCAGAATGAACATTCAAGAAAACTGACTCTGACCCTTTGCTAAAAGAGCTTTTTCACTATGCACACAGCCAGTTTTTCACAAAATGCAGTTTTCCGTTGAGAGCCCATCTTTCTCACTCTCCCACCACTCAGAATGAGCGTTTAAAAAAACTGACTCTGATCCTTTGCTAAACACACTTTTTCATTATGTCCCCATCCTGTTTTAAGCAGAATGCAGTTTTTAAGTGGAGAGCCCATGTTTCTCACTCTCCCAGCACTCAGAATGAGCGTTTAAGAAAACAAACTCTGATCCATTGCTGAGCACACTTTTTCATTATGCACACAACCAGTTTTACACAAAATGCAGTTTTTAAGTGGAGAGCCCATATTTCTCACTCTCCCAGCACTCAGAATGAGCGTTTAAGAAAACTGACTCTGAACCTTTGCTAAACAAACTTTTTCATTATGTCCCCATCCTGTTTTAAGCAGAATGCAGTTTTTAAGTGGAGTGCCCATATTTCTCACTCTCCCAGCACTCAGAATGAGCGTTTAAGAAAACTGACTCTGATCCTTTTCTAAAAGCACTTTTTCATTAGGCACACAGCCAGTTTTACACAAAATGCAGTTTTTAAGTGGAAAGCCCATGTTTCTCACTCTCCCAGCACTCAGAATGAGCGTTTAAGAAAACTGACTCTTATCCTTTGCTGAGCACACTTTTTCATTATGCACACAACCAGTTTTACACAAAATGCAGTTTTTAAGTGGAGAGCCCATATTTCTCACTCTCCCAGCACTCAGAATGAGCGTTTAAGAAAACTGACTCTGAACCTTTGCTAAACAAACTTTTTCATTATGTCCCCATCCTGTTTTAAGCAGAATGCAGTTTTTAAGTGGAGTGCCCATATTTCTCACTCTCCCAGCACTCAGAATGAGCGTTTAAGAAAACTGACTCTGATCCTTTTCTAAAAGCACTTTTTCATTAGGCACACAGCCAGTTTTACACAAAATGCAGTTTTTAAGTGGAAAGCCCATGTTTCTCACTCTCCCAGCACTCAGAATGAGCGTTTAAGAAAACTGACTCTTATCCTTTGCTAAAAGCACTTTTTCATTATGCACACAGCCAGTTTTACACAACATGCAGTTTTCAGTTCAAAGCCCTTGTTTCCCACTCTCCCAGCACTCAGAATGAGCGTTTAAAGAAACAAACTCTGATCCATTGCTGAGCACACTTTTTCTTTATGCACACAGCCAGTTTTACACAAAATGCAGTTTTTAAGTGGAGAGCCCATGTTTCTCACTCTCCCAGCACTCAGAATGAGCATTCAAGAAAACTGACTCTGATCCTTTGCTAAAATAACTTTTTCATTATGCACACAGCCAGTTTTTCACGAAATGCATTTTTAAGATTAGAGCCCATGTTTCTCACTCTCCCAGCACTTCGAATGAGCATTTAAGAAAACTGACTCTGATCCTTTGCTAAAAGCACTTTTTCATTATGCACACAGCCAGTTTTACACATAATGCAGTTTTTAAGTGGAGAGCCCATGTTTCTCACTCTCCCAGCACTCAGAATGAGCATTTAAGAAAACTGACTCTGATCCTTTGCTAAAAGCACTTTTTCATTATGCACACAGCCAGTTTTACACATAATGCAGTTTTTAAGTGGAGAGCCCATGTTTCTCACTCTCCCAGCACTCAGAATGAGCATTTAAGAAAACTGACTCTGATCCTTTATTTAACACACTTTTTTAATATGCACACAGCCAGTTTGACACATCATGCAGTTTTCAGTTCAAAGCCCTTTTGTTTCTCATTCTCCCAGCACTCAGAATGAACATTCAAGAAAACTGACTCTAATCCTTTGCTAAAAGAGCTTTTTCATTATGCACACAGCCAGTTTTTCACAAAATGCGGTTTTCCGTTGAGAGCCCATCTTTGTCACTCTCCCACCACTCAGAATGAGCGTTGAAGAAAAGTGACTCTGATCCTTTGCTAAAAGCACTTTTTCATTATAAACATTGCCAGTTTTACACAAAATGCAGTTTTCAGTTCAAAGCCCTTGTTTCTCACTCTCCCAGCACTCAGAATGAGCGTTTCAGAAAACTGACTCTTATCCTTTATTTAACACACTTTTTTAATATGCACACAGCCAGTTTTACACAGAATGCAGTTTTCAGTTTAAAGCCCTTGTTTCTTACTCTCCCAGCACTCAGGATGAGCGTTTAAGAAAACTGTCTCTGATCCTTTGCCAAACACACTTTTTCATTATGTCCCCATCTTGTTTTAAGCAGAATGCAGTTTTTAAGTGGAGAGCCCCTGTTTCTCACTCTCCCAGCACTCAGAATGAGCGTTTAAGAAAACTGACTCTGATCCTTTGCTAAAAGCACTTTTTCATTATGCACACAGCCAGTTTAACACAAAATGCAGTTTTCAGTTCAAAGCCCTTGTTTCTCACTCTACCAGCACTCAGAATGAGCATTTAAGAAAACTGACTCTGATCCTTTGCTAAAAGCACTTTTTTAATATGCACACAGCCAGTTTTACACAACATGCAGTTTTCAGTTCAAAGCCCTTTTGTTTCTCACTCTCCCAGCACTCAGAATGAACATTCAAGAAAACTGACTCTGATCCTTTGCTAAACACACTTTTTCATTATGTCCCCATCCTGTTTTAAGCAGAATGCAGTTTTTAAGTGGAGAGCCCATATTTCTCACTCTCCCAGCACTCAGAATGAGCGTTTAAGAAAACTGACTCTGATCCTTTTCTAAAAGCACTTTTTCATTAGGCACACAGCAAGTTTTACAAAAAATGCAGTTTTTAAGTGGAAAGCCCATGTTGCTCACTCTCCCAGCACTCAGAATGAGCATTTAAGAAAACTGACTCTGATCCTTTGCTAAAAGCACTTTTTTAATATGCACACAGCCAGTTTTACACAACATGCAGTTTTCAGTTCAAAGCCCTTTTGTTTCTCACTCTCCCAGCACTCAGAATGAACATTCAAGAAAACTGACTCTGATCCTTTGCTAAAAGAGCTTTTTCATTATGCACACAGCCAGTTTTTCACAAAATGCAGTTTTCCGTTGAGAGCCCATCTTTCTCACTCTCCCACCACTCAGAATGAGCGTTTAAGAAAAGTGACTCTGATCCTTTTCTAAAAGCACATTTTCATTATGCACACAGCCAGTTTTACACATAATGCAGTTTTCAGTCCAAAGCCCTTGTTTCTCACTCTCCCAGCTCTCAGAATGAGCATTTAAGAAAACTGACTCTGATCCTTTGCTAAAAGCACTTTTTCATTATACACAGACAGTTTTACACATAATGCAGTTTTCAGTTCAAAGCCTTTGTTTCTCACTCTCCCAGCACTCACAATGAACATTTAAGAAAACTGACTCTGATCCTTTATTTAACGCACTTTTTTAATATGCACACAGCCAGTTTTACACAGAATGCAGTTTTCAGTTTAAAGCCCTTGTTTCTTACACTCCCAGCACTTAGGATGAGCGTTTAAGAAAACTGTCTCTGATCCTTTGCTAAACACACTTTTTCATTATGTCCCCATCCTGTTTTAAGCAGAATGCAGTTTTTAAGAGGAGAGCCCATGCTTCTCACTCTCCCAGCACTCAGACTGAGCGTTTAAGAAAACAAACTCTGATCCATTGCTGAGCACACTTTTTCATTATGCACACAGCCAGTTTAACACAAAATGCAGTTTTTAAGTGGAGAGCCCATATTTCTCACTCTCCCAGGACTCAGAATGAGCGTTTAAGAAAACTGACTCTGATCCTTTGCTAAAAGCACTTTTTCATTATAAACATTGCCAGTTTTACACAAAATGCAGTTTTCAGTTCAAAGCCCTTGTTTCTCACTCTACCAGCACTCAGAATGAGCATTTAGAAAAACTGGCTCTGATCCTTTGCTAAACACACTTTTTCATTATGTCCCCATCCTGTTTTAAGCAGAATGCAGTTTTTAAGTGGAGAGACCATATTTCTCACTCTCCCAGCACTCAGAATGAGCGTTTAAGAAAACTGACTCTGATCCTTTTCTAAAAGCACTTTTTCATTAGGCACACAGCAAGTTTTACACAAAATGCAGTTTTTAAGTGGAAAGCCTTTGTTTCTCACTCTCCCAGCACTCACAATGAACATTTAAGAAAACTGACTCTGATCCTTTGCTAAACACACTTTTTCATTATGTCCCCATCCTGTTTTAAGCAGAATGCAGTTTTTAAGTGGAGAGCCCATATTTCTCACTCTCCCAGCACTCAGAATGAGCGTTTAAGAAAACTGACTCTGATCCTTTTCTAAAAGCACTTTTTCATTAGGCACACAGCAAGTTTTACACAAAATGCAGTTTTTAAGTGGAAAGCCCATGTTTCTCACTCTCCCAGCACTCAGAATGAGCATTTAAGAAAACTGACTCTGATCCTTTGCTAAAAGCACTTTTTCATTATGCACACAGACAGTTTTTCACAAAATGCAGTTTTATGTTGAGAGCCCATGTTCATCACTCTCCCAGCACTCAGAATGAGCATTTAAGAAAACTGACTCTGATCCTTTGCTAAAAGCACTTTTTTAATATGCACACAGCCAGTTCTACACATAATGCAGTTTTTAAGTGGAGAGCCCATGTTTCTCACTCTCCTAGCACTCAGAATGAGCATTTAAGAAAACTGACTCTGATCCTTTATTTAACACACTTTTTTAATATGCACACAGCCAGTTTGACACAACATGCAGTTTTCAGTTCAAAGCCCTTTTGTTTCTCACTCTCCCAGCACTCAGAATGAACATTCAAGAAAACTGACTCTGATCCTTTGCTAAAAGAGCTTTTTCATTATGCACACAGCCAGTTTTTCACAAAATGCAGTTTTCCGTTGAGAGCCCATCTTTCTCACTCTCCCAGCTCTCAGAATGAGCATTTAAGAAAACTGACTCTGATCCTTTGCTAAAAGCACTTTTTCATTATAAACATTGCCAGTTCAACACAAAATGCAGTTTTCAGTTCAAAGCCTTTGTCTCTCACTCTCCCAGCACTCACAATGAACATTTAAGAAAACTGACTCTGATCCTTTATTTAACGCACTTTTTTAATATGCACACAGCCAGTTTTACACAGAATGCAGTTTTCAGTTTAAAGCCCTTGTTTCTTACTCTCCCAGCACTTAGGATGAGCGTTTAAGAAAACTGTCTCTGATCCTTTGCTAAACACACTTTTTCATTATGTCCCCATCCTGTTTTAAGCAGAATGCAGTTTTTAAGTGGAGAGCCCATGTTTCTCACTCTCCCAGCACTCAGAATGAGCGTTTAAGAAAACAAACTCTTATCCATTGCTGAGCACACTTTTTCATTATGCACACAGGCCAGTTTTACACAAAATGCAGTTTTTCAGTGGAGAGCCCATATTTCTCACTCTCCCAGCACTCAGAATGAGCGTTTAAGAAAACTGACTCTGATTGATCCTTTTGCTAAAAGCAATTTTTCATTATAAACATTGCCAGTTTTACACAAAATGCAGTTTTCAGTTCAAAGCCCTTGTTTCTCACTCTACCAGCACTCAGAATGAGCATTTAGAAAAACTGGCTCTGATCCTTTGCTAAACACACTTTTTCATTATGTCCCCATCCTGTTTTAAGCAGAATGCAGTTTTTAAGTGGAGAGCCCATATTTCTCACTCTCCCAGCACTCAGAATGAGCGTTTAAGAAAACTGACTCTGATCCTTTTCTAAAAGCACTTTTTCATTAGGCACACAGCCAGTTTTACACAAAATGCAGTTTTTAAGTGGAAAGCCCATGTTTCTCACTCTCCCAGCACTCAGAATGAGCATTTAAGAAAACTGACTCTGATCCTTTGCTAAAAGCACTTTTTCATTATGCACACAGCCAGTTTTACACATAATGCAGTTTTTAAGTGGAGAGCCCATGTTTCTCACTCTCCTAGCACTCAGAATGAGCATTTAAGAAAACTGACTCTGATCCTTTATTTAACACACTTTTTTAATATGCACACAGCCAGTTTGACACAACATGCAGTTTTCAGTTCAAAGCCTTTTTGTTTCTCACTCTCCCAGCACTCTGAATGAACATTCAAGAAAACTGACTCTGATCCTTTGCTAAAAGAGCTTTTTCATTATGCACACAGCCAGTTTTTCACAAAATGCAGTTTTCCGTTGAGAGCCCATCTTTCTCACTCTCCCAGCTCTCAGAATGAGCATTTAAGAAAACTGACTCTGATCCTTTGCTAAAAGCACTTTTTCATTATAAACATTGCCAGTTCAACACAAAATGCAGTTTTCAGTTCAAAGCCTTTGTCTCTCACTCTCCCAGCACTCACAATGAACATTTAAGAAAACTGACTCTGATCCTTTATTTAACGCACTTTTTTAATATGCACACAGCCAGTTTTACACAGAATGCAGTTTTCAGTTTAAAGCCCTTGTTTCTTACTCTCCCAGCACTTAGGATGAGCGTTTAAGAAAACTGTCTCTGATCCTTTGCTAAACACACTTTTTCATTATGTCCCCATCCTGTTTTAAGCAGAATGCAGTTTTTAAGTGGAGAGCCCATGTTTCTCACTCTCCCAGCACTCAGAATGAGCGTTTAAGAAAACAAACTCTTATCCATTGCTGAGCACACTTTTTCATTATGCACACAGGCCAGTTTTACACAAAATGCAGTTTTTCAGTGGAGAGCCCATATTTCTCACTCTCCCAGCACTCAGAATGAGCGTTTAAGAAAACTGACTCTGATTGATCCTTTTGCTAAAAGCAATTTTTCATTATAAACATTGCCAGTTTTACACAAAATGCAGTTTTCAGTTCAAAGCCCTTGTTTCTCACTCTACCAGCACTCAGAATGAGCATTTAGAAAAACTGGCTCTGATCCTTTGCTAAACACACTTTTTCATTATGTCCCCATCCTGTTTTAAGCAGAATGCAGTTTTTAAGTGGAGAGCCCATATTTCTCACTCTCCCAGCACTCAGAATGAGCGTTTAAGAAAACTGACTCTGATCCTTTTCTAAAAGCACTTTTTCATTAGGCACACAGCCAGTTTTACACAAAATGCAGTTTTTAAGTGGAAAGCCCATGTTTCTCACTCTCCCAGCACTCAGAATGAGCATTTAAGAAAACTGACTCTGATCCTTTGCTAAAAGCACTTTTTCATTATGCACACAGCCAGTTTTACACATAATGCAGTTTTTAAGTGGAGAGCCCATGTTTCTCACTCTCCTAGCACTCAGAATGAGCATTTAAGAAAACTGACTCTGATCCTTTATTTAACACACTTTTTTAATATGCACACAGCCAGTTTGACACAACATGCAGTTTTCAGTTCAAAGCCTTTTTGTTTCTCACTCTCCCAGCACTCTGAATGAACATTCAAGAAAACTGACTCTGATCCTTTGCTAAAAGAGCTTTTTCATTATGCACACAGCCAGTTTTTCACAAAATGCAGTTTTCCGTTGAGAGCCCATCTTTGTCACTCTCCCACCACTCAGAATGAGCGTTTAAGAAAAGTGACTCTGATCCTTTGCTAAAAGCACATTTTCATTATGCACACAGCCAGTTTTACAAATAATGCAGTTTTCTGTCCAAAGCCCTTGTTTCTCACTCTCCCAGCTCTCAGAATGAGCGTTTAAGAAAACTGACTCTGATCCTTTGCTAAAAGCACTTTTTCATTATAAACATTGCCAGTTTTACACAAAATGCAGTTTTCAGTTCAAAGCCCTTGTTTCTCACTCTACCAGCACTCAGAATGAGCATTTAGAAAAACTGGCTCTGATCCTTTGCTAAACACACTTTTTCATTATGTCCCCATCCTGTTTTAAGCAGAATGCAGTTTTTAAGTGGAGAGCCCATATTTCTCACTCTCCCAGCACTCAGACTGAGCGTTTAAGAAAACAAACTCTGATCCATTGCTGAGCACACTTTTTCATTATGCACACAGCCAGTTTAACACAAAATGCAGTTTTTAAGTGGAGAGCCCATATTTCTCACTCTCCCAGGACTCAGAATGAGCGTTTAAGAAAACTGACTCTGATCCTTTGCTAAAAGCACTTTTTCATTATAAACATTGCCAGTTTTACACAAAATGCAGTTTTCAGTTCAAAGCCCTTGTTTCTCACTCTCCCAGCACTCAGAATGAACATTCAAGAAAACTGACTCTGATCCTTTGCTAAAAGAGCTTTTTCATTATGCACACAGCCAGTTTTTCACAAAATGCAGTTTTCCGTTGAGAGCCCATCTTTCTCACTCTCCCACCACTCAGAATGAGCGTTTAAGAAAAGTGACTCTGATCCTTTTCTAAAAGCACATTTTCATTATGCACACAGCCAGTTTTACACATAATGCAGTTTTCAGTCCAAAGCCCTTGTTTCTCACTCTCCCAGCTCTCAGAATGAGCTTTTAAGAAAACTGACTCTGATCCTTTGCTAAAAGCACTTTTTCATTATACACAGACAGTTTTACACATAATGCAGTTTTTAAGTGGAGAGCCCATGTTTCTCACTCTCCCAGCTCTCAGAATGAGCATTTAAGAAAACTGACTCTGATCCTTTGCTAAAAGCACTTTTTCATTATAAACATTGCCAGTTCAACACAAAATGCAGTTTTCAGTTCAAAGCCTTTGTTTCTCACTCTCCCAGCACTCACAATGAACATTTAAGAAAACTGACTCTGATCCTTTGCTAAACACACTTTTTCATTATGTCCCCATCCTGTTTTAAGCAGAATGCAGTTTTTAAGTGGAGAGCCCATATTTCTCACTCTCCCAGCACTCAGAATGAGCGTTTAAGAAAACTGACTCTGATCCTTTGCTAAAAGCACTTTTTCATTATAAACATTGCCAGTTCAACACAAAATGCAGTTTTCAGTTCAAAGCCTTTGTTTCTCACTCTCCCAGCACTCACAATGAACATTTAAGAAAACTGACTCTGATCCTTTGCTAAACACACTTTTTCATTATGTCCCCATCCTGTTTTAAGCAGAATGCAGTTTTTAAGTGGAGAGCCCATATTTCTCACTCTCCCAGCACTCAGAATGAGCGTTTAAGAAAACTGACTCTGATCCTTTTCTAAAAGCACTTTTTCATTAGGCACACAGCAAGTTTTACACAAAATGCAGTTTTTAAGTGGAAAGCCCATGTTTCTCACTCTCCCAGCACTCAGAATGAGCATTTAAGAAAACTGACTCTGATCCTTTGCTAAAAGCACTTTTTCATTATGCACACAGACAGTTTTTCACAAAATGCAGTTTTATGTTGAGAGCCCATGTTCATCACTCTCCCAGCACTCAGAATGAGCATTTAAGAAAACTGACTCTGATCCTTTGCTAAAAGCACTTTTTTAATATGCACACAGCCAGTTCTACACATAATGCAGTTTTTAAGTGGAGAGCCCATGTTTCTCACTCTCCTAGCACTCAGAATGAGCATTTAAGAAAACTGACTCTGATCCTTTATTTAACACACTTTTTTAATATGCACACAGCCAGTTTGACACAACATGCAGTTTTCAGTTCAAAGCCCTTTTGTTTCTCACTCTCCCAGCACTCAGAATGAACATTCAAGAAAACTGACTCTGATCCTTTGCTAAAAGAGCTTTTTCATTATGCACACAGCCAGTTTTTCACAAAATGCAGTTTTCCGTTGAGAGCCCATCTTTCTCACTCTCCCAGCTCTCAGAATGAGCATTTAAGAAAACTGACTCTGATCCTTTGCTAAAAGCACTTTTTCATTATAAACATTGCCAGTTCAACACAAAATGCAGTTTTCAGTTCAAAGCCTTTGTCTCTCACTCTCCCAGCACTCACAATGAACATTTAAGAAAACTGACTCTGATCCTTTATTTAACGCACTTTTTTAATATGCACACAGCCAGTTTTACACAGAATGCAGTTTTCAGTTTAAAGCCCTTGTTTCTTACTCTCCCAGCACTTAGGATGAGCGTTTAAGAAAACTGTCTCTGATCCTTTGCTAAACACACTTTTTCATTATGTCCCCATCCTGTTTTAAGCAGAATGCAGTTTTTAAGTGGAGAGCCCATGTTTCTCACTCTCCCAGCACTCAGAATGAGCGTTTAAGAAAACAAACTCTTATCCATTGCTGAGCACACTTTTTCATTATGCACACAGGCCAGTTTTACACAAAATGCAGTTTTTCAGTGGAGAGCCCATATTTCTCACTCTCCCAGCACTCAGAATGAGCGTTTAAGAAAACTGACTCTGATTGATCCTTTTGCTAAAAGCAATTTTTCATTATAAACATTGCCAGTTTTACACAAAATGCAGTTTTCAGTTCAAAGCCCTTGTTTCTCACTCTACCAGCACTCAGAATGAGCATTTAGAAAAACTGGCTCTGATCCTTTGCTAAACACACTTTTTCATTATGTCCCCATCCTGTTTTAAGCAGAATGCAGTTTTTAAGTGGAGAGCCCATATTTCTCACTCTCCCAGCACTCAGAATGAGCGTTTAAGAAAACTGACTCTGATCCTTTTCTAAAAGCACTTTTTCATTAGGCACACAGCCAGTTTTACACAAAATGCAGTTTTTAAGTGGAAAGCCCATGTTTCTCACTCTCCCAGCACTCAGAATGAGCATTTAAGAAAACTGACTCTGATCCTTTGCTAAAAGCACTTTTTCATTATGCACACAGCCAGTTTTACACATAATGCAGTTTTTAAGTGGAGAGCCCATGTTTCTCACTCTCCTAGCACTCAGAATGAGCATTTAAGAAAACTGACTCTGATCCTTTATTTAACACACTTTTTTAATATGCACACAGCCAGTTTGACACAACATGCAGTTTTCAGTTCAAAGCCTTTTTGTTTCTCACTCTCCCAGCACTCTGAATGAACATTCAAGAAAACTGACTCTGATCCTTTGCTAAAAGAGCTTTTTCATTATGCACACAGCCAGTTTTTCACAAAATGCAGTTTTCCGTTGAGAGCCCATCTTTGTCACTCTCCCACCACTCAGAATGAGCGTTTAAGAAAAGTGACTCTGATCCTTTGCTAAAAGCACATTTTCATTATGCACACAGCCAGTTTTACAAATAATGCAGTTTTCTGTCCAAAGCCCTTGTTTCTCACTCTCCCAGCTCTCAGAATGAGCGTTTAAGAAAACTGACTCTGATCCTTTGCTAAAAGCACTTTTTCATTATAAACATTGCCAGTTTTACACAAAATGCAGTTTTCAGTTCAAAGCCCTTGTTTCTCACTCTACCAGCACTCAGAATGAGCATTTAGAAAAACTGGCTCTGATCCTTTGCTAAACACACTTTTTCATTATGTCCCCATCCTGTTTTAAGCAGAATGCAGTTTTTAAGTGGAGAGCCCATATTTCTCACTCTCCCAGCACTCAGACTGAGCGTTTAAGAAAACAAACTCTGATCCATTGCTGAGCACACTTTTTCATTATGCACACAGCCAGTTTAACACAAAATGCAGTTTTTAAGTGGAGAGCCCATATTTCTCACTCTCCCAGGACTCAGAATGAGCGTTTAAGAAAACTGACTCTGATCCTTTGCTAAAAGCACTTTTTCATTATAAACATTGCCAGTTTTACACAAAATGCAGTTTTCAGTTCAAAGCCCTTGTTTCTCACTCTACCAGCACTCAGAATGAGCATTTAGAAAAACTGGCTCTGATCCTTTGCTAAACACACTTTTTCATTATGTCCCCATCCTGTTTTAAGCAGAATGCAGTTTTTAAGTGGAGAGACCATATTTCTCACTCTCCCAGCACTCAGAATGAGCGTTTAAGAAAACTGACTCTGATCCTTTTCTAAAAGCACTTTTTCATTAGGCACACAGCAAGTTTTACACAAAATGCAGTTTTTAAGTGGAAAGCCCATGTTTCTCACTCTCCCAGCACTCAGAATGAGCATTTAAGAAAACTGACTCTGATCCTTTGCTAAAAGCACTTTTTCATTATGCACACAGACAGTTTTCACAAAATGCAGTTTTATGTTGAGAGCCCATGTTCCTCACTCTCCCAGCACTCAGAATGAGCATTTAAGAAAACTGACTCTGATCCTTTGCTAAAAGCACTTTTTTAATATGCACACAGCCAGTTCTACACATAATGCAGTTTTTAAGTGGAGAGCCCATGTTTCTCACTCTCCTAGCACTCAGAATGAGCATTTAAGAAAACTGACTCTGATCCTTTATTTAACACACTTTTTTAATATGCACACAGCCAGTTTGACACAACATGCAGTTTTCAGTTCAAAGCCCTTTTGTTTCTCACTCTCCCAGCACTCAGAATGAACATTCAAGAAAACTGACTCTGATCCTTTGCTAAAAGAGCTTTTTCATTATGCACACAGCCAGTTTTTCACAAAATGCAGTTTTCCGTTGAGAGCCCATCTTTCTCACTCTCCCACCACTCAGAATGAGCGTTTAAGAAAAGTGACTCTGATCCTTTTCTAAAAGCACATTTTCATTATGCACACAGCCAGTTTTACACATAATGCAGTTTTCAGTCCAAAGCCCTTGTTTCTCACTCTCCCAGCTCTCAGAATGAGCTTTTAAGAAAACTGACTCTGATCCTTTGCTAAAAGCACTTTTTCATTATACACAGACAGTTTTACACATAATGCAGTTTTTAAGTGGAGAGCCCATGTTTCTCACTCTCCCAGCTCTCAGAATGAGCATTTAAGAAAACTGACTCTGATCCTTTGCTAAAAGCACTTTTTCATTATAAACATTGCCAGTTCAACACAAAATGCAGTTTTCAGTTCAAAGCCTTTGTTTCTCACTCTCCCAGCACTCACAATGAACATTTAAGAAAACTGACTCTGATCCTTTGCTAAACACACTTTTTCATTATGTCCCCATCCTGTTTTAAGCAGAATGCAGTTTTTAAGTGGAGAGCCCATATTTCTCACTCTCCCAGCACTCAGAATGAGCGTTTAAGAAAACTGACTCTGATCCTTTGCTAAAAGCACTTTTTCATTATAAACATTGCCAGTTCAACACAAAATGCAGTTTTCAGTTCAAAGCCTTTGTTTCTCACTCTCCCAGCACTCACAATGAACATTTAAGAAAACTGACTCTGATCCTTTGCTAAACACACTTTTTCATTATGTCCCCATCCTGTTTTAAGCAGAATGCAGTTTTTAAGTGGAGAGCCCATATTTCTCACTCTCCCAGCACTCAGAATGAGCGTTTAAGAAAACTGACTCTGATCCTTTTCTAAAAGCACTTTTTCATTAGGCACACAGCAAGTTTTACACAAAATGCAGTTTTTAAGTGGAAAGCCCATGTTTCTCACTCTCCCAGCACTCAGAATGAGCATTTAAGAAAACTGACTCTGATCCTTTGCTAAAAGCACTTTTTCATTATGCACACAGACAGTTTTTCACAAAATGCAGTTTTATGTTGAGAGCCCATGTTCATCACTCTCCCAGCACTCAGAATGAGCATTTAAGAAAACTGACTCTGATCCTTTGCTAAAAGCACTTTTTTAATATGCACACAGCCAGTTCTACACATAATGCAGTTTTTAAGTGGAGAGCCCATGTTTCTCACTCTCCTAGCACTCAGAATGAGCATTTAAGAAAACTGACTCTGATCCTTTATTTAACACACTTTTTTAATATGCACACAGCCAGTTTGACACAACATGCAGTTTTCAGTTCAAAGCCCTTTTGTTTCTCACTCTCCCAGCACTCAGAATGAACATTCAAGAAAACTGACTCTGATCCTTTGCTAAAAGAGCTTTTTCATTATGCACACAGCCAGTTTTTCACAAAATGCAGTTTTCCGTTGAGAGCCCATCTTTCTCACTCTCCCAGCTCTCAGAATGAGCATTTAAGAAAACTGACTCTGATCCTTTGCTAAAAGCACTTTTTCATTATAAACATTGCCAGTTCAACACAAAATGCAGTTTTCAGTTCAAAGCCTTTGTCTCTCACTCTCCCAGCACTCACAATGAACATTTAAGAAAACTGACTCTGATCCTTTATTTAACGCACTTTTTTAATATGCACACAGCCAGTTTTACACAGAATGCAGTTTTCAGTTTAAAGCCCTTGTTTCTTACTCTCCCAGCACTTAGGATGAGCGTTTAAGAAAACTGTCTCTGATCCTTTGCTAAACACACTTTTTCATTATGTCCCCATCCTGTTTTAAGCAGAATGCAGTTTTTAAGTGGAGAGCCCATGTTTCTCACTCTCCCAGCACTCAGAATGAGCGTTTAAGAAAACAAACTCTTATCCATTGCTGAGCACACTTTTTCATTATGCACACAGGCCAGTTTTACACAAAATGCAGTTTTTCAGTGGAGAGCCCATATTTCTCACTCTCCCAGCACTCAGAATGAGCGTTTAAGAAAACTGACTCTGATTGATCCTTTTGCTAAAAGCAATTTTTCATTATAAACATTGCCAGTTTTACACAAAATGCAGTTTTCAGTTCAAAGCCCTTGTTTCTCACTCTACCAGCACTCAGAATGAGCATTTAGAAAAACTGGCTCTGATCCTTTGCTAAACACACTTTTTCATTATGTCCCCATCCTGTTTTAAGCAGAATGCAGTTTTTAAGTGGAGAGCCCATATTTCTCACTCTCCCAGCACTCAGAATGAGCGTTTAAGAAAACTGACTCTGATCCTTTTCTAAAAGCACTTTTTCATTAGGCACACAGCCAGTTTTACACAAAATGCAGTTTTTAAGTGGAAAGCCCATGTTTCTCACTCTCCCATTACTCAGAATGAGCATTTAAGAAAACTGACTCTGATCCTTTGCTAAAAGCACTTTTTCATTATGCACACAGCCAGTTTTACACATAATGCAGTTTTTAAGTGGAGAGCCCATGTTTCTCACTCTCCTAGCACTCAGAATGAGCATTTAAGAAAACTGACTCTGATCCTTTATTTAACACACTTTTTTAATATGCACACAGCCAGTTTGACACAACATGCAGTTTTCAGTTCAAAGCCTTTTTGTTTCTCACTCTCCCAGCACTCTGAATGAACATTCAAGAAAACTGACTCTGATCCTTTGCTAAAAGAGCTTTTTCATTATGCACACAGCCAGTTTTTCACAAAATGCAGTTTTCCGTTGAGAGCCCATCTTTGTCACTCTCCCACCACTCAGAATGAGCGTTTAAGAAAAGTGACTCTGATCCTTTGCTAAAAGCACATTTTCATTATGCACACAGCCAGTTTTACAAATAATGCAGTTTTCTGTCCAAAGCCCTTGTTTCTCACTCTCCCAGCTCTCAGAATGAGCGTTTAAGAAAACTGACTCTGATCCTTTGCTAAAAGCACTTTTTCATTATAAACATTGCCAGTTTTACACAAAATGCAGTTTTCAGTTCAAAGCCCTTGTTTCTCACTCTACCAGCACTCAGAATGAGCATTTAGAAAAACTGGCTCTGATCCTTTGCTAAACACACTTTTTCATTATGTCCCCATCCTGTTTTAAGCAGAATGCAGTTTTTAAGTGGAGAGCCCATATTTCTCACTCTCCCAGCACTCAGAATGAGCGTTTAAGAAAACTGACTCTGATCCTTTTCTAAAAGCACTTTTTCATTAGGCACACAGCAAGTTTTACAGAAAATGCAGTTTTTAAGTGGAAAGCCCATGTTTCTCACTCTCCCAGCACTCAGAATGAGCATTTAAGAAAACTGACTCTGATCCTTTGCTAAAAGCACTTTTTTAATATGCACACAGCCAGTTTTACACATAATGCAGTTTTTAAGTGGAGAGCCCATGTTTCTCACTCTCCTAGCACTCAGAATGAGCATTTAAGAAAACTGACTCTGATCCTTTATTTAACACACTTTTTTAATATGCACACAGCCAGTTTGACACAACAAGCAGTTTTCAGTTTAAAGCCCTTTTGTTTCTCACTCTCCCAGCACTCAGAATGAACATTCAAGAAAACTGACTCTGATCCTTTGCTAAAAGAGCTTTTTCATTATGCACACAGCCAGTTTTTCACAAAATGCAGTTTTCCGTTGAGAGCCCATCTTTCTCACTCTCCCACCACTCAGAATGAGCGTTTAAGAAAACTGACTCTGATCCTTTGCTAAAAGCAATTTTTCATTATAAACATTGCCAGTTTTACACAAAATGCAGTTTTCAGTTCAAAGCCCTTGTCTCTCACTCTCCCAGCACTCAGGATGAGCGTTTAAGAAAACTGTCTCTGATCCTTTGCTAAACACACTTTTTCATTATGTCCCCATCCTGTTTTAAGCAGAATGCAGTTTTTAAGTGGAGAGCCCATGTTTCTCACTCTCCCAGCACTCAGAATGAGCGTTTAAGAAAACAAACTCTGATCCATTGCTGAGCACACTTTTTCATTATGCACACAACCAGTTTTACACAAAATGCAGTTTTTAAGTGGAGAGCCCATATTTCTCACTCTCCCAGCACTCAGAATGAGCGTTTAAGAAAACTGAATCTGAACCTTTGCTAAACAAACTTTTTCATTATGTCCCCATCCTGTTTTAAGCAGAATGCAGTTTTTAAGTGGAGTGCCCATATTTCTCACTCTCCCAGCACTCAGAATGAGCGTTTAAGAAAACTGACTCTGATCCTTTTCTAAAAGCACTTTTTCATTAGGCACACAGCCAGTTTTACACAAAATGCAGTTTTTAAGTGGAAAGCCCATGTTTCTCACTCTCCCAGCACTCAGAATGAGCGTTTAAGAAAACTGACTCTTATCCTTTGCTGAGCACACTTTTTCATTATGCACACAACCAGTTTTACACAAAATGCAGTTTTTAAGTGGAGAGCCCATATTTCTCACTCTCCCAGCACTCAGAATGAGCGTTTAAGAAAACTGACTCTGAACCTTTGCTAAACAAACTTTTTCATTATGTCCCCATCCTGTTTTAAGCAGAATGCAGTTTTTAAGTGGAGTGCCCATATTTCTCACTCTCCCAGCACTCAGAATGAGCGTTTAAGAAAACTGACTCTGATCCTTTTCTAAAAGCACTTTTTCATTAGGCACACAGCCAGTTTTACACAAAATGCAGTTTTTAAGTGGAAAGCCCATGTTTCTCACTCTCCCAGCACTCAGAATGAGCGTTTAAGAAAACTGACTCTTATCCTTTGCTAAAAGCACTTTTTCATTATGCACACAGCCAGTTTTACACAACATGCAGTTTTCAGTTCAAAGCCCTTGTTTCCCACTCTCCCAGCACTCAGAATGAGCGTTTAAAGAAACAAACTCTGATCCATTGCTGAGCACACTTTTTCTTTATGCACACAGCCAGTTTTACACAAAATGCAGTTTTTAAGTGGAGAGCCCATGTTTCTCACTCTCCCAGCACTCAGAATGAGCATTCAAGAAAACTGACTCTGATCCTTTGCTAAAATAACTTTTTCATTATGCACACAGCCAGTTTTTCACGAAATGCATTTTTAAGATTAGAGCCCATGTTTCTCACTCTCCCAGCACTTCGAATGAGCATTTAAGAAAACTGACTCTGATCCTTTGCTAAAAGCACTTTTTCATTATGCACACAGCCAGTTTTACACATAATGCAGTTTTTAAGTGGAGAGCCCATGTTTCTCACTCTCCCAGCACTCAGAATGAGCATTTAAGAAAACTGACTCTGATCCTTTGCTAAAAGCACTTTTTCATTATGCACACAGCCAGTTTTACACATAATGCAGTTTTTAAGTGGAGAGCCCATGTTTCTCACTCTCCCAGCACTCAGAATGAGCATTTAAGAAAACTGACTCTGATCCTTTATTTAACACACTTTTTTAATATGCACACAGCCAGTTTGACACATCATGCAGTTTTCAGTTCAAAGCCCTTTTGTTTCTCATTCTCCCAGCACTCAGAATGAACATTCAAGAAAACTGACTCTAATCCTTTGCTAAAAGAGCTTTTTCATTATGCACACAGCCAGTTTTTCACAAAATGCGGTTTTCCGTTGAGAGCCCATCTTTGTCACTCTCCCACCACTCAGAATGAGCGTTGAAGAAAAGTGACTCTGATCCTTTGCTAAAAGCACTTTTTCATTATAAACATTGCCAGTTTTACACAAAATGCAGTTTTCAGTTCAAAGCCCTTGTTTCTCACTCTCCCAGCACTCAGGATGAGCGTTTCAGAAAACTGACTCTTATCCTTTATTTAACACACTTTTTTAATATGCACACAGCCAGTTTTACACAGAATGCAGTTTTCAGTTTAAAGCCCTTGTTTCTTACTCTCCCAGCACTCAGGATGAGCGTTTAAGAAAACTGTCTCTGATCCTTTGCCAAACACACTTTTTCATTATGTCCCCATCTTGTTTTAAGCAGAATGCAGTTTTTAAGTGGAGAGCCCCTGTTTCTCACTCTCCCAGCACTCAGAATGAGCGTTTAAG
Organism: Triplophysa dalaica; assembly: GCF_015846415.1. Lineage (NCBI taxonomy): Eukaryota > Metazoa > Chordata > Actinopteri > Cypriniformes > Nemacheilidae > Triplophysa > Triplophysa dalaica. The sequence goes on from NC_079553.1 coordinate 16,895,303, forward strand.
AAAACTGACTCTGATCCTTTGCTAAAAGCACTTTTTCATTATGCACACAGCCAGTTTAACACAAAATGCAGTTTTCAGTTCAAAGCCCTTGTTTCTCACTCTACCAGCACTCAGAATGAGCATTTAAGAAAACTGACTCTGATCCTTTGCTAAAAGCACTTTTTTAATATGCACACAGCCAGTTTTACACAACATGCAGTTTTCAGTTCAAAGCCCTTTTGTTTCTCACTCTCCCAGCACTCAGAATGAACATTCAAGAAAACTGACTCTGATCCTTTGCTAAACACACTTTTTCATTATGTCCCCATCCTGTTTTAAGCAGAATGCAGTTTTTAAGTGGAGAGCCCATATTTCTCACTCTCCCAGCACTCAGAATGAGCGTTTAAGAAAACTGACTCTGATCCTTTTCTAAAAGCACTTTTTCATTAGGCACACAGCAAGTTTTACAAAAAATGCAGTTTTTAAGTGGAAAGCCCATGTTGCTCACTCTCCCAGCACTCAGAATGAGCATTTAAGAAAACTGACTCTGATCCTTTGCTAAAAGCACTTTTTTAATATGCACACAGCCAGTTTTACACAACATGCAGTTTTCAGTTCAAAGCCCTTTTGTTTCTCACTCTCCCAGCACTCAGAATGAACATTCAAGAAAACTGACTCTGATCCTTTGCTAAAAGAGCTTTTTCATTATGCACACAGCCAGTTTTTCACAAAATGCAGTTTTCCGTTGAGAGCCCATCTTTCTCACTCTCCCACCACTCAGAATGAGCGTTTAAGAAAAGTGACTCTGATCCTTTTCTAAAAGCACATTTTCATTATGCACACAGCCAGTTTTACACATAATGCAGTTTTCAGTCCAAAGCCCTTGTTTCTCACTCTCCCAGCTCTCAGAATGAGCATTTAAGAAAACTGACTCTGATCCTTTGCTAAAAGCACTTTTTCATTATACACAGACAGTTTTACACATAATGCAGTTTTCAGTTCAAAGCCTTTGTTTCTCACTCTCCCAGCACTCACAATGAACATTTAAGAAAACTGACTCTGATCCTTTATTTAACGCACTTTTTTAATATGCACACAGCCAGTTTTACACAGAATGCAGTTTTCAGTTTAAAGCCCTTGTTTCTTACACTCCCAGCACTTAGGATGAGCGTTTAAGAAAACTGTCTCTGATCCTTTGCTAAACACACTTTTTCATTATGTCCCCATCCTGTTTTAAGCAGAATGCAGTTTTTAAGAGGAGAGCCCATGCTTCTCACTCTCCCAGCACTCAGACTGAGCGTTTAAGAAAACAAACTCTGATCCATTGCTGAGCACACTTTTTCATTATGCACACAGCCAGTTTAACACAAAATGCAGTTTTTAAGTGGAGAGCCCATATTTCTCACTCTCCCAGGACTCAGAATGAGCGTTTAAGAAAACTGACTCTGATCCTTTGCTAAAAGCACTTTTTCATTATAAACATTGCCAGTTTTACACAAAATGCAGTTTTCAGTTCAAAGCCCTTGTTTCTCACTCTACCAGCACTCAGAATGAGCATTTAGAAAAACTGGCTCTGATCCTTTGCTAAACACACTTTTTCATTATGTCCCCATCCTGTTTTAAGCAGAATGCAGTTTTTAAGTGGAGAGACCATATTTCTCACTCTCCCAGCACTCAGAATGAGCGTTTAAGAAAACTGACTCTGATCCTTTTCTAAAAGCACTTTTTCATTAGGCACACAGCAAGTTTTACACAAAATGCAGTTTTTAAGTGGAAAGCCCATGTTTCTCACTCTCCCAGCACTCAGAATGAGCATTTAAGAAAACTGACTCTGATCCTTTGCTAAAAGCACTTTTTCATTATGCACACAGACAGTTTTTCACAAAATGCAGTTTTATGTTGAGAGCCCATGTTCCTCACTCTCCCAGCACTCAGAATGAGCATTTAAGAAAACTGACTCTGATCCTTTGCTAAAAGCACTTTTTTAATATGCACACAGCCAGTTCTACACATAATGCAGTTTTTAAGTGGAGAGCCCATGTTTCTCACTCTCCTAGCACTCAGAATGAGCATTTAAGAAAACTGACTCTGATCCTTTATTTAACACACTTTTTTAATATGCACACAGCCAGTTTGACACAACATGCAGTTTTCAGTTCAAAGCCCTTTTGTTTCTCACTCTCCCAGCACTCAGAATGAACATTCAAGAAAACTGACTCTGATCCTTTGCTAAAAGAGCTTTTTCATTATGCACACAGCCAGTTTTTCACAAAATGCAGTTTTCCGTTGAGAGCCCATCTTTCTCACTCTCCCACCACTCAGAATGAGCGTTTAAGAAAAGTGACTCTGATCCTTTTCTAAAAGCACATTTTCATTATGCACACAGCCAGTTTTACACATAATGCAGTTTTCAGTCCAAAGCCCTTGTTTCTCACTCTCCCAGCTCTCAGAATGAGCTTTTAAGAAAACTGACTCTGATCCTTTGCTAAAAGCACTTTTTCATTATACACAGACAGTTTTACACATAATGCAGTTTTTAAGTGGAGAGCCCATGTTTCTCACTCTCCCAGCTCTCAGAATGAGCATTTAAGAAAACTGACTCTGATCCTTTGCTAAAAGCACTTTTTCATTATAAACATTGCCAGTTCAACACAAAATGCAGTTTTCAGTTCAAAGCCTTTGTTTCTCACTCTCCCAGCACTCACAATGAACATTTAAGAAAACTGACTCTGATCCTTTGCTAAACACACTTTTTCATTATGTCCCCATCCTGTTTTAAGCAGAATGCAGTTTTTAAGTGGAGAGCCCATATTTCTCACTCTCCCAGCACTCAGAATGAGCGTTTAAGAAAACTGACTCTGATCCTTTGCTAAAAGCACTTTTTCATTATAAACATTGCCAGTTCAACACAAAATGCAGTTTTCAGTTCAAAGCCTTTGTTTCTCACTCTCCCAGCACTCACAATGAACATTTAAGAAAACTGACTCTGATCCTTTGCTAAACACACTTTTTCATTATGTCCCCATCCTGTTTTAAGCAGAATGCAGTTTTTAAGTGGAGAGCCCATATTTCTCACTCTCCCAGCACTCAGAATGAGCGTTTAAGAAAACTGACTCTGATCCTTTTCTAAAAGCACTTTTTCATTAGGCACACAGCAAGTTTTACACAAAATGCAGTTTTTAAGTGGAAAGCCCATGTTTCTCACTCTCCCAGCACTCAGAATGAGCATTTAAGAAAACTGACTCTGATCCTTTGCTAAAAGCACTTTTTCATTATGCACACAGACAGTTTTTCACAAAATGCAGTTTTATGTTGAGAGCCCATGTTCCTCACTCTCCCAGCACTCAGAATGAGCATTTAAGAAAACTGACTCTGATCCTTTGCTAAAAGCACTTTTTTAATATGCACACAGCCAGTTCTACACATAATGCAGTTTTTAAGTGGAGAGCCCATGTTTCTCACTCTCCTAGCACTCAGAATGAGCATTTAAGAAAACTGACTCTGATCCTTTATTTAACACACTTTTTTAATATGCACACAGCCAGTTTGACACAACATGCAGTTTTCAGTTCAAAGCCCTTTTGTTTCTCACTCTCCCAGCACTCAGAATGAACATTCAAGAAAACTGACTCTGATCCTTTGCTAAAAGAGCTTTTTCATTATGCACACAGCCAGTTTTTCACAAAATGCAGTTTTCCGTTGAGAGCCCATCTTTCTCACTCTCCCAGCTCTCAGAATGAGCATTTAAGAAAACTGACTCTGATCCTTTGCTAAAAGCACTTTTTCATTATAAACATTGCCAGTTCAACACAAAATGCAGTTTTCAGTTCAAAGCCTTTGTCTCTCACTCTCCCAGCACTCACAATGAACATTTAAGAAAACTGACTCTGATCCTTTATTTAACGCACTTTTTTAATATGCACACAGCCAGTTTTACACAGAATGCAGTTTTCAGTTTAAAGCCCTTGTTTCTTACTCTCCCAGCACTTAGGATGAGCGTTTAAGAAAACTGTCTCTGATCCTTTGCTAAACACACTTTTTCATTATGTCCCCATCCTGTTTTAAGCAGAATGCAGTTTTTAAGTGGAGAGCCCATGTTTCTCACTCTCCCAGCACTCAGAATGAGCGTTTAAGAAAACAAACTCTTATCCATTGCTGAGCACACTTTTTCATTATGCACACAGGCCAGTTTTACACAAAATGCAGTTTTTCAGTGGAGAGCCCATATTTCTCACTCTCCCAGCACTCAGAATGAGCGTTTAAGAAAACTGACTCTGATTGATCCTTTTGCTAAAAGCAATTTTTCATTATAAACATTGCCAGTTTTACACAAAATGCAGTTTTCAGTTCAAAGCCCTTGTTTCTCACTCTACCAGCACTCAGAATGAGCATTTAGAAAAACTGGCTCTGATCCTTTGCTAAACACACTTTTTCATTATGTCCCCATCCTGTTTTAAGCAGAATGCAGTTTTTAAGTGGAGAGCCCATATTTCTCACTCTCCCAGCACTCAGAATGAGCGTTTAAGAAAACTGACTCTGATCCTTTTCTAAAAGCACTTTTTCATTAGGCACACAGCCAGTTTTACACAAAATGCAGTTTTTAAGTGGAAAGCCCATGTTTCTCACTCTCCCAGCACTCAGAATGAGCATTTAAGAAAACTGACTCTGATCCTTTGCTAAAAGCACTTTTTCATTATGCACACAGCCAGTTTTACACATAATGCAGTTTTTAAGTGGAGAGCCCATGTTTCTCACTCTCCTAGCACTCAGAATGAGCATTTAAGAAAACTGACTCTGATCCTTTATTTAACACACTTTTTTAATATGCACACAGCCAGTTTGACACAACATGCAGTTTTCAGTTCAAAGCCTTTTTGTTTCTCACTCTCCCAGCACTCTGAATGAACATTCAAGAAAACTGACTCTGATCCTTTGCTAAAAGAGCTTTTTCATTATGCACACAGCCAGTTTTTCACAAAATGCAGTTTTCCGTTGAGAGCCCATCTTTGTCACTCTCCCACCACTCAGAATGAGCGTTTAAGAAAAGTGACTCTGATCCTTTGCTAAAAGCACATTTTCATTATGCACACAGCCAGTTTTACAAATAATGCAGTTTTCTGTCCAAAGCCCTTGTTTCTCACTCTCCCAGCTCTCAGAATGAGCGTTTAAGAAAACTGACTCTGATCCTTTGCTAAAAGCACTTTTTCATTATAAACATTGCCAGTTTTACACAAAATGCAGTTTTCAGTTCAAAGCCCTTGTTTCTCACTCTACCAGCACTCAGAATGAGCATTTAGAAAAACTGGCTCTGATCCTTTGCTAAACACACTTTTTCATTATGTCCCCATCCTGTTTTAAGCAGAATGCAGTTTTTAAGTGGAGAGCCCATATTTCTCACTCTCCCAGCACTCAGAATGAGCGTTTAAGAAAACTGACTCTGATCCTTTTCTAAAAGCACTTTTTCATTAGGCACACAGCAAGTTTTACAGAAAATGCAGTTTTTAAGTGGAAAGCCCATGTTTCTCACTCTCCCAGCACTCAGAATGAGCATTTAAGAAAACTGACTCTGATCCTTTGCTAAAAGCACTTTTTTAATATGCACACAGCCAGTTTTACACATAATGCAGTTTTTAAGTGGAGAGCCCATGTTTCTCACTCTCCTAGCACTCAGAATGAGCATTTAAGAAAACTGACTCTGATCCTTTATTTAACACACTTTTTTAATATGCACACAGCCAGTTTGACACAACAAGCAGTTTTCAGTTTAAAGCCCTTTTGTTTCTCACTCTCCCAGCACTCAGAATGAACATTCAAGAAAACTGACTCTGATCCTTTGCTAAAAGAGCTTTTTCATTATGCACACAGCCAGTTTTTCACAAAATGCAGTTTTCCGTTGAGAGCCCATCTTTCTCACTCTCCCACCACTCAGAATGAGCGTTTAAGAAAACTGACTCTGATCCTTTGCTAAAAGCAATTTTTCATTATAAACATTGCCAGTTTTACACAAAATGCAGTTTTCAGTTCAAAGCCCTTGTCTCTCACTCTCCCAGCACTCAGGATGAGCGTTTAAGAAAACTGTCTCTGATCCTTTGCTAAACACACTTTTTCATTATGTCCCCATCCTGTTTTAAGCAGAATGCAGTTTTTAAGTGGAGAGCCCATGTTTCTCACTCTCCCAGCACTCAGAATGAGCGTTTAAGAAAACAAACTCTGATCCATTGCTGAGCACACTTTTTCATTATGCACACAACCAGTTTTACACAAAATGCAGTTTTTAAGTGGAGAGCCCATATTTCTCACTCTCCCAGCACTCAGAATGAGCGTTTAAGAAAACTGACTCTGAACCTTTGCTAAACAAACTTTTTCATTATGTCCCCATCCGTTTTTAAGCAGAATGCAGTTTTTAAGTGGAGTGCCCATATTTCTCACTCTCCCAGCACTCAGAATGAGCGTTTAAGAAAACTGACTCTGATCCTTTTCTAAAAGCACTTTTTCATTAGGCACACAGCCAGTTTTACACAAAATGCAGTTTTTAAGTGGAAAGCCCATGTTTCTCACTCTCCCAGCACTCAGAATGAGCATATAAGAAAACTGACACTGATCCTTTGCTAAAAGCACTTTTTCATTATGCACACAGCCAGTTTTTCACAAAATGCAGTTTTCAGTTCAAAGCCCTTTTGTTTCTCACTCTCCCAGCACTCAGAATGAGCGTTTAAGAAAACTGACTCTTATCCTTTGCTAAAAGCACTTTTTCATTATGCACACAGCCAGTTTTACACAACATGCAGTTTTCAGTTCAAAGCCCTTGTTTCCCACTCTCCCAGCACTCAGAATGAGCGTTTAAAGAAACAAACTCTGATCCATTGCTGAGCACACTTTTTCTTTATGCACACAGCCAGTTTTACACAAAATGCAGTTTTTAAGTGGAGAGCCCATGTTTCTCACTCTCCCAGCACTCAGAATGAGCATTCAAGAAAACTGACTCTGATCCTTTGCTAAAATAACTTTTTCATTATGCACACAGCCAGTTTTTCACGAAATGCATTTTTAAGATTAGAGCCCATGTTTCTCACTCTCCCAGCACTTCGAATGAGCATTTAAGAAAACTGACTCTGATCCTTTGCTAAAAGCACTTTTTCATTATGCACACAGCCAGTTTTACACATAATGCAGTTTTTAAGTGGAGAGCCCATGTGTAATAAGATTCAAGTATGGAAGGAAGGAGTCGGGAACCGGAAGACATCTAAACAAACATTTAATAAAGTAATAATAGCCGGCGGCCCCTCACGGACGACCGCCGGCGCAAAAACATTAACATAAACATAAATACAAATACAAACACAAGTTCGGGCCCGGTCCTCTCTCTTCGACGGTCCGGTCGCCATTGTTTCTTTATACGCTCCCAATCTCCTACGTGGTGCGAGGCCGGTGCGCGCACCACTGGCGCTAATCACTTACCGGCCTCGAACCACGGTCTCGCCCCGCCTACTCTACTACATACCCCCATCACCCCTCACAGGCCGGGGGGTACCCCCGCGACTGTGCAAGCTCCCTCCCTCGGGGGGGGGGGGGGGGGTGGGGGGTATGCAGCGACGAGACGAGACAACGGGGACGGGAGCTCTCGGAGCGACCGGAAAGAGAGAGGGGAGAGAGGTAAAAAAAAAATTATAGTCCGGTTCCCTGACATGCTGCCGCTCGTTCCTCAACCAGCCGAGAGGCTCTTCCTCGCGGTGCTATGCGGTGGTGCTGGACGTTCGATGGACGGCCCGATCCTCCTCCGCCTCCTGGCGGTTGGCGATTGCTCCTCCGTGTTAGGGCACCGGGGCAGCGAGTCAGTCCGCCGTTTCCTGCTCCTCACCATCATGGCTGTTGGCAGCAGGATTCCGGCTCACGGCCAACGGCGCTGACTCCTCCCCTCCCTTTTGGACGGCCGCCATCCCACCTCGGCCCAGGAGCACGGCAGCGAGCACTCTGTCCCATCCGAATCTTCGCTCCAGAACCACCGCCTCGGGCAGCCACTGGCGGATCGCTCGTCCGCGCTGCCCGAACTCCTCAGCACCGCGATGCCCCTCAGCAGCGAGGGCTCTCCGACAGCATGTCTCTCCTTCCTCCCGGGTTTCGGCACCAATGTAATACGATTCAAGTATGGAAGGAAGGAGTCGGGAACCGGAAGACATTTAAACAAACATTTAATAAAGTAATAATAGCCGGCGGCCCCTCACGGACGACCGCCGGCGCAATAACACAAACACAAACACAAACACAAACACAAACACAACACAACACAAACACAAACACAAACACAAACACAACACAAACACAAACACAAACACAAACACAAACACAAACACAAACACAAGTTCGGGCCCGGTCCTCTCTCTTCGACGGTCCGGTCGCCATTGTTTCTTTATACGCTCCCAATCTCCTACGTGGTGCGAGGCCGGTGCGCGCACCACTGGCGCTAATTAACAATCACTTACCGGCCTCGAACCACGGTCTCGCCCCGCCTACTCTACTACACCATGTTTCTCACTCTCCCAGCACTCAGAATGAGCATTTAAGAAAACTGACTCTGATCCTTTGCTAAAAGCACTTTTTCATTATGCACACAGCCAGTTTTACACATAATGCAGTTTTTAAGTGGAGAGCCCATGTTTCTCACTCTCCCAGCACTCAGAATGAGCATTTAAGAAAACTGACTCTGATCCTTTATTTAACACACTTTTTTAATATGCACACAGCCAGTTTGACACATCATGCAGTTTTCAGTTCAAAGCCCTTTTGTTTCTCACTCTCCCAGCACTCAGAATGAACATTCAAGAAAACTGACTCTAATCCTTTGCTAAAAGAGCTTTTTCATTATGCACACAGCCAGTTTTTCACAAAATGCAGTTTTCCGTTGAGAGCCCATCTTTGTCACTCTCCCACCACTCAGAATGAGCGTTGAAGAAAAGTGACTCGGATCCTTTGCTAAAAGCACTTTTTCATTAAAAACATTGCCAGTTTTACACAAAATGCAGTTTTCAGTTCAAAGCCCTTGTTTCTCACTCTCCCAGCACTCAGAATGAGCGTTTCAGAAAACTGACTCTTATCCTTTATTTAACACACTTTTTTAATATGCACACAGCCAGTTTTACACAGAATGCAGTTTTCAGTTTAAAGCCCTTGTTTCTTACTCTCCCAGCACTCAGGATGAGCGTTTAAGAAAACTGTCTCTGATCCTTTGCTAAACACACTTTTTCATTATGTCCCCATCTTGTTTTAAGCAGAATGCAGTTTTTAAGTGGAGAGCCCCTGTTTCTCACTCTCCCAGCACTCAGAATGAGCGTTTAAGAAAACAAACTCTGATCCATTGCTGAGCACACTTTTTCATTATGCACACAGCCAGTTTAACACAAAATGCAGTTTTTAAGTGGAGAGCCCATATTTCTCACTCTCCCAGCACTCAGAATGAGCGTTTAAGAAAACTGACTCTGATCCTTTGCTAAACACACTTTTTCATTATGTCCCCATCCTGTTTTAAGCAGAATGCAGTTTTTAAGTGGAGAGCCAATGTTTCTCACTCTCCCAGCACTCAGAATGAGCGTTTAAAGAAACGAACTCTGATCCATTGCTGAGCACACTTTTTCTTTATGCACACAGCCAGTTTTACACAAAATGCAGTTTTCAGTTCAAAGCCCTTGTTTCCCACTCTCCCAGCACTCAGAATGAGCGTTTAAAGAAACAAACTCTGATCCATTGCTGAGCACACTTTTTCTTTATGCACACAGCCAGTTTGACACATCATGCAGTTTTCAGTTCAAAGCCCCTTTGTTTCTCACTCTCCGAGCACTCAGAATGAACATTCAAGAAAACTGACTCTGATCCTTTGCTAAAAGAGCTTTTTCATTATGCACACAGCCAGTTTTTCACAAAATGCATTTTTCCGTTGAGAGCCCATCTTTGTCACTCTCCCACCACTCAGAATGAGCGTTGAAGAAAAGTGACTCTGATCCTTTGCTAAAAGCACTTTTTCATTATAAACATTGCCAGTTTTACACAAAATGCAGTTTTCAGTTCAAAGCCCTTGTTTCTCACTCTCCCAGCACTCAGAATGAGCGTTTCAGAAAACTGACTCTTATCCTTTATTTAACGCACTTTTTTAATATGCACACAGCCAGTTTTACACAGAATGCAGTTTTCAGTTTAAAGCCCTTGTTTCTCACTCTCCCAGCACTCACAATGCACATTTAAGAAAACTGACTCTGATCCTTTATTTAACGCACTTTTTTAATATGCACACAGCCAGTTTTACATAGAATGCAGTTTTCAGTTTAAAGCCCTTGTTTCTCACTCTCCCAGCACTCAGAATGAGCGTTTAAGAAAACTGACTCTGATCCTTTTCTAAAAGCACTTTTTCATTAGGCACACAGCCAGTTTTACACAAAATGCAGTTTTTAAGTGGAAAGCCCATGTTTCTCACTCTCCCAGCACTCAGAATGAGCATTTAAGAAAACTGACTCTGATCCTTTGCTAAAAGCACTTTTTCATTATGCACACAGCCAGTTTTTCACAAAATGCAGTTTTCAGTTCAAAGCCCTTTTGTTTCTCACTCTCCCAGCACTCAGAATGAGCGTTGAAGAAAACTGTCTCTGATCCTTTGCTAAAAGCACCTTTTCATTTGGCACAAAGCCAGTTTTAGACAAAATGCAGTTTTTAAGTGGAGAGCCCATGTTTCTCACTCTCCCAGCACTCAGAATGAGCGTTTAAGAAAACAAACTCTGATCCATTGCTGAGCACACTTTTTCATTATGCACACAGCCAGTTTTACACAAAATGCAGTTTTTAAGTGGAGAGCCCATATTTCTCACTCTCCCAGCACTCAGAATGAGCGTTTAAGAAGACTGACTCTGATCCTTTGCTAAAAGCAATTTTTCATTATAAACATTGCCAGTTTTACACAAAATGCAGTTTTCAGTTCAAAGCCCTTGTTTCTCACTCTCCCAGCACTCAAAAAGAGCATTTGAAAAACTGGCTCTTATCCTTTGCTAAACACACTTTTTCATTATGTTCCCATCCTGTTTTAAGCAGAATGCAGTTTTTAAGTGGAGAGCCCATATTTCTCACTCTCCCAGCACTCAGAATGAGCGTTTAAGAAAACTGACTCTGATCCTTTTCTAAAAGCACTTTTTCATTAGGCACACAGCCAGTTTTACACAAAGTGCAGTTTTTAAGTGGAAAGCCCATGTTTCTCACTCTCCCAGTATTCAGAACGAGCATTTAAGAAAACTGACTCTGATCCTTTATTTAACACACTTTTTTAATATGAACACAGCCAGTTTGACACAAAATGCAGCTTTCAGTTGAAAGCCCTTTTGTTTCTCACTCTCCCAGCACTCAGAATGAGCGTTGAAGAAAACTGTCTCTGATCCTTTGCTAAAAGCACCTTTTCATTTGGCACAAAGCCAGTTTTAGACAAAATGCAGTTTTTAAGTGGAAAGCCCATGTTTCTCACTCTCCCAGCACTCAGAATGAGCATTTAAGAAAACTGACTCTGATCCTTTGCTAAAAGCACTTTTTTATTATGCACACAGCCAGTTTTACACATAATGCAGTTTTTAAGTGGAGAGCCCATGTTTCTCACTCTCCTAGCACTCAGAATGAGCATTTAAGAAAACTGACTCTGATCCTTTATTTAACACACTTTTTTAATATGCACACAGCAAGTTTGACACAACATGCAGTTTTCAGTTCAAAGCCCTTTTGTTTCTCACTCTCCCAGCACTCAGAATGAACATTCAAGAAAACTGACTCTGATCCTTTGCTAAAAGAGCTTTTTCATTATGCACACAGCCAGTTTTTCACAAAATGCAGTTTTCCGTTGAGAGCCCATCTTTCTCACTCTCCCACCACTCAGAATGAGCGTTTAAGAAAACTGACTCTGATCCTTTGCTAAAAGCACTTTTTTATTATGCACACAGCCAGTTTTACACATAATGCAGTTTTTAAGTGGAGAGCCCATGTTTCTCACTCTCCTAGCACTCAGAATGAGCATTTAAGAAAACTGACTCTGATCCTTTATTTAACACACTTTTTTAATATGCACACAGCCAATTTGACACAACATGCAGTTTTCAGTTCAAAGCCCTTTTGTTTCTCACTCTCCCAGCACTCAGAATGAACATTCAAGAAAACTGACTATGATCCTTTGCTAAAAGAGCTTTTTCATTATGCACAGAGCCAGTTTTTCACAAAATGCAGTTTTCCGTTGAGAGCCCATCTTTCTCACTCTCCCACCACTCAGAATGAGCGTTTAAGAAAAGTGACTCTGATCCATTGATAAAAGCACATTTTCATTATGCACACAGCCAGTTTTACACATAATGCAGTTTTCAGTCCAAAGCCCTTGTTTCTCACTCTCCCAGCACTCACAATGCACATTTAAGAAAACTGACTCTGATCCTTTATTTAACGCACTTTTTTAATATGCACACAGCCAGTTTTACATAGAATGCAGTTTTCAGTTTAAAGCCCTTGTTTCTTACTCTCCCAGCACTCAGGCTGAGCGTTTAAGAAAACTGTCTCTGATCCTTTGCTAAACACACTTTTTCATTATGTCCCCATCCTGTTTTAAGCAGAATGCAGTTTTTAAGTGGAGAGCCCATGTTTCTCACTCTCCCAGCACTCAGAATGAGCGTTTAAGAAAACAAGCTCTGATCCATTGCTGAGCACACTTTTTCATTATGCACACAGCCAGTTTTACACAAAATGCAGTTTTTAAGTGGAGAGCCCATATTTCTCACTCTCCCAGCACTCAGAATGAGCGTTTAAGAAAACTGACTCTGATCCTTTGCTAAAAGCAATTTTTCATTAGGCACACAGCCAGTTTTACACAAAATGCAGTTTTTAAGTGGAAAGCCCATGTTTCTCACTCTCCCAGCACTCAGAATGAGCGTTTAAGAAAACAAACTCTGATCCATTGCTGAGCACACTTTTTCATTATGCACACAGCCAGTTTTACACAAAATGCAGTTTTTAAGTGGAGAGCCCATATTTCTCACTCTCCCAGCACTCAGAATGAGCGTTTAAGAAAACTGACTCTGATCCTTTTCTAAAAGCACTTTTTCATTAGGCACACAGCCAGTTTTACACAAAGTGCAGTTTTTAAGTGGAAAGCCCATGTTTCTCACTCTCCCAGTATTCAGAACGAGCATTTAAGAAAACTGACTCTGATCCTTTATTTAACACACTTTTTTAATATGAACACAGCCAGTTTGACACAAAATGCAGCTTTCAGTTGAAAGCCCTTTTGTTTCTCACTCTCCCAGCACTCAGAATGAGCGTTGAAGAAAACTGTCTCTGATCCTTTGCTAAAAGCACCTTTTCATTTGGCACAAAGCCAGTTTTAGACAAAATGCAGTTTTTAAGTGGAAAGCCCATGTTTCTCACTCTCCCAGCACTCAGAATGAGCATTTAAGAAAACTGACTCTGATCCTTTGCTAAAAGCACTTTTTTATTATGCACACAGCCAGTTTTACACATAATGCAGTTTTTAAGTGGAGAGCCCATGTTTCTCACTCTCCTAGCACTCAGAATGAGCATTTAAGAAAACTGACTCTGATCCTTTATTTAACACACTTTTTTAATATGCACACAGCAAGTTTGACACAACATGCAGTTTTCAGTTCAAAGCCCTTTTGTTTCTCACTCTCCCAGCACTCAGAATGAACATTCAAGAAAACTGACTCTGATCCTTTGCTAAAAGAGCTTTTTCATTATGCACACAGCCAGTTTTTCACAAAATGCAGTTTTCCGTTGAGAGCCCATCTTTCTCACTCTCCCACCACTCAGAATGAGCGTTTAAGAAAACTGACTCTGATCCTTTGCTAAAAGCACTTTTTTATTATGCACACAGCCAGTTTTACACATAATGCAGTTTTTAAGTGGAGAGCCCATGTTTCTCACTCTCCTAGCACTCAGAATGAGCATTTAAGAAAACTGACTCTGATCCTTTATTTAACACACTTTTTTAATATGCACACAGCCAATTTGACACAACATGCAGTTTTCAGTTCAAAGCCCTTTTGTTTCTCACTCTCCCAGCACTCAGAATGAACATTCAAGAAAACTGACTATGATCCTTTGCTAAAAGAGCTTTTTCATTATGCACAGAGCCAGTTTTTCACAAAATGCAGTTTTCCGTTGAGAGCCCATCTTTCTCACTCTCCCACCACTCAGAATGAGCGTTTAAGAAAAGTGACTCTGATCCATTGATAAAAGCACATTTTCATTATGCACACAGCCAGTTTTACACATAATGCAGTTTTCAGTCCAAAGCCCTTGTTTCTCACTCTCCCAGCACTCACAATGCACATTTAAGAAAACTGACTCTGATCCTTTATTTAACGCACTTTTTTAATATGCACACAGCCAGTTTTACATAGAATGCAGTTTTCAGTTTAAAGCCCTTGTTTCTTACTCTCCCAGCACTCAGGCTGAGCGTTTAAGAAAACTGTCTCTGATCCTTTGCTAAACACACTTTTTCATTATGTCCCCATCCTGTTTTAAGCAGAATGCAGTTTTTAAGTGGAGAGCCCATGTTTCTCACTCTCCCAGCACTCAGAATGAGCGTTTAAGAAAACAAGCTCTGATCCATTGCTGAGCACACTTTTTCATTATGCACACAGCCAGTTTTACACAAAATGCAGTTTTTAAGTGGAGAGCCCATATTTCTCACTCTCCCAGCACTCAGAATGAGCGTTTAAGAAAACTGACTCTGATCCTTTGCTAAAAGCAATTTTTCATTAGGCACACAGCCAGTTTTACACAAAATGCAGTTTTTAAGTGGAAAGCCCATGTTTCTCACTCTCCCAGCACTCAGAATGAGCGTTTAAGAAAACAAACTCTGATCCATTGCTGAGCACACTTTTTCATTATGCACACAGCCAGTTTTACACAAAATGCAGTTTTTAAGTGGAGAGCCCATATTTCTCACTCTCCCAGCACTCAGAATGAGCGTTTAAGAAAACTGACTCTGATCCTTTGCTAAAAGCAATTTTTTCATTTGGCACAAAGCCAGTTTTAGACAAAATGCAGTTTTTAAGTGGAAAGCCCATGTTTCTCACTCTCCCAGCACTCAGAATGAGCATTTAAGAAAACTGACTCTGATCCTTTGCTAAAAGCACTTTTTTATTATGCACACAGCCAGTTTTACACATAATGCAGTTTTTAAGTGGAGAGCCCATGTTTCTCACTCTCCTAGCACTCAGAATGAGCGTTTAAGAAAACTGACTCTGATCCTTTGCTAAAAGCAATTTTTCATTATAAACATTGCCAGTTTTACACAAAATGCAGTTTTCAGTTCAAAGCCCTTGTCTCTCACTCTACCAGCACTCAGAATGAGCATTTAGAAAAACTGGCTCTGATCCTTTGCAAAACACACTTTTTCATTAGGCACACAGCCAGTTTTACACAAAGTGCAGTTTTTAAGTGGAAATCCCATGTTTCTCACTCTCCCAGCATTCAGAACGAGCATTTAAGAAAACTGACTCTGATCCTTTGCTAAAAGCACTTCTTCATTATGTACACAGCCAGTTTTTCACAAAATGCAGTTTTTAAATGGAGAGCCCATGTTTCTCACTCTCCTAGCACTCAGAATGAGCATTTAAGAAAACTGACTATGATCCTTTATTTAACACACTTTTATAATATGCACACAGCCAGTTTTACATAGAATGCAGTTTTCAGTTTAAAGCCCTTGTTTCTTACTCTCCCAGCACTCAGGATGAGCGTTTAAGAAAACTGTCTCTGATCCTTTGCTAAAAGCACTTTTTCATTATGTCCCCATCCTGTTTTACACAAAATGCAGTTTTCAGTTCAAAGCCCTTGTTTCTCACTCTCCCAGCACTCAGAATGAGCATTTAAGAAAACTGGCTCTGATCCTTTATTCAACACACTTTTTTAATATGCACACAGCCAGTTTGACACAACATGCAGTTTTCAGTTCAAAGCCCTTTTGTTTCTCACTCTCCCAGCACTCAGAATGAACATTCAAGAAAACTGACTCTGATCCTTTGCTAAAAGAGCTTTTTCATTATGCACACAGCCAGTTTTTCACAAAATGCAGTTTTCCGTTGAGAGCCCATCTTTCTCACTCTTCCACCACTCAGAATGAGCGTTTAAGAAAACTGACTCTGATCCTTTGCTAAAAGCACTTTTTTATTATGCACACAGCCAGTTTTACACATAATGCAGTTTTTAAGTGGAGAGCCCATGTTTCTCACTCTCCTAGCACTCAGAATGAGCATTTAAGAAAACTGACTCTGATCCTTTATTTAACACACTTTTTTAATATGCACAAAGCCAATTTGACACAACATGCAGTTTTCAGTTCAAAGCCCTTTTGTTTCTCACTCTCCCAGCACTCAGAATGAACATTCAAGAAAACTGACTATGATCCCTTGCTAAAAGAGCTTTTTCATTATGCACACAGCCAGTTTTTCACAAAATGCAGTTTTCCGTTGAGAGCCCATCTTTCTCACTCTCCCACCACTCAGAATGAGCGTTTAAGAAAATTGACTCTGATCCATTGCTAAAAGCACATTTTCATTATGCACACAGCCAGTTTTACACATAATGCAGTTTTCAGTCCAAAGCCCTTGTTTCTCACTCTCCCAGCACTCACAATGCACATTTAAGAAAACTGACTCTGATCCTTTATTTAACGCACTTTTTTAATATGCACACAGCCAGTTTTACATAGAATGCAGTTTTCAGTTTAAAGCCCTTGTTTCCCACTCTCCCAGCACTCAGAATGAGCGTTTAAAGAAACAAACTCTGATCCATTGCTGAGCACACTTTTTTAATATGCACACAGCCAGTTTGACACATCATGCAGTTTTCAGTTCAAAGCCCTTTTGTTTCTCACTCTCCCAGCACTCAGAATGAACATTCAAGAAAACTGACTCTAATCCTTTGCTAAAAGAGCTTTTTCATTATGCACACAGCCAGTTTTTCACAAAATGCAGTTTTCCGTTGAGAGCCCATCTTTGTCACTCTCCCACCACTCAGAATGAGCGTTGAAGAAAAGTGACTCTGATCCTTTGCTAAAAGCACTTTTTCATTAAAAACATTGCCAGTTTTACACAAAATGCAGTTTTCAGTTCAAAGCCCTTGTTTCTCACTCTCCCAGCACTCAGAATGAGCGTTTCAGAAAACTGACTCTTATCCTTTATTTAACACACTTTTTTAATATGCACACAGCCAGTTTTACACAGAATGCAGTTTTCAGTTTAAAGCCCTTGTTTCTTACTCTCCCAGCACTCAGGATGAGCGTTTAAGAAAACTGTCTCTGATCCTTTGCTAAACACACTTTTTCATTATGTCCCCATCTTGTTTTAAGCAGAATGCAGTTTTTAAGTGGAGAGCCCCTGTTTCTCACTCTCCCAGCACTCAGAATGAGCGTTTAAGAAAACAAACTCTGATCCATTGCTGAGCACACTTTTTCATTATGCACACAGCCAGTTTAACACAAAATGCAGTTTTTAAGTGGAGAGCCCATATTTCTCACTCTCCCAGCACTCAGAATGAGCGTTTAAGAAAACTGACTCTGATCCTTTGCTAAACACACTTTTTCATTATGTCCCCATCCTGTTTTAAGCAGAATGCAGTTTTTAAGTGGAGAGCCAATGTTTCTCACTCTCCCAGCACTCAGAATGAGCGTTTAAAGAAACGAACTCTGATCCATTGCTGAGCACACTTTTTCTTTATGCACACAGCCAGTTTTACACAAAATGCAGTTTTCAGTTCAAAGCCCTTGTTTCCCACTCTCCCAGCACTCAGAATGAGCGTTTAAAGAAACAAACTCTGATCCATTGCTGAGCACACTTTTTCTTTATGCACACAGCCAGTTTGACACATCATGCAGTTTTCAGTTCAAAGCCCCTTTGTTTCTCACTCTCCGAGCACTCAGAATGAACATTCAAGAAAACTGACTCTGATCCTTTGCTAAAAGAGCTTTTTCATTATGCACACAGCCAGTTTTTCACAAAATGCAGTTTTCCGTTGAGAGCCCATCTTTGTCACTCTCCCACCACTCAGAATGAGCGTTGAAGAAAAGTGACTCTGATCCTTTGCTAAAAGCACTTTTTCATTATAAACATTGCCAGTTTTACACAAAATGCAGTTTTCAGTTCAAAGCCCTTGTTTCTCACTCTCCCAGCACTCAGAATGAGCGTTTCAGAAAACTGACTCTTATCCTTTATTTAACGCACTTTTTTAATATGCACACAGCCAGTTTTACACAGAATGCAGTTTTCAGTTTAAAGCCCTTGTTTCTCACTCTCCCAGCACTCACAATGCACATTTAAGAAAACTGACTCTGATCCTTTATTTATCGCACTTTTTTAATATGCACACAGCCAGTTTTACATAGAATGCAGTTTTCAGTTTAAAGCCCTTGTTTCTCACTCTCCCAGCACTCAGAATGAGCGTTTAAGAAAACTGACTCTGATCCTTTTCTAAAAGCACTTTTTCATTAGGCACACAGCCAGTTTTACACAAAATGCAGTTTTTAAGTGGAAAGCCCATGTTTCTCACTCTCCCAGCACTCAGAATGAGCATTTAAGAAAACTGACTCTGATCCTTTGCTAAAAGCACTTTTTCATTATGCACACAGCCAGTTTTTCACAAAATGCAGTTTTCAGTTCAAAGCCCTTTTTTTTCTCACTCTCCCAGCACTCAGAATGAGCGTTGAAGAAAACTGTCTCTGATCCTTTGCTAAAAGCACCTTTTCATTTGGCACAAAGCCAGTTTTAGACAAAATGCAGTTTTTAAGTGGAGAGCCCATGTTTCTCACTCTCCCAGCACTCAGAATGAGCGTTTAAGAAAACAAACTCTGATCCATTGCTGAGCACACTTTTTCATTATGCACACAGCCAGTTTTACACAAAATGCAGTTTTTAAGTGGAGAGCCCATATTTCTCACTCTCCCAGAACTCAGAATGAGCGTTTAAGAAGACTGACTCTGATCCTTTGCTAAAAGCAATTTTTCATTATAAACATTGCCAGTTTTACACAAAATGCAGTTTTCAGTTCAAAGCCCTTGTTTCTCACTCTCCCAGCACTCAAAAAGAGCATTTGAAAAACTGGCTCTTATCCTTTGCTAAACACACTTTTTCATTATGTTCCCATCCTGTTTTAAGCAGAATGCAGTTTTTAAGTGGAGAGCCCATATTTCTCACTCTCCCAGCACTCAGAATGAGCGTTTAAGAAAACTGACTCTGATCCTTTTCTAAAAGCACTTTTTCATTAGGCACACAGCCAGTTTTACACAAAGTGCAGTTTTTAAGTGGAAAGCCCATGTTTCTCACTCTCCCAGTATTCAGAACGAGCATTTAAGAAAACTGACTCTGATCCTTTATTTAACACACTTTTTTAATATGAACACAGCCAGTTTGACACAAAATGCAGCTTTCAGTTGAAAGCCCTTTTGTTTCTCACTCTCCCAGCACTCAGAATGAGCGTTGAAGAAAACTGTCTCTGATCCTTTGCTAAAAGCACCTTTTCATTTGGCACAAAGCCAGTTTTAGACAAAATGCAGTTTTTAAGTGGAAAGCCCATGTTTCTCACTCTCCCGGCACTCAGAATGAGCATTTAAGAAAACTGACTCTGATCCTTTGCTAAAAGCACTTTTTTATTATGCACACAGCCAGTTTTACACATAATGCAGTTTTTAAGTGGAGAGCCCATGTTTCTCACTCTCCTAGCACTCAGAATGAGCATTTAAGAAAACTGACTCTGATCCTTTATTTAACACACTTTTTTAATATGCACACAGCCAGTTTGACACAACATGCAGTTTTCAGTTCAAAGCCCTTTTGTTTCTCACTCTCCCAGCACTCAGAATGAACATTCAAGAAAACTGACTCTGATCCTTTGCTAAAAGAGCTTTTTCATTATGCACACAGCCAGTTTTTCACAAAATGCAGTTTTCCGTTGAGAGCCCATCTTTCTCACTCTCCCACCACTCAGAATGAGCGTTTAAGAAAACTGACTCTGATCCTTTGCTAAAAGCACTTTTTTATTATGCACACAGCCAGTTTTACACATAATGCAGTTTTTAAGTGGAGAGCCCATGTTTCTCACTCTCCTAGCACTCAGAATGAGCATTTAAGAAAACTGACTCTGATCCTTTATTTAACACACTTTTTTAATATGCACACAGCCAATTTGACACAACATGCAGTTTTCAGTTCAAAGCCCTTTTGTTTCTCACTCTCCCAGCACTCAGAATGAACATTCAAGAAAACTGACTATGATCCTTTGCTAAAAGAGCTTTTTCATTATGCACAGAGCCAGTTTTTCACAAAATGCAGTTTTCCGTTGAGAGCCCATCTTTCTCACTCTCCCACCACTCAGAATGAGCGTTTAAGAAAAGTGACTCTGATCCATTGATAAAAGCACATTTTCATTATGCACACAGCCAGTTTTACACATAATGCAGTTTTCAGTCCAAAGCCCTTGTTTCTCACTCTCCCAGCACTCACAATGCACATTTAAGAAAACTGACTCTGATCCTTTATTTAACGCACTTTTTTAATATGCACACAGCCAGTTTTACATAGAATGCAGTTTTCAGTTTAAAGCCCTTGTTTCTTACTCTCCCAGCACTCAGGCTGAGCGTTTAAGAAAACTGTCTCTGATCCTTTGCTAAACACACTTTTTCATTATGTCCCCATCCTGTTTTAAGCAGAATGCAGTTTTTAAGTGGAGAGCCCATGTTTCTCACTCTCCCAGCACTCAGAATGAGCGTTTAAGAAAACAAGCTCTGATCCATTGCTGAGCACACTTTTTCATTATGCACACAGCCAGTTTTACACAAAATGCAGTTTTTAAGTGGAGAGCCCATATTTCTCACTCTCCCAGCACTCAGAATGAGCGTTTAAGAAAACTGACTCTGATCCTTTGCTAAAAGCAATTTTTCATTAGGCACACAGCCAGTTTTACACAAAATGCAGTTTTTAAGTGGAAAGCCCATGTTTCTCACTCTCCCAGCACTCAGAATGAGCGTTTAAGAAAACAAACTCTGATCCATTGCTGAGCACACTTTTTCATTATGCACACAGCCAGTTTTACACAAAATGCAGTTTTTAAGTGGAGAGCCCATATTTCTCACTCTCCCAGCACTCAGAATGAGCGTTTAAGAAAACTGACTCTGATCCTTTGCTAAAAGCAATTTTTCATTTGGCACAAAGCCAGTTTTAGACAAAATGCAGTTTTTAAGTGGAAAGCCCATGTTTCTCACTCTCCCAGCACTCAGAATGAGCATTTAAGAAAACTGACTCTGATCCTTTGCTAAAAGCACTTTTTTATTATGCACACAGCCAGTTTTACACATAATGCAGTTTTTAAGTGGAGAGCCCATGTTTCTCACTCTCCTAGCACTCAGAATGAGCGTTTAAGAAAACTGACTCTGATCCTTTGCTAAAAGCAATTTTTCATTATAAACATTGCCAGTTTTACACAAAATGCAGTTTTCAGTTCAAAGCCCTTGTCTCTCACTCTACCAGCACTCAGAATGAGCATTTAGAAAAACTGGCTCTGATCCTTTGCAAAACACACTTTTTCATTAGGCACACAGCCAGTTTTACACAAAGTGCAGTTTTTAAGTGGAAATCCAATGTTTCTCACTCTCCCAGCATTCAGAACGAGCATTTAAGAAAACTGACTCTGATCCTTTGCTAAAAGCACTTCTTCATTATGTACACAGCCAGTTTTTCACAAAATGCAGTTTTTAAATGGAGAGCCCATGTTTCTCACTCTCCTAGCACTCAGAATGAGCATTTAAGAAAACTGACTATGATCCTTTATTTAACACACTTTTATAATATGCACACAGCCAGTTTTACATAGAATGCAGTTTTCAGTTTAAAGCCCTTGTTTCTTACTCTCCCAGCACTCAGGATGAGCGTTTAAGAAAACTGTCTCTGATCCTTTGCTAAAAGCACTTTTTCATTATGTCCCCATCCTGTTTTACACAAAATGCAGTTTTCAGTTCAAAGCCCTTGTTTCTCACTCTCCCAGCACTCAGAATGAGCATTTAAGAAAACTGGCTCTGATCCTTTATTCAACACACTTTTTTAATATGCACACAGCCAGTTTGACACAACATGCAGTTTTCAGTTCAAAGCCCTTTTGTTTCTCACTCTCCCAGCACTCAGAATGAACATTCAAGAAAACTGACTCTGATCCTTTGCTAAAAGAGCTTTTTCATTATGCACACAGCCAGTTTTTCACAAAATGCAGTTTTCCGTTGAGAGCCCATCTTTCTCACTCTCCCACCACTCAGAATGAGCGTTTAAGAAAACTGACTCTGATCCTTTGCTAAAAGCACTTTTTTATTATGCACACAGCCAGTTTTACACATAATGCAGTTTTTAAGTGGAGAGCCCATGTTTCTCACTCTCCTAGCACTCAGAATGAGCATTTAAGAAAACTGACTCTGATCCTTTATTTAACACACTTTTTTAATATGCACAAAGCCAATTTGACACAACATGCAGTTTTCAGTTCAAAGCCCTTTTGTTTCTCACTCTCCCAGCACTCAGAATGAACATTCAAGAAAACTGACTATGATCCTTTGCTAAAAGAGCTTTTTCATTATGCACACAGCCAGTTTTTCACAAAATGCAGTTTTCCGTTGAGAGCCCATCTTTCTCACTCTCCCACCACTCAGAATGAGCGTTTAAGAAAATTGACTCTGATCCATTGCTAAAAGCACATTTTCATTATGCACACAGCCAGTTTTACACATAATGCAGTTTTCAGTCCAAAGCCCTTGTTTCTCACTCTCCCAGCACTCACAATGCACATTTAAGAAAACTGACTCTGATCCTTTATTTAACGCACTTTTTTAATATGCACACAGCCAGTTTTACATAGAATGCAGTTTTCAGTTTAAAGCCCTTGTTTCTTACTCTCCCAGCACTCAGGATGAGCGTTTAAGAAAACTGTCTCTGATCCTTTGCTAAACATACTTTTTCATTATGTCCCCATCCTGTTTTAAGCAGAATGCAGTTTTTAAGTGGAGAGCCCATGTTTCTCACTCTCCCAGCACTCAGAATGAGCGTTTAAGAAAACAACTCTGATCCATTGCTAAAAGCAATTTTTCATTATGCACACAGCCAGTTTTACACAAAGTGCAGTTTTTAAGTGGAAAGCCCATGTTTCTCACTCTCCCAGTATTCAGAACGAGCATTTAAGAAAACTGACTCTGATCCTTTATTTAACACACTTTTTTAATATGAACACAGCCAGTTTGACACAAAATGCAGCTTTCAGTTGAAAGCCCTTTTGTTTCTCACTCTCCCAGCATTCAGAACGAGCATTTAAGAAAACTGACTGTGATCCTTTGCTAAAAGCACATTTTCATTATGCACACAGCCAGTTTTACACATAATGCAGTTTTCAGTCCAAAGCCCTTGTTTCTCACTCTCCCAGCACTCACAATGCACATTTAAGAAAACTGACTCTGATCCTTTATTTAACGCACTTTTTTAATATGCACACAGCCAGTTTTACATAGAATGCAGTTTTCAGTTTAAAGCCCTTGTTTCTCACTCTCCCAGCACTCAGAATGAGCATTTAGAAAAACTTGCTCTGATCCTTTGCTAAACACACTTTTTCATTATGTCCCCATCTTGTTTTAAGCAGAATGCAGTTTTTAAGTGGAGAGCCCATATTTCTCACTCTCCCAGCACTCAGAATGAGCGTTTAAGAAAACTGACTCTGATCCTTTTCTAAAAGCACTTTTTCATTAGGCACACAGCCATTTTTTTCACAAAATGCAGTTTTTAAGTGGAAAGCCCATGTTTCTCACTCTCCCAGCACTCAGAATGAGCGTTTAAGAAAACTGACTCTGATCCTTTGCTAAAAGCACTTTTTCATTATGCACACAGACAGTTTTTCACAAAATGCAGTTTTATGTTGAGAGCCCTTTTGTTTCTCACTCTCCCAGCACTCAGAATGAGCGTTGAAGAAAACTGTCTCTGATCCTTTGCTAAAAGCACCTTTTCATTTGGCACAAAGCCAGTTTTAGACAAAATGCAGTTTTTAAGTGGAGAGCCCATATTTCTCACTCTCCCAGCACTCAGAATGAGCATTTAAGAAAACTGACTCTGATCCTTTGCTAAAAGCACTTTTTTAATATGCACACAGCCAGTTCTACACATAATGCAGTTTTTAAGTGGAGAGCCCATGTTTCTCACTCTCCCTGCACTCAGAATGAGCGTTTAAGAAAACTGACTCTGATCCTTTTCTAAAAGCACTTTTTCATTAGGCACACAGCCAGTTTTACACAAAATGCAGTTTTTAAGTGGAAAGCCCATGTTTCTCACTCTCCCAGCACTCAGAATGAGCATTTAAGAAAACTGACTCTGATCCTTTGCTAAAAGCACTTTTTCATTATGCACACAGCCAGTTTTTCACAAAATGCAGTTTTCAGTTCAAAGCCCTTTTGTTTCTCACTCTCCCAGCACTCAGAATGAGCGTTGAAGAAAACTGTCTCTGATCCTTTGCTAAAAGCACCTTTTCATTTGGCACAAAGCCAGTTTTAGACAAAATGCAGTTTTTAAGTGGAGAGCCCATGTTTCTCACTCTCCCAGCACTCAGAATGAGCGTTTAAGAAAACAAACTCTGATCCATTGCTGAGCACACTTTTTCATTATGCACACAGCCAGTTTTACACAAAATGCAGTTTTTAAGTGGAGAGCCCATATTTCTCACTCTCCCAGCTCTCAGAATGAGCGTTTAAGAAGACTGACTCTGATCCTTTGCTAAAAGCAATTTTTCATTATAAACATTGCCAGTTTTACACAAAATGCAGTTTTCAGTTCAAAGCCCTTGTTTCTCACTCTCCCAGCACTCAAAAAGAGCATTTGAAAAACTGGCTCTTATCCTTTGCTAAACACACTTTTTCATTATGTTCCCATCCTGTTTTAAGCAGAATGCAGTTTTTAAGTGGAGAGCCCATATTTCTCACTCTCCCAGCACTCAGAATGAGCGTTTAAGAAAACTGACTCTGATCCTTTTCTAAAAGCACTTTTTCATTAGGCACACAGCCAGTTTTACACAAAGTGCAGTTTTTAAGTGGAAAGCCCATGTTTCTCACTCTCCCAGTATTCAGAACGAGCATTTAAGAAAACTGACTCTGATCCTTTATTTAACACACTTTTTTAATATGAACACAGCCAGTTTGACACAAAATGCAGCTTTCAGTTGAAAGCCCTTTTGCTTCTCACTCTCCCAGCACTCAGAATGAGCGTTGAAGAAAACTGTCTCTGATCCTTTGCTAAAAGCACCTTTTCATTTGGCACAAAGCCAGTTTTAGACAAAATGCAGTTTTTAAGTGGAAAGCCCATGTTTCTCACTCTCCCAGCACTCAGAATGAGCATTTAAGAAAACTGACTCTGATCCTTTGCTAAAAGCACTTTTTTATTATGCACACAGCCAGTTTTACACATAATGCAGTTTTTAAGTGGAGAGCCCATGTTTCTCACTCTCCTAGCACTCAGAATGAGCATTTAAGAAAACTGACTCTGATCCTTTATTTAACACACTTTTTTAATATGCACACAGCCAGTTTGACACAACATGCAGTTTTCAGTTCAAAGCCCTTTTGTTTCTCACTCTCCCAGCACTCAGAATGAACATTCAAGAAAACTGACTCTGATCCTTTGCTAAAAGAGCTTTTTCATTATGCACACAGCCAGTTTTTCACAAAATGCAGTTTTCCGTTGAGAGCCCATCTTTCTCACTCTCCCACCACTCAGAATGAGCGTTTAAGAAAAGTGACTCTGATCCATTGCTAAAAGCACATTTTCATTATGCACACAGCCAGTTTTACACATAATGCAGTTTTCAGTCCAAAGCCCTTTTTTCTCACTCTCCCAGCACTCACAATGCACATTTAAGAAAACTGACTCTGATCCTTTATTTAACGCACTTTTTTAATATGCACACAGCCAGTTTTACATAGAATGCAGTTTTCAGTTTAAAGCCCTTGTTTCTTACTCTCCCAGCACTCAGGCTGAGCGTTTAAGAAAACTGTCTCTGATCCATTGCTGAGCACACTTTTTCATTATGTCCCCATCCTGTTTTAAGCAGAATGCAGTTTTTAAGTGGAGAGCCCATGTTTCTCACTCTCCCAGCACTCAGAATGAGCGTTTAAGAAAACAAGCTCTGATCCATTGCTGAGCACACTTTTTCATTATGCACACAGCCAGTTTTACACAAAATGCAGTTTTTAAGTGGAGAGCCCATATTTCTCACTCTCCCAGCACTCAGAATGAGCGTTTAAGAAAACTGACTCTGATCCTTTGCTAAAAGCAATTTTTCATTAGGCACACAGCCAGTTTTACACAAAATGCAGTTTTTAAGTGGAAAGCCCATGTTTCTCACTCTCCCAGCACTCAGAATGAGCAATTAAGAAAACTGACTCTGATCCTTTGCTAAAAGCACTTTTTCATTATGCACACAGCCAGTTTTTCACAAAATGCAGTTTTCAGTTCAAAGCCCTTTTGTTTCTCAATCTCCCAGCACTCAGAATGAGCGTTGAAGAAAACTGTCTCTGATCCTTTGCTAAAAGCACCTTTTCATTTGGCACAAAGCCAGTTTTAGACAAGATGCAGTTTTTAAGTGGAGAGCCCATATTTCTCACTCTCCCAGCACTCAGAATGAGCGTTTAAGAAAACTGACTCTGATCCTTTATTTAACGCACTTTTTTAATATGCACACAGCCAGTTTTACATAGAATGCAGTTTTCAGTTTAAAGCCCTTGTTTCTCACTCTCCCAGCACTCAGAATGAGCGTTTAAGAAAACTGACTCTGATCCTTTTCTAAAAGCACTTTTTCATTAGGCACACAGCCAGTTTTACACAAAATGCAGTTTTTAAGTGGAAAGCCCATGTTTCTCACTCTCCCAGCACTCAGAATGAGCATTTAAGAAAACTGACTCTGATCCTTTATTTAACACACTTTTTTAATATGCACACAGCCAGTTTTACATAGAATGCAGTTTTCAGTTTAAAGCCCTTGTTTCTTACTCTCCCAGCACTCAGGATGAGCGTTTAAGAAAACTGTCTCTGATCCTTTGCTAAACATACTTTTTCATTATGTCCCCATCCTGTTTTAAGCAGAATGCAGTTTTTAAGTGGAGAGCCCATGTTTCTCACTCTCCCAGCACTCAGAATGAGCGTTTAAGAAAACAACTCTGATCCATTGCTTAAAGCAATTTTTCATTATGCACACAGCCAGTTTTACACAAAGTGCAGTTTTTAAGTGGAAAGCCCATGTTTCTCACTCTCCCAGTATTCAGAACGAGCATTTAAGAAAACTGACTCTGATCCTTTATTTAACACACTTTTTTTATATGAACACAGCCAGTTTGACACAAAATGCAGCTTTCAGTTGAAAGCCCTTTTGTTTCTCACTCTCCCAGCATTCAGAACGAGCATTTAAGAAAACTGACTGTGATCCTTTGCTAAAAGCACTTTTTCATTATGCACACAGCCAGTTTTTCACAAAATGCAGTTTTCAGTTCAAAGCCCTTTTGTTTCTCACTCTCCCAGCACTCAGAATGAGCATTTAGAAAAACTTGCTCTGATCCTTTGCTAAACACACTTTTTCATTATGTCCCCATCTTGTTTTAAGCAGAATGCAGTTTTTAAGTGGAGAGCCCATATTTCTCACTCTCCCAGCACTCAGAATGAGCGTTTAAGAAAACTGACTCTGATCCTCTTCTAAAAGCACCTTTTCATTTGGCACAAAGCCAGTTTTAGACAAAATGCAGTTTTTAAGTGGAAAGCCCATGTTTCTCACTCTCCCAGCACTCAGAATGAGCATTTAAGAAAACTGACTCTGATCCTTTGCTAAAAGCACTTTTTCATTATGCACACAGCCAGTTTTACACATAATGCAGTTTTTAAGTGGAGAGCCCATGTTTCTCACTCTCCTAGCACTCAGAATGAGCGTTTAAGAAAACTGACTCTGATCCTTTGCTAAAAGCAATTTTTCATTATAAACATTGCCAGTTTTACACAAAATGCAGTTTTCAGTTCAAAGCCCTTGTCTCTCACTCTACCAGCACTCAGAATGAGCATTTAGAAAAACTGGCTCTGATCCTTTGCTAAACACACTTTTTCATTATGTCCCCATCCTGTTTTAAGGAGAATGCAGTTTTTAAGTGGAGAGCCCATATTTCTCACTCTCCCTGCACTCAGAATGAGCGTTTAAGAAAACTGACACTGATCCTTTTCTAAAAGCACTTTTTCATTAGGCACACAGCCAGTTTTACACAAAATGCAGTTTTTAAGTGGAAAGCCCATGTTTCTCACTCTCCCAGCACTCAGAATGAGCATTTAAGAAAACTGACTCTGATCCTTTGCTAAAAGCACTTTTTCATTATGCACACAGCCAGTTTTTCACAAAATGCAGTTTTATGTTGAGAGCCCATGTTTCTCACTCTCCTAGCACTCAGAATGAGCATTTAAGAAAACGGACTCTGATCCTTTATTTAACACACTTTTTTAATATGCACACAGCCAGTTTTACATAGAATGCAGTTTTCAGTTTAAAGCCCTTGTTTCTTACTCTCCCAGCACTCAGGATGAGCGTTTAAGAAAACTGTCTCTGATCCTTTGCTAAACACACTTTTTCATTATGTCCCCATCCTGTTTTAAGCAGAATGCAGTTTTTAAGTGGAGAGCCCATGTTTCTCACTCTCCCAGCACTCAGAATGAGCGTTTAAGAAAACAAACTCTGATCCATTGCTGAGCACACTTTTTCATTATGCACACAGCCAGTTTTTCACAAAATGCAGTTTTCAGTTCAAAGCCCTTTTGTTTCTCACTCTGCCAGCACTCAGAATGAGCGTTGAAGAAAACTGTCTCTGATCCTTTGCTAAAAGCACCTTTTCATTTGGCACAAAGCCAGTTTTAGACAAGATGCAGTTTTTAAGTGGAGAGCCCATGTTTCTCACTCTCCCAGCACTCAGAATGAGCGTTTAAGAAAACAAACTCTGATCCATTGCTGAGCACACTTTTTCATTATGCACACAGCCAGTTTTACACAAAATGCAGTTTTTAAGTGGAGAGCCCATATTTCTCACTCTCCCAGCACTCAGAATGAGCGTTTAAGAAAACTGACTCTGATCCTTTGCTAAAAGCAATTTTTCATTATAAACATTGCCAGTTTTACAAAAAATGCAGTTTTCAGTTCAAAGCCCTTGTTTCTCACTCTCCCAGCACTCAAAATGAGCATTTTGAAAAAAACTGTCTCTGATCCTTTGCTAAACACACTTTTTCATTATGTCCCCATCCTGTTTTAAGCAGAATGCAGTTTTTAAGTGGAGAGCCCATATTTCTCACTCTCCCAGCACTCAGAATGAGCGTTTAAGAAAACTGACTCTGATCCTTTTCTAAAAGCACTTTTTCATTAGGCACACAGCCAGTTTTACACAAAGTGCAGTTTTTAAGTGGAAAGCCCATGTTTCTCACTCTCCCAGCATTCAGAACGAGCATTTAAGAAAACTGACTCTGATCCTTTGCTAAAAGCACTTTTTCATTATGCACACAGCCAGTTTTTCACAAAATGCAGTTTTCAGTTCAAAGTCCTTTTGTTTCTCACTCTCCCAGCACTCAGAATGAGCATTTAGAAAAACTGGCTCTGATCCTTTGCTAAACACACTTTTTCATTAGGCACACAGCCAGTTTTACAAAAAGTGCAGTTTTTAAGTGGAAATCCCATGTTTCTCACTCTCCCAGCATTCAGAACGAGCATTTAAGAAAACTGACTCTGATCCTTTGCTAAAAACACTTCTTCATTATGTACACAGCCAGTTTTTCACAAAATGCAGTTTTTAAATGGAGAGCCCATGTTTCTCACTCTCCTAGCACTCAGAATGAGCATTTAAGAAAACTGACTATGATCCTTTATTTAACACACTTTTTTAATATGCACACAGCCAGTTTTACATAGAATGCAGTTTTCAGTTTAAAGCCCTTGTTTCTTACTCTCCCAGCACTCAGGATGAGCGTTTAAGAAAACTGTCTCTGATCCTTTGCTAAAAGCACTTTTTCATTATGTCCCCATCCTGTTTTACACAAAATGCAGTTTTCAGTTCAAAGCCCTTGTTTCTCACTCTCCCAGCACTCAGAATGAGCATTTAAGAAAACTGGCTCTGATCCTTTATTCAACACACTTTTTTAATATGCACACAGCCAGTTTGACACAACATGCAGTTTTCAGTTCAAAGCCCTTTTGTTTCTCACTCTCCCAGCACTCAGAATGAACATTCAAGAAAACTGACTCTGATCCTTTGCTAAAAGAGCTTTTTCATTATGCACACAGCCAGTTTTTCACAAAATGCAGTTTTCCGTTGAGAGCGCATCTTTCTCACTCTCCCACCACTCAGAATGAGCGTTTAAGAAAACTGACTCTGATCCTTTGCTAAAAGCACTTTTTTATTATGCACACAGCCAGTTTTACACATAATGCAGTTTTTAAGTGGAGAGCCCATGTTTCTCACTCTCCTAGCACTCAGAATGAGCATTTAAGAAAACTGACTCTGATCCTTTATTTAACACACTTTTTTAATATGCACACAGCCAATTTGACACAACATGCAGTTTTCAGTTCAAAGCCCTTTTGTTTCTCACTCTCCCAGCACTCAGAATGAACATTCAAGAAAACTGACTATGATCCTTTGCTAAAAGAGCTTTTTCATTATGCACACAGCCAGTTTTTCACAAAATGCAGTTTTCCGTTGAGAGCCCATCTTTCTCACTCTCCCACCACTCAGAATGAGCGTTTAAGAAAATTGACTCTGATCCATTGCTAAAAGCACATTTTCATTATGCACACAGCCAGTTTTACACATAATGCAGTTTTCAGTCCAAAGCCCTTGTTTCTCACTCTCCCAGCACTCACAATGCACATTTAAGAAAACTGACTCTGATCCTTTATTCAACGCACTTTTTTAATATGCACACAGCCAGTTTTACATAGAATGCAGTTTTCAGTTTAAAGCCCTTGTTTCTCACTCTCCCAGCACTCAGAATGAGCGTTTAAGAAAACTGACTCTGATCCTTTTCTAAAAGCACTTTTTCATTAGGCACACAGCCAGTTTTACACAAAATGCAGTTTTTAAGTGGAAAGCCCATGTTTCTCACTCTCCCAGCACTCAGAATGAGCATTTAAGAAAACTGACTCTGATCCTTTGCTAAAAGCACTTTTTCATTATGCACACAGCCAGTTTTTCACAAAATGCAGTTTTATGTTGAGAGCCCATGTTCCTCACTCTCCCAGCACTCAGAATGAGCATTTAAGAAAACTGACTCTGATCCTTTATTTAACACACTTTTTTAATATGCACACAGCCAGTTTTACATAGAATGCAGTTTTCAGTTTAAAGCCCTTGTTTCTTACTCTCCCAGCACTCAGGATGAGCGTTTAAGAAAACTGTCTCTGATCCTTTGCTAAACATACTTTTTCATTATGTCCCCATCCTGTTTTAAGCAGAATGCAGTTTTTAAGTGGAGAGCCCATGTTTCTCACTCTCCCAGCACTCAGAATGAGCGTTTAAGAAAACAACTCTGATCCATTGCTAAAAGCAATTTTTCATTATGCACACAGCCAGTTTTACACAAAGTGCAGTTTTTAAGTGGAAAGCCCATGTTTCTCACTCTCCCAGTATTCAGAACGAGCATTTAAGAAAACTGACTCTGATCCTTTATTTAACACACTTTTTTAATATGAACACAGCCAGTTTGACACAAAATGCAGCTTTCAGTTGAAAGCCCTTTTGTTTCTCACTCTCCCAGCATTCAGAACGAGCATTTAAGAAAACTGACTGTGATCCTTTGCTAAAAGCACTTTTTCATTATGCACACAGCCAGTTTTTCACAAAATGCAGTTTTCAGTTCAAAGCCCTTTTGTTTCTCACTCTCCCAGCACTCAGAATGAGCATTTAGAAAAACTTGCTCTGATCCTTTGCTAAACACACTTTTTCATTATGTCCCCATCTTGTTTTAAGCAGAATGCAGTTTTTAAGTGGAGAGCCCATATTTCTCACTCTCCCAGCACTCAGAATGAGCGTTTAAGAAAACTGACTCTGATCCTTTTCTAAAAGCACTTTTCCATTAGGCACACAGCCATTTTTTTCACAAAATGCAGTTTTTAAGTGGAAAGCCCATGTTTCTCACTCTCCCAGCACTCAGAATGAGCGTTTAAGAAAACTGACTCTGATCCTTTGCTAAAAGCACTTTTTCATCATGCACACAGCCAGTTTTACACAAAATGCAGTTTTCAGTTCAAAGCCCTTGTGTCTCACTCTACCAGCACTCAGAATGAGCATTTAGAAAAACTGGCTCTGATCCTTTGCTAAACACACTTTTTCATTATGTCCCCATCCTGTTTTAAGCAGAATGCAGTTTTTAAGTGGAGAGCCCATATTTCTCACTCTCCCTGCACTCAGAATGAGCGTTTAAGAAAACTGACTCTGATCCTTTTCTAAAAGCACTTTATCATTAGGCACACAGCCAGTTTTACACAAAATGCAGTTTTTAAGTGGAAAGCCCATGTTTCTCACTCTCCCAGCACTCAGAATGAGCATTTAAGAAAACTTACTCTGATCCTTTGCTAAAAGCACTTTTTCATTATGCACACAGCCAGTTTTTCACAAAATGCAGTTTTCAGTTCAAAGCCCTTTTGTTTCTCACTCTCCCAGCACTCAGAATGAGCGTTGAAGAAAACTGTCTCTGATCCTTTGCTAAAAGCACCTTTTCATTTGGCACAAAGCCAGTTTTAGACAAAATGCAGTTTTTAAGTGGAGAGCCCATGTTTCTCACTCTCCCAGCACTCAGAATGAGCGTTTAAGAAAACAAACTCTGATCCATTGCTGAGCACACTTTTTCATTATGCACACAGCCAGTTTTACACAAAATGCAGTTTTTAAGTGGAGAGCCCATATTTCTCACTCTCCCAGCACTCAGAATGAGCGTTTAAGAAGACTGACTCTGATCCTTTGCTAAAAGCAATTTTTCATTATAAACATTGCCAGTTTTACACAAAATGCAGTTTTCAGTTCAAAGCCCTTGTTTCTCACTCTCCCAGCACTCAAAAAGAGCATTTGAAAAACTGGCTCTTATCCTTTGCTAAACACACTTTTTCATTATGTTCCCATCCTGTTTTAAGCAGAATGCAGTTTTTAAGTGGAGAGCCCATATTTCTCACTCTCCCAGCACTCAGAATGAGCGTTTAAGAAAACTGACTCTGATCCTTTTCTAAAAGCACTTTTTCATTAGGCACACAGCCAGTTTTACACAAAGTGCAGTTTTTAAGTGGAAAGCCCATGTTTCTCACTCTCCCAGTATTCAGAACGAGCATTTAAGAAAACTGACTCTGATCCTTTATTTAACACACTTTTTTAATATGAACACAGCCAGTTTGACACAAAATGCAGCTTTCAGTTGAAAGCCCTTTTGTTTCTCACTCTCCCAGCACTCAGAATGAGCGTTGAAGAAAACAAACTCTGATCCATTGCTGAGCACACTTTTTCATTATGCACACAGCCAGTTTTACACAAAATGCAGTTTTTAAGTGGAGAGCCCATATTTCTCACTCTCCCAGCACTCAGAATGAGCGTTTAAGAAGACTGACTCTGATCCTTTGCTAAAAGCAATTTTTCATTATAAACATTGCCAGTTTTACACAAAATGCAGTTTTCAGTTCAAAGCCCTTGTTTCTCACTCTCCCGGCACTCAAAAAGAGCATTTGAAAAACTGGCTCTTATCCTTTGCTAAACACACTTTTTCATTATGTTCCCATCCTGTTTTAAGCAGAATGCAGTTTTTAAGTGGAGAGCCCATGTTTCTCACTCTCCCAGCACTCAGAATGAGCGTTTAAGAAAACAAACTCTGATCCATTGCTGAGCACACTTTTTCATTATGCACACAGCCAGTTTTACACAAAATGCAGTTTTTAAGTGGAGAGCCCATATTTCTCACTCTCCCAGCACTCAGAATGAGCGTTTAAGAAAACTGACTCTGATCCTTTGCTAAAAGCAATTTTTCATTTGGCACAAAGCCAGTTTTAGACAAAATGCAGTTTTTAAGTGGAAAGCCCATGTTTCTCACTCTCCCAGCACTCAGAATGAGTGTTTAAGAAAACTGACTCTGATCCTTTGCTAAAAGCAATTTTTCATTATAAACATTGCCAGTTTTACAAAAAATGCAGTTTTCAGTTCAAAGCCCTTGTTTCTCACTCTCCCAGCACTCAAAATGAGCATTTAGAAAAACTGTCTCTGATCCTTTGCTAAACACACTTTTTCATTATGTCCCCATCCTGTTTTAAGCAGAATGCAGTTTTTAAGTGGAGAGCCCATATTTCTCACTCTCCCAGCACTCAGAATGAGCGTTTAAGAAAACTGACTCTGATCCTTTTCTAAAAGCACTTTTTCATTAGGCACACAGCCAGTTTTACACAAAGTGCAGTTTTTAAGTGGAAAGCCCATGTTTCTCACTCTCCCAGCATTCAGAACGAGCATTTAAGAAAACTGACTCTGATCCTTTGCTAAAAGCACTTTTTCATTATGCACACAGCCAGTTTTTCACAAAATGCAGTTTTCAGTTCAAAGTCCTTTTGTTTCTCACTCTCCCAGCACTCAGAATGAGCATTTAGAAAAACTGGCTCTGATCCTTTGCTAAACACACTTTTTCATTAGGCACACAGCCAGTTTTACACAAAGTGCAGTTTTTAAGTGGAAATCCCATGTTTCTCACTCTCCCAGCATTCAGAACGAGCATTTAAGAA
This sequence comes from Triplophysa dalaica, assembly GCF_015846415.1. Taxonomy (NCBI): domain Eukaryota; kingdom Metazoa; phylum Chordata; class Actinopteri; order Cypriniformes; family Nemacheilidae; genus Triplophysa; species Triplophysa dalaica. Next base: position 16,930,127 of record NC_079553.1, read on the forward strand.
AACTGACTCTGATCCTTTGCTAAAAGCACTTCTTCATTATGTACACAGCCAGTTTTTCACAAAATGCAGTTTTTAAATGGAGAGCCCATGTTTCTCACTCTCCTAGCACTCAGAATGAGCATTTAAGAAAACTGACTATGATCCTTTATTTAACACACTTTTTTAATATGCACACAGCCAGTTTTACATAGAATGCAGTTTTCAGTTTAAAGCCCTTGTTTCTTACTCTCCCAGCACTCAGGATGAGCGTTTAAGAAAACTGTCTCTGATCCTTTGCTAAAAGCACTTTTTCATTATGTCCCCTTCCTGTTTTACACAAAATGCAGTTTTCAGTTCAAAGCCCTTGTTTCTCACTCTCCCAGCACTCAGAATGAGCATTTAAGAAAACTGGCTCTGATCCTTTATTTAACACACTTTTTTAATATGCACACAGCCAGTTTGACACAACATGCAGTTTTCAGTTCAAAGCCCTTTTGTTTCTCACTCTCCCAGCACTCAGAATGAACATTCAAGAAAACTGACTCTGATCCTTTGCTAAAAGAGCTTTTTCATTATGCACACAGCCAGTTTTTCACAAAATGCAGTTTTCCGTTGAGAGCCCATCTTTCTCACTCTCCCACCACTCAGAATGAGCGTTTAAGAAAACTGACTCTGATCCTTTGCTAAAAGCACATTTTTATTATGCACACAGCCAGTTTTACACATAATGCAGTTTTAAGTGGAGAGCCCATGTTTCTCACTCTCCTAGCACTCAGAATGAGCATTTAAGAAAACTGACTCTGATCCTTTATTTATCACACTTTTTTAATATGCACACAGCCAGTTTGACACAACATGCAGTTTTCAGTTCAAAGCCCTTTTGTTTCTCACTCTCCCAGCACTCAGAATGAACATTCAAGAAAACTGAGTCTGATCCTTTGCTAAAAGAGCTTTTTCATTATGCACACAGCCAGTTTTTCACAAAATGCAGTTTTCCGTTGAGAGCCCATCTTTCTCACTCTCCCACCACTCAGAATGAGCGTTTAAGAAAAGTGACTCTGATCCAATGCTAAAAGCACTTTTTCATTATGCACACAGCCAGTTTTTCACAAAATGCAGTTTTCAGTTCAAAGCCCTTTTGTTTCTCACTCTCCCAGCACTCAGAATGAGCATTTAGAAAAACTTGCTCTGATCCTTTGCTAAACACACTTTTTCATTATGTCCCCATCTTGTTTTAAGCAGAATGCAGTTTTTAAGTGGAGAGCCCATATTTCTCACTCTCCCAGCACTCAGAATGAGCGTTTAAGAAAACTGACTCTGATCCTTTTCTAAAAGCACTTTTTCATTAGGCACACAGCCAGTTTTTTCACAAAATGCAGTTTTTAAGTGGAAAGCCCATGTTTCTCACTCTCCCAGCACTCAGAATGAGCGTTTAAGAAAACTGACTCTTATCCTTTGCTAAAAGCACTTTTTCATCATGCACACAGCCAGTTTTACACAAAATGCAGTTTTCAGTTCAAAGCCCTTGTGTCTCACTCTACCAGCACTCAGAATGAGCATTTAGAAAAACTGGCTCTGATCCTTTGCTAAACACACTTTTTCATTATGTCCCCATCCTGTTTTAAGCAGAATGCAGTTTTTAAGTGGAGAGCCCATATTTCTCACTCTCCCTGCACTCAGAATGAGCGTTTAAGAAAACTGACTCTGATCCTTTTCTAAAAGCACTTTTTCATTAGGCACACAGCCAGTTTTACACAAAATGCAGTTTTTAAGTGGAAAGCCCATGTTTCTCACTCTCCCAGCACTCAGAATGAGCATTTAAGAAAACTGACTCTGATCCTTTGCTAAAAGCACTTTTTCATCATGCACACAGCCAGTTTTACACAAAATGCAGTTTTCAGTTCAAAGCCCTTGTTTCTCACTCTCCCAGCACTCAAAAAGAGCATTTGAAAAACTGGCTCTTATCCTTTGCTAAACACACTTTTTCATTATGTTCCCATCCTGTTTTAAGCAGAATGCAGTTTTTAAGTGGAGAGCCCATATTTCTTACTCTCCCAGCACTCAGAATGAGCGTTTAAGAAAACTGACTCTGATCCTTTTCTAAAAGCACTTTTTCATTAGGCACACAGCCAGTTTTACACAAAGTGCAGTTTTTAAGTGGAAAGCCCATGTTTCTCACTCTCCCAGTATTCAGAACGAGCATTTAAGAAAACTGACTCTGATCCTTTATTTAACACACTTTTTTAATATGAACACAGCCAGTTTGACACAAAATGCAGCTTTCAGTTGAAAGCCCTTTTGTTTCTCACTCTCCCAGCACTCAGAATGAGCATTTAAGAAAACTGACTCTGATCCTTTGCTAAAAGCACTTTTTCATTATGCACACAGCCAGTTTTTCACAAAATGCAGTTTTCAGATCAAAGCCCTTTTGTTTCTCACTCTCCCAGCACTCAGAATGAGCGTTTAAGAAGACTGACTCTGATCCTTTGCTAAAAGCAATTTTTCATTATAAACATTGCCAGTTTTACACAAAATGCAGTTTTCAGTTCAAAGCCCTTGTTTCTCACTCTCCCGGCACTCAAAAAGAGCATTTGAAAAACTGGCTCTTATCCTTTGCTAAACACACTTTTTCATTATGTTCCCATCCTGTTTTAAGCAGAATGCAGTTTTCAGTTTAAAGCCATTGTTTCTCACTCTCCCAGCACTCAGAATGAGCGTTTAAGAAAACTGACTCTGATCCTTTTCTAAAAGCACTTTTTCATTAGGCACACAGCCAGTTTTACACAAAATGCAGTTTTTAAGTGGAAAGCCCATGTTTCTCACTCTCCCAGCACTCAGAATGAGCATTTAAGAAAACTGACTCTGATCCTTTGCTAAAAGCACTTTTTCATAATGCACACAGCCAGTTTTTCACAAAATGAAGTTTTATGTTGAGAGCCCATGTTCCTCACTCTCCCAGCACTCAGAATGAGCATTTAAGAAAACTGACTCTGATCCTTTATTTAACACACTTTTTTAATATGCACACAGCCAGTTTTACATAGAATGCAGTTTTCAGTTTAAAGCCCTTGTTCCCTATCAAAAGCTACACTCGATGCTGCGTTTCAAACGCTATGGGAGAACAGTCTTTGTTCGACCGGTTGTGAAGCACGTGTGTCAAACACGCCAAAAATTATTTTGGCTTTAAATAACCTCGGCAGGTGACGTGGCTAATTACACCCGCACCTGCCGGTTATAAATACGCGTGAATGCGGACGCGTCATCAGGTTCTTTTGTCTTCAAGGACCGCTTTGTGTGTGTGTGTGTGTGTGTGTGTGTGTGTGTGTGTGTGTGTGTGTGTGTGTGTGTGTGTGTGTGTGTGTGTGTGTGTGTGTGTGTGTGCGCGCGCGCGCGCGTGCGTGCGTGCGTGCGTGAGAGGGAGAAGTCTCCTTCTTTGTTGTGAACGAACGCAAACAAACAAATAAATTAACAAGATATTTCCTACATTCTTAGACTAGTGACCAAGCACTCTCTGAGTTTCTTAGCCTAGTTTAAGAATAAAGAAATATAAAACAAACCATGACTGACTCGGATCGGAGATGTGTTCCTCCCTGTGAGAGGATCCTCTCCGATTTCGATAAGCATGAGTTTTGCTTTGAATGCTTGGGGGCTGACCATGCCGCCCAGGGACTTGAGGGAGAGTGTGAACTCTGTGATGTTTTTGAATTCAGAGTTCTGCGTGCTCGGCTCGCGTTTTTTAAGCGAGACCGAGCCACCTCTTCCTCATCCTGGGGCTCGCGGTTTGAGCTTGCTGAGGCACGAGAGACGGATCCGTCCGCTTCTCCCGTGCATTCGCCAAACCGCGACGTCCTCGCGTCCGCTTCTGGAGCGTGCCTCGGCACTTCTTCTGAGCCGGCGGAGGACGGGGCTTCCCTTGTTTCTGCGGGGTTAGATAGCACCGCCTCCGATCGTTCCTCTCGCGATTCTAAAGCGATTGAGGATCTAATCGGGGCGGTAACCAAGGCAGTCGACAGGCTCCACCTCGACTGGCCGCAGGAACAAGAGGCCCCCAAGGGTTCAAGGCTGGACGACAGATATCTGTCAGGTGGCCGGAGGGAGGAGCCCCAGAGTAGGGCTCTCCCTTTCTTTGAGGATCTCCACAGCGAGCTATCTCGCTCATGGCAGAAACCTCACTCCTCCCGTGTTTTTGTGCCATCGACGTCGATTTATTCGACCATCGTTGGTGCAAAGACACGGGGATACATGGCGATGCCAAGGGTGGAAGAGACGCTGGCTGGCTATCTCTCCCCTACGACATCGTCATCCTTGAAAAAGCCCTCTCTTCCCACCAAGCCTTGCAGAGTCACATCTGCGCTGGTGGGAAAGGCTTTTCAGGCAGCAGGTCAGGCTGGTGCTGCTCTGCACACCATGGCGGTTCTGCAGGCGTACCAGGCTGACTTGCTGGATGATGTCAGCACCGGCGGGGTTATTGACGAAGCAGCGTTTTCAGACCTACGCTGCGCCACAGATTTGTCTCTCCGTGCAACCAAGCAGACGGCCCGTGCCATCGGCCGTTCCATGGCTGCTTTGGTTACTGCGGAGAGGCACCTGTGGTTGAACCTCACGGGCATCAAGGACAGGGACAGAGCCTTCCTCCTTGATGCCCCGATCTCGCCTTCTGGACTCTTTGGGGATTCGGTTAATACCGTTGTCACCAGGTTCCGGGAGGCGAGACGACATGAGGAGGCATTCGTCAAATACCTACCCCGCCGTGCACAAGCATCTGGAGTGTCGGCCACCCACTCCGGATCAGTTCCCCAGTCCCGGCCAGGCACACAGTCTCGGGTGGGTATGGTCTACCTGAGACGTGAGGTCCTCAGGGAAAGTGTGGCGAGTCGCGCCCCCCCTCGCAGAGGCAGGGGGGCGGCCCACCGTGCCCCTCAGGCCGCATCGGGAGGTCCGGACCTGAGGCGTTTTATTTCTTCCAAGAAGAAACCCTGAGACATGTGTGGCCGGGACTGTGGGGGTGTGCCCCCCCGGGGAGGGGTGCCCACAATTCCAAGAGAAACTAGAGGCTCCTCTTCGGTACCCTCACAGGGCCGCTTTGCAATCCCCGCAGCCACAAACCTTTCGGGGATTAGCGGGCTCAAAAATGCTAGATACTCGGTTTTCTCCTGCCATATTGCAGGGCACCGGATGTCTGACATCCCCCCAACAGGACGAAGTGTTGACATTGATACCCCTTTCAGAGAATCTGGCAGCGTGGAAACTACTGCCAGGTATCTCTCCATGGGTAGAAAGGACTGTAACCAAAGGCTACAGAATTCAATTTGCACGTCGCCCTCCGCGTTTCAACGGCGTGGTCTCCACTTCCGTGCAACCGGAGCGAGTGCATCTGTTGACACAAGAATTACAAGCTCTGCTGGACAAAGGGGCCATAGAACATGTTCCCCTATTAGACAGAGAGTCAGGCTATTACAGCCGGTTTTTCCTAGTCCCCAAGAAGGATGGGGGGTTGCGTCCAATTCTAGATCTTCGCGGACTGAACCGCTACTTGAAGACACTCAAGTTCAAAATGTTGACAATCAAGATGATTGTGTCTCAAATTCAATGTCACGACTGGTTCGTGACGATCGATCTCAAAGACGCATACTTTCACATAGAGATCTTGCCACAACACAGAAGATTCCTGAGGTTCGCTTTCGGGGGCGAAGCTTACCAGTATCGGGTTCTTCCATTCGGCCTAGCCTTGTCACCCCGCACGTACACAAAATGCATGGATGCAGCTCTGGCTCCTCTGCGACTCCAGGGCATCCGCATTTTGAATTACATAGACGACTGGCTGATTTTAGCACAGTCTCGAGAGCTAGCGCTTCGACATCGGGATGTCGTCCTAGCTCATCTCAAAGCTCTAGGGTTGAGACTCAACGTCAAAAAGAGCGTTCTGTCCCCTACGCAAAATACAACGTATCTCGGGGTCATCTGGGACTCGATCGAAATGCAGGCACAACTGTCTCCGGCACGTGTCGAGTCCGTACAAAACACCCTGAGGAGCATCAGGTTAGGCCAGAAAGTGACAAATCAGTACTTTCAGAGAGTTCTAGGTCTCATGGCGGCGGCTTCCACAGTGATACCTCTGGGGCTCCTGCATATGAGACCGTTTCAGTTGTGGCTCAGAGCCAGGGGGTTTCATCCAAGGGCCAACCCCCAGAGGCATATAAGGGTGACGCGCCAGGGGCTTCGCACCCTTTCTATGTGGTTCAGACCTCGGCTTCTGACTTTAGGTCCCACTCTCGGTCCGTGTTGTCGTCGCAAGATGCTAACGACAGACGCATCCCTCACGGGTTGGGGTGCGGTCTTAAATGGCCGTCCAGCCCAAGGGATCTGGAGAGGTCATCTTCTCGATTGGCACATCAATTGCCTCGAAATGATGGCTGTATTTCAGGCCCTGAAATACTTCCTCCGGCAGTTGCGAGGCTACCATGTCCTAGTGCGGGTGGACAACACTTCAGTAGTCTCGTACATAAATCACCAGGGCGGACTGCGGTCACGCCACCTGAACAAATTGGCCCAGCAGATTCTGCCCTGGGCAGAGGGCAAATTTCTGTCCCTCAGAGCAATTCACATCCCGGGGCATATGAATGTGGGAGCAGACTTGCTGTCCAGACAAGCTCTGACAAACGGGGAATGGAAACTCCACCCCGAAGTAGTCAAACAAATCTGGGAAAGATTTTACGAAGCAGAAGTGGACCTCTTTGCTACACAGGAGACAGCACAATGTCCCCTCTACTTCTCTCTGACTCATCCAGCTCCCCTGGGTCTGGACGCGATGGCCCATACGTGGCCCAGACTGCGTCTTTACGCATTTCCTCCGACAGCTCTGCTCCCAGGAGTCCTGGCGAAGGTCCGTCAACAGGGGTCTCGCCTCTTATTGATAGCTCCCCATTGGCCAACCAGAATCTGGTTCTCGGACCTAGTATCCCTCCTAGACGGCTCTCCTTGGGCGATCCCAGTCAGGAGAGATCTTTTATCTCAGGCACAGGGGACAGTGTTTCATCCTCGTCCCGAGCTCTGGAACCTCCATGTCTGGCCCCTGAAGGGCACCAGCTGAGAGGCACTGGGCTCCCGCCTGATGTAGTGGAGACTATTCTAAGTGCTAGGGCTCCCTCCACTAGAAGGTGCTACGCCCTTAGATGGAGCGTTTTTGAGAGATGGTGCCTTGCGCACCATGCAGACCCAATTCACTGTCAGATAGTTTCAGTGTTGGAATTTCTGCAAGAGAAACTGTCCTCAGGGATAAGCCCTGGTACTCTCAGGGTTTACGTGGCCGCCATTTCGGCCTGCCACACCCTGATTGAAGGGGTTACTGTGGGAAAGCACCCTTTAGTTGTCCGCTTTATTCGAGGAGCGAGGCGACTGATGCCTCCTTCTAGAAGGACAGTCCCTCCATGGGACTTAGCGACAGTGCTCGAGGGTCTAGTTAGCGCCCCCTTCGAACCTATGGAATCAGCGCCTGTCAGGCTTCTGAGCTTTAAAATGGTTTTTCTAATGGCAATCACCTCTCTTAAGAGAATCGGAGATTTGCAGGCGCTCTCGACCTCGCCGTCCTGTTTAAATTTTGCCCCTGGGATGGTCAAAGCTATTCTGCATCCTCACCCGAGTTATCTTCCTAAAGTTCCGTTCTCCACCGTGCATCCGGTTATTCTTGAGGCCTTTTGCCCTCCTCCGTTCACGACGTCGGAGCAGGAAAGATTACACCTACTGTGTCCAGTACGTGCTCTTCAGACTTACGTCCACCGCACAAGCCAGTGGCGTAAATCAGAGCAACTTTTTATATGCTATGGGGGCCGCAACAAAGGGGCGGCTGCTACCAAGCAAACAATGTCACATTGGGTGAGGGATGCTATTGCTCTGGCCTATGAGGCGCGCGGTCAAGCTTCACCTCTAGGAGTCAGAGCTCATTCCACAAGGGGGCTTTCTTCTTCTATTGCCTTAGCAAGAGGAGTCCCCTTGCAGCAAGTGTGTGATGCGGCGGGCTGGTCCTCTCCGCACACATTTGTTAGATTTTATAGTCTGGATGTCCATGCCACTCCCGGCTCACGTGTCCTGGAGTCTACATCCCAGAGTCGTGCCTGAGTCCTCCTCTCGGATTGTGCACACACGTCACACAACCTTGGGGGGTCCAGACACTTCCAGTGCGGCGGCGTTGGTATTCTCGTTCCCATAGCGTTTGAAACGCAGCATCGAGTGTAGCTTTTGATAGGGAACTTCTCGGGTTACTTGGCTGTAACCCTGTTCCCTGAAAAAGCGGGAACGAGATGCTGCGCCTCAATGCCGCACTGTAGGCGTGCCCGGACGTCCTTTCAGACAAAGTTGGAACCTGATGACGTGTCCGCATTCACGCGAATTTATAACCGGCAGGTGCGGGTGTAATTAGCCACGTCACCTGCCGAGGTTATTTAAAGCCAAAATAATTTTTGGCGTGTTTGACACACGTACTTCACAACCGGTCGAACAAAGACTGTTCTCCCATAGCGTTTGAAACGCAGCATCTCGTTCCCGCTTTTTCAGGGAACAGGGTTACAGCCAAGTAACCCGAGAAGTTTCTTACTCTCCCAGCACTTAGGATGAGCGTTTAAGAAAACTGTCTCTGATCCTTTGCTAAACATACTTTTTCATTATGTCCCCATCCTGTTTTAAGCAGAATGCAGTTTTTAAGTGGAGAGCCCATGTTTCTCACTCTCCCAGCACTCAGAATGAGCGTTTAAGAAAACAACTCTGATCCATTGCTAAAAGCAATTTTTCATTATGCACACAGCCAGTTTTACACAAAATGCAGTTTTCAGTTCAAAGCCCTTGTTTCTCACTCTCCCAGCACTCAGAATGAGCATTTAGAAAAACTGGCTCTGATCCTTTGCTAAACACACTTTTTCATTAGGCACACAACCAGTTTTACACAAAGTGCAGTTTTTAAGTGGAAAGCCCATGTTTCTCACTCTCCCAGCATTCAGAACGAGCATTTAAGAAAACTGACTGTGATCCTTTGCTAAAAGCACTTTTTCATTATGCACACAGCCAGTTTTTCACAAAATGCAGTTTTCAGTTCAAAGCCCTTTTGTTTCTCACTCTCCCAGCACTCAGAATGAGCATTTAGAAAAACTTGCTCTGATCCTTTGCTAAACACACTTTTTCATTATGTCCCCATCTTGTTTTAAGCAGAATGCAGTTTTTAAGTGGAGAGCCCATATTTCTCACTCTCCCAGCACTCAGAATGAGCGTTTAAGAAAACTGACTCTGATCCTTTTCTAAAAGCACTTTTTCATTAGGCACACAGCCAGTTTTTTCACAAAATGCAGTTTTTAAGTGGAAAGCCCATGTTTCTCACTCTCCCAGCACTCAGAATGAGCGTTTAAGAAAACTGACTCTGATCCTTTGCTAAAAGCACTTTTTCATCATGCACATAGCCAGTTTTACACAAAATGCAGTTTTCAGTTCAAAGCCCTTGTGTCTCACTCTACCAGCACTCAGAATGAGCATTTAGAAAAACTGGCTCTGATCCTTTGCTAAACACACTTTTTCATTATGTCCCCATCCTGTTTTAAGCAGAATGCAGTTTTTAAGTGGAGAGCCCATATTTCTCACTCTCCCTGCACTCAGAATGAGCGTTTAAGAAAACTGACTCTGATCCTTTTCTAAAAGCACTTTTTCATTAGGCACACAGCCAGTTTTACACAAAATGCAGTTTTTAAGTGGAAAGCCCATGTTTCTCACTCTCCCAGCACTCAGAATGAGCATTTAAGAAAACTGACTCTGATCCTTTGCTAAAAGCACTTTTTCATTATGCACACAGTCAGTTTTTCACAAAATGCAGTTTTCAGTTCAAAGCCCTTTTGTTTCTCACTCTCCCAGCACTCAGAATGAGCGTTGAAGAAAACTGTCTCTGATCCTTTGCTAAAAGCACCGTTTCATTTGGCACAAAGCCAGTTTTAGACAAAATGCAGTTTTTAAGTGGAGAGCCCATGTTTCTCACTCTCCCAGCACTCAGAATGAGCGTTTAAGAAAACAACTCTGATCCATTGCTAAAAGCAATTTTTCATTATGCACACAGCCAGTTTTACACAAAATGCAGTTTTCAGTTCAAAGCCCTTTTGTTTCTCACTCTCCCAGCACTCAGAATGAGCATTTAGAAAAACTTGCTCTGATCCTTTGCTAAACACACTATTTCATTATGTCCCCATCTTGTTTTAAGCAGAATGCAGTTTTTAAGTGGAGAGCCGATATTTCTCACTCTCCCAGCACTCAGAATGAGTGTTTAAGAAAACAAACTCTGATCCATTGCTGAGCACACTTTTTCATTATGCACACAGCCAGTTTTACACAAAATGCAGATTTTAAGTGGAGAGCCCATATTTCTCACTCTCCCAGCACTCAGAATGAGCGTTTAAGAAAACTGACTCTGATCCTTTGCTAAAAGCAATTTTTCATTATAAACATTGCCAGTTTTACACAAAATGCAGTTTTCAGTTCAAAGCCCTTGTTTCTCACTCTCCCAGCACTCAAAAAGAGCATTTAGAAAAACTGGCTCTTATCCTTTGCTAAACACACTTTTTCATTATGTTCCCATCCTGTTTTAAGCAGAATGCAGTTTTTAAGTGGAGAGCCCATATTTCTCACTCTCCCAGCACTCAGAATGAGCGTTTAAGAAAACTGACTCTGATCCTTTTCTAAAAGCACTTTTTCATTAGGCACACAGCCAGTTTTACAAAGTGCAGTTTTTAAGTGGAAAGCCCATGTTTCTCACTCTCACAGCATTCAGAACGAGCGTTTAAGAAAACTGACTCTGATCCTTTGCTAAAAGTAATTTTTCATTATAAACATTGCCAGTTTTACACAAAATGCAGTTTTCAGTTCAAAGCCCTTGTTTCTCACTCTCCCAGCACTCAGAATGAGCGTTTAAGAAAACTGACTCTGATCCTTTTCTAAAAGCACTTTTTCATTAGGCACACAGCCAGTTTTACACAAAATGCAGTTTTTAAGTGGAAAGCCCATGTTTCTCACTCTCCCAGCACTCAGAATGAGCATTTAAGAAAACTGACTCTGATCCTTTGCTAAAGGCACTTTTTCATTATGCACACTGCCAGTTTTTCACAAAATGCAGTTTTATGTTGAGAGCCCATGTTCCTCACTCTCCCAGCACTCAGAATGAGCATTTAAGAAAACTGACTCTGATCCTTTATTTAACACACTTTTTTAATATGCACACAGCCAGTTTTACATAGAATGCAGTTTTCAGTTTAAAGCCCTTGTTTCTTACTCTCCCAGCACTCAGGATGAGCGTTTAAGAAAACTGTCTCTGATCCTTTGCTAAACATACTTTTTCATTATGTCCCCATCCTGTTTTAAGCAGAATGCAGTTTTTTAGTGGAGAGCCCATGTTTCTCACTCTCCCAGCACTCAGAATGAGCATTTAAGAAAACAACTCTGATCCATTGCTAAAAGCAATTTTTCATTATGCACTCAGCCAGTTTTACACAAAATGCAGTTTTCAGTTCAAAGCCCTTGTTTCTCACTCTCCCAGCACTTAGAATGAGCATTTAGAAAAACTGGCTCTTATCCTTTGCTAAACACACTTTTTCATTATGTCCCCATCCTGTTTTAAGCAGAATGCAGTTTTTAAGTGGAGAGCCCATATTTCTCACTCTCCCTGCACTCAGAATGAGCGTTTAAGAAAACTGACTCTGATCCTTTATTTAACACACTTTTTTAATATGCACACAGCCAGTTTTACACATAATGCAGTTTTTAAGTGGAGAGCCCATGTTTCTCACTCTCCTAGCACTCAGAATGAGCATTTAAGAAAACTGACTCTGATCCTTTATTTAACACACTTTTTTAATATGCACACAGCCAGTTTTACATAGAATGCAGTTTTCAGTTTAAAGCCCTTGTTTCTTACTCTCCCAGCACTCAGGATGAGCGTTTAAGAAAACTGTCTCTGATCCTTTGCTAAACACACTTTTTCATTATGTCCCCATCCTGTTTTAAGCAGAATGCAGTTTTTAAGTGGAGAGCCCATGTTTCTCACTCTCCCAGCACTCAGAATGAGCGTTTAAGAAAACAAACTCTGATCCATTGCTGAGCACACTTTTTCATTATGCACACAGCCAGTTTTACACAAAATGCAGTTTTTAAGTGGAGAGCCCATATTTCTCACTCTCCCAGCACTCAGAATGAGCGTTTAAGAAAACTGACTCTGATCCTTTCTAAAAGCAATTTTTCATTATAAACATTGCCAGTTTTACACAAAATGCAGTTTTCAGTTCAAAGCCCTTGTCTCTCACTCTACCAGCACTCAGAATGAGCATTTAGAAAAACTGGCTCTGATCCTTTGCTAAACACACTTTTTCATTATGTCCCCATCCTGTTTTTAGCAGAATGCAGTTTTTAAGTGGAGAGCCCATATTTCTCACTCTCCCTGCACTCAGAATGAGCGTTTAAGAAAATTGACTCTGATCCTTTTCTAAAAGCACTTTTTCATTAGGCACACAGCCAGTTTTACACAAAATGCAGTTTTTAAGTGGAAAGCCCATGTTTCTCACTCTCCCAGCACTCAGAATGAGCATTTAAGAAAACTGACTCTGATCCTTTGCTAAAAGCTCTTTTTCATTATGCACACAGCCAGTTTTTCACAAAATGCAGTTTTCAGTTCAAAGCCCTTTTGTTTCTCACTCTCCCAGCACTCAGAATGAGCGTTGAAGAAAACTGTCTCTGATCCTTTGCTAAAAGCACCTTTTCATTTGGCACAAAGCCAGTTTTAGACAAAATGCAGTTTTTAAGTGGAGAGCCCATGTTTCTCACTCTCCCAGCACTCAGAATGAGCGTTTAAGAAAACTGACTCTGATCCATTGCTAAAAGCACATTTTCATTATGCGCACAGCCAGTTTTACACATAATGCAGTTTTCAGTCCAAAGCCCTTTTGTTTCTCACTCTCCCAGCACTCAGAATGAGCGTTGAAGAAAACTGTCTCTGATCCTTTGCTAAAAGCACCTTTTCATTTGGCACAAAGCCAGTTTTAGACAAAATGCAGTTTTTAAGTGGAGAGCCCATGTTTCTCACTCTCCCAGCACTCAGAATGAGCGTTTAAGAAAACTGACTCTGATCCATTGCTAAAAGCACATTTTCATTATGCGCACAGCCAGTTTTACACATAATGCAGTTTTCAGTCCAAAGCCCTTGTTTCTCACGCTCCCAGCACTCACAATGCACATTTAAGAAAACTGACTCTGATCCTTTATTTAACGCACTTTTTTAATATGCACACAGCCAGTTTTACATAGAATGCAGTTTTCAGTTTAAAGCCCATGTTTCTCACTCTCCCAGCACTCAGAATGAGCGTTTAAGAAAACTGACTCTGATCCATTGCTAAAAGCACATTTTCATTATGCGCACAGCCAGTTTTACACATAATGCAGTTTTCAGTCCAAAGCCCTTGTTTCTCACGCTCCCAGCACTCACAATGCACATTTAAGAAAACTGACTCTGATCCTTTATTTAACGCACTTTTTTAATATGCACACAGCCAGTTTTACATAGAATGCAGTTTTCAGTTTAAAGCCCTTGTTTCTTACTCTCCCAGCACTCAGGATGAGCGTTTAAGAAAACTGTCTCTGATCCTTTGCTAAACACACTTTTTCATTATGTCCCCATCCTGTTTTAAGCAGAATGCAGTTTTTAAGTGGAGAGCCCATGTTTCTCACTCTCCCAGCACTCAGAATGAGCGTTTAAGAAAACAAACTCTGATCCATTGCTGAGCACACTTTTTCATTATGCACACAGCCAGTTTTACACAAAATGCAGTTTTTAAGTGGAGAGCCCATATTTCTCACTCTCCCAGCACTCAGAATGAGCGTTTAAGAAAACTGACTCTGATCCTTTTCTAAAAGCACTTTTTCATTTGGCACACAGCCAGTTTTACACAAAATGCAGTTTTTAAGTGGAAAGCCCATGTTTCTCACTCTCCCAGCACTCAGAATGAGCATTTAAGAAAACTGACTCTGATCCTTTGCTAAAAGCACTTTTTCATTATGCACACAGCCAGTTTTTCACAAAATGCAGTTTTATGTTGAGAGCCCATGTTCCTCACTCTCCCAGCACTCAGAATGAGCATTTAAGAAAACTGACTCTGATCCTTTGCTAAAAGACCTTTTTTATTATGCACACAGCCAGTTTTACACATAATGCAGTTTTTAAGTGGAGAGCCCATGTTTCTCACTCTCCTAGCACTCAGAATGAGCATTTAAGAAAACTGACTCTGATTCTTTATTTAACACACTTTTTTAATATGCACACAGCCAGTTTTACATAGAATGCAGTTTTCAGTTTAAAGCCCTTGTTTCTTACTCTCCCAGCACTCAGGATGAGCGTTTAAGAAAACTGTCTCTGATCCTTTGCTAAACACACTTTTTCATTATGTCCCCATCCTGTTTTAACCAGAATGCAGTTTTTAAGTGGAGAGCCCATGTTTCTCACTCTCCCAGCACTCAGAATGAGCGTTTAAGAAAACAAACTCTGATCCATTGCTGAGCACACTTTTTCATTATGCACACAGCCAGTTTTACACAAAATGCAGTTTTTAAGTGGAGAGCCCATATTTCTCACTCTCCCAGCACTCAGAATGAGCGTTTAAGAAAACTGACTCTGATCCTTTGCTAAAAGCAATTTTTCATTATAAACATTGCCAGTTTTACACAAAATGCAGTTTTCAGTTCAAAGCCCTTGTTTCTCACTCTCCCAGCACTCAAAATGAGCATTTAAGAAAACAAACTCTTATCCATTGCTAAAAGCAATTTTTCATTATAAACATTGCCAGTTTTACACAAAATGCAGTTTTCAGTTCAAAGCCCTTGTTTCTCACTCTCCCAGCACTCAGAATGAGCATTTAGAAAAACTGGCTCTTATCCTTTGCTAAACACACTTTTTCATTAGGCACACAGCCAGTTTTACACAAAGTGCAGTTTTTAAGTGGAAAGCCCATGTTTCTCACTCTCCCAGCATTATAACGAGCATTTAAGAAAACGGACTCTGATCCTTTGCTAAAAGCACTTTTTCATTATGCACACAGCCAGTTTTTCACAAAATGCAGTTTTCAGTTCAAAGCCCTTTTGTTTCTCACTCTCCCAGCACTCAGAATGAGCGTTTAAGAAAACTGACTCTGATCCTTTGCTAAAAGCAATTTTTCATTATAAACATTGCCAGTTTTACACAAAATGCAGTTTTCAGTTCAAAGCCCTTGTTTCTCACTCTCCCAGCACTCAAAAAGAGCATTTGAAAAACTGGCTCTTATCCTTTGCTAAACACACTTTTTCATTATGTTCCCATCCTGTTTTAAGCAGAATGCAGTTTTTAAGTGGAGAGCCCATATTTCTCACTCTCCCTGCACTCAGAATGAGCGTTTAAGAAAACTGACTCTGATCCTTTTCTAAAAGCACTTTTTCATTAGGCACACAGCCAGTTTTACACAAAATGCAGTTTTTAAGTGGAGAGCCCATATTTCTCACTCTCCCAGCACTCAGAATGAGCGTTTAAGAAAACTGACTCTGATCCTTTGCTAAAAGCAATTTTTCATTATAAACATTGCCAGTTTTACACAAAATGCAGTTTTCAGTTCAAAGCCCTTGTTTCTCACTCTCCCAGCACTCAAAATGAGCATTTAAGAAAACAAACTCTTATCCATTGCTAAAAGCAATTTTTCATTATAAACATTGCCAGTTTTACACAAAATGCAGTTTTCAGTTCAAAGCCCTTGTTTCTCACTCTCCCAGCACTCAGAATGAGCATTTAGAAAAACTGGCTCTTATCCTTTGCTAAACACACTTTTTCATTAGGCACACAGCCAGTTTTACACAAAGTGCAGTTTTTAAGTGGAAAGCCCATGTTTCTCACTCTCCCAGCATTATAACGAGCATTTAAGAAAACGGACTCTGATCCTTTGCTAAAAGCACTTTTTCATTATGCACACAGCCAGTTTTTCACAAAATGCAGTTTTCAGTTCAAAGCCCTTGTTTCTCACTCTCCCAGCACTCAAAAAGAGCATTTGAAAAACTGGCTCTTATCCTTTGCTAAATACACTTTTCCATTATGTTCCCATCCTGTTTTATGCAGAATGCAGTTTTTAAGTGGAGAGCCCATATTTCTCACTCTCCCAGCACTCAGAATGAGCGTTTAAGAAAACTGACTCTGATCCTTTTCTAAAAGCACTTTTTCATTAGGCACACAGCCAGTTTTACACAAAGTGCAGTTTTTAATTGGAAAGCCCATGTTTCTCACTCTCCCAGTATTCAAAATGAGCATTTAAGAAAACAAACTCTTATCCTTTATTTAACACACTTTTTTAATATGCACACAGCCAGTTTGACACAACATGCAGTTCTCAGTTCAAAGCCCTTTTGTTTCTCACTCTCCCAGCACTCAGAATGAACATTCAAGAAAACTGACTCTGATCCTTTGCTAAAAGAGCTTTTTCATTATGCACACAGCCAGTTTTTCACAAAATGCAGTTTTCCGTTGAGAGCCCATGTTCCTCACTCTCCCAGCACTCAGAATGAGCATTTAAGAAAACTGACTCTGATCCTTTGCTAAAAGACCTTTTTTATTATGCACACAGCCAGTTTTACACATAATGCAGTTTTTAAGTGGAGAGCCCATGTTTCTCACTCTCCTAGCACTCAGAATGAGCATTTAAGAAAACTGACTCTGATTCTTTATTTAACACACTTTTTTAATATGCACACAGCCAGTTTTACATAGAATGCAGTTTTCAGTTTAAAGCCCTTGTTTCTTACTCTCCCAGCACTCAGGATGAGCGTTTAAGAAAACTGTCTCTGATCCTTTGCTAAACACACTTTTTCATTATGTCCCCATCCTGTTTTAACCAGAATGCAGTTTTTAAGTGGAGAGCCCATGTTTCTCACTCTCCCAGCACTCAGAATGAGCGTTTAAGAAAACAAACTCTGATCCATTGCTGAGCACACTTTTTCATTATGCACACAGCCAGTTTTACACAAAATGCATTTTTTAAGTGGAGAGCCCATATTTCTCACTCTCCCAGCACTCAGAATGAGCGTTTAAGAAAACTGACTCTGATCCTTTGCTAAAAGCAATTTTTCATTATAAATATTGCCAGTTTTACACAAAATGCAGTTTTCAGTTCAAAGCCCTTGTTTCTCACTCTCCCAGCACTCAAAATGAGCATTTAAGAAAACAAACTCTTATCCATTGCTAAAAGCAATTTTTCATTATAAACATTGCCAGTTTTACACAAAATGCAGTTTTCAGTTCAAAGCCCTTGTTTCTCACTCTCCCAGCACTCAGAATGAGCATTTAGAAAAACTGGCTCTTATCCTTTGCTAAACACACTTTTTCATTAGGCACACAGCCAGTTTTACACAAAGTGCAGTTTTTAAGTGGAAAGCCCATGTTTCTCACTCTCCCAGCATTATAACGAGCATTTAAGAAAACGGACTCTGATCCTTTGCTAAAAGCACTTTTTCATTATGCACACAGCCAGTTTTTCACAAAATGCAGTTTTCAGTTCAAAGCCCTTTTGTTTCTCACTCTCCCAGCACTCAGAATGAGCGTTTAAGAAAACTGACTCTGATCCTTTGCTAAAAGCAATTTTTCATTATAAACATTGCCAGTTTTACACAAAATGCAGTTTTCAGTTCAAAGCCCTTGTTTCTCACTCTCCCAGCACTCAAAAAGAGCATTTGAAAAACTGGCTCTTATCCTTTGCTAAACACACTTTTTCATTATGTTCCCATCCTGTTTTAAGCAGAATGCAGTTTTTAAGTGGAGAGCCCATATTTCTCACTCTCCCTGCACTCAGAATGAGCGTTTAAGAAAACTGACTCTGATCCTTTTCTAAAAGCACTTTTTCATTAGGCACACAGCCAGTTTTACACAAAATGCAGTTTTTAAGTGGAGAGCCCATATTTCTCACTCTCCCAGCACTCAGAATGAGCGTTTAAGAAAACTGACTCTGATCCTTTGCTAAAAGCAATTTTTCATTATAAACATTGCCAGTTTTACACAAAATGCAGTTTTCAGTTCAAAGCCCTTGTTTCTCACTCTCCCAGCACTCAAAATGAGCATTTAAGAAAACAAACTCTTATCCATTGCTAAAAGCAATTTTTCATTATAAACATTGCCAGTTTTACACAAAATGCAGTTTTCAGTTCAAAGCCCTTGTTTCTCACTCTCCCAGCACTCAGAATGAGCATTTAGAAAAACTGGCTCTTATCCTTTGCTAAACACACTTTTTCATTAGGCACACAGCCAGTTTTACACAAAGTGCAGTTTTTAAGTGGAAAGCCCATGTTTCTCACTCTCCCAGCATTATAACGAGCATTTAAGAAAACGGACTCTGATCCTTTGCTAAAAGCACTTTTTCATTATGCACACAGCCAGTTTTTCACAAAATGCAGTTTTCAGTTCAAAGCCCTTGTTTCTCACTCTCCCAGCACTCAAAAAGAGCATTTGAAAAACTGGCTCTTATCCTTTGCTAAATACACTTTTCCATTATGTTCCCATCCTGTTTTATGCAGAATGCAGTTTTTAAGTGGAGAGCCCATATTTCTCACTCTCCCAGCACTCAGAATGAGCGTTTAAGAAAACTGACTCTGATCCTTTTCTAAAAGCACTTTTTCATTAGGCACACAGCCAGTTTTACACAAAGTGCAGTTTTTAATTGGAAAGCCCATGTTTCTCACTCTCCCAGTATTCAAAATGAGCATTTAAGAAAACAAACTCTTATCCTTTATTTAACACACTTTTTTAATATGCACACAGCCAGTTTGACACAACATGCAGTTCTCAGTTCAAAGCCCTTTTGTTTCTCACTCTCCCAGCACTCAGAATGAACATTCAAGAAAACTGACTCTGATCCTTTGCTAAAAGAGCTTTTTCATTATGCACACAGCCAGTTTTTCACAAAATGCAGTTTTCCGTTGAGAGCCCATCTTTCTCACTCTCCCACCACTCAGAATGAGCGTTTAAGAAAAGTGACTCTGATCCTTTGCTAAAAGCACTTTTTTATTATGCACACAGCCAGTTTTACACATAATGCAGTTTTTAAGTGGAGAGCCCATGTTTCTCACTCTCCTAGCACTCAGAATGAGCATTTAAGAAAACTGACTCTGATCCTTTATTTAACACACTTTTTTAATATGCACACAGCCAGTTTTACATAGAATGCAGTTTTCAGTTTAAAGCCCTTGTTTCTTACTCTCCCAGCACTCAGGATGAGCGTTTAAGAAAACTGTCTCTGATCCTTTGCTAAACACACTTTTTCATTATGTCCCCATCCTGTTTTAAGCAGAATGCAGTTTTTAAGTGGAGAGCCCATGTTTCTCACTCTCCCAGCACTCAGAATGAGCATTTAAGAAAACAACTCTGATCCATTGCTAAAAGCAATTTTTCATTATGCACTCAGCCAGTTTTACACAAAATGCAGTTTTCAGTTCAAAGCCCTTGTTTCTCACTCTCCCAGCACTTAGAATGAGCATTTAGAAAAACTGGCTCTTATCCTTTGCTAAACACACTTTTTCATTATGTCCCCATCCTGTTTTAAGCAGAATGCAGTTTTTAAGTGGAGAGCCCATATTTCTCACTCTCCCTGCACTCAGAATGAGCGTTTAAGAAAACTGACTCTGATCCTTTATTTAACACACTTTTTTAATATGCACACAGCCAGTTTTACACATAATGCAGTTTTTAAGTGGAGAGCCCATGTTTCTCACTCTCCTAGCACTCAGAATGAGCATTTAAGAAAACTGACTCTGATCCTTTATTTAACACACTTTTTTAATATGCACACAGCCAGTTTTACATAGAATGCAGTTTTCAGTTTAAAGCCCTTGTTTCTTACTCTCCCAGCACTCAGGATGAGCGTTTAAGAAAACTGTCTCTGATCCTTTGCTAAACACACTTTTTCATTATGTCCCCATCCTGTTTTAAGCAGAATGCAGTTTTTAAGTGGAGAGCCCATGTTTCTCACTCTCCCAGCACTCAGAATGAGCGTTTAAGAAAACAAACTCTGATCCATTGCTGAGCACACTTTTTCATTATGCACACAGCCAGTTTTACACAAAATGCAGTTTTTAAGTGGAGAGCCCATATTTCTCACTCTCCCAGCACTCAGAATGAGCGTTTAAGAAAACTGACTCTGATCCTTTCTAAAAGCAATTTTTCATTATAAACATTGCCAGTTTTACACAAAATGCAGTTTTCAGTTCAAAGCCCTTGTCTCTCACTCTACCAGCACTCAGAATGAGCATTTAGAAAAACTGGCTCTGATCCTTTGCTAAACACACTTTTTCATTATGTCCCCATCCTGTTTTTAGCAGAATGCAGTTTTTAAGTGGAGAGCCCATATTTCTCACTCTCCCTGCACTCAGAATGAGCGTTTAAGAAAATTGACTCTGATCCTTTTCTAAAAGCACTTTTTCATTAGGCACACAGCCAGTTTTACACAAAATGCAGTTTTTAAGTGGAAAGCCCATGTTTCTCACTCTCCCAGCACTCAGAATGAGCATTTAAGAAAACTGACTCTGATCCTTTGCTAAAAGCTCTTTTTCATTATGCACACAGCCAGTTTTTCACAAAATGCAGTTTTCAGTTCAAAGCCCTTTTGTTTCTCACTCTCCCAGCACTCAGAATGAGCGTTGAAGAAAACTGTCTCTGATCCTTTGCTAAAAGCACCTTTTCATTTGGCACAAAGCCAGTTTTAGACAAAATGCAGTTTTTAAGTGGAGAGCCCATGTTTCTCACTCTCCCAGCACTCAGAATGAGCGTTTAAGAAAACTGACTCTGATCCATTGCTAAAAGCACATTTTCATTATGCGCACAGCCAGTTTTACACATAATGCAGTTTTCAGTCCAAAGCCCTTTTGTTTCTCACTCTCCCAGCACTCAGAATGAGCGTTGAAGAAAACTGTCTCTGATCCTTTGCTAAAAGCACCTTTTCATTTGGCACAAAGCCAGTTTTAGACAAAATGCAGTTTTTAAGTGGAGAGCCCATGTTTCTCACTCTCCCAGCACTCAGAATGAGCGTTTAAGAAAACTGACTCTGATCCATTGCTAAAAGCACATTTTCATTATGCGCACAGCCAGTTTTACACATAATGCAGTTTTCAGTCCAAAGCCCTTGTTTCTCACGCTCCCAGCACTCACAATGCACATTTAAGAAAACTGACTCTGATCCTTTATTTAACGCACTTTTTTAATATGCACACAGCCAGTTTTACATAGAATGCAGTTTTCAGTTTAAAGCCCATGTTTCTCACTCTCCCAGCACTCAGAATGAGCGTTTAAGAAAACTGACTCTGATCCATTGCTAAAAGCACATTTTCATTATGCGCACAGCCAGTTTTACACATAATGCAGTTTTCAGTCCAAAGCCCTTGTTTCTCACGCTCCCAGCACTCACAATGCACATTTAAGAAAACTGACTCTGATCCTTTATTTAACGCACTTTTTTAATATGCACACAGCCAGTTTTACATAGAATGCAGTTTTCAGTTTAAAGCCCTTGTTTCTTACTCTCCCAGCACTCAGGATGAGCGTTTAAGAAAACTGTCTCTGATCCTTTGCTAAACACACTTTTTCATTATGTCCCCATCCTGTTTTAAGCAGAATGCAGTTTTTAAGTGGAGAGCCCATGTTTCTCACTCTCCCAGCACTCAGAATGAGCGTTTAAGAAAACAAACTCTGATCCATTGCTGAGCACACTTTTTCATTATGCACACAGCCAGTTTTACACAAAATGCAGTTTTTAAGTGGAGAGCCCATATTTCTCACTCTCCCAGCACTCAGAATGAGCGTTTAAGAAAACTGACTCTGATCCTTTTCTAAAAGCACTTTTTCATTTGGCACACAGCCAGTTTTACACAAAATGCAGTTTTTAAGTGGAAAGCCCATGTTTCTCACTCTCCCAGCACTCAGAATGAGCATTTAAGAAAACTGACTCTGATCCTTTGCTAAAAGCACTTTTTCATTATGCACACAGCCAGTTTTTCACAAAATGCAGTTTTATGTTGAGAGCCCATGTTCCTCACTCTCCCAGCACTCAGAATGAGCATTTAAGAAAACTGACTCTGATCCTTTGCTAAAAGACCTTTTTTATTATGCACACAGCCAGTTTTACACATAATGCAGTTTTTAAGTGGAGAGCCCATGTTTCTCACTCTCCTAGCACTCAGAATGAGCATTTAAGAAAACTGACTCTGATTCTTTATTTAACACACTTTTTTAATATGCACACAGCCAGTTTTACATAGAATGCAGTTTTCAGTTTAAAGCCCTTGTTTCTTACTCTCCCAGCACTCAGGATGAGCGTTTAAGAAAACTGTCTCTGATCCTTTGCTAAACACACTTTTTCATTATGTCCCCATCCTGTTTTAACCAGAATGCAGTTTTTAAGTGGAGAGCCCATGTTTCTCACTCTCCCAGCACTCAGAATGAGCGTTTAAGAAAACAAACTCTGATCCATTGCTGAGCACACTTTTTCATTATGCACACAGCCAGTTTTACACAAAATGCAGTTTTTAAGTGGAGAGCCCATATTTCTCACTCTCCCAGCACTCAGAATGAGCGTTTAAGAAAACTGACTCTGATCCTTTGCTAAAAGCAATTTTTCATTATAAACATTGCCAGTTTTACACAAAATGCAGTTTTCAGTTCAAAGCCCTTGTTTCTCACTCTCCCAGCACTCAAAATGAGCATTTAAGAAAACAAACTCTTATCCATTGCTAAAAGCAATTTTTCATTATAAACATTGCCAGTTTTACACAAAATGCAGTTTTCAGTTCAAAGCCCTTGTTTCTCACTCTCCCAGCACTCAGAATGAGCATTTAGAAAAACTGGCTCTTATCCTTTGCTAAACACACTTTTTCATTAGGCACACAGCCAGTTTTACACAAAGTGCAGTTTTTAAGTGGAAAGCCCATGTTTCTCACTCTCCCAGCATTATAACGAGCATTTAAGAAAACGGACTCTGATCCTTTGCTAAAAGCACTTTTTCATTATGCACACAGCCAGTTTTTCACAAAATGCAGTTTTCAGTTCAAAGCCCTTTTGTTTCTCACTCTCCCAGCACTCAGAATGAGCGTTTAAGAAAACTGACTCTGATCCTTTGCTAAAAGCAATTTTTCATTATAAACATTGCCAGTTTTACACAAAATGCAGTTTTCAGTTCAAAGCCCTTGTTTCTCACTCTCCCAGCACTCAAAAAGAGCATTTGAAAAACTGGCTCTTATCCTTTGCTAAACACACTTTTTCATTATGTTCCCATCCTGTTTTAAGCAGAATGCAGTTTTTAAGTGGAGAGCCCATATTTCTCACTCTCCCTGCACTCAGAATGAGCGTTTAAGAAAACTGACTCTGATCCTTTTCTAAAAGCACTTTTTCATTAGGCACACAGCCAGTTTTACACAAAATGCAGTTTTTAAGTGGAGAGCCCATATTTCTCACTCTCCCAGCACTCAGAATGAGCGTTTAAGAAAACTGACTCTGATCCTTTGCTAAAAGCAATTTTTCATTATAAACATTGCCAGTTTTACACAAAATGCAGTTTTCAGTTCAAAGCCCTTGTTTCTCACTCTCCCAGCACTCAAAATGAGCATTTAAGAAAACAAACTCTTATCCATTGCTAAAAGCAATTTTTCATTATAAACATTGCCAGTTTTACACAAAATGCAGTTTTCAGTTCAAAGCCCTTGTTTCTCACTCTCCCAGCACTCAGAATGAGCATTTAGAAAAACTGGCTCTTATCCTTTGCTAAACACACTTTTTCATTAGGCACACAGCCAGTTTTACACAAAGTGCAGTTTTTAAGTGGAAAGCCCATGTTTCTCACTCTCCCAGCATTATAACGAGCATTTAAGAAAACGGACTCTGATCCTTTGCTAAAAGCACTTTTTCATTATGCACACAGCCAGTTTTTCACAAAATGCAGTTTTCAGTTCAAAGCCCTTGTTTCTCACTCTCCCAGCACTCAAAAAGAGCATTTGAAAAACTGGCTCTTATCCTTTGCTAAATACACTTTTCCATTATGTTCCCATCCTGTTTTATGCAGAATGCAGTTTTTAAGTGGAGAGCCCATATTTCTCACTCTCCCAGCACTCAGAATGAGCGTTTAAGAAAACTGACTCTGATCCTTTTCTAAAAGCACTTTTTCATTAGGCACACAGCCAGTTTTACACAAAGTGCAGTTTTTAATTGGAAAGCCCATGTTTCTCACTCTCCCAGTATTCAAAATGAGCATTTAAGAAAACAAACTCTTATCCTTTATTTAACACACTTTTTTAATATGCACACAGCCAGTTTGACACAACATGCAGTTCTCAGTTCAAAGCCCTTTTGTTTCTCACTCTCCCAGCACTCAGAATGAACATTCAAGAAAACTGACTCTGATCCTTTGCTAAAAGAGCTTTTTCATTATGCACACAGCCAGTTTTTCACAAAATGCAGTTTTCCGTTGAGAGCCCATGTTCCTCACTCTCCCAGCACTCAGAATGAGCATTTAAGAAAACTGACTCTGATCCTTTGCTAAAAGACCTTTTTTATTATGCACACAGCCAGTTTTACACATAATGCAGTTTTTAAGTGGAGAGCCCATGTTTCTCACTCTCCTAGCACTCAGAATGAGCATTTAAGAAAACTGACTCTGATTCTTTATTTAACACACTTTTTTAATATGCACACAGCCAGTTTTACATAGAATGCAGTTTTCAGTTTAAAGCCCTTGTTTCTTACTCTCCCAGCACTCAGGATGAGCGTTTAAGAAAACTGTCTCTGATCCTTTGCTAAACACACTTTTTCATTATGTCCCCATCCTGTTTTAACCAGAATGCAGTTTTTAAGTGGAGAGCCCATGTTTCTCACTCTCCCAGCACTCAGAATGAGCGTTTAAGAAAACAAACTCTGATCCATTGCTGAGCACACTTTTTCATTATGCACACAGCCAGTTTTACACAAAATGCATTTTTTAAGTGGAGAGCCCATATTTCTCACTCTCCCAGCACTCAGAATGAGCGTTTAAGAAAACTGACTCTGATCCTTTGCTAAAAGCAATTTTTCATTATAAATATTGCCAGTTTTACACAAAATGCAGTTTTCAGTTCAAAGCCCTTGTTTCTCACTCTCCCAGCACTCAAAATGAGCATTTAAGAAAACAAACTCTTATCCATTGCTAAAAGCAATTTTTCATTATAAACATTGCCAGTTTTACACAAAATGCAGTTTTCAGTTCAAAGCCCTTGTTTCTCACTCTCCCAGCACTCAGAATGAGCATTTAGAAAAACTGGCTCTTATCCTTTGCTAAACACACTTTTTCATTAGGCACACAGCCAGTTTTACACAAAGTGCAGTTTTTAAGTGGAAAGCCCATGTTTCTCACTCTCCCAGCATTATAACGAGCATTTAAGAAAACGGACTCTGATCCTTTGCTAAAAGCACTTTTTCATTATGCACACAGCCAGTTTTTCACAAAATGCAGTTTTCAGTTCAAAGCCCTTTTGTTTCTCACTCTCCCAGCACTCAGAATGAGCGTTTAAGAAAACTGACTCTGATCCTTTGCTAAAAGCAATTTTTCATTATAAACATTGCCAGTTTTACACAAAATGCAGTTTTCAGTTCAAAGCCCTTGTTTCTCACTCTCCCAGCACTCAAAAAGAGCATTTGAAAAACTGGCTCTTATCCTTTGCTAAACACACTTTTTCATTATGTTCCCATCCTGTTTTAAGCAGAATGCAGTTTTTAAGTGGAGAGCCCATATTTCTCACTCTCCCTGCACTCAGAATGAGCGTTTAAGAAAACTGACTCTGATCCTTTTCTAAAAGCACTTTTTCATTAGGCACACAGCCAGTTTTACACAAAATGCAGTTTTTAAGTGGAGAGCCCATATTTCTCACTCTCCCAGCACTCAGAATGAGCGTTTAAGAAAACTGACTCTGATCCTTTGCTAAAAGCAATTTTTCATTATAAACATTGCCAGTTTTACACAAAATGCAGTTTTCAGTTCAAAGCCCTTGTTTCTCACTCTCCCAGCACTCAAAATGAGCATTTAAGAAAACAAACTCTTATCCATTGCTAAAAGCAATTTTTCATTATAAACATTGCCAGTTTTACACAAAATGCAGTTTTCAGTTCAAAGCCCTTGTTTCTCACTCTCCCAGCACTCAGAATGAGCATTTAGAAAAACTGGCTCTTATCCTTTGCTAAACACACTTTTTCATTAGGCACACAGCCAGTTTTACACAAAGTGCAGTTTTTAAGTGGAAAGCCCATGTTTCTCACTCTCCCAGCATTATAACGAGCATTTAAGAAAACGGACTCTGATCCTTTGCTAAAAGCACTTTTTCATTATGCACACAGCCAGTTTTTCACAAAATGCAGTTTTCAGTTCAAAGCCCTTGTTTCTCACTCTCCCAGCACTCAAAAAGAGCATTTGAAAAACTGGCTCTTATCCTTTGCTAAATACACTTTTCCATTATGTTCCCATCCTGTTTTATGCAGAATGCAGTTTTTAAGTGGAGAGCCCATATTTCTCACTCTCCCAGCACTCAGAATGAGCGTTTAAGAAAACTGACTCTGATCCTTTTCTAAAAGCACTTTTTCATTAGGCACACAGCCAGTTTTACACAAAGTGCAGTTTTTAATTGGAAAGCCCATGTTTCTCACTCTCCCAGTATTCAAAATGAGCATTTAAGAAAACAAACTCTTATCCTTTATTTAACACACTTTTTTAATATGCACACAGCCAGTTTGACACAACATGCAGTTCTCAGTTCAAAGCCCTTTTGTTTCTCACTCTCCCAGCACTCAGAATGAACATTCAAGAAAACTGACTCTGATCCTTTGCTAAAAGAGCTTTTTCATTATGCACACAGCCAGTTTTTCACAAAATGCAGTTTTCCGTTGAGAGCCCATCTTTCTCACTCTCCCACCACTCAGAATGAGCGTTTAAGAAAAGTGACTCTGATCCTTTGCTAAAAGCACTTTTTTATTATGCACACAGCCAGTTTTACACATAATGCAGTTTTTAAGTGGAGAGCCCATGTTTCTCACTCTCCTAGCACTCAGAATGAGCATTTAAGAAAACTGACTCTGATCCTTTATTTAACACACTTTTTTAATATGCACACAGCCAGTTTTACATAGAATGCAGTTTTCAGTTTAAAGCCCTTGTTTCTTACTCTCCCAGCACTCAGGATGAGCGTTTAAGAAAACTGTCTCTGATCCTTTGCTAAACACACTTTTTCATTATGTCCCCATCCTGTTTTAAGCAGAATGCAGTTTTTAAGTGGAGAGCCCATGTTTCTCACTCTCCCAGCACTCAGAATGAGCGTTTAAGAAAACAAACTCTGATCCATTGCTGAGCACACTTTTTCATTATGCACACAGCCAGTTTTACACAAAATGCAGTTTTTAAGTGGAGAGCCCATATTTCTCACTCTCCCAGCACTCAGAATGAGCGTTTAAGAAAACTGACTCTGATCCTTTGCTAAAAGCAATTTTTCATTATAAACATTGCCAGTTTTACACAAAATGCAGTTTTCAGTTCAAAGCCCTTGTCTCTCACTCTACCAGCACTCAGAATGAGCATTTAGAAAAACTGGCTCTGATCCTTTGCTAAACACACTTTTTCATTATGTCCCCATCCTGTTTTAAGCAGAATGCAGTTTTTAAGTGGAGAGCCCATGTTTCTCACTCTCCCAGCACTCAGAATGAGCGTTTAAGAAAACAAACTCTGATCCATTGCTGAGCACACTTTTTCATTATGCACACAGCCAGTTTTACACAAAATGCAGTTTTTAAGTGGAGAGCCCATATTTCTCACTCTCCCAGCACTCAGAATGAGCGTTTAAGAAAACTGACTCTGATCCTTTGCTAAAAGCAATTTTTCATTATAAACATTGCCAGTTTTACACAAAATGCAGTTTTCAGTTCAAAGCCCTTGTTTCTCACTCTCCCAGCACTCAAAATGAGCATTTAAGAAAACAAACTCTTATCCATTGCTAAAAGCAATTTTTCATTATAAACATTGCCAGTTTTACACAAAATGCAGTTTTCAGTTCAAAGCCCTTGTTTCTCACTCTCCCAGCACTCAGAATGAGCATTTAGAAAAACTGGCTCTTATCCTTTGCTAAACACACTTTTTCATTAGGCACACAGCCAGTTTTACACAAAGTGCAGTTTTTAAGTGGAAAGCCCATGTTTCTCACTCTCCCAGCATTATAACGAGCATTTAAGAAAACGGACTCTGATCCTTTGCTAAAAGCACTTTTTCATTATGCACACAGCCAGTTTTTCACAAAATGCAGTTTTCAGTTCAAAGCCCTTTTGTTTCTCACTCTCCCAGCACTCAGAATGAGCGTTTAAGAAAACTGACTCTGATCCTTTGCTAAAAGCAATTTTTCATTATAAACATTGCCAGTTTTACACAAAATGCAGTTTTCAGTTCAAAGCCCTTGTTTCTCACTCTCCCAGCACTCAAAAAGAGCATTTGAAAAACTGGCTCTTATCCTTTGCTAAACACACTTTTTCATTATGTTCCCATCCTGTTTTAAGCAGAATGCAGTTTTTAAGTGGAGAGCCCATATTTCTCACTCTCCCTGCACTCAGAATGAGCGTTTAAGAAAACTGACTCTGATCCTTTTCTAAAAGCACTTTTTCATTAGGCACACAGCCAGTTTTACACAAAATGCAGTTTTTAAGTGGAGAGCCCATATTTCTCACTCTCCCAGCACTCAGAATGAGCGTTTAAGAAAACTGACTCTGATCCTTTGCTAAAAGCAATTTTTCATTATAAACATTGCCAGTTTTACACAAAATGCAGTTTTCAGTTCAAAGCCCTTGTTTCTCACTCTCCCAGCACTCAAAATGAGCATTTAAGAAAACAAACTCTTATCCATTGCTAAAAGCAATTTTTCATTATAAACATTGCCAGTTTTACACAAAATGCAGTTTTCAGTTCAAAGCCCTTGTTTCTCACTCTCCCAGCACTCAGAATGAGCATTTAGAAAAACTGGCTCTTATCCTTTGCTAAACACACTTTTTCATTAGGCACACAGCCAGTTTTACACAAAGTGCAGTTTTTAAGTGGAAAGCCCATGTTTCTCACTCTCCCAGCATTATAACGAGCATTTAAGAAAACGGACTCTGATCCTTTGCTAAAAGCACTTTTTCATTATGCACACAGCCAGTTTTTCACAAAATGCAGTTTTCAGTTCAAAGCCCTTGTTTCTCACTCTCCCAGCACTCAAAAAGAGCATTTGAAAAACTGGCTCTTATCCTTTGCTAAATACACTTTTCCATTATGTTCCCATCCTGTTTTATGCAGAATGCAGTTTTTAAGTGGAGAGCCCATATTTCTCACTCTCCCAGCACTCAGAATGAGCGTTTAAGAAAACTGACTCTGATCCTTTTCTAAAAGCACTTTTTCATTAGGCACACAGCCAGTTTTACACAAAGTGCAGTTTTTAATTGGAAAGCCCATGTTTCTCACTCTCCCAGTATTCAAAATGAGCATTTAAGAAAACAAACTCTTATCCTTTATTTAACACACTTTTTTAATATGCACACAGCCAGTTTGACACAACATGCAGTTCTCAGTTCAAAGCCCTTTTGTTTCTCACTCTCCCAGCACTCAGAATGAACATTCAAGAAAACTGACTCTGATCCTTTGCTAAAAGAGCTTTTTCATTATGCACACAGCCAGTTTTTCACAAAATGCAGTTTTCCGTTGAGAGCCCATCTTTCTCACTCTCCCACCACTCAGAATGAGCGTTTAAGAAAAGTGACTCTGATCCTTTGCTAAAAGCACTTTTTTATTATGCACACAGCCAGTTTTACACATAATGCAGTTTTTAAGTGGAGAGCCCATGTTTCTCACTCTCCTAGCACTCAGAATGAGCATTTAAGAAAACTGACTCTGATCCTTTATTTAACACACTTTTTTAATATGCACACAGCCAGTTTTACATAGAATGCAGTTTTCAGTTTAAAGCCCTTGTTTCTTACTCTCCCAGCACTCAGGATGAGCGTTTAAGAAAACTGTCTCTGATCCTTTGCTAAACACACTTTTTCATTATGTCCCCATCCTGTTTTAAGCAGAATGCAGTTTTTAAGTGGAGAGCCCATGTTTCTCACTCTCCCAGCACTCAGAATGAGCGTTTAAGAAAACAAACTCTGATCCATTGCTGAGCACACTTTTTCATTATGCACACAGCCAGTTTTACACAAAATGCAGTTTTTAAGTGGAGAGCCCATATTTCTCACTCTCCTAGCACTCAGAATGAGCATTTAAGAAAACTGACTCTGATCCTTTGCTAAAAGCAATTTTTCATTATAAACATTGCCAGTTTTACACAAAATGCAGTTTTCAGTTCAAAGCCCTTGTCTCTCACTCTACCAGCACTCAGAATGAGCATTTAGAAAAACTGGCTCTGATCCTTTGCTAAACACACTTTTTCATTATGTCCCCATCCTGTTTTAAGCAGAATGCAGTTTTTAAGTGGAGAGCCCATATTTCTCACTCTCCCTGCACTCAGAATGAGCGTTTAAGAAAACTGACTCTGATCCTTTTCTAATAGCACTTTTTCATTAGGCACACAGCCAGTTTTACACAAAATGCAGTTTTTAAGTGGAAAGCCCATGTTTCTCACTCTCCCAGCACTCAGAATGAGCATTTAAGAAAACTGACTCTGATCCTTTGCTAAAAGCACTTTTTCATTATGCACACAGCCAGTTTTTCACTAAATGCAGTTTTCAGTTCAAAGCCCTTTTGTTTCTCACTCTCCCAGCACTCAGAATGAGCGTTTAAGAAAACTGACTCTGGTCCTTTTCTATAAGCACTTTTTCATTAGGCACAAAGCCAGTTTTACACAAAATGCAGTTTTTAAGTGGAGAGCCCATATTTCTCACTCTCCCAGCACTCAGAATGAGCGTTTAAGAAAACTGACTCTGATCCTTTGCTAAAAGCAATTTTTCATTATAAACATTGCCAGTTTTACACAAAATGCAGTTTTCAGTTCAAAGCCCTTGTTTCTCACTCTCCCAGCACTCAAAATGAGCATTTAAAAAACTGGCTCTTATCCTTTGCTAAACACACTTTTTCATTATGTTCCCATCCTGTTTTAAGCAGAATGCAGTTTTTAAGTGGAGAGCCCATATTTCTCACTCTCCCTGCACTCAGAATGAGCGTTTAAGAAAACTGACTCTGATCCTTTTCTAAAAGCACTTTTTCATTAGGCACACAGCCAGTTTTACACAAAATGCAGTTTTTAAGTGGAGAGCCCATATTTCTCACTCTCCCAGCACTCAGAATGAGCGTTTAAGAAAACTGACTCTGATCCTTTGCTAAAAGCAATTTTTCATTATAAACATTGCCAGTTTTACACAAAATGCAGTTTTCAGTTCAAAGCCCTTGTTTCTCACTCTCCCAGCACTCAAAATGAGCATTTAAGAAAACAAACTCTTATCCATTGCTAAAAGCAATTTTTCATTATAAACATTGCCAGTTTTACACAAAATGCAGTTTTCAGTTCAAAGCCCTTGTTTCTCACTCTCCCAGCACTCAGAATGAGCATTTAGAAAAACTGGCTCTTATCCTTTGCTAAACACACTTTTTCATTAGGCACACAGCCAGTTTTACACAAAGTGCAGTTTTTAAGTGGAAAGCCCATGTTTCTCACTCTCCCAGCATTATAACGAGCATTTAAGAAAACGGACTCTGATCCTTTGCTAAAAGCACTTTTTCATTATGCACACAGCCAGTTTTTCACAAAATGCAGTTTTCAGTTCAAAGCCCTTGTTTCTCACTCTCCCAGCACTCAAAAAGAGCATTTGAAAAACTGGCTCTTATCCTTTGCTAAATACACTTTTCCATTATGTTCCCATCCTGTTTTAAGCAGAATGCAGTTTTTAAGTGGAGAGCCCATATTTCTCACTCTCCCAGCACTCAGAATGAGCGTTTAAGAAAACTGACTCTGATCCTTTTCTAAAAGCACTTTTTCATTAGGCACACAGCCAGTTTTACACAAAGTGCAGTTTTTAATTGGAAAGCCCATGTTTCTCACTCTCCCAGTATTCAAAATGAGCATTTAAGAAAACAAACTCTTATCCATTGCTAAAAGCAATTTTTCATTATAAACATTGCCAGTTTTACACAAAATGCAGTTTTCAGTTCAAAGCCCTTGTTTCTCACTCTCCCAGCACTCAGAATGAGCATTTAAGAAAACTGACTCTGATCCTTTATTTAACACACTTTTTTAATATGCACACAGCCAGTTTGACACAACATGCAGTTCTCAGTTCAAAGCCCTTTTGTTTCTCACTCTCCCAGCACTCAGAATGAACATTCAAGAAAACTGACTCTGATCCTTTGCTAAAAGAGCTTTTTCATTATGCACACAGCCAGTTTTTCACAAAATGCAGTTTTCCGTTGAGAGCCCATCTTTCTCACTCTCCCACCACTCAGAATGAGCGTTTAAGAAAAGTGACTCTGATCCTTTGCTAAAAGCACTTTTTTATTATGCACACAGCCAGTTTTACACATAATGCAGTTTTTAAGTGGAGAGCCCATGTTTCTCACTCTCCTAGCACTCAGAATGAGCATTTAAGAAAACTGACTCTGATCCTTTATTTAACACACTTTTTTAATATGCACACAGCCAGTTTTACATAGAATGCAGTTTTCAGTTTAAAGCCCTTGTTTCTTACTCTCCCAGCACTCAGGATGAGCGTTTAAGAAAACTGTCTCTGATCCTTTGCTAAACACACTTTTTCATTATGTCCCCATCCTGTTTTAAGCAGAATGCAGTTTTTAAGTGGAGAGCCCATGTTTCTCACTCTCCCAGCACTCAGAATGAGCGTTTAAGAAAACAAACTCTGATCCATTGCTGAGCACACTTTTTCATTATGCACACAGCCAGTTTTACACAAAATGCAGTTTTTAAGTGGAGAGCCCATATTTCTCACTCTCCCAGCACTCAGAATGAGCGTTTAAGAAAACTGACTCTGATCCTTTGCTAAAAGCAATTTTTCATTATAAACATTGCCAGTTTTACACAAAATGCAGTTTTCAGTTCAAAGCCCTTGTCTCTCACTCTACCAGCACTCAGAATGAGCATTTAGAAAAACTGGCTCTGATCCTTTGCTAAACACACTTTTTCATTATGTCCCCATCCTGTTTTAAGCAGAATGCAGTTTTTAAGTGGAGAGCCCATATTTCTCACTCTCCCTGCACTCAGAATGAGCGTTTAAGAAAACTGACTCTGATCCTTTTCTAAAAGCACTTTTTCATTAGGCACACAGCCAGTTTTACACAAAATGCAGTTTTTAAGTGGAAAGCCCATGTTTCTCACTCTCCCAGCACTCAGAATGAGCATTTAAGAAAACTGACTCTGATCCTTTGCTAAAAGCACTTTTTCATTATGCACACAGCCAGTTTTTCACTAAATGCAGTTTTCAGTTCAAAGCCCTTTTGTTTCTCACTCTCCCAGCACTCAGAATGAGCGTTTAAGAAAAATGACTCTGGTCCTTTTCTATAAGCACTTTTTCATTAGGCACAAAGCCAGTTTTACACAAAATGCAGTTTTTAAGTGGAGAGCCCATATTTCTCACTCTCCCAGCACTCAGAATGAGCGTTTAAGAAAACTGACTCTGATCCTTTGCTAAAAGCAATTTTTCATTATAAACATTGCCAGTTTTACACAAAATGCAGTTTTCAGTTCAAAGCCCTTGTTTCTCACTCTCCCAGCACTCAAAATGAGCATTTAAGAAAACAAACTCTTATCCATTGCTAAAAGCAATTTTTCATTATAAACATTGCCAGTTTTACACAAAATGCAGTTTTCAGATCAAAGCCCTTGTTTCTCACTCTCCCAGCACTCAGAATGAGCATTTAGATAAACTGGCTCTTATCCTTTGCTAAACACACTTTTTCATTAGGCACACAGCCAGTTTTACACAAAGTGCAGTTTTTAAGTGGAAAGCCCATGTTTCTCACTCTCCCAGCATTATAACGAGCATTTAAGAAAACGGACTCTGATCCTTTGCTAAAAGCACTTTTTCATTATGCACACAGCCAGTTTTTCACAAAATGCAGTTTTCAGTTCAAAGCCCTTTTGTTTCTCACTCTCCCAGCACTCAGAATGAGCATTTAGAAAAACTTGCTCTGATCCTTTGCTAAACACACTTTTTCGTTATGTCCCCATCTTGTATTAAGCAGAATGCAGTTTTTAAGTGGAGAGCCCATATTTCTCACTCTCCCAGCACTCAGAATGAGCGTTTAATAAAACTGACTCTGATCCTTTATTTAACACACATTTTTAATATGCACACAGCCAGTTTGACACAACATGCAGTTTTCAGTTCAAAGCCCTTTTGTTTCTCACTCTCCCAGCACTCAGAATGAACATTCAAGAAAACTGACTCTGATCCTTTGCTAAAAGAGCTTTTTCATTATGCACACAGCCAGTTTTTCACAAAATGCAGTTTTCCGTTGAGAGCCCATCTTTCTCACTCTCCCACCACTCAGAATGAGCATTTAAGAAAACTGACTCTGATCCTTTGCTAAAAGCACTTTTTCATTATAAACATTGCCAGTTCAACACAAAATGCAGTTTTCAGCTCAAAGCCTTTGTTTCTCACTCTCCCAGCACTCACAATGCACATTTAAGAAAACTGACTCTGATCCTTTATTTAACGCCATTTTTTAATATGCACACAGCCAGTTTTACATAGAATGCAGTTTTCAGTTTAAAGCCCTTGTTTCTTACTCTCCCAGCACTCAGGATGAGCGTTTAAGAAAACTGTCTCTGATCCTTTGCTAAACACACTTTTTCATTATGTCCCCATCCTGTTTTAAGCAGAATGCAGTTTTTAAGTGGAGAGCCCATATTTCTCACTCTCCCAGCACTCAGAATGAGCGTTTAAGAAAACTGACTCTGATCCTTTTCTAAAAGCACTTTTTCATTAGGCACACAGCCAGTTTTACACAAAGTGCAGTTTTCAGTTCAAAGCCCTTGTTTCTCACTCTCCCAGCACTCAAAATGAGCATTTAGAAAAACTGGCTCTGATCCTTTGCTAAACACACTTTTTCATTATGTCCCCATCCTGTTTTAAGCAGAATGCAGTTTTTAAGTGGAGAGCCCATATTTCTCACTGTCCCAGCACTCAGGATGAGCGTTTAAGAAAAGTGACTCTGATCCATTGCTAAAAGCACATTTTCATTATGCGCACAGCCAGTTTTACACATAATGCAGTTTTCAGTCCAAAGCCCTTGTTTCTCACTCTCCCAGCACTCACAATGCACATTTAAGAAAACTGACTCTGATCCTTTATTTAACGCACTTTTTTAATATGCACACAGCCAGTTTTACATAGAATGCAGTTTTCAGTTTAAAGACCTTGTTTCTTACTCTCCCAGCACTCAGGATGAGCGTTTAAGAAAACTGTCTCTGATCCTTTGCTAAACACACTTTTTCATTATGTCCCCATCCTGTTTTAAGCAGAATGCAGTTTTTAAGTGGAGAGCCCATGTTTCTCACTCTCCCAGCACTCAGAATGAGCGTTTAAGAAAACAAACTCTGATCCATTGCTGAGCACACTTTTTCATTATGCACACAGCCAGTTTTACACAAAATGCAGTTTTTAAGTGGAGAGCCCATATTTCTCACTCTCCCAGCACTCAGAATGAGCGTTTAAGAAAACTGACTCTGATCCTTTGCTAAAAGCAATTTTTCATTATAAACATTGCCAGTTTTACACAAAATGCAGTTTTCAGTTCAAAGCCCTTGTGTCTCACTCTACCAGCACTCAGAATGAGCATTTTCGAAAAACTGGCTCTGATCCTTTGCTAAACACACTTTTTCATTATGTCCCCATCCTGTTTTAAGCAGAATGCAGTTTTTAAGTGGAGAGCCCATATTTCTCACTCTCCCTGCACTCAGAATGAGCGTTTAAGAAAACTGACTCTGATCCTTTTCTAAAAGCACTTTTTCATTAGGCACACAGCCAGTTTTACACAAAATGCAGTTTTTAAGTGGAAAGCCCATGTTTCTCACTCACCCAGCACTCAGAATGAGCATTTAAGAAAACTGACTCTGATCCTTTGCTAAAAGCACTTTTTCATTATGCACACAGCCAGTTTTTCACTAAATGCAGTTTTCAGTTCAAAGCCCTTTTGTTTCTCACTCTCCCAGCACTCAGAATGAGCGTTTAAGAAAACTGACTCTGGTCCTTTTCTATAAGCACTTTTTCATTAGGCACAAAGCCAGTTTTACACAAAATGCAGTTTTTAAGTGGAGAGCCCATATTTCTCACTCTCCCAGCACTCAGAATGAGCGTTTAAGAAAACTGACTCTGATCCTTTGCTAAAAGCAATTTTTCATTATAAACATTGCCAGTTTTACACAAAATGCAGTTTTCAGTTCAAAGCCCTTGTTTCTCACTCTCCCAGCACTCAAAATGAGCATTTAAGAAAACAAACTCTTATCCATTGCTAAAAGCAATTTTTCATTATAAACATTGCCAGTTTTACACAAAATGCAGTTTTCAGTTCAAAGCCCTTGTTTCTCACTCTCCCAGCACTCAGAATGAGCATTTAGATAAACTGGCTCTTATCCTTTGCTAAACACACTTTTTCATTAGGCACACAGCCAGTTTTACACAAAGTGCAGTTTTTAAGTGGAAAGCCCATGTTTCTCACTCTCCCAGCATTATAACGAGCATTTAAGAAAACGGACTCTGATCCTTTGCTAAAAGCACTTTTTCATTATGCACACAGCCAGTTTTTCACAAAATGCAGTTTTCAGTTCAAAGCCCTTTTGTTTCTCACTCTCCCAGCACTCAGAATGAGCATTTAGAAAAACTTGCTCTGATCCTTTGCTAAACACACTTTTTCGTTATGTCCCCATCTTGTATTAAGCAGAATGCAGTTTTTAAGTGGAGAGCCCATATTTCTCACTCTCCCAGCACTCAGAATGAGCGTTTAATAAAACTGACTCTGATCCTTTATTTAACACACTTTTTTAATATGCACACAGCCAGTTTGACACAACATGCAGTTTTCAGTTCAAAGCCCTTTTGTTTCTCACTCTCCCAGCACTCAGAATGAACATTCAAGAAAACTGACTCTGATCCTTTGCTAAAAGAGCTTTTTCATTATGCACACAGCCAGTTTTTCACAAAATGCAGTTTTCCGTTGAGAGCCCATCTTTCTCACTCTCCCACCACTCAGAATGAGCATTTAAGAAAACTGACTCTGATCCTTTGCTAAAAGCACTTTTTCATTATGCACACAGCCAGTTTTTCACAAAATGCAGTTTTCAGTTCAAAGCCCTTTTGTTTCTCACTCTCCCAGCACTCAGAATGAGCATTTAGAAAAACTTGCTCTGATCCTTTGCTAAACACACTTTTTCGTTATGTCCCCATCTTGTATTAAGCAGAATGCAGTTTTTAAGTGGAGAGCCCATATTTCTCACTCTCCCAGCACTCAGAATGAGCGTTTAATAAAACTGACTCTGATCCTTTATTTAACACACTTTTTTAATATGCACACAGCCAGTTTGACACAACATGCAGTTTTCAGTTCAAAGCCCTTTTGTTTCTCACTCTCCCAGCACTCAGAATGAACATTCAAGAAAACTGACTCTGATCCTTTGCTAAAAGAGCTTTTTCATTATGCACACAGCCAGTTTTTCACAAAATGCAGTTTTCCGTTGAGAGCCCATCTTTCTCACTCTCCCACCACTCAGAATGAGCATTTAAGAAAACTGACTCTGATCCTTTGCTAAAAGCACTTTTTCATTATAAACATTGCCAGTTCAACACAAAATGCAGTTTTCAGCTCAAAGCCTTTGTTTCTCACTCTCCCAGCACTCACAATGCACATTTAAGAAAACTGACTCTGATCCTTTATTTAACGCCATTTTTTAATATGCACACAGCCAGTTTTACATAGAATGCAGTTTTCAGTTTAAAGCCCTTGTTTCTTACTCTCCCAGCACTCAGGATGAGCGTTTAAGAAAACTGTCTCTGATCCTTTGCTAAACACACTTTTTCATTATGTCCCCATCCTGTTTTAAGCAGAATGCAGTTTTTAAGTGGAGAGCCCATATTTCTCACTCTCCCAGCACTCAGAATGAGCGTTTAAGAAAACTGACTCTGATCCTTTTCTAAAAGCACTTTTTCATTAGGCACACAGCCAGTTTTACACAAAGTGCAGTTTTCAGTTCAAAGCCCTTGTTTCTCACTCTCCCAGCACTCAAAATGAGCATTTAGAAAAACTGGCTCTGATCCTTTGCTAAACACACTTTTTCATTATGTCCCCATCCTGTTTTAAGCAGAATGCAGTTTTTAAGTGGAGAGCCCATATTTCTCACTGTCCCAGCACTCAGGATGAGCGTTTAAGAAAAGTGACTCTGATCCATTGCTAAAAGCACATTTTCATTATGCGCACAGCCAGTTTTACACATAATGCAGTTTTCAGTCCAAAGCCCTTGTTTCTCACTCTCCCAGCACTCACAATGCACATTTAAGAAAAAACTGACTCTGATCCTTTGCTAAAAGCACATTTGGCACAAAGCCAGTTTTATACAAAATGCAGTTTTTAAGTGGAGAGCCCATGTTTCTCACTCTCCCAGCACTCAGAATGAGCGATTAAGAAAACAAACTCTGATCCATTGCTGAGCACACTTTTTCATTATGCACACAGCCAGTTTTACACAAAATGCAGTTTTTAAGTGGAGAGCCCATATTTCTCACTCTCCCAGCACTCAGAATGAGCGTTTAAGAAAACTGACTCTGATCCTTTGCTAAAAGCAATTTTTCATTATAAACATTGCCAGTTTTACACAAAATGCAGTTTTCAGTTCAAAGCCCTTGTTTCTCACTCTCCCAGCACTCAAAATGAGCATTTAGAAAAACTGGCTCTGATCCTTTGCTAAACACACTTTTTCATTATGTCCCCATCCTGTTTTAAGCAGAATGCAGTTTTTAAGTGGAGAGCCCATATTTCTCACTCTCCCAGCACTCAGAATGAGCGTTTAAGAAAACTGTCTCTGATCCTTTGCTAAAAGCACCTTTTCATTTGGCACACAGCCAGTTTTATACAAAATGCAGTTTTTAAGTCGAGAGCCCATGTTTCTCACTCTCCCAGCACTCAGAATGAGCGTTTAAGAAAACTGACTCTGATCCTTTGCTAAAAGTAATTTTTCATTATAAACATTGCCAGTTTTACACAAAATGCAGTTTTCAGTTCAAAGCCCTTGTTTCTCACTCTCCCAGCACTCAGAATGAGCGTTTAAGAAAACTGACTCTGATCCTTTTCTAAAAGCACTTTTTCATTAGGCACACAGCCAGTTTTACACAAAATGCAGTTTTTAAGTGGAAAGCCCATGTTTCTCACTCTCCCAGCACTCAGAATGAGCATTTAAGAAAACTGACTCTGATCCTTTGCTAAAAGCACTTTTTCATTATGCACACAGCCAGTTTTTCACAAAATGCAGTTTTATGTTGAGAGCCCATGTTTCTCACTCTCCCAGCACTCAGAATGAGCGTTTAAGAAAACTGACTCTGATCCTTTGCTAAAAGTAATTTTTCATTATAAACATTGCCAGTTTTACACAAAATGCAGTTTTCAGTTCAAAGCCCTTGTTTCTCACTCTCCCAGCACTCAGAATGAGCGTTTAAGAAAACTGACTCTGATCCTTTTCTAAAAGCACTTTTTCATTAGGCAGACAGCCAGTTTTACACAAAATGCAGTTTTTAAGTGGAAAGCCCATGTTTCTCACTCTCCCAGCACTCAGAATGAGCATTTAAGAAAACTGACTCTGATCCTTTGCTAAAAGCACTTTTTCATTATGCACACTGCCAGTTTTTCACAAAATGCAGTTTTATGTTGAGAGCCCATGTTCCTCACTCTCCCAGCACTCAGAATGAGCATTTAAGAAAACTGACTCTGATCCTTTATTTAACACACTTTTTTAATATGCACACAGCCAGTTTTACATAGA
This sequence comes from Triplophysa dalaica, assembly GCF_015846415.1. Lineage (NCBI taxonomy): Eukaryota > Metazoa > Chordata > Actinopteri > Cypriniformes > Nemacheilidae > Triplophysa > Triplophysa dalaica. The sequence continues at coordinate 16,970,162 of NC_079553.1, forward strand.
ATGCAGTTTTCAGTTTAAAGCCCTTGTTTCTTACTCTCCCAGCACTCAGGATGAGCGTTTAAGAAAACTGTCTCTGATCCTTTGCTAAACATACTTTTTCATTATGTCCCCATCCTGTTTTAAGCAGAATGCAGTTTTTAAGTGGAGAGCCCATGTTTCTCACTCTCCCAGCACTCAGAATGAGCGTTTAAGAAAACAACTCTGATCCATTGCTAAAAGCAATTTTTCATTATGCACTCAGCCAGTTTTACACAAAATGCAGTTTTCAGTTCAAAGCCCTTGTTTCTCACTCTCCCTGCACTCAGAATGAGCGTTTAAGAAAACTGACTCTGATCCTTTTCTAAAAGAACTTTTTCATTAGGCACACAGCCAGTTTTACACAAAATGCAGTTTTTAAGTGGAAAGCCCATGTTTCTCACTCTCCCAGCACTCAGAATGAGCATTTAAGAAAACTGAGTCTGATCTTTTGCTAAAAGCACTTTTTCATTATGCACACAGCCAGTTTTTCACAAAATGCAATTTTATGTTGAGAGCCCATGTTCCTCACTCTCCCAGCACTCAGAATGAGCATTTAAGAAAACTGACTCTGATCCTTTATTTAACACACTTTTTTAATATGCACACAGCCAGTTTTACATAGAATGCAGTTTTCAGTTTAAAGCCCTTGTTTCTTACTCTCCCAGCACTCAGGATGAGCGTTTAAGAAAACTGTCTCTGATCCTTTGCTAAACATACTTTTTCATTATGTCCCCATCCTGTTTTAAGCAGAATGCAGTTTTTAAGTGGAGAGCCCATGTTTCTCACTCTCCCAGCACTCAGAATGAGCGTTTAAGAAAACAACTCTGATCCATTGCTAAAGCAATTTTTCATTATGCACACAGCCAATTTTACACAAAATGCAGTTTTCAGTTCAAAGCCCTTGTTTCTCACTCTCCCAGCACTCAGAATGAGCATTTAGAAAAACTGGCTCTGATCCTTTGCTAAACACACTTTTTCATTAGGCACACAACCAGTTTTACACAAAGTGCAGTTTTTAAGTGGAAAGCCCATGTTTCTCACTCTCCCAGCATTCAGAACGAGCATTTAAGAAAACTGACTGTGATCCTTTGCTAAAAGCACTTTTTCATTATGCACACAGCCAGTTTTTCACAAAATGCAGTTTTCAGTTCAAAGCCCTTTTGTTTCTCACTCTCCCAGCACTCAGAATGAGCATTTAGAAAAACTTGCTCTGATCCTTTGCTAACACACTTTTTCATTATGTCCCCATCTTGTTTTAAGCAGAATGCAGTTTTTAAGTGGAGAGCCCATATTTCTCACTCTCCCAGCACTCAGAATGAGCGTTTAAGAAAACTGACTCTGATCCTTTTCTAAAAGCACTTTTTCATAAGGCACACAGCCAGTTTTTTCACAAAATGCAGTTTTTAAGTGGAAAGCCCATGTTTCTCACTCTCCCAGCACTCAGAATGAGCATTTAAGAAAACTGACTCTGATCCTTTGCTAAAAGCACTTTTTCATTATGCACACAGCCAGTTTTTCACAAAATGCAGTTTTCAGTTCAAAGCCCTTTTGTTTCTCACTCTCCCAGCACTCAGAATGAGCGTTGAAGAAAACTGTCTCTGATCCTTTGCTAAAAGCACCTTTTCATTTGGCACAAAGCCAGTTTTAGACAAAATGCAGTTTTTAAGTGGAGAGCCCATGTTTCTCACACTCCCAGCACTCAGAATGAGCGTTTAAGAAAACAAACTCTGATCCATTGCTGAGCACACTTTTTCATTATGCACACAGCCAGTTTTACACAAAATGCAGTTTTTAAGTGGAGAGCCCATATTTCTCACTCTCCCAGCACTCAGAATGAGCGTTTAAGAAAACTGACTCTGATCCTTTGCTAAAAGCACTTTTTCATCATGCACACAGCCAGTTTTACACAAAATGCAGTTTTCAGTTCAAAGCCCTTGTGTCTCACTCTACCAGCACTCAGAATGAGCATTTAGAAAAACTGGCTCTGATCCTTTGCTAAACACACTTTTTCATTATGTCCCCATCCTGTTTTAAGCAGAATGCAGTTTTTAAGTGGAGAGCCCATATTTCTCACTCTCCCTGCACTCAGAATGAGCGTTTAAGAAAACTGACTCTGATCCTTTTCTAAAAGCACTTTTTCATTAGGCACACAGCCAGTTTTACACAAAATGCAGTTTTTAAGTGGAAAGCCCATGTTTCTCACTCTCCCAGCACTCAGAATGAGCATTTAAGAAAACTGACTCTGATCCTTTGCTAAAAGCACTTTTTCATTATGCACACAGCCAGTTTTTCACAAAATGCAGTTTTCAGTTCAAAGCCCTTTTGTTTCTCACTCTCCCAGCACTCAGAATGAGCGTTGAAGAAAACTGTCTCTGATCCTTTGCTAAAAGCACCTTTTCATTTGGCACAAAGCCAGTTTTAGACAAAATGCAGTTTTTAAGTGGAGAGCCCATGTTTCTCACTCTCCCAGCACTCAGAATGAGCGTTTAAGAAAACAAACTCTGATCCATTGCTGAGCACACTTTTTCATTATGCACACAGCCAGTTTTACACAAAATGCAGTTTTTAAGTGGAGAGCCCATATTTCTCACTCTCCCAGCACTCAGAATGAGCGTTTAAGAAAACTGACTCTGATCCTTTGCTAAAAGCAATTTTTCATTATAAACATTGCCAGTTTTACACAAAATGCAGTTTTCAGTTCAAAGCCCTTGTTTCTCACTCTCCCAGCACTCAGAATGAGCGTTTAAGAAAACAAACTCTGATCCATTGCTGAGCACACTTTTTCATTATGCACACAGCCAGTTTTACACAAAATGCAGTTTTTAAGTGGAGAGCCCATATTTCTCACTCTCCCAGCACTCAGAATGAGCGTTTAAGAAGACTGACTCTGATCCTTTGCTAAAAGCAATTTTTCATTATAAACATTGCCAGTTTTACACAAAATGCAGTTTTCAGTTCAAAGCCCTTGTTTCTCACTCTCCCAGCACTCAAAAAGAGCATTTGAAAAACTGGCTCTTATCCTTTGCTAAACACACTTTTTCATTATGTTCCCATCCTGTTTTAAGCAGAATGCAGTTTTTAAGTGGAGAGCCCATATTTCTCACTCTCCCAGCACTCAGAATGAGCGTTTAAGAAAACTGACTCTGATCCTTTTCTAAAAGCACTTTTTCATTAGGCACACAGCCAGTTTTACACAAAGTGCAGTTTTTAAGTGGAAAGCCCATGTTTCTCACTCTCCCAGTATTCAGAACGAGCATTTAAGAAAACTGACTCTGATCCTTTATTTAACACACTTTTTTAATATGAACACAGCCAGTTTGACACAAAATGCAGCTTTCAGTTGAAAGCCCTTTTGTTTCTCACTCTCCCAGCACTCAGAATGAGCGTTGAAGAAAACTGTCTCTGATCCTTTGCTAAAAGCACCTTTTCATTTGGCACAAAGCCAGTTTTAGACAAAATACAGTTTTTAAATGGAAAGCCCATGTTTCTCACTCTCCCAGCACTCAGAATGAGCATTTAAGAAAACTGACTCTGATCCTTTGCTAAAAGCACTTTTTCATCATGCACACAGCCAGTTTTACACAAAATGCAGTTTTCAGTTCAAAGCCCTTGTGTCTCACTCTACCAGCACTCAGAATGAGCATTTAGAAAAACTGGCTCTGATCCTTTGCTAAACACACTTTTTCATTATGTCCCCATCCTGTTTTAAGCAGAATGCAGTTTTTAAGTGGAGAGCCCATATTTCTCACTCTCCCTGCACTCAGAATGAGCGTTTAAGAAAACTGACTCTGATCCTTTTCTAAAAGCACTTTTTCATTAGGCACACAGCCAGTTTTACACAAAATGCAGTTTTTAAGTGGAAAGCCCATGTTTCTCACTCTCCCAGCACTCAGAATGAGCATTTAAGAAAACTGACTCTGATCCTTTGCTAAAAGCACTTTTTCATTATGCACACAGCCAGTTTTTCACAAAATGCAGTTTTCAGTTCAAAGCCCTTTTGTTTCTCACTCTCCCAGCACTCAGAATGAGCGTTGAAGAAAACTGTCTCTGATCCTTTGCTAAAAGCACCTTTTCATTTGGCACAAAGCCAGTTTTAGACAAAATGCAGTTTTTAAGTGGAGAGCCCATGTTTCTCACTCTCCCAGCACTCAGAATGAGCGTTTAAGAAAACAATCTCTGATCCATTGCTGAGCACACTTTTTCATTATGCACACAGCCAGTTTTACACAAAATGCAGTTTTTAAGTGGAGAGCCCATATTTCTCACTCTCCCAGCACTCAGAATGAGCGTTTAAGAAAACTGACTCTGATCCTTTGCTAAAAGCAATTTTTCATTATAAACATTGCCAGTTTTACACAAAATGCAGTTTTCAGTTCAAAGCCCTTGTTTCTCAGTCTCCCAGCACTCAGAATGAGCGTTTAAGAAAACAAACTCTGATCCATTGCTGAGCACACTTTTTCATTATGCACACAGCCAGTTTTACACAAAATGCAGTTTTTAAGTGGAGAGCCCATATTTCTCACTCTCCCAGCACTCAGAATGAGCGTTTAAGAAGACTGACTCTGATCCTTTGCTAAAAGCAATTTTTCATTATAAACATTGCCAGTTTTACACAAAATGCAGTTTTCAGTTCAAAGCCCTTGTTTCTCACTCTCCCAGCACTCAAAAAGAGCATTTGAAAAACTGGCTCTTATCCTTTGCTAAACACACTTTCTCATTATGTTCCCATCCTGTTTTAAGCAGAATGCAGTTTTTAAGTGGAGAGCCCATATTTCTCACTCTCCCAGCACTCAGAATGAGCGTTTAAGAAAACTGACTCTGATCCTTTTCTAAAAGCACTTTTTCATTAGGCACACAGCCAGTTTTACACAAAGTGCAGTTTTTAAGTGGAAAGCCCATGTTTCTCACTCTCCCAGTATTCAGAACGAGCATTTAAGAAAACTGACTCTGATCCTTTATTTAACACACTTTTTTAATATGAACACAGCCAGTTTGACACAAAATGCAGCTTTCAGTTGAAAGCCCTTTTGTTTCTCACTCTCCCAGCACTCAGAATGAGCGTTGAAGAAAACTGTCTCTGATCCTTTGCTAAAAGCACCTTTTCATTTGGCACAAAGCCAGTTTTAGACAAAATTCAGTTTTTAAATGGAAAGCCCATGTTTCTCACTCTCCCAGCACTCAGAATGAGCATTTAAGAAAACTGACTCTGATCCATTGCTAAAAGCACTTTTTTATTATGCACACAGCCAGTTTTACACATAATGCAGTTTTTAAGTGGAGAGCCCATGTTTCTCACTCTCCTAGCACTCAGAATGAGCATTTAAGAAAACTGACTCTGATCCTTTATTTAACACACTTTTTTAATATGCACACAGCCAATTTGACACAACATGCAGTTTTCAGTTCAAAGCCCTTTTGTTTCTCACTCTCCCAGCACTCAGAATGAACATTCAAGAAAACTGACTCTGATCCTTTGCTAAAAGAGCTTTTTCATTATGCACACAGCCAGTTTTTCACAAAATGCAGTTTTCCGTTGAGAGCCCATCTTTCTCACTCTCCCACCACTCAGAATGAGCGTTTAAGAAAAGTGACTCTGATCCATTGCTAAAAGCACATTTTCATTATGCACACAGCCAGTTTTACACATAATGCAGTTTTCAGTCCAAAGCCCTTGTTTCTCACTCTCCCAGCACTCACAATGCACATTTAAGAAAACTGACTCTGATCCTTTATTTAACACACTTTTTTAATATGCACACAACAAGTTTTACACAAAGTGCAGTTTTTAAGTGGAAAGCCCATGTTTCTCACTCTCCCAGCACTCAGAATGAGCATTTAAGAAAACTGACTCTGATCCTTTGCTAAAAGCACTTTTTCATTATGCACACAGCCAGTTTTTCACAAAATGCAGTTTTCAGTTTAAAGCCCTTTTGTTTCTCACTCTCCCAGCACTCAGAATGAGCGTTGAAGAAAACTGTCTCTGATCCTTTGCTAAAAGCACTTTTTCATTAGGCACACAGCCAGTTTTACACAAAGTGCAGTTTTTAAGTGGAAAGCCCATGTTTCTCACTCTCCCAGTATTCAGAACGAGCATTTAAGAAAACTGACTCTGATCCTTTATTTAACACACTTTTTTAATATGAACACAGCCAGTTTGACACAAAATGCAGCTTTCAGTTGAAAGCCCTTTTGTTTCTCACTCTCCCAGCACTCAGAATGAGCGTTGAAGAAAACTGTCTCTGATCCTTTGCTAAAAGCACCTTTTCATTTGGCACAAAGCCAGTTTTAGACAAAATACAGTTTTTAAATGGAAAGCCCATGTTTCTCACTCTCCCAGCACTCAGAATGAGCATTTAAGAAAACTGACTCTGATCCTTTGCTAAAAGCACTTTTTCATCATGCACACAGCCAGTTTTACACAAAATGCAGTTTTCAGTTCAAAGCCCTTGTGTCTCACTCTACCAGCACTCAGAATGAGCATTTAGAAAAACTGGCTCTGATCCTTTGCTAAACACACTTTTTCATTATGTCCCCATCCTGTTTTAAGCAGAATGCAGTTTTTAAGTGGAGAGCCCATATTTCTCACTCTCCCTGCACTCAGAATGAGCGTTTAAGAAAACTGACTCTGATCCTTTTCTAAAAGCACTTTTTCATTAGGCACACAGCCAGTTTTACACAAAATGCAGTTTTTAAGTGGAAAGCCCATGTTTCTCACTCTCCCAGCACTCAGAATGAGCATTTAAGAAAACTGACTCTGATCCTTTGCTAAAAGCACTTTTTCATTATGCACACAGCCAGTTTTTCACAAAATGCAGTTTTCAGTTCAAAGCCCTTTTGTTTCTCACTCTCCCAGCACTCAGAATGAGCGTTGAAGAAAACTGTCTCTGATCCTTTGCTAAAAGCACCTTTTCATTTGGCACAAAGCCAGTTTTAGACAAAATGCAGTTTTTAAGTGGAGAGCCCATGTTTCTCACTCTCCCAGCACTCAGAATGAGCGTTTAAGAAAACAATCTCTGATCCATTGCTGAGCACACTTTTTCATTATGCACACAGCCAGTTTTACACAAAATGCAGTTTTTAAGTGGAGAGCCCATATTTCTCACTCTCCCAGCACTCAGAATGAGCGTTTAAGAAAACTGACTCTGATCCTTTGCTAAAAGCAATTTTTCATTATAAACATTGCCAGTTTTACACAAAATGCAGTTTTCAGTTCAAAGCCCTTGTTTCTCAGTCTCCCAGCACTCAGAATGAGCGTTTAAGAAAACAAACTCTGATCCATTGCTGAGCACACTTTTTCATTATGCACACAGCCAGTTTTACACAAAATGCAGTTTTTAAGTGGAGAGCCCATATTTCTCACTCTCCCAGCACTCAGAATGAGCGTTTAAGAAGACTGACTCTGATCCTTTGCTAAAAGCAATTTTTCATTATAAACATTGCCAGTTTTACACAAAATGCAGTTTTCAGTTCAAAGCCCTTGTTTCTCACTCTCCCAGCACTCAAAAAGAGCATTTGAAAAACTGGCTCTTATCCTTTGCTAAACACACTTTCTCATTATGTTCCCATCCTGTTTTAAGCAGAATGCAGTTTTTAAGTGGAGAGCCCATATTTCTCACTCTCCCAGCACTCAGAATGAGCGTTTAAGAAAACTGACTCTGATCCTTTTCTAAAAGCACTTTTTCATTAGGCACACAGCCAGTTTTACACAAAGTGCAGTTTTTAAGTGGAAAGCCCATGTTTCTCACTCTCCCAGTATTCAGAACGAGCATTTAAGAAAACTGACTCTGATCCTTTATTTAACACACTTTTTTAATATGAACACAGCCAGTTTGACACAAAATGCAGCTTTCAGTTGAAAGCCCTTTTGTTTCTCACTCTCCCAGCACTCAGAATGAGCGTTGAAGAAAACTGTCTCTGATCCTTTGCTAAAAGCACCTTTTCATTTGGCACAAAGCCAGTTTTAGACAAAATGCAGTTTTTAAATGGAAAGCCCATGTTTCTCACTCTCCCAGCACTCAGAATGAGCATTTAAGAAAACTGACTCTGATCCATTGCTAAAAGCACTTTTTTATTATGCACACAGCCAGTTTTACACATAATGCAGTTTTTAAGTGGAGAGCCCATGTTTCTCACTCTCCTAGCACTCAGAATGAGCATTTAAGAAAACTGACTCTGATCCTTTATTTAACACACTTTTTTAATATGCACACAGCCAATTTGACACAACATGCAGTTTTCAGTTCAAAGCCCTTTTGTTTCTCACTCTCCCAGCACTCAGAATGAACATTCAAGAAAACTGACTCTGATCCTTTGCTAAAAGAGCTTTTTCATTATGCACACAGCCAGTTTTTCACAAAATGCAGTTTTCCGTTGAGAGCCCATCTTTCTCACTCTCCCACCACTCAGAATGAGCGTTTAAGAAAAGTGACTCTGATCCATTGCTAAAAGCACATTTTCATTATGCACACAGCCAGTTTTACACATAATGCAGTTTTCAGTCCAAAGCCCTTGTTTCTCACTCTCCCAGCACTCACAATGCACATTTAAGAAAACTGACTCTGATCCTTTATTTAACGCACTTTTTTAATATGCACACAGCCAGTTTTACATAGAATGCAGTTTTCAGTTTAAAGCCCTTGTTTCTCACTCTCCCAGCACTCAGAATGAGCATTTAAGAAAACTGACTCTGATCCTTTGCTAAAAGCACTTTTTCATTATGTCCCCATCCTGTTTTAAGCAGAATGCAGTTTTTAAGTGGAGAGCCCATGTTTCTCACTCTCCCAGCACTCAGAATGAGCGTTTAAGAAAACAACTCTGATCCATTGCTAAAAGCAATTTTTCATTATGCACACAGCCAGTTTTACACAAAATGCAGTTTTCAGTTCAAAGCCCTTGTTTCTCACTCTCCCAGCACTCAGAATGAGCATTTAGAAAAACTGGCTCTGATCCTTTGCTAAACACACTTTTTCATTAGGCACACAACCAGTTTTACACAAAGTGCAGTTTTTAAGTGGAAAGCCCATGTTTCTCACTCTCCCAGCACTCAGAATGAGCATTTAAGAAAACTGACTCTGATCCTTTGCTAAAAGCACTTTTTCATTATGCACACAGCCAGTTTTTCACAAAATGCAGTTTTCAGTTCAAAGCCCTTTTGTTTCTCACTCTCCCAGCACTCAGAATGAGCGTTGAAGAAAACTGTCTCTGATCCTTTGCTAAAAGCACCTTTTCATTTGGCACAAAGCCAGTTTTAGACAAAATGCAGTTTTTAAGTGGAGAGCCCATGTTTCTCACTCTCCCAGCACTCAGAATGAGCGTTTAAGAAAACAAACTCTGATCCATTGCTGAGCACACTTTTTCATTATGCACACAGCCAGTTTTACACAAAATGCAGTTTTTAAGTGGAGAGCCCATATTTCTCACTCTCCCAGCACTCAGAATGAGCGTTTAAGAAGACTGACTCTGATCCTTTGCTAAAAGCAATTTTTCATTATAAACATTGCCAGTTTTACACAAAATGCAGTTTTCAGTTCAAAGCCCTTGTTTCTCACTCTCCCGGCACTCAAAAAGAGCATTTGAAAAACTGGCTCTTATCCTTTGCTAAACACACTTTTTCATTATGTTCCCATCCTGTTTTAAGCAGAATGCAGTTTTTAAGTGGAGAGCCCATATTTCTCACTCTCCCAGCACTCAGAATGAGCGTTTAAGAAAACTGACTCTGATCCTTTTCTAAAAGCACTTTTTCATTAGGCACACAGCCAGTTTTACACAAAGTGCAGTTTTTAAGTGGAAAGCCCATGTTTCTCACTCTCCCGGTATTCAGAACGAGCATTTAAGAAAACTGACTCTGATCCTTTATTTAACACACTTTTTTAATATGAACACAGCCAGTTTGACACAAAATGCAGCTTTCAGTTGAAAGCCCTTTTGTTTCTCACTCTCCCAGCACTCAGAATGAGCGTTGAAGAAAACTGTCTCTGATCCTTTGCTAAAAGCACCTTTTCATTTGGCACAAAGCCAGTTTTAGACAAAATGCAGTTTTTAAGTGGAAAGCCCATGTTTCTCACTCTCCCAGCACTCAGAATGAGCATTTAAGAAAACTGACTCTGATCCTTTGCTAAAAGCACTTTTTTATTATGCACACAGCCAGTTTTACACATAATGCAGTTTTTAAGTGGAGAGCCCATGTTTCTCACTCTCCTAGCACTCAGAATGAGCATTTAAGAAAACTGACTCTGATCCTTTATTTAACACACTTTTTTAATATGCACACAGCCAATTTGACACAACATGCAGTTTTCAGTTCAAAGCCCTTTTGTTTCTCACTCTCCCAGCACTCAGAATGAACATTAAAGAAAACTGACTCTGATCCTTTGCTAAAAGAGCTTTTTCATTATGCACACAGCCAGTTTTTCACAAAATGCAGTTTTCCGTTGAGAGCCCATCTTTCTCACTCTCCCACCATTCAGAATGAGCGTTTAAGAAAAGTGACTCTGATCCATTGCTAAAAGCACATTTTCATTATTCACACAGCCAGTTTTACACATAATGCAGTTTTCAGTCCAAAGCCCTTGTTTCTAATAATACTAAGAAATACTTCTTAGTATTATTAACTCATCTCTGATATTAGGACATGTGCCTAAAGCATTTAAGGTGGCTGTTATAAGGCCTCTTTTAAAAAAAAACAAACTCGACCCCAAAGAACTAGGGAATTACAGGCCTATATCGAATTTACCTTTTATATCTAAAGTTCTGGAAAAAGTAGTTTCAACTCAATTATGCTCCTTCCTCCAAAGGAATGACATTAATGATGAATTCCAGTCTGGATTTCGAGCATGTCACAGTACAGAGACTGCTTTGATCAGAGTTACAAATGATCTGCTTTTAGCGTCTGACCGTGGCTGTATTTCGTTATTGGTGCTGCTAGACCTCAGTGCTGCATTTGACACCATTGACCACAGCATACTTCTACATAGACTCGAAAATTACGTCGGCATTAACGGAATAGCATTGAAATGGTTTAAGTCTTATTTATCCGACCGTTTTCAATTTGTAGCAATAAACAATGAGGTGTCCCGCAAATCACAAGTCCAGTACGGTGTACCACAGGGCTCAGTCTTGGGACCCCTGCTCTTCGCATTATACATGCTACCTCTAGGAGATATAATAAAGCGACACGGAATTAGCTTTCACTGTTATGCTGATGATACTCAACTTTATATTTCCTCGATGCCTCATGAAACCCAGCAGTTTCATCGAATAAAGGATTGCATAGTTGACTTAAAAATGTGGATGAGTAACAATTTTTTACTACTAAACTCGGACAAAACAGAAGTGTTACTTACTGGACCGAAAACTGCTATGCGTAACAACCAAGAATACTGCTTAACGATTGACGGTTGCTCCATAAAATCCTCGTCATCAGCTAAGAATCTTGGCGTTGTATTTGACAGTACTCTCTCATTTGAAAGCCATGTCGCAAACACCTGTAAAATTGCATTTTTCCATCTTAAGAATATATCTAAATTACGTCATATGCTGTCACTGTCAGATGCAGAGAAATTAATTCATGCATTCATGACATCAAGACTAGATTACTGTAATGCACTTCTAGGTGGTTGCCCTGCGGGCCTATTACAAAAACTGCAACTGGTTCAAAACGCGGCAGCTCGAGTTCTTACACGTACAAAAAAGTATGAGCATATAACCCCGGTTCTGTCAACCTTGCACTGGTTACCTATAAAGCATCGCATTAACTTTAAGATCTTGCTTATTACCTATAAAGCCCTACATGGTCTAGCGCCGCAGTATTTGAATGAACTTCTATTGTATTACAGACCACCACGTACATTACGCTCTAAGGGGTCCTGTCAGTTGGTAATACCTAGAATTTCAAAATCAAGTGCAGGTGGTAGATCCTTTTCTTATCTAGCGCCTAAACTTTGGAATATTCTTCCCTGCACGGTCCGGGAGGCAGACACACTCTGTCAGTTTAAATCTAGACTAAAGACTCATCTTTTTAATCTTGCATACACTACACCTCCATAATATTAATCCTCAGAGGATTTAGGCTGCATTATTTAGATCAACCGGAACCAGGAACACATCCAACAACAAATGATGTACTTGTTGCATCAAAGAGTGCAGAACAGTACTCTACTCTCAGCCAGTCTTGTCTCTTTGTTCCAAGGTTACCGCAGGATGCAGTTCATGCCCAGACCTGATGGCAGAGCTGAGAATGGGAAGCGGTGACCTGACAAGTGCTGAGAGGATAGAGCTGGATAAAGGACGCGACAACTTTGTTTTTTTCTACAACATTTCAAATGCTATTAGATTGTTAATGATAATCTTTAATTTTTATATTTTTATTAAGCCCTGTTGTGCAAGCACTGATGAGCTTGTGCAGAGGCAGCAGCTTTTGCCAGAGGGGAACTGGAATCCCCTGGTTGGGCCTGGGTTCCCCTGAGGTTTTTTTTCTCGATGGGAGTTTTGGGTTCCTCACCACCGTTTGCATATTGTTTTGCACTATCTGCCTGGCCGGGGGGGCTGCTTTAGAATTCATACTTGTATTAAATGTGTCTCATGTACAGCTGCTTTGTAACAATGAAAATTGTAAAAAGCGCTATATAAATAAAGTTGAGTTGAGTTGAGTTGAGTTTCTCACTCTCCCAGCACTCACAATGCACATTTAAGAAAACTGACTCTGATCCTTTATTTAACGCACTTTTTTAATATGCACACAGCCAGTTTTACATAGAATGCAGTTTTCAGTTTAAAGCCCTTGTTTCTCACTCTCCCAGCACTCAGAATGAGCGTTTAAGAAAACTGACTCTGATCCTTTTCTAAAAGCACTTTTTCATTAGGCACACAGCCAGTTTTACACAAAATGCAGTTTTTAAGTGGAAAGCCCATGTTTCTCACTCTCCCAGCACTCAGAATGAGCATTTAAGAAAACTGACTCTGATCCTTTGCTAAAAGCACTTTTTCATTATGCACACAGCCAGTTTTTCACAAAATGCAGTTTTATGTTGAGAGCCCATGTTCCTCACTCTCCCAGCACTCAGAATGAGCATTTAAGAAAATTGACTCTGATCCTTTATTTAACACACTTTTTTAATATGCACACAGCCAGTTTTACATAGAATGCAGTTTTCAGTTTAAAGCCCTTGTTTCTTACTCTCCCAGCACTCAGGATGAGCGTTTAAGAAAACTGTCTCTGATCCTTTGCTAAACATACTTTTTCATTATGTCCCCATCCTGTTTTAAGCAGAATGCAGTTTTTAAGTGGAGAGCCCATGTTTCTCACTCTCCCAGCACTCAGAATGAGCATTTAAGAAAACTGACTCTGATCCTTTGCTAAAAGCACTTTTTCATTATGCACACAGCCAGTTTTTCACAAAATGCAGTTTTATGTTGAGAGCCCATGTTCCTCACTCTCCCAGCACTCAGAATGAGCATTTAAGAAAACTGACTCTGATCCTTTATTTAACACACTTTTTTAATATGCACACAACAAGTTTTACACAAAGTGCAGTTTTTAAGTGGAAAGCCCATGTTTCTCACTCTCCCAGCACTCAGAATGAGCATTTAAGAAAACTGACTCTGATCCTTTGCTAAAAGCACTTTTTCATTATGCACACAGCCAGTTTTTCACAAAATGCAGTTTTCAGTTTAAAGCCCTTTTGTTTCTCACTCTCCCAGCACTCAGAATGAGCGTTGAAGAAAACTGTCTCTGATCCTTTGCTAAAAGCACTTTTTCATTAGGCACACAGCCAGTTTTACACAAAGTGCAGTTTTTAAGTGGAAAGCCCATGTTTCTCACTCTCCCAGTATTCAGAACGAGCATTTAAGAAAACTGACTCTGATCCTTTATTTAACACACTTTTTTAATATGAACACAGCCAGTTTGACACAAAATGCAGCTTTCAGTTGAAAGCCCTTTTGTTTCTCACTCTCCCAGCACTCAGAATGAGCGTTGAAGAAAACTGTCTCTGATCCTTTGCTAAAAGCACCTTTTCATTTGGCACAAAGCCAGTTTTAGACAAAATACAGTTTTTAAATGGAAAGCCCATGTTTCTCACTCTCCCAGCACTCAGAATGAGCATTTAAGAAAACTGACTCTGATCCTTTGCTAAAAGCACTTTTTCATCATGCACACAGCCAGTTTTACACAAAATGCAGTTTTCAGTTCAAAGCCCTTGTGTCTCACTCTACCAGCACTCAGAATGAGCATTTAGAAAAACTGGCTCTGATCCTTTGCTAAACACACTTTTTCATTATGTCCCCATCCTGTTTTAAGCAGAATGCAGTTTTTAAGTGGAGAGCCCATATTTCTCACTCTCCCTGCACTCAGAATGAGCGTTTAAGAAAACTGACTCTGATCCTTTTCTAAAAGCACTTTTTCATTAGGCACACAGCCAGTTTTACACAAAATGCAGTTTTTAAGTGGAAAGCCCATGTTTCTCACTCTCCCAGCACTCAGAATGAGCATTTAAGAAAACTGACTCTGATCCTTTGCTAAAAGCACTTTTTCATTATGCACACAGCCAGTTTTTCACAAAATGCAGTTTTCAGTTCAAAGCCCTTTTGTTTCTCACTCTCCCAGCACTCAGAATGAGCGTTGAAGAAAACTGTCTCTGATCCTTTGCTAAAAGCACCTTTTCATTTGGCACAAAGCCAGTTTTAGACAAAATGCAGTTTTTAAGTGGAGAGCCCATGTTTCTCACTCTCCCAGCACTCAGAATGAGCGTTTAAGAAAACAATCTCTGATCCATTGCTGAGCACACTTTTTCATTATGCACACAGCCAGTTTTACACAAAATGCAGTTTTTAAGTGGAGAGCCCATATTTCTCACTCTCCCAGCACTCAGAATGAGCGTTTAAGAAAACTGACTCTGATCCTTTGCTAAAAGCAATTTTTCATTATAAACATTGCCAGTTTTACACAAAATGCAGTTTTCAGTTCAAAGCCCTTGTTTCTCAGTCTCCCAGCACTCAGAATGAGCGTTTAAGAAAACAAACTCTGATCCATTGCTGAGCACACTTTTTCATTATGCACACAGCCAGTTTTACACAAAATGCAGTTTTTAAGTGGAGAGCCCATATTTCTCACTCTCCCAGCACTCAGAATGAGCGTTTAAGAAGACTGACTCTGATCCTTTGCTAAAAGCAATTTTTCATTATAAACATTGCCAGTTTTACACAAAATGCAGTTTTCAGTTCAAAGCCCTTGTTTCTCACTCTCCCAGCACTCAAAAAGAGCATTTGAAAAACTGGCTCTTATCCTTTGCTAAACACACTTTCTCATTATGTTCCCATCCTGTTTTAAGCAGAATGCAGTTTTTAAGTGGAGAGCCCATATTTCTCACTCTCCCAGCACTCAGAATGAGCATTTAAGAAAACTGACTCTGATCCATTGCTAAAAGCACTTTTTTATTATGCACACAGCCAGTTTTACACATAATGCAGTTTTCAGTTGAAAGCCCTTTTGTTTCTCACTCTCCCAGCACTCAGAATGAGCGTTGAAGAAAACTGTCTCTGATCCTTTGCTAAAAGCACCTTTTCATTTGGCACAAAGCCAGTTTTAGACAAAATGCAGTTTTTAAATGGAAAGCCCATGTTTCTCACTCTCCCAGCACTCAGAATGAGCATTTAAGAAAACTGACTCTGATCCATTGCTAAAAGCACTTTTTTATTATGCACACAGCCAGTTTTACACATAATGCAGTTTTTAAGTGGAGAGCCCATGTTTCTCACTCTCCTAGCACTCAGAATGAGCATTTAAGAAAACTGACTCTGATCCTTTATTTAACACACTTTTTTAATATGCACACAGCCAATTTGACACAACATGCAGTTTTCAGTTCAAAGCCCTTTTGTTTCTCACTCTCCCAGCACTCAGAATGAACATTCAAGAAAACTGACTCTGATCCTTTGCTAAAAGAGCTTTTTCATTATGCACACAGCCAGTTTTTCACAAAATGCAGTTTTCCGTTGAGAGCCCATCTTTCTCACTCTCCCACCACTCAGAATGAGCGTTTAAGAAAAGTGACTCTGATCCATTGCTAAAAGCACATTTTCATTATGCACACAGCCAGTTTTACACATAATGCAGTTTTCAGTCCAAAGCCCTTGTTTCTCACTCTCCCAGCACTCACAATGCACATTTAAGAAAACTGACTCTGATCCTTTATTTAACGCACTTTTTTAATATGCACACAGCCAGTTTTACATAGAATGCAGTTTTCAGTTTAAAGCCCTTGTTTCTCACTCTCCCAGCACTCAGAATGAGCATTTAAGAAAACTGACTCTGATCCTTTGCTAAAAGCACTTTTTCATTATGTCCCCATCCTGTTTTAAGCAGAATGCAGTTTTTAAGTGGAGAGCCCATGTTTCTCACTCTCCCAGCACTCAGAATGAGCGTTTAAGAAAACAACTCTGATCCATTGCTAAAAGCAATTTTTCATTATGCACACAGCCAGTTTTACACAAAATGCAGTTTTCAGTTCAAAGCCCTTGTTTCTCACTCTCCCAGCACTCAGAATGAGCATTTAGAAAAACTGGCTCTGATCCTTTGCTAAACACACTTTTTCATTAGGCACACAACCAGTTTTACACAAAGTGCAGTTTTTAAGTGGAAAGCCCATGTTTCTCACTCTCCCAGCACTCAGAATGAGCATTTAAGAAAACTGACTCTGATCCTTTGCTAAAAGCACTTTTTCATTATGCACACAGCCAGTTTTTCACAAAATGCAGTTTTCAGTTCAAAGCCCTTTTGTTTCTCACTCTCCCAGCACTCAGAATGAGCGTTGAAGAAAACTGTCTCTGATCCTTTGCTAAAAGCACCTTTTCATTTGGCACAAAGCCAGTTTTAGACAAAATGCAGTTTTTAAGTGGAGAGCCCATGTTTCTCACTCTCCCAGCACTCAGAATGAGCGTTTAAGAAAACAAACTCTGATCCATTGCTGAGCACACTTTTTCATTATGCACACAGCCAGTTTTACACAAAATGCAGTTTTTAAGTGGAGAGCCCATATTTCTCACTCTCCCAGCACTCAGAATGAGCGTTTAAGAAGACTGACTCTGATCCTTTGCTAAAAGCAATTTTTCATTATAAACATTGCCAGTTTTACACAAAATGCAGTTTTCAGTTCAAAGCCCTTGTTTCTCACTCTCCCGGCACTCAAAAAGAGCATTTGAAAAACTGGCTCTTATCCTTTGCTAAACACACTTTTTCATTATGTTCCCATCCTGTTTTAAGCAGAATGCAGTTTTTAAGTGGAGAGCCCATATTTCTCACTCTCCCAGCACTCAGAATGAGCGTTTAAGAAAACTGACTCTGATCCTTTTCTAAAAGCACTTTTTCATTAGGCACACAGCCAGTTTTACACAAAGTGCAGTTTTTAAGTGGAAAGCCCATGTTTCTCACTCTCCCGGTATTCAGAACGAGCATTTAAGAAAACTGACTCTGATCCTTTATTTAACACACTTTTTTAATATGAACACAGCCAGTTTGACACAAAATGCAGCTTTCAGTTGAAAGCCCTTTTGTTTCTCACTCTCCCAGCACTCAGAATGAGCGTTGAAGAAAACTGTCTCTGATCCTTTGCTAAAAGCACCTTTTCATTTGGCACAAAGCCAGTTTTAGACAAAATGCAGTTTTTAAGTGGAAAGCCCATGTTTCTCACTCTCCCAGCACTCAGAATGAGCATTTAAGAAAACTGACTCTGATCCTTTGCTAAAAGCACTTTTTTATTATGCACACAGCCAGTTTTACACATAATGCAGTTTTTAAGTGGAGAGCCCATGTTTCTCACTCTCCTAGCACTCAGAATGAGCATTTAAGAAAACTGACTCTGATCCTTTATTTAACACACTTTTTTAATATGCACACAGCCAATTTGACACAACATGCAGTTTTCAGTTCAAAGCCCTTTTGTTTCTCACTCTCCCAGCACTCAGAATGAACATTAAAGAAAACTGACTCTGATCCTTTGCTAAAAGAGCTTTTTCATTATGCACACAGCCAGTTTTTCACAAAATGCAGTTTTCCGTTGAGAGCCCATCTTTCTCACTCTCCCACCACTCAGAATGAGCGTTTAAGAAAAGTGACTCTGATCCATTGCTAAAAGCACATTTTCATTATTCACACAGCCAGTTTTACACATAATGCAGTTTTCAGTCCAAAGCCCTTGTTTCTCACTCTCCCAGCACTCACAATGCACATTTAAGAAAACTGACTCTGATCCTTTATTTAACGCACTTTTTTAATATGCACACAGCCAGTTTTACATAGAATGCAGTTTTCAGTTTAAAGCCCTTGTTTCTCACTCTCCCAGCACTCAGAATGAGCGTTTAAGAAAACTGACTCTGATCCTTTTCTAAAAGCACTTTTTCATTAGGCACACAGCCAGTTTTACACAAAATGCAGTTTTTAAGTGGAAAGCCCATGTTTCTCACTCTCCCAGCACTCGGAATGAGCGTTTAAGAAAACAAACTCTGATCCATTGCTGAGCACACTTTTTCATTATGCACACAGCCAGTTTTACACAAAATGCAGTTTTTAAGTGGAGAGCCCATATTTCTCACTCTCCCAGCACTCAGAATGAGCGTTTAAGAAGACTGACTCTGATCCTTTGCTAAAAGCAATTTTTCATTATAAACATTGCCAGTTTTACACAAAATGCAGTTTTCAGTTCAAAGCCCTTGTTTCTCACTCTCCCGGCACTCAAAAAGAGCATTTGAAAAACTGGCTCTTATCCTTTGCTAAACACACTTTTTCATTATGTTCCCATCCTGTTTTAAGCAGAATGCAGTTTTTAAGTGGAGAGCCCATATTTCTCACTCTCCCAGCACTCAGAATGAGCGTTTAAGAAAACTGACTCTGATCCTTTTCTAAAAGCACTTTTTCATTAGGCACACAGCCAGTTTTACACAAAGTGCAGTTTTTAAGTGGAAAGCCCATGTTTCTCACTCTCCCGGTATTCAGAACGAGCATTTAAGAAAACTGACTCTGATCCTTTATTTAACACACTTTTTTAATATGAACACAGCCAGTTTGACACAAAATGCAGCTTTCAGTTGAAAGCCCTTTTGTTTCTCACTCTCCCAGCACTCAGAATGAGCGTTGAAGAAAACTGTCTCTGATCCTTTGCTAAAAGCACCTTTTCATTTGGCACAAAGCCAGTTTTAGACAAAATGCAGTTTTTAAGTGGAAAGCCCATGTTTCTCACTCTCCCAGCACTCAGAATGAGCATTTAAGAAAACTGACTCTGATCCTTTGCTAAAAGCACTTTTTTATTATGCACACAGCCAGTTTTACACATAATGCAGTTTTTAAGTGGAGAGCCCATGTTTCTCACTCTCCTAGCACTCAGAATGAGCATTTAAGAAAACTGACTCTGATCCTTTATTTAACACACTTTTTTAATATGCACACAGCCAATTTGACACAACATGCAGTTTTCAGTTCAAAGCCCTTTTGTTTCTCACTCTCCCAGCACTCAGAATGAACATTAAAGAAAACTGACTCTGATCCTTTGCTAAAAGAGCTTTTTCATTATGCACACAGCCAGTTTTTCACAAAATGCAGTTTTCCGTTGAGAGCCCATCTTTCTCACTCTCCCACCACTCAGAATGAGCGTTTAAGAAAAGTGACTCTGATCCATTGCTAAAAGCACATTTTCATTATTCACACAGCCAGTTTTACACATAATGCAGTTTTCAGTCCAAAGCCCTTGTTTCTCACTCTCCCAGCACTCACAATGCACATTTAAGAAAACTGACTCTGATCCTTTATTTAACGCACTTTTTTAATATGCACACAGCCAGTTTTACATAGAATGCAGTTTTCAGTTTAAAGCCCTTGTTTCTCACTCTCCCAGCACTCAGAATGAGCGTTTAAGAAAACTGACTCTGATCCTTTTCTAAAAGCACTTTTTCATTAGGCACACAGCCAGTTTTACACAAAATGCAGTTTTTAAGTGGAAAGCCCATGTTTCTCACTCTCCCAGCACTCAGAATGAGCATTTAAGAAAACTGACTCTGATCCTTTGCTAAAAGCACTTTTTCATTATGCACACAGCCAGTTTTTCACAAAATGCAGTTTTATGTTGAGAGCCCATGTTCCTCACTCTCCCAGCACTCAGAATGAGCATTTAAGAAAACTGACTCTGATCCTTTATTTAACACACTTTTTTAATATGCACACAGCCAGTTTTACATAGAATGCAGTTTTCAGTTTAAAGCCCTTGTTTCTTACTCTCCCAGCACTCAGGATGAGCGTTTAAGAAAACTGTCTCTGATCCTTTGCTAAACATACTTTTTCATTATGTCCCCATCCTGTTTTAAGCAGAATGCAGTTTTTAAGTGGAGAGCCCATGTTTCTCACTCTCCCAGCACTCAGAATGAGCATTTAAGAAAACTGACTCTGATCCTTTGCTAAAAGCACTTTTTCATTATGCACACAGCCAGTTTTTCACAAAATGCAGTTTTATGTTGAGAGCCCATGTTCCTCACTCTCCCAGCACTCAGAATGAGCATTTAAGAAAACTGACTCTGATCCTTTATTTAACACACTTTTTTAATATGCACACAACAAGTTTTACACAAAGTGCAGTTTTTAAGTGGAAAGCCCATGTTTCTCACTCTCCCAGCACTCAGAATGAGCATTTAAGAAAACTGACTCTGATCCTTTGCTAAAAGCACTTTTTCATTATGCACACAGCCAGTTTTTCACAAAATGCAGTTTTCAGTTTAAAGCCCTTTTGTTTCTCACTCTCCCAGCACTCAGAATGAGCGTTGAAGAAAACTGTCTCTGATCCTTTGCTAAAAGCACCTTTTCATTTGGCACAAAGCCAGTTTTAGACAAAATGCAGTTTTTAAGTGGAGAGCCCATGTTTCTCACTCTCCCAGCACTCAGAATGAGCGTTTAAGAAAACAAACTCTGATCCATTGCTGAGCACACTTTTTCATTATGCACACAGCCAGTTTTACACAAAATGCAGTTTTTAAGTGGAGAGCCCATATTTCTCACTCTCCCAGCACTCAGAATGAGCGTTTAAGAAAACTGACTCTGATCCTTTGCTAAAAGCAATTTTTCATTATAAACATTGCCAGTTTTACACAAAATGCAGTTTTCAGTTCAAAGCCCTTGTTTCTCACTCTCCCAGCACTCAGAATGAGCGTTTAAGAAAACTGACTCTGATCCTTTTCTAAAAGCACTTTTTCATTAGGCACACAGCCAGTTTTACACAAAATGCAGTTTTTAAGTGGAAAGCCCATGTTTCTCACTCTCCCAGCACTCAGAATGAGCATTTAAGAAAACTGACTCTGATCCTTTATTTAACACACTTTTTTAATATGCACACAGCCAGTTTTACATAGAATGCAGTTTTCAGTTTAAAGCCCTTGTTTCTTACTCTCCCAGCACTCAGGATGAGCGTTTAAGAAAACTGTCTCTGATCCTTTGCTAAACATACTTTTTCATTATGTCCCCATCCTGTTTTAAGCAGAATGCAGTTTTTAAGTGGAGAGCCCATGTTTCTCACTCTCCCAGCACTCAGAATGAGCGTTTAAGAAAACAACTCTGATCCATTGCTAAAGCAATTTTTCATTATGCACACAGCCAGTTTTACACAAAATGCAGTTTTCAGTTCAAAGCCCTTGTTTCTCACTCTCCCAGCACTCAGAATGAGCATTTAGAAAAACTGTTTCTGATCCTTTGCTAAACACACTTTTTCATTAGGCACACAACCAGTTTTACACAAAGTGCAGTTTTTAAGTGGAAAGCCCATGTTTCTCACTCTCCCAGCATTCAGAACGAGCATTTAAGAAAACTGACTGTGATCCTTTGCTAAAAGCACTTTTTCATTATGCACACAGCCAGTTTTTCACAAAATGCAGTTTTCAGTTCAAAGCCCTTTTGTTTCTCACTCTCCCAGCACTCAGAATGAGCATTTAGAAAAACTTGCTCTGATCCTTTGCTTAACATACTTTTTCATTATGTCCCCATCCTGTTTTAAGCAGAATGCAGTTTTTAAGTGGAGAGCCCATATTTCTCACTCTCCCTGCACTCAGAATGAGCGTTTAAGAAAACTGACTCTGATCCTTTTCTAAAAGCACTTTTTCATTAGGCACACAGCCAGTTTTTTCACAAAATGCAGTTTTTAAGTGGAAAGCCCATGTTTCTCACTCTCCCAGCACTCAGAATGAGCGTTTAAGAAAACTGACTCTGATCCTTTGCTAAAAGCACTTTTTCATCATGCACACAGCCAGTTTTACACAAAATGCAGTTTTCAGTTCAAAGCCCTTGTGTCTCACTCTACCAGCACTCAGAATGAGCATTTAGAAAAACTGGCTCTGATCCTTTGCTAAACACACTTTTTCATTATGTCCCCATCCTGTTTTAAGCAGAATGCAGTTTTTAAGTGGAGAGCCCATATTTCTCACTCTCCCTGCACTCAGAATGAGCGTTTAAGAAAACTGACTCTGATCCTTTTCTAAAAGCACTTTTTCATTAGGCACACAGCCAGTTTTACACAAAATGCAGTTTTTAAGTGGAAAGCCCATGTTTCTCACTCTCCCAGCACTCAGAATGAGCATTTAAGAAAACTGACTCTGATCCTTTGCTAAAAGCACTTTTTCATTATGCACACAGCCAGTTTTTCACAAAATGCAGTTTTCAGTTCAAAGCCCTTTTGTTTCTCACTCTCCCAGCACTCAGAATGAGCGTTGAAGAAAACTGTCTCTGATCCTTTGCTAAAAGCACCTTTTCATTTGGCACAAAGCCAGTTTTAGACAAAATGCAGTTTTTAAGTGGAGAGCCCATGTTTCTCACTCTCCCAGCACTCAGAATGAGCGTTTAAGAAAACAAACTCTGATCCATTGCTGAGCACACTTTTTCATTATGCACACAGCCAGTTTTACACAAAATGCAGTTTTTAAGTGGAGAGCCCATATTTCTCACTCTCCCAGCACTCAGAATGAGCGTTTAAGAAGACTGACTCTGATCCTTTGCTAAAAGCAATTTTTCATTATAAACATTGCCAGTTTTACACAAAATGCAGTTTTCAGTTCAAAGCCCTTGTTTCTCACTCTCCCAGCACTCAAAAAGAGCATTTGAAAAACTGGCTCTTATCCTTTGCTAAACACACTTTTTCATTATGTTCCCATCCTGTTTTAAGCAGAATGCAGTTTTTAAGTGGAGAGCCCATATTTCTCACTCTCCCAGCACTCAGAATGAGCGTTTAAGAAAACTGACTCTGATCCTTTTCTAAAAGCACTTTTTCATCATGCACACAGCCAGTTTTACACAAAATGCAGTTTTCAGTTCAAAGCCCTTGTGTCTCACTCTACCAGCACTCAGAATGAGCATTTAGAAAAACTGGCTCTGATCCTTTGCTAAACACACTTTTTCATTATGTCCCCATCCTGTTTTAAGCAGAATGCAGTTTTTAAGTGGAGAGCCCATATTTCTCACTCTCCCTGCACTCAGAATGAGCGTTTAAGAAAACTGACTCTGATCCTTTTCTAAAAGCACTTTTTCATTAGGCACACAGCCAGTTTTACACAAAATGCAGTTTTTAAGTGGAAAGCCCATGTTTCTCACTCTCCCAGCACTCAGAATGAGCATTTAAGAAAACTGACTCTGATCCTTTGCTAAAAGCACATTTTCATTATGCACACAGCCAGTTTTTCACAAAATGCAGTTTTCAGTTCAAAGCCCTTTTGTTTCTCACTCTCCCAGCACTCAGAATGAGCGTTGAAGAAAACTGTCTCTTATCCTTTGCTAAAAGCACCTTTTCATTTGGCACAAAGCCAGTTTTAGACAAAATGCAGTTTTTAAGTGGAGAGCCCATGTTTCTCACTCTCCCAGCACTCAGAATGAGCGTTTAAGAAAACAAACTCTGATCCATTGCTGAGCACACTTTTTCATTATGCACACAGCCAGTTTTACACAAAATGCAGTTTTTAAGTGGAGAGCCCATATTTCTCACTCTCCCAGCACTCAGAATGAGCGTTTAAGAAGACTGACTCTGATCCTTTGCTAAAAGCAATTTTTCATTATAAACATTGCCAGTTTTACACAAAATGCAGTTTTCAGTTCAAAGCCCTTGTTTCTCACTCTCCCAGCACTCAGAATGAGCATTTAAGAAAACTGACTCTGATCCTTTGCTAAAAGCACTTTTTCATTATGCACACAGCCAGTTTTTCACAAAATGCAGTTTTCAGTTCAAAGCCCTTTTGTTTCTCACTCTCCCAGCACTCAGAATGAGCGTTGAAGAAAACTGTCTCTGATCCTTTGCTAAAAGCACCTTTTCATTTGGCACAAAGCCAGTTTTAGACAAAATGCAGTTTTTAAGTGGAGAGCCCATGTTTCTCACTCTCCCAGCACTCAGAATGAGCGTTTAAGAAAACAAACTCTGATCCATTGCTGAGCACACTTTTTCATTATGCACACAGCCAGTTTTACACAAAATGCAGTTTTTAAGTGGAGAGCCCATATTTCTCACTCTCCCAGCACTCAGAATGAGCGTTTAAGAAGACTGACTCTGATCCTTTGCTAAAAGCAATTTTTCATTATAAACATTGCCAGTTTTACACAAAATGCAGTTTTCAGTTCAAAGCCCTTGTTTCTCACTCTCCCAGCACTCAAAAAGAGCATTTGAAAAACTGGCTCTTATCCTTTGCTAAACACACTTTTTCATTATGTTCCCATCCTGTTTTAAGCAGAATGCAGTTTTTAAGTGGAGAGCCCATATTTCTCACTCTCCCAGCACTCAGAATGAGCGTTTAAGAAAACTGACTCTGATCCTTTTCTAAAAGCACTTTTTCATTAGGCACACAGCCAGTTTTACACATAATGCAGTTTTTAAGTGGAGAGCCCATGTTTCTCACTCTCCTAGCACTCAGAATGAGCATTTAAGAAAACTGACTCTGATCCTTTATTTAACACACTTTTTTAATATGCACACAGCCAATTTGACACAACATGCAGTTTTCAGTTCAAAGCCCTTTTGTTTCTCACTCTCCCAGCACTCAGAATGAACATTAAAGAAAACTGACTCTGATCCTTTGCTAAAAGAGCTTTTTCATTATGCACACAGCCAGTTTTTCACAAAATGCAGTTTTCCGTTGAGAGCCCATCTTTCTCACTCTCCCACCACTCAGAATGAGCGTTTAAGAAAAGTGACTCTGATCCATTGCTAAAAGCACATTTTCATTATGCACACAGCCAGTTTTACACATAATGCAGTTTTCAGTCCAAAGCCCTTGTTTCTCACTCTCCCAGCACTCACAATGCACATTTAAGAAAACTGACTCTGATCCTTTATTTAACGCACTTTTTTAATATGCACACAGCCAGTTTTACATAGAATGCAGTTTTCAGTTTAAAGCCCTTGTTTCTCACTCTCCCAGCACTCAGAATGAGCGTTTAAGAAAACTGACTCTGATCCTTTGCTAAAAGCACTTTTTCATTATGCACACAGCCAGTTTTTCACAAAATGCAGTTTTATGTTGAGAGCCCATGTTCCTCACTCTCCCAGCACTCAGAATGAGCATTTAAGAAAACTGACTCTGATCTTTTATTTAACACACTTTTTTAATATGCACACAGCCAGTTTTACATAGAATGCAGTTTTCAGTTTAAAGCCCTTGTTTCTTACTCTCCCAGCACTCAGGATGAGCGTTTAAGAAAACTGTCTCTGATCCTTTGCTAAACATACTTTTTCATTATGTCCCCATCCTGTTTTAAGCAGAATGCAGTTTTTAAGTGGAGAGCCCATGTTTCTCACTCTCCCAGCACTCAGAATGAGCATTTAAGAAAACTGACTCTGATCCTTTGCTAAAAGCACTTTTTCATTATGCACACAGCCAGTTTTTCACAAAATGCAGTTTTATGTTGAGAGCCCATGTTCCTCACTCTCCCAGCACTCAGAATGAGCATTTAAGAAAACTGACTCTGATCCTTTATTTAACACACTTTTTTAATATGCACACAACAAGTTTTACACAAAGTGCAGTTTTTAAGTGGAAAGCCCATGTTTCTCACTCTCCCAGCACTCAGAATGAGCATTTAAGAAAACTGACTCTGATCCTTTGCTAAAAGCACTTTTTCATTATGCACACAGCCAGTTTTTCACAAAATGCAGTTTTCAGTTCAAAGCCCTTTTGTTTCTCACTCTCCCAGCACTCAGAATGAGCGTTGAAGAAAACTGTCTCTGATCCTTTGCTAAAAGCACCTTTTCATTTGGCACAAAGCCAGTTTTAGACAAAATGCAGTTTTTAAGTGGAGAGCCCATGTTTCTCACTCTCCCAGCACTCAGAATGAGCGTTTAAGAAAACAAACTCTGATCCATTGCTGAGCACACTTTTTCATTATGCACACAGCCAGTTTTACACAAAATGCAGTTTTTAAGTGGAGAGCCCATATTTCTCACTCTCCCAGCACTCAGAATGAGCGTTTAAGAAAACTGACTCTGATCCTTTGCTAAAAGCAATTTTTCATTATAAACATTGCCAGTTTTACACAAAATGCAGTTTTCAGTTCAAAGCCCTTGTTTCTCACTCTCCCAGCACTCAGAATGAGCGTTTAAGAAAACTGACTCTGATCCTTTTCTAAAAGCACTTTTTCATTAGGCACACAGCCAGTTTTACACAAAATGCAGTTTTTAAGTGGAAAGCCCATGTTTCTCACTCTCCCAGCACTCAGAATGAGCATTTAAGAAAACTGAGTCTGATCCTTTGCTAAAAGCACTTTTTCATTATGCACACAGCCAGTTTTTCACAAAATGCAGTTTTATGTTGAGAGCCCATGTTCCTCACTCTCCCAGCACTCAGAATGAGCATTTAAGAAAACTGACTCTGATCCTTTATTTAACACACTTTTTTAATATGCACACAGCCAGTTTTACATAGAATGCAGTTTTCAGTTTAAAGCCCTTGTTTCTTACTCTCCCAGCACTCAGGATGAGCGTTTAAGAAAACTGTCTCTGATCCTTTGCTAAACATACTTTTTCATTATGTCCCCATCCTGTTTTAAGCAGAATGCAGTTTTTAAGTGGAGAGCCCATGTTTCTCACTCTCCCAGCACTCAGAATGAGCGTTTAAGAAAACAACTCTGATCCATTGCTAAAGCAATTTTTCATTATGCACACAGCCAGTTTTACACAAAATGCAGTTTTCAGTTCAAAGCCCTTATTTCTCACTCTCCCAGCACTCAGAATGAGCATTTAGAAAAACTGTTTCTGATCCTTTGCTAAACACACTTTTTCATTAGGCACACAACCAGTTTTACACAAAGTGCAGTTTTTAAGTGGAAAGCCCATGTTTCTCACTCTCCCAGCATTCAGAACGAGCATTTAAGAAAACTGACTGTGATCCTTTGCTAAAAGCACTTTTTCATTATGCACACAGCCAGTTTTTCACAAAATGCAGTTTTCAGTTCAAAGCCCTTTTGTTTCTCACTCTCCCAGCACTCAGAATGAGCATTTAGAAAAACTTGCTCTGATCCTTTGCTTAACACACTTTTTCATTATGTCCCCATCTTGTTTTAAGCAGAATGCAGTTTTTAAGTGGAGAGCCCATATTTCTCACTCTCCCAGCAATCAGAATGAGCGTTTAAGAAAACTGACTCTGATCCTTTTCTAAAAGCACTTTTTCATTAGGCACACAGCCAGTTTTTTCACAAAATGCAGTTTTTAAGTGGAAAGCCCATGTTTCTCACTCTCCCAGCACTCAGAATGAGCGTTTAAGAAAACTGACTCTGATCCTTTGCTAAAAGCACTTTTTCATCATGCACACAGCCAGTTTTACACAAAATGCAGTTTTCAGTTCAAAGCCCTTGTGTCTCACTCTACCAGCACTCAGAATGAGCATTTAGAAAAACTGGCTCTGATCCTTTGCTAAACACACTTTTTCATTATGTCCCCATCCTGTTTTAAGCAGAATGCAGTTTTTAAGTGGAGAGCCCATATTTCTCACTCTCCCTGCACTCAGAATGAGCGTTTAAGAAAACTGACTCTGATCCTTTTCTAAAAGCACTTTTTCATTATGCACACAGCCAGTTTTACACAAAATGCAGTTTTTAAGTGGAGAGCCCATATTTCTCACTCTCCCAGCACTCAGAATTGGCGTTTAAGAAAACTGACTCTGATCCTTTGCTAAAAGCAATTTTTCATTATAAACATTGCCAGTTTTACACAAAATGCAGTTTTCAGTTCAAAGCCCTTGTCTCTCACTCTACCAGCACTCAGAATGAGCATTTAGAAAAACTGGCTCTGATCCTTTGCTAAACACACTTTTTCATTATGTCCCCATCCTGTTTTAAGCAGAATGCAGTTTTTAAGAGGAGAGCCCATATTTCTCACTCTCCCTGCACTCAGAATGAGCGTTTAAGAAAACTGACTCTGATCCTTTTCTAAAAGCACTTTTTCATTAGGCACACAGCCAGTTTTACACAAAATGCAGTTTTTAAGTGGAAAGCCCATGTTTCTCACTCTCCCAGCACTCACAATGCACATTTAAGAAAACTGACTCTGATCCTTTATTTAACGCACTTTTTTAATATGCACACAGCCAGTTTTACATAGAATGCAGTTTTCAGTTTAAAGCCCTTGTTTCTTACTCTCCCAGCACTCAGGATGAGCGTTTAAGAAAACTGTCTCTGATCCTTTGCTAAACACACTTTTTCATTATGTCCTCATCCTGTTTTAAGCAGAATGCAGTTTTTAAGTGGAGAGCCCATGTTTCTCACTCTCCCAGCACTCAGAATGAGCGTTTAAGAAAACAAACTCTGATCCATTGCTGAGCAGACTTTTTCATTATGCACACAGCCAGTTTTACACAAAATGCAGTTTTTAAGTGGAGAGCCCATATTTCTCACTCTCCCAGCACTCAGAATGAGCGTTTAAGAAAACTGACTCTGATCCTTTGCTAAAAGCAATTTTTCATTATAAACATTGCCAGTTTTACACAAAATGCAGATTTCAGTTCAAAGCCCTTGTTTCTCACTCTCCCAGCACTCAGAATGAGCATTTAGAAAAACTGGCTCTGATCCATTGCTAAACACACTTTTTCATTATGTCCCCATCCTGTTTTAAGCAGAATGCAGTTTTTAAGTGGAGAGCCCATGTTTCTCACTCTCCCAGCACTCAGAATGAGCGTTTAAGAAAACAAACTCTGATCCTTTGCTAAAAGCAATTTTTCATTAGGCACACAGCCAGTTTTACACAAAATGCAGTTTTTAAGTGGAGAGCCCATATTTCTCACTCTCCCAGCACTCAGAATGAGCGTTTAAGAAAACTGACTCTGATCCTTTGCTAAAAGCAATTTTTCATTTGGCACAAAGCCAGTTTTAGACAAAATGCAGTTTTTAAGTGGAAAGCCCATGTTTCTCACTCTCCCAGCACTCAGAATGAGCATTTAAGAAAACTGACTCTGATCCTTTGCTAAAAGCACTTTTTTATTATGCACACAGCCAGTTTTACACATAATGCAGTTTTTAAGTGGAGAGCCCATGTTTCTCACTCTCCTAGCACTCAGAATGAGCATTTAAGAAAACTGACTCTGATCCTTTATTTAACACACTTTTTTAATATGCACACAGCCAGTTTGACACAACATGCAGTTTTCAGTTCAAAGCCCTTTTGTTTCTCACTCTCCCACCACTCAGAATGAGCGTTTAAGAAAAGTGACTCTGATCCATTGCTAAAAGCACTTTTTCATTATGCACACAGCCAGTTTTTCACAAAATGCAGTTTTCAGTTCAAAGCCCTTTTGTTTCTCACTCTCCCAGCACTCAGAATGAGCGTTGAAGAAAACTGTCTCTGATCCTTTGCTAAAAGCACCTTTTCATTTGGCACAAAGCCAGTTTTAGACAAAATGCAGTTTTTAAGTGGAGAGCCCATGGTTCTCACTCTCCCAGCCCTCAGAATGAGCGTTTAAGAAAACAAACTCTGATCAATTGCTGAGCACACTTTTTCATTATGCACACAGCCAGTTTTACACAAAATGCAGTTTTTAAGTGGAGAGCCCATATTTCTCACTCTCCCAGCACTCAGAATGAGCGTTTAAGAAAACTGACTCTGATCCTTTGCTAAAAGCAATTTTTCATTATAAACATTGCCAGTTTTACACAAAATGCAGTTTTCAGTTCAAAGCCCTTGTTTCTCACTCTCCCAGCACTCAAAATGAGCATTTAGAAAAACTGGCTCTGATCCTTTGCTAAACACACTTTTTCATTATGTCCCCATCCTGTTTTAAGCAGAATGCAGTTTTTAAGTGGAGAGCCCATGTTTCTCACTCTCCCAGCACTCAGAATGAGCGTTTAAGAAAACAAACTCTGATCCATTGCTGAGCACACTTTTTCATTATGCACACAGCCAGTTTTACACAAAATGCAGTTTTTAAGTGGAGAGCCCATATTTCTCACTCTCCCAGCACTCAGAATGAGCGTTTAAGAAAACTGACTCTGATCCTTTGCTAAAAGCAATTTTTCATTATAAACATTGCCAGTTTTACACAAAATGCAGTTTTCAGTTCAAAGCCCTTGTCTCTCACTCTATCAGCACTCAGAATGAGCATTTAGAAAAACTGGCTCTGATCCTTTGCTAAACACACTTTTTCATTATGTCCCCATCCTGTTTTAAGCAGAATGCAGTTTTTAAGAGGAGAGCCCATATTTCTCACTCTCCCTGCACTCAGAATGAGCGTTTAAGAAAACTGACTCTGATCCTTTTCTAAAAGCACTTTTTCATTAGGCACACAGCCAGTTTTACACAAAATGCAGTTTTTAAGTGGAAAGCCCATGTTTCTCACTCTCCCAGCACTCACAATGCACATTTAAGAAAACTGACTCTGATCCTTTATTTAACACACTTTTTTAATATGCACACAGCCAGTTTGACACAACATGCAGTTTTCAGTTCAAAGCCCTTTTGTTTCTCACTCTCCCAGCACTCAGAATGAACATTCAAGAAAACTGACTCTGATCCTTTGCTAAAAGAGCTTTTTCATTATGCACACAGCCAGTTTTTCACAAAATGCAGTTTTCCGTTGAGAGCCCATCTTTCTCACTCTCCCACCACTCAGAATGAGCGTTTAAGAAAAGTGACTCTGATCCATTGCTAAAAGCACATTTTCATTATGCACACAGCCAGTTTTACACATAATGCAGTTTTCAGTCCAAAGCCCTTGTTTCTCACTCTCCCAGCACTCACAATGCACATTTAAGAAAACTGACTCTGATCCTTTATTTAACGCACTTTTTTAATATGCACACAGCCAGTTTTACATAGAATGCAGTTTTCAGTTTAAAGCCCTTGTTTCTTACTCTCCCAGCACTCAGGCTGAGCGTTTAAGAAAACTGTCTCTGATCCTTTGCTAAACACACTTTTTCATTATGTCCCCATCCTGTTTTAAGCAGAATGCAGTTTTTAAGTGGAGAGCCCATGTTTCTCACTCTCCCAGCACTCAGAATGAGCGTTTAAGAAAACAAACTCTGATCCATTGCTGAGCACACTTTTTCATTATGCACACAGCCAGTTTTACACAAAATGCAGTTTTTAAGTGGAGAGCCCATATTTCTCACTCTCCCAGCACTCAGAATGAGCGTTTAAGAAAACTGACTCTGATCCTTTGCTAAAAGCAATTTTTCATTTGGCACAAAGCCAGTTTTAGACAAAATGCAGTTTTTAAGTGGAAAGCCCATGTTTCTCACTCTCCCAGCACTCAGAATGAGCATTTAAGAAAACTGACTCTGATCCTTTGCTAAAAGCACTTTTTTATTATGCACACAGCCAGTTTTACACATAATGCAGTTTTTAAGTGGAGAGCCCATGTTTCTCACTCTCCTAGCACTTTGAATGAGTATTTAAGAAAACTGACTCTGATCCTTTATTTAACACACTTTTTTAATATGCACACAGCCAGTTTGACACAACATGCAGTTTTCAGTTCAAAGCCCTTTTGTTTCTCACTCTCCCAGCACTCAGAATGAACATTCAAGAAAACTGACTCTGATCCTTTGCTAAAAGAGCTTTTTCATTATGCACACAGCCAGTTTTTCACAAAATGCAGTTTTCCGTTGAGAGCCCATCTTTCTCACTCTCCCACCACTCAGAATGAGCGTTTAAGAAAAGTGACTCTGATCCATTGCTAAAAGCACTTTTTCATCATGCACACAGCCAGTTTTTCACAAAATGCAGTTTTCAGTTCAAAGCCCTTTTGTTTCTCACTCTCCCAGCACTCAGAATGAGCGTTGAAGAAAACTGTCTCTGATCCTTTGCTAAAAGCACCTTTTCATTTGGCACAAAGCCAGTTTTAGACAAAATGCAGTTTTTAAGTGGAGAGCCCATGGTTCTCACTCTCCCAGCACTCAGAATGAGCGTTTAAGAAAACAAACTCTGATCAATTGCTGAGCACACTTTTTCATTATGCACACAGCCAGTTTTACACAAAATGCAGTTTTTAAGTGGAGAGCCCATATTTCTCACTCTCCCAGCACTCAGAATGAGCGTTTAAGAAAACTGACTCTGATCCTTTGCTAAAAGCAATTTTTCATTATAAACATTGCCAGTTTTACACAAAATGCAGTTTTCAGTTCAAAGCCCTTGTTTCTCACTCTCCCAGCACTCAAAATGAGCATTTAGAAAAACTGGCTCTGATCCTTTGCTAAACACACTTTTTCATTATGTCCCCATCCTGTTTTAAGCAGAATGCAGTTTTTAAGTGGAGAGCCCATGTTTCTCACTCTCCCAGCACTCAGAATGAGCGTTTAAGAAAACAAACTCTGATCCATTGCTGAGCACACTTTTTCATTATGCACACAGCCAGTTTTACACAAAATGCAGTTTTTAAGTGGAGAGCCCATATTTCTCACTCTCCCAGCACTCAGAATGAGCGTTTAAGAAAACTGACTCTGATCCTTTGCTAAAAGCAACTTTTCATTATAAACATTGCCAGTTTTACACAAAATGCAGTTTTCAGTTCAAAGCCCTTGTCTCTCACTCTACCAGCACTCAGAATGAGCATTTAGAAAAACTGGCTCTGATCCTTTGCTAAACACACTTTTTCATTATGTCCCCATCCTGTTTTAAGCAGAATGCAGTTTTTAAGTGGAGAGCCCATATTTCTCACTCTCCCTGCACTCAGAATGAGCGTTTAAGAAAACTGACTCTGATCCTTTTCTAAAAGCACTTTTTCATTAGGCACACAGCCAGTTTTTCACAAAATGCAGTTTTCCGTTGAGAGCCCATCTTTCTCACTCTCCCACCACTCAGAATGAGCGTTTAAGAAAAGTGACTCTGATCCATTGCTAAAAGCACTTTTTCATTATGCACACAGCCAGTTTTTCACAAAATGCAGTTTTCAGTTCAAAGCCCTTTTGTTTCTCACTCTCCCAGCACTCAGAATGAGCGTTGAAGAAAACTGTCTCTGATCCTTTGCTAAAAGCACCTTTTCATTTGGCACAAAGCCAGTTTTAGACAAAATGCAGTTTTTAAGTGGAGAGCCCATGTTTCTCACTCTCCCAGCACTCAGAATGAGCGTTTAAGAAAACAAACTCTGATCCATTGCTGAGCACACTTTTTCATTATGCACACAGCCAGTTTTACACAAAATGCAGTTTTCCGTTGAGAGCCCATATTTCTCACTCTCCCAGCTCTCAGAATGAGCGTTTAAGAAAACTGACTCTGATCCTTTTCTAAAAGCACTTTTTCATTAGGCACACAGCCAGTTTTACACAAAGTGCAGTTTTTAAGTGGAAAGCCCATGTTTCTCACTCTCCCAGCATTCAGAACGAGCATTTAAGAAAACTGTCTCTGATCCTTTGCTAAACACACTTTTTCATTATGTCCCCATCCTGTTTTAAGCAGAATGCAGTATTTAAGTGGAGAGCCCATGTCTCTCACTCTCCCAGCACTCAGAATGAGAGTTTAAGACAACAAACTCTGATCCTTTTCTAAAAGCACTTTTTCATTAGGCACACAGCCAGTTTTACACAAAATGCAGTTTTTAAGTGGAAAGCCCATGTTTCTCACTCTCCCAGCACTCAGAATACACATTTAAGAAAACTGACTCTGATCCTTTATTTAACGCACTTTTATTTAGAGCCCATCTTTCTCACTCTCCCACCACTCAGAATGAGCGTTTAAGAAAAGTGACTCTGATCCATTGCTAAAAGCACATTTTCATTATGCACACAGCCAGTTTTACACATAATGCAGTTTTCAGTCCAAAGCCCTTGTTTCTCACTCTCCCAGCACTCACAATGCACATTTAAGAAAACTGACTCTGATCCTTTATTTAACGCACTTTTTTAATATGCACACAGCCAGTTTTACATAGAATGCAGTTTTCAGTTTAAAGCCCTTGTTTCTTACTCTCCCAGCACTCAGGCTGAGCGTTTAAGAAAACTGTCTCTGATCCTTTGCTAAACACACTTTTTCATTATGTCCCCATCCTGTTTTAAGCAGAATGCAGTTTTTAAGTGGAGAGCCCATGTTTCTCACTCTCCCAGCACTCAGAATGAGCGTTTAAGAAAACAAACTCTGATCCATTGCTGAGCACACTTTTTCATTATGCACACAGCCAGTTTTACACAAAATGCAGTTTTTAAGTGGAGAGCCCATATTTCTCACTCTCCCAGCACTCAGAATGAGCGTTTAAGAAAACTGACTCGGATCCTTTGCTAAAAGCAATTTTTCATTATAAACATTGCCAGTTTTACACAAAATGCAGTTTTCAGTTCAAAGCCCTTGTCTCTCACTCTACCAGCACTCAGAATGAGCATTTAGAAAAACTGGCTCTGATCCTTTGCTAAACACACTTTTTCATTATGTCCCCATCCTGTTTTAAGCAGAATGCAGTTTTTAAGTGGAGAGCCCATATTTCTCACTCTCCCTGCACTCAGAATGAGCGTTTAAGAAAACTGACTCTGATCCTTTTCTAAAAGCACTTTTTCATTAGGCACACAGCCAGTTTTACACAAAGTGCAGTTTTTAAGTGGAAAGCCCATGTTTCTCACTCTCCCAGCATTCAGAACGAGCATTTAAGAAAACTGACTCTGATCCTTTGCTAAAAGCACTTTTTCATTATGCACACAGCCAGTTTTTCACAAAATGCAGTTTTCAGTTCAAAGCCCTTTTGTTTCTCACTCTCCCAGCACTCAGAATGAGCGTTGAAGAAATCTGTCTCTGATCCTTTGCTTAAAGCACCTTTTCATTTGGCACAAAGCCAGTTTTAGACAAAATGCAGTTTTTAAGTGGAGAGCCCATGTTTCTCACTCTCCCAGCACTCAGAATGAGCGTTTAAGAAAACTGACTCTGATCCATTGCTAAAAGCACATTTTCATTATGCACACAGCCAGTTTTACACATAATGCAGTTTTCAGTCCAAAGCCCTTGTTTCTCACTCTCCCAGCACTCACAATGCACATTTAAGAAAACTGACTCTGATCCTTTATTTAACGCACTTTTTTAATATGCACACAGCCAGTTTTACATAGAATGCAGTTTTCAGTTTAAAGCCCTTGTTTCTTACTCTCCCAGCACTCAGGATGAGCGTTTAAGAAAACTGACTCTGATCCTTTGCTAAAAGCACTTTTTCATTATGCACACAGCCAGTTTTTCACAAAATGCAGTTTTCAGTTCAAAGCCCTTTTGTTTCTCACTCTCCCAGCACTCAGGATGAGCGTTGAAGAAAACAGTCTCTGATCCTTTGCTTAAAGCACCTTTTCATTTGGCACAAAGCCAGTTTTAGACAAAATGCAGTTTTTAAGTGGAGAGCCCATATTTCTCACTCTCCCAGCACTCAGAATGAGCGTTTAAGAAAACTGACTCTGATCCTTTGCTAAAAGCAATTTTTCATTATAAACATTGCCAGTTTTACACAAAATGCAGTTTTCAGTTCAAAGCCCTTGTCTCTCCCTCTACCAGCACTCAGAATGAGCATTTAGATAAACTGGCTCCGATCCTTTGCTAAACACACTTTTTCATTATGTCCCCATCCTGTTTTAAGCAGAATGCAGTTTTTAAGTGGAGAGCCCATATTTCTCACTCTCCCTGCACTCAGAATGAGCGTTTAAGAAAACTGACTCTGATCCTTTTCTAAAAGCACTTTTTCATTAGGCACACAGCCAGTTTTACACAAAATGCAGTTTTTAAGTGGAAAGCCCATGTTTCTCACTCTCCCAGAACTCAGAATGAGCATTTAAGAAAACTGACTCTGATCCTTTGCTAAAAGCACTTTTTCATTATGCACACAGCCAGTTTTTCACAAAATGCAGTTTTCAGATCAAAGCCCTTTTGTTTCTCACTCTCCCAGCACTCAGAATGAGCGTTGAAGAAAACTGTCTCTGATCCTTTGCTAAAAGCACCTTTTCATTTGGCACAAAGCCAGTTTTAGACAAAATGCAGTTTTTAATTGGAGAGCCCATGGTTCTCACTCTCCCAGCACTCAGAATGAGCGTTTAAGAAAACTGACTCTGATCCTTTGCTAAAAGCAATTTTTCATTATAAACATTGCCAGTTTTACACAAAATGCAGTTTTCAGTTCAAAGCCCTTGTTTCTCACTCTCCCAGCACTCAAAATGAGCATTTAGAAAAACTGGCTCTGATCCTTTGCTAAACACACTTTTTCATTATGTCCCCATCCTGTTTTAAGCAGAATGCAGTTTTTAAGTGGAGAGCCCATGTTTCTCACTCTCCCAGCACTCAGAATGAGCGTTTAAGAAAACAAACTCTGATCCATTGCTGAGCAGACTTTTTCATTATGCACACAGCCAGTTTTACACAAAATGCAGTTTTTAAGTGGAGAGCCCATATTTCTCACTCTCCCAGCACTCAGAATGAGCGTTTAAGAAAACTGACTCTGATCCTTTGCTAAAAGCAATTTTTCATTATAAACATTGCCAGTTTTACACAAAATGCAGATTTCAGTTCAAAGCCCTTGTTTCTCACTCTCCCAGCACTCAGAATGAGCATTTAGAAAAACTGGCTCTGATCCTTTGCTAAACACACTTTTTCATTATGTCCCCATCCTGTTTTAAGCAGAATGCAGTTTTTAAGTGGAGAGCCCATGTTTCTCACTCTCCCAGCACTCAGAATGAGCGTTTAAGAAAACAAACTCTGATCCATTGCTGAGCACACTTTTTGATTATGCACACAGCCAGTTTTACACAAAATGCAGTTTTTAAGTGGAGAGCCCATATTTCTCACTCTCCCAGCACTCAGAATGAGCGTTTAAGAAAACTGACTCTGATCCTTTGCTAAAAGCAATTTTTCATTAGGCACACAGCCAGTTTTACACAAAATGCAGTTTTTAAGTGGAGAGCCCATATTTCTCACTCTCCCAGCACTCAGAATGAGCGTTTAAGAAAACTGACTCTGATCCTTTGCTAAAAGCAATTTTTCATTTGGCACAAAGCCAGTTTTAGACAAAATGCAGTTTTTAAGTGGAAAGCCCATGTTTCTCACTCTCCCAGCACTCAGAATGAGCATTTAAGAAAACTGACTCTGATCCTTTGCTAAAAGCACTTTTTTATTATGCACACAGCCAGTTTTACACATAATGCAGTTTTTAAGTGGAGAGCCCATGTTTCTCACTCTCCTAGCACTCAGAATGAGCATTTAAGAAAACTGACTCTGATCCTTTATTTAACACACTTTTTTAATATGCACACAGCCAGTTTGACACAACATGCAGTTTTCAGTTCAAAGCCCTTTTGTTTCTCACTCTCCCACCACTCAGAATGAGCGTTTAAGAAAAGTGACTCTGATCCATTGCTAAAAGCACTTTTTCATTATGCACACAGCCAGTTTTTCACAAAATGCAGTTTTCAGTTCAAAGCCCTTTTGTTTCTCACTCTCCCAGCACTCAGAATGAGCGTTGAAGAAAACTGTCTCTGATCCTTTGCTAAAAGCACCTTTTCATTTGGCACAAAGCCAGTTTTAGACAAAATGCAGTTTTTAAGTGGAGAGCCCATGGTTCTCACTCTCCCAGCCCTCAGAATGAGCGTTTAAGAAAACAAACTCTGATCAATTGCTGAGCACACTTTTTCATTATGCACACAGCCAGTTTTACACAAAATGCAGTTTTTAAGTGGAGAGCCCATATTTCTCACTCTCCCAGCACTCAGAATGAGCGTTTAAGAAAACTGACTCTGATCCTTTGCTAAAAGCAATTTTTCATTATAAACATTGCCAGTTTTACACAAAATGCAGTTTTCAGTTCAAAGCCCTTGTTTCTCACTCTCCCAGCACTCAAAATGAGCATTTAGAAAAACTGGCTCTGATCCTTTGCTAAACACACTTTTTCATTATGTCCCCATCCTGTTTTAAGCAGAATGCAGTTTTTAAGTGGAGAGCCCATGTTTCTCACTCTCCCAGCACTCAGAATGAGCGTTTAAGAAAACAAACTCTGATCCATTGCTGAGCACACTTTTTCATTATGCACACAGCCAGTTTTACACAAAATGCAGTTTTTAAGTGGAGAGCCCATATTTCTCACTCTCCCAGCACTCAGAATGAGCGTTTAAGAAAACTGACTCTGATCCTTTGCTAAAAGCAATTTTTCATTATAAACATTGCCAGTTTTACACAAAATGCAGTTTTCAGTTCAAAGCCCTTGTCTCTCACTCTATCAGCACTCAGAATGAGCATTTAGAAAAACTGGCTCTGATCCTTTGCTAAACACACTTTTTCATTATGTCCCCATCCTGTTTTAAGCAGAATGCAGTTTTTAAGAGGAGAGCCCATATTTCTCACTCTCCCTGCACTCAGAATGAGCGTTTAAGAAAACTGACTCTGATCCTTTTCTAAAAGCACTTTTTCATTAGGCACACAGCCAGTTTTACACAAAATGCAGTTTTTAAGTGGAAAGCCCATGTTTCTCACTCTCCCAGCACTCACAATGCACATTTAAGAAAACTGACTCTGATCCTTTATTTAACACACTTTTTTAATATGCACACAGCCAGTTTGACACAACATGCAGTTTTCAGTTCAAAGCCCTTTTGTTTCTCACTCTCCCAGCACTCAGAATGAACATTCAAGAAAACTGACTCTGATCCTTTGCTAAAAGAGCTTTTTCATTATGCACACAGCCAGTTTTTCACAAAATGCAGTTTTCCGTTGAGAGCCCATCTTTCTCACTCTCCCACCACTCAGAATGAGCGTTTAAGAAAAGTGACTCTGATCCATTGCTAAAAGCACATTTTCATTATGCACACAGCCAGTTTTACACATAATGCAGTTTTCAGTCCAAAGCCCTTGTTTCTCACTCTCCCAGCACTCACAATGC
Source organism: Triplophysa dalaica (assembly GCF_015846415.1). Classification (NCBI taxonomy): domain Eukaryota; kingdom Metazoa; phylum Chordata; class Actinopteri; order Cypriniformes; family Nemacheilidae; genus Triplophysa; species Triplophysa dalaica. Next base: position 17,009,477 of record NC_079553.1, read on the forward strand.
ACATTTAAGAAAACTGACTCTGATCCTTTATTTAACGCACTTTTTTAATATGCACACAGCCAGTTTTACATAGAATGCAGTTTTCAGTTTAAAGCCCTTGTTTCTTACTCTCCCAGCACTCAGGCTGAGCGTTTAAGAAAACTGTCTCTGATCCTTTGCTAAACACACTTTTTCATTATGTCCCCATCCTGTTTTAAGCAGAATGCAGTTTTTAAGTGGAGAGCCCATGTTTCTCACTCTCCCAGCACTCAGAATGAGCGTTTAAGAAAACAAACTCTGATCCATTGCTGAGCACACTTTTTCATTATGCACACAGCCAGTTTTACACAAAATGCAGTTTTTAAGTGGAGAGCCCATATTTCTCACTCTCCCAGCACTCAGAATGAGCGTTTAAGAAAACTGACTCTGATCCTTTGCTAAAAGCAATTTTTCATTTGGCACAAAGCCAGTTTTAGACAAAATGCAGTTTTTAAGTGGAAAGCCCATGTTTCTCACTCTCCCAGCACTCAGAATGAGCATTTAAGAAAACTGACTCTGATCCTTTGCTAAAAGCACTTTTTTATTATGCACACAGCCAGTTTTACACATAATGCAGTTTTTAAGTGGAGAGCCCATGTTTCTCACTCTCCTAGCACATTGAATGAGTATTTAAGAAAACTGACTCTGATCCTTTATTTAACACACTTTTTTAATATGCACACAGCCAGTTTGACACAACATGCAGTTTTCAGTTCAAAGCCCTTTTGTTTCTCACTCTCCCAGCACTCAGAATGAACATTCAAGAAAACTGACTCTGATCCTTTGCTAAAAGAGCTTTTTCATTATGCACACAGCCAGTTTTTCACAAAATGCAGTTTTCCGTTGAGAGCCCATCTTTCTCACTCTCCCACCACTCAGAATGAGCGTTTAAGAAAAGTGACTCTGATCCATTGCTAAAAGCACTTTTTCATCATGCACACAGCCAGTTTTTCACAAAATGCAGTTTTCAGTTCAAAGCCCTTTTGTTTCTCACTCTCCCAGCACTCAGAATGAGCGTTGAAGAAAACTGTCTCTGATCCTTTGCTAAAAGCACCTTTTCATTTGGCACAAAGCCAGTTTTAGACAAAATGCAGTTTTTAAGTGGAGAGCCCATGGTTCTCACTCTCCCAGCACTCAGAATGAGCGTTTAAGAAAACAAACTCTGATCAATTGCTGAGCACACTTTTTCATTATGCACACAGCCAGTTTTACACAAAATGCAGTTTTTAAGTGGAGAGCCCATATTTCTCACTCTCCCAGCACTCAGAATGAGCGTTTAAGAAAACTGACTCTGATCCTTTGCTAAAAGCAATTTTTCATTATAAACATTGCCAGTTTTACACAAAATGCAGTTTTCAGTTCAAAGCCCTTGTTTCTCACTCTCCCAGCACTCAAAATGAGCATTTAGAAAAACTGGCTCTGATCCTTTGCTAAACACACTTTTTCATTATGTCCCCATCCTGTTTTAAGCAGAATGCAGTTTTTAAGTGGAGAGCCCATGTTTCTCACTCTCCCAGCACTCAGAATGAGCGTTTAAGAAAACAAACTCTGATCCATTGCTGAGCACACTTTTTCATTATGCACACAGCCAGTTTTACACAAAATGCAGTTTTTAAGTGGAGAGCCCATATTTCTCACTCTCCCAGCACTCAGAATGAGCGTTTAAGAAAACTGACTCTGATCCTTTGCTAAAAGCAATTTTTCATTATAAACATTGCCAGTTTTACACAAAATGCAGTTTTCAGTTCAAAGCCCTTGTCTCTCACTCTACCAGCACTCAGAATGAGCATTTAGAAAAACTGGCTCTGATCCTTTGCTAAACACACTTTTTCATTATGTCCCCATCCTGTTTTAAGCAGAATGCAGTTTTTAAGTGGAGAGCCCATATTTCTCACTCTCCCTGCACTCAGAATGAGCGTTTAAGAAAACTGACTCTGATCCTTTTCTAAAAGCACTTTTTCATTAGGCACACAGCCAGTTTTTCACAAAATGCAGTTTTCCGTTGAGAGCCCATCTTTCTCACTCTCCCACCACTCAGAATGAGCGTTTAAGAAAAGTGACTCTGATCCATTGCTAAAAGCACTTTTTCATTATGCACACAGCCAGTTTTTCACAAAATGCAGTTTTCAGTTCAAAGCCCTTTTGTTTCTCACTCTCCCAGCACTCAGAATGAGCGTTGAAGAAAACTGTCTCTGATCCTTTGCTAAAAGCACCTTTTCATTTGGCACAAAGCCAGTTTTAGACAAAATGCAGTTTTTAAGTGGAGAGCCCATGTTTCTCACTCTCCCAGCACTCAGAATGAGCGTTTAAGAAAACAAACTCTGATCCATTGCTGAGCACACTTTTTCATTATGCACACAGCCAGTTTTACACAAAATGCAGTTTTCCGTTGAGAGCCCATATTTCTCACTCTCCCAGCTCTCAGAATGAGCGTTTAAGAAAACTGACTCTGATCCTTTTCTAAAAGCGCTTTTTCATTAGGCACACAGCCAGTTTTACACAAAGTGCAGTTTTTAAGTGGAAAGCCCATGTTTCTCACTCTCCCAGCATTCAGAACGAGCATTTAAGAAAACTGTCTCTGATCCTTTGCTAAACACACTTTTTCATTATGTCCCCATCCTGTTTTAAGCAGAATGCAGTATTTAAGTGGAGAGCCCATGTCTCTCACTCTCCCAGCACTCAGAATGAGCGTTTAAGAAAACAAACTCTGATCCATTGCTGAGCACACTTTTTCATTATGCACACAGCCAGTTTTACACAAAATGCAGTTTTTAAGTGGAGAGCCCATATTTCTCACTCTCCCAGCACTCAGAATGAGCGTTTAAGAAAACTGACTCGGATCCTTTGCTAAAAGCAATTTTTCATTATAAACATTGCCAGTTTTACACAAAATGCAGTTTTCAGTTCAAAGCCCTTGTCTCTCACTCTACCAGCACTCAGAATGAGCATTTAGAAAAACTGGCTCTGATCCTTTGCTAAACACACTTTTTCATTATGTCCCCATCCTGTTTTAAGCAGAATGCAGTTTTTAAGTGGAGAGCCCATATTTCTCACTCTCCCTGCACTCAGAATGAGCGTTTAAGAAAACTGACTCTGATCCTTTTCTAAAAGCACTTTTTCATTAGGCACACAGCCAGTTTTACACAAAGTGCAGTTTTTAAGTGGAAAGCCCATGTTTCTCACTCTCCCAGCATTCAGAACGAGCATTTAAGAAAACTGACTCTGATCCTTTGCTAAAAGCACTTTTTCATTATGCACACAGCCAGTTTTTCACAAAATGCAGTTTTCAGTTCAAAGCCCTTTTGTTTCTCACTCTCCCAGCACTCAGAATGAGCGTTGAAGAAATCTGTCTCTGATCCTTTGCTTAAAGCACCTTTTCATTTGGCACAAAGCCAGTTTTAGACAAAATGCAGTTTTTAAGTGGAGAGCCCATGTTTCTCACTCTCCCAGCACTCAGAATGAGCGTTTAAGAAAACTGACTCTGATCCATTGCTAAAAGCACATTTTCATTATGCACACAGCCAGTTTTACACATAATGCAGTTTTCAGTCCAAAGCCCTTGTTTCTCACTCTCCCAGCACTCACAATGCACATTTAAGAAAACTGACTCTGATCCTTTATTTAACGCACTTTTTTAATATGCACACAGCCAGTTTTACATAGAATGCAGTTTTCAGTTTAAAGCCCTTGTTTCTTACTCTCCCAGCACTCAGGATGAGCGTTTAAGAAAACTGACTCTGATCCTTTGCTAAAAGCACTTTTTCATTATGCACACAGCCAGTTTTTCACAAAATGCAGTTTTCAGTTCAAAGCCCTTTTGTTTCTCACTCTCCCAGCACTCAGGATGAGCGTTGAAGAAAACAGTCTCTGATCCTTTGCTTAAAGCACCTTTTCATTTGGCACAAAGCCAGTTTTAGACAAAATGCAGTTTATAAGTGGAGAGCCCATGTTTCTCACTCTCCCAGCACTCAGAATGAGCGTTTAAGAAAACAAACTCTGATCCATTGCTGAGCACACTTTTTCATTATGCACACAGCCAGTTTTACACAAAATGCAGTTTTTAAGTGGAGAGCCCATATTTCTCACTCTCCCAGCACTCAGAATGAGCGTTTAAGAAAACTGACTCTGATCCTTTGCTAAAAGCAATTTTTCATTATAAACATTGCCAGTTTTACACAAAATGCAGTTTTCAGTTCAAAGCCCTTGTTTCTCACTCTCCCAGCACTCAAAATGAGCATTTAGAAAAACTGGCTCTGATCCTTTGCTAAACACACTTTTTCATTATGTCCCCATCCTGTTCTAAGCAGAATGCAGTTTTTAAGTGGAGAGCCCATATTTCTCACTCTCCCAGCACTCAGAATGAGCGTTTAAGAAAACTGACTCTGATCCTTTTCTAAAAGCACTTTTTCATTAGGCACACAGCCAGTTTTACACAAAGTGCAGTTTTTAAGTGGAAAGCCCATGTTTCTCACTCTCCCAGCATTCAGAACGAGCATTTAAGAAAACTGACTCTGATCCTTTTCTAAAAGCACTTTTTCATTAGGCACACAGCCAGTTTTACACAAAATGCAGTTTTTAAGTGGAAAGCCCATGTTTCTCACTCTCCCAGCACTCAGAATGACCATTTAAGAAAACTGACTCTGATCCTTTGCTAAAAGCACTTTTTCATTATGCACACAGCCAGTTTTTCACAAAATGCAGTTTTCAGATCAAAGCCCTTTTGTTTCTCACTCTCCCAGCACTCAGAATGAGCGTTGAAGAAAACTGTCTCTGATCCTTTGCTAAAAGCACCTTTTCATTTGGCACAAAGCCAGTTTTAGACAAAATGCAGTTTTTAAGTGGAGAGCCCATGTTTCTCACTCTCCCAGCACTCAGAATGAGCGTTTAAGAAAACAAACTCTGATCCATTGCTGAGCACACTTTTTCATTATGCACACAGCCAGTTTTACACAAAATGCAGTTTTTAAGTGGAGAGCCCATATTTCTCACTCTCCCAGCACTCAGAATGAGCGTTTAAGAAAACTGACTCGGATCCTTTGCTAAAAGCAATTTTTCATTATAAACATTGCCAGTTTTACACAAAATGCAGTTTTCAGTTCAAAGCCCTTGTTTTTCACTCTCCCAGCACTCAGAATGAGCATTTAGAAAAACTGGCTCTGATCCTTTGCTAAACACACTTTTTCATTATGTCCCCATCCTGTTTTAAGCAGAATGCAGTTTTTAAGTGGAGAGCCCATATTTCTCACTCTCCCTGCACTCAGAATGAGCGTTTAAGAAAACTGACTCTGATCCTTTTCTAAAAGCACTTTTTCATTAGGCACACAGCCAGTTTTACACAAAGTGCAGTTTTTAAGTGGAAAGCCCATGTTTCTCACTCTCCCAGCATTCAGAACGAGCATTTAAGAAAACTGACTCTGATCCTTTGCTAAAAGCACTTTTTCATTATGCACACAGCCAGTTTTTCACAAAATGCAGTTTTCAGTTCAAAGCCCTTTTGTTTCTCACTCTCCCAGCACTCAGAATGAGCGTTGAAGAAATCTGTCTCTGATCCTTTGCTTAAAGCACCTTTTCATTTGGCACAAAGCCAGTTTTAGACAAAATGCAGTTTTTAAGTGGAGAGCCCATGTTTCTCACTCTCCCAGCACTCAGAATGAGCGTTTAAGAAAACTGACTCTGATCCATTGCTAAAAGCACATTTTCATTATGCACACAGCCAGTTTTACACATAATGCAGTTTTCAGTCCAAAGCCCTTGTTTCTCACTCTCCCAGCACTCACAATGCACATTTAAGAAAACTGACTCTGATCCTTTATTTAACGCACTTTTTTAATATGCACACAGCCAGTTTTACATAGAATGCAGTTTTCAGTTTAAAGCCCTTGTTTCTTACTCTCCCAGCACTCAGGATGAGCGTTTAAGAAAACTGACTCTGATCCTTTGCTAAAAGCACTTTTTCATTATGCACACAGCCAGTTTTTCACAAAATGCAGTTTTCAGTTCAAAGCCCTTTTGTTTCTCACTCTCCCAGCACTCAGGATGAGCGTTGAAGAAAACAGTCTCTGATCCTTTGCTTAAAGCACCTTTTCATTTGGCACAAAGCCAGTTTTAGACAAAATGCAGTTTATAAGTGGAGAGCCCATGTTTCTCACTCTCCCAGCACTCAGAATGAGCGTTTAAGAAAACAAACTCTGATCCATTGCTGAGCACACTTTTTCATTATGCACACAGCCAGTTTTACACAAAATGCAGTTTTTAAGTGGAGAGCCCATATTTCTCACTCTCCCAGCACTCAGAATGAGCGTTTAAGAAAACTGACTCTGATCCTTTGCTAAAAGCAATTTTTCATTATAAACATTGCCAGTTTTACACAAAATGCAGTTTTCAGTTCAAAGCCCTTGTTTCTCACTCTCCCAGCACTCAAAATGAGCATTTAGAAAAACTGGCTCTGATCCTTTGCTAAACACACTTTTTCATTATGTCCCCATCCTGTTCTAAGCAGAATGCAGTTTTTAAGTGGAGAGCCCATATTTCTCACTCTCCCAGCACTCAGAATGAGCGTTTAAGAAAACTGACTCTGATCCTTTTCTAAAAGCACTTTTTCATTAGGCACACAGCCAGTTTTACACAAAGTGCAGTTTTTAAGTGGAAAGCCCATGTTTCTCACTCTCCCAGCATTCAGAACGAGCATTTAAGAAAACTGACTCTGATCCTTTTCTAAAAGCACTTTTTCATTAGGCACACAGCCAGTTTTACACAAAATGCAGTTTTTAAGTGGAAAGCCCATGTTTCTCACTCTCCCAGCACTCAGAATGACCATTTAAGAAAACTGACTCTGATCCTTTGCTAAAAGCACTTTTTCATTATGCACACAGCCAGTTTTTCACAAAATGCAGTTTTCAGATCAAAGCCCTTTTGTTTCTCACTCTCCCAGCACTCAGAATGAGCGTTGAAGAAAACTGTCTCTGATCCTTTGCTAAAAGCACCTTTTCATTTGGCACAAAGCCAGTTTTAGACAAAATGCAGTTTTTAAGTGGAGAGCCCATGTTTCTCACTCTCCCAGCACTCAGAATGAGCGTTTAAGAAAACAAACTCTGATCCATTGCTGAGCACACTTTTTCATTATGCACACAGCCAGTTTTACACAAAATGCAGTTTTTAAGTGGAGAGCCCATATTTCTCACTCTCCCAGCACTCAGAATGAGCGTTTAAGAAAACTGACTCTGATCCTTTGCTAAAAGCAATTTTTCATTATAAACATTGCCAGTTTTACACAAAATGCAGTTTTCAGTTCAAAGCCCTTGTTTTTCACTCTCCCAGCACTCAAAATGAGCATTTAGAAAAACTGGCTCTGATCCTTTGCTAAACACACTTTTTCATTATGTCCCCATCCTGTTCTAAGCAGAATGCAGTTTTTAAGTGGAGAGCCCATATTTCTCACTCTCCCAGCACTCAGAATGAGCGTTTAAGAAAACTGACTCTGATCCTTTTCTAAAAGCACTTTTTCATTAGGCACACAGCCAGTTTTACACAAAGTGCAGTTTTTAAGTGGAAAGCCCATGTTTCTCACTCTCCCAGCATTCAGAACGAGCATTTAAGAAAACTGACTCTGATCCTTTGCTAAAAGCACTTTTTCATTATGCACACAGCCAGTTTTACACAAAATGCAGTTTTTAAGTGGAGAGCCCATATTTCTCACTCTCCCAGCACTCAGAATGAGCGTTTAAGAAAACTGACTCTGATCCTTTGCTAAAAGCAATTTTTCATTATAAACATTGCCAGTTTTACACAAAATGCAGTTTTCAGTTCAAAGCCCTTGTTTCTCACTCTCCCAGCACTCAAAATGAGCATTTAGAAAAACTGGCTCTGATCCTTTGCTAAACACACTTTTTCATTATGTCCCCATCCTGTTTTAAGCAGAATGCAGTTTTTAAGTGGAGAGCCCATGTTTCTCACTCTCCCAGCACTCAGAATGAGCGTTTAAGAAAACAAACTCTGATCCATTGCTGAGCACACTTTTTCATTATGCACACAGCCAGTTTTACACAAAATGCAGTTTTCAGTCCAAAGCCCTTGTTTCTCACTCTCCCAGCACTCACAATGCACATTTAAGAAAACTGACTCTGATCCTTTATTTAACGCACTTTTTTAATATGCACACAGCCAGTTTTACATAGAATGCAGTTTTCAGTTTAAAGCCCTTGTTTCTTACTCTCCCAGCACTCAGGATGAGCGTTTAAGAAAACTGACTCTGATCCTTTGCTAAAAGCACTTTTTCATTATGCACACAGCCAGTTTTACACAAAATGCAGTTTTTAAGTGGAGAGCCCATATTTCTCACTCTCCCAGCACTCAGAATGAGCGTTTAAGAAAACTGACTCTGATCCTTTGCTAAAAGCAATTTTTCATTATAAACATTGCCAGTTTTACACAAAATGCAGTTTTCAGTTCAAAGCCCTTGTTTCTCACTCTCCCAGCACTCAAAATGAGCATTTAGAAAAACTGGCTCTGATCCTTTGCTAAACACACTTTTTCATTATGTCCCCATCCTGTTCTAAGCAGAATGCAGTTTTTAAGTGGAGAGCCCATATTTCTCACTCTCCCAGCACTCAGAATGAGCGTTTAAGAAAACTGACTCTGATCCTTTTCTAAAAGCACTTTTTCATTAGGCACACAGCCAGTTTTACACAAAGTGCAGTTTTTAAGTGGAAAGCCCATGTTTCTCACTCTCCCAGCATTCAGAACGAGCATTTAAGAAAACTGACTCTGATCCTTTTCTAAAAGCACTTTTTCATTAGGCACACAGCCAGTTTTACACAAAATGCAGTTTTTAAGTGGAAAGCCCATGTTTCTCACTCTCCCAGCACTCAGAATGACCATTTAAGAAAACTGACTCTGATCCTTTGCTAAAAGCACTTTTTCATTATGCACACAGCCAGTTTTTCACAAAATGCAGTTTTCAGATCAAAGCCCTTTTGTTTCTCACTCTCCCAGCACTCAGAATGAGCGTTGAAGAAAACTGTCTCTGATCCTTTGCTAAAAGCACCTTTTCATTTGGCACAAAGCCAGTTTTAGACAAAATGCAGTTTTTAAGTGGAGAGCCCATGTTTCTCACTCTCCCAGCACTCAGAATGAGCGTTTAAGAAAACAAACTCTGATCCTTTGCTAAAAGCAATTTTTCATTATAAACATTGCCAGTTTTACACAAAATGCAGTTTTCAGTTCAAAGCCCTTGTTTTTCACTCTCCCAGCACTCAAAATGAGCATTTAGAAAAACTGGCTCTGATCCTTTGCTAAACACACTTTTTCATTATGTCCCCATCCTGTTCTAAGCAGAATGCAGTTTTTAAGTGGAGAGCCCATATTTCTCACTCTCCCAGCACTCAGAATGAGCGTTTAAGAAAACTGACTCTGATCCTTTTCTAAAAGCACTTTTTCATTAGGCACACAGCCAGTTTTACACAAAGTGCAGTTTTTAAGTGGAAAGCCCATGTTTCTCACTCTCCCAGCATTCAGAACGAGCATTTAAGAAAACTGACTCTGATCCTTTGCTAAAAGCACTTTTTCATTATGCACACAGCCAGTTTTACACAAAATGCAGTTTTTAAGTGGAGAGCCCATATTTCTCACTCTCCCAGCACTCAGAATGAGCGTTTAAGAAAACTGACTCTGATCCTTTGCTAAAAGCAATTTTTCATTATAAACATTGCCAGTTTTACACAAAATGCAGTTTTCAGTTCAAAGCCCTTGTTTCTCACTCTCCCAGCACTCAAAATGAGCATTTAGAAAAACTGGCTCTGATCCTTTGCTAAACACACTTTTTCATTATGTCCCCATCCTGTTTTAAGCAGAATGCAGTTTTTAAGTGGAGAGCCCATGTTTCTCACTCTCCCAGCACTCAGAATGAGCGTTTAAGAAAACAAACTCTGATCCATTGCTGAGCACACTTTTTCATTATGCACACAGCCAGTTTTACACAAAATGCAGTTTTCAGTCCAAAGCCCTTGTTTCTCACTCTCCCAGCACTCACAATGCACATTTAAGAAAACTGACTCTGATCCTTTATTTAACGCACTTTTTTAATATGCACACAGCCAGTTTTACATAGAATGCAGTTTTCAGTTTAAAGCCCTTGTTTCTTACTCTCCCAGCACTCAGGATGAGCGTTTAAGAAAACTGACTCTGATCCTTTGCTAAAAGCACTTTTTCATTATGCACACAGCCAGTTTTACACAAAATGCAGTTTTTAAGTGGAGAGCCCATATTTCTCACTCTCCCAGCACTCAGAATGAGCGTTTAAGAAAACTGACTCTGATCCTTTGCTAAAAGCAATTTTTCATTATAAACATTGCCAGTTTTACACAAAATGCAGTTTTCAGTTCAAAGCCCTTGTTTCTCACTCTCCCAGCACTCAAAATGAGCATTTAGAAAAACTGGCTCTGATCCTTTGCTAAACACACTTTTTCATTATGTCCCCATCCTGTTCTAAGCAGAATGCAGTTTTTAAGTGGAGAGCCCATATTTCTCACTCTCCCAGCACTCAGAATGAGCGTTTAAGAAAACTGACTCTGATCCTTTTCTAAAAGCACTTTTTCATTAGGCACACAGCCAGTTTTACACAAAGTGTAGTTTTTAAGTGGAAAGCCCATGTTTCTCACTCTCCCAGCATTCAGAACGAGCATTTAAGAAAACTGACTCTGATCCTTTTCTAAAAGCACTTTTTCATTAGGCACAAAGCCAGTTTTACACAAAATGCAGTTTTTAAGTGGAAAGCCCATGTTTCTCACTCTCCCAGCACTCAGAATGAGCATTTAAGAAAAC